>NC_060240.1:23391963-24024960 GCF_021155785.1 Neodiprion fabricii
ACAAAGTGTTTCAATCTTGGCAAGATTACCAATTTCAACAATATTCAGAAATTTTACTCAGCTAAATGATTGCAAAAACTAATTCACAACAATAGGTTTCGATGTACATGACACAATAGCTATTCAACTAGGAAAAAAGAAAGTATAAATCTATTCCGAGAACAGTAAAAACGCTATCGAACATTGCGATTTCCATGCTCAAGCATCACTTAAATTTCAGCGATGTTACTTTGACTTTGTTCAAAAATAATTTCTGAATAAATTCAATTCGGTATAATCAATTAGAAGATTATCATTTCTATTGCAAAACTTGCTTACTTTGACTTTTATTAAAGACTACGCAATACAGCCAGCGTAATTTCACACGCAATGCTGGACTAAACTATATAAAAACTTCTTTACTCCATACAAAAATGATACCAAGAAACTTGTTCCTGCAATAAGTGGTGGTGAATACTAGTGAAATAAAAAACAGCATGTAGTTAGGCGACAAAATTATTTCTAATGCTTTTTTCAATAAGTAAGACGTGTAATCGATAAGAAATCGTTTGTAAGTACACTGAGAAAAAAAAGTTATTAAACCAAACAACTAATTTTTTTTGACTTCCAGTTTCTTTGGTTCGAACAATTTCTCACTCAGAAAAACCACTTTTTAGTCGAAAGAAAAGTATCGATGCATCGATTTGAATGCTATATGCTTATGAGTTTCATATATTTCAAACAAGTACATATTTGTTTCGTAAGATTAAACTGGAAATTTCGTAGCAAAAACTTCACTTGAATCAACAAACCTCATTTAATTCGCGAAAGAATAGTACTTTAATCGCTGAACACATCGGTTCGAAAGCACCGAGATATTGGAAATAATAATCCTACGCTTGCTGAAATATTAACGTTATTGCCAGATAGTATATTTGGCTCAATGTGATGTTTGTCCGACATAACATCGGCACACAAAAAAAAAAAGAAAGTTATTTGTACATCGGATGCCACCTACCTACCGGCATGTATTTCGACCCGCCGAATGCGAATTTTAACCCATTAACGCCCGAAATGACACTTTTCATATAGTCATGTTTGACTGATTGCCAACAACGCTAGGACAATGGGATTTTAATAAAAATTGGTATCCGACTATTTTCAAGGGTGCCCTTTCAGAATATCGAGGTTAGAAGCCATGAAAATTAGATTTTCTATGGAAAATTTACAATTAAAAAAATAAAAACAGCGAAATTTCGATGTAGTTATTTTGAAAAACTATTTATATGTATAGAACCTTTATAATACTCAAATCAGACTCTTTTCTGCAAAAATCGTGGAATTTTTATCTGTACTTTAAAAACCTATAGGTTAAGAATTTTTTTTTTTATCAATTGTTTGCAAAATAGCGGCTCGAAAAGGGTGAAATTTTACGTAAAAATCAAATAATCGTTTCTTGCTTGATTTCTCGAGCTAATTGTTATATCTTGGGTTCAACTTTGGATATAACCTTGATTCAGTGTTTGAATTTCGAAAATTATGGAAAATTAAAAATGGCGGATTCAAGATGGCGGATGAAATGATTGAAAAAACGTTATTTGACGCAAAAACTTTGTTCCTAGGGTTTTCGTGGTCGCTGATTACGAATCTGAGGTCAGTTTTGAAAAAAATACAAAATGGCAGATTCAATATGGCGGACAAAAATTAAAATTACACGATCGTGCGCAAAAGAAAAGGGGTCGAATTACATGTCCGTAGGTGGGTCCGGTCAAATGTACAAGCAACTTTTTTTTTTTTTGTGTGCATAATTTGAATTGAAGCTACTACACTTGTTTGGTGACAGTCAATTATGATAGCATATTGTATGGCAAAAAATTCAAAAAAACAAAAAAAAATATGTAACCCAGCGATATTTAAACTACATTTGTATATTCTTGAGCAGTACGTTACATGTTCGCAGAACTGGTATAATACTCAGATACTAAAGAATCATTGAATTATTTAAATACATTTTTTATTCAAATACGGGGTTTAGTCGTTGTGATTTCAGTTTTCTCTGCACAATGCCATATCTTCTTTGATCCGAAGAATTATTCCATTGGTACTTGTAAACATTATTTGAGTGAAGGGACAATTCGTTTGACATGAAGCATGCAGCGTTTGGATGAAACTATCATACCAGAAGAGCAACGCAATGAGTTATGCCACTCAATCTCTAGTAAATTCATTTAAATTATTTTTTATTGGTCCTAAATGCAGATTTTTATAATTGAAAACTACATCAGTTGTCGTTTTGAATAAATGAGCTCTCAGGACTATGCAAACGCCCAGATTATTTGGATCAATTATTATTAAAACCAACAACTTTTTTTTCTCAGTGCAGTACATATTAACGTAGAATGATAAAAAGAGTCCCAGCCACAGAAATTGATTATTGAAGTGTAGATATTGTAAATGTTGTATACTTTTAAAACTATAAGTATTGTAAAAATTGTGAACACTGTCAAAATGCTGTTGAAACTGCAAATAATGTTAACGCTGTGAAAATGATACTGAATGTAAATCAAGTTCACATTTGTCACATATTTTTATGAGTTTCATGTATTTTATATTACCCAATCGGGATATCACTACAAACAAACAAGAATCTAAACTATGAACCTGTCACACTAGTATTTTCATATTCAGTGTAAACACTACGATATAAGAAGACTGGTTGTGCATTTCTAATTTTTGTGCTTCATAAAAAGACATTTGATATATACGAGTGTTTCAAAGAAAGATGTAATGTGTTCATTTATTTTGAGATAGTAAGATTTTAGGCCGAGAATAGGTACAACTCCCAATACTATCTATATGCACTAAGCATGGAATTTTGAAAACCTATTGAATTCACAAAAAATCTTTATCATTCCAAAGTTTAAGTATTTTTTTTTTATTTGAAAATGCGAAAAAATCAGGATTTTGCACGGGATATAAAAAAATAAAATAAAATATTTAAAAAGAAGGAAAAAAAAGTGTGACACTATAGTTGCTTCTGTAACTGAAAGGGTGAAGACATGGATCATTGAACAAAGCTTGCTAAAGACAGTCAGCTAAATGGGGCTTTTTGCAGCAAGGAAAGGCACAAGGTGGGCAACTTTGGTACGGAAATTTCTTTCTGCCATCAATACCCAATTAACATTGAAGTCCCATAAGCGAATCACACAATGTAAGGCACTACTGTTACCGCCGCACCCTTTCGCTTGCTTCAAAAAAATACTTGCTATCTTTAACAATCTTCGGTTAATGATTATATGTAAGGAAAAATCTGTGGTGGAATTATTTTGTATTTGCGCTTCTTTGAACTGTGCCAAGTTATTCTTTATTTTTCTCTATCAATGTTGGACAATTTTCTATCCAACGCTATAAAATTCGAACTTATTCGAAAACTCTAAAAAAGTTTAGTGCCTCTGATTATTTCTCATTAGATCTGCGTTGATTCTGATCAGTTTTACTCGATTGGACCAGTTTGGAAATTTAATAAAGATTGTGTGGAACGTGTTCAGCTATTGGAGTTGCTTGCGCGAAAATTTCGTGAAAATATGAACTTTTTTTTATTAATCACAATTTTTTTCAAAATATCTGAAATATTTTCATTATTCGAACCAATACTTGTCACTTGGTTACTAAATTCATGTATACGAACTGTTGTTGTCGTATCTAAGATTTTACTGATTTCAGCTGTTATCGCACATTAAAAATCGAGACTGTATCAGCGCTTGCTCTAGCAAGATATAGCCACGAAGGAAGAAGAAGAATAAAAGACTGATCGTCTTTGAAACATCATTTAAATCAGGATTTACAGAAGAGTTACATCAAGAGAAAAAACAACTCAAAAAATTTCCAGCACTGTTATTTGCACCAAACTCCAGAGAAAAGCCTGACGCAGCCCACGCTTGCGTTTCTCGTGTTCCCTATTTTTTTTTAGCGCTTTTGGACACGAAATAGGTTTTTGGAACTAATTTTCGTGGTGCACGGTGGATAAACGCATGCCGGTAACCGATCAAACTCTGGCGTATTTAGTATCACGGAGGCAGTGGATGTTTGTAATTCATTCGGCTTCGATTACTGATCTCCGTAAGTGTTTCGTATCACTCGCTGCTTTCCTGATGTTAAAATTAGTTTCGAGAAATAAAAAAAAAATATGACCGACTTCAAAAAAATGATCCAATATAGGAGGTATATCTTTGCACTAAACATAATCAAACAATTTTTTTATTTCTGACTCAACCGAAATGTTCACCTTTTTAACTGGAAAAACAGAACCAAAATAGCATATGATTCCATCTAATATTTTTTTCTCATAAATTATTATCTGCGTTTTTCTGGGTTTCTTTTTTCTTTTTCAATTTTAAAGTATTCCTTTCTGTATTATTATACACTTTCGATAATATTATAGTTTTAGACTGATAAAATTATGACGTTCATACGTAAAAGAAATAATTATGATGATTTCCTATACAACAAATGCTGTTATCCGTTTGCATTTCTCACAATTTATTTTATCATTGGTAATCTCTGTTCTGAATTCTGTACAAAATATTGCCAAAAATATCGAGTCTCACTTTTCAAGTCAATAATGTCACCAGAGTTCAGTCGGAAATAAAATTCTACAACGACTTGGGAATAAAAGTCGATTATTCCCTCGGTACGTAATGTAATATTTTCCTTAAAATTTGATGAATAAATTCAACTTTTTGGATTCGGTGCCAAGGCATGTCTGTGATTCGGGATAAATGGATGCGGATTTGTTCAATTGCGCTAATGTCCGATAATAGGCGAACATCTTGCAGGTACGTGTTAGGAGTATTGGGATTATCACTTTTCAATGCATCATCTGGTGGAAAATAATCAAACTAATGCAACCAGGTTGACAGCTGATCATTGACCGTAGTTTTTCGTGTTTGGGTAGCAAAAAAGGTATATTATGTTTAATTAATTTATGTAACATAAGTAATTTGAAACCCTAAGAATTATGATTTGACTCTATTCGAATTAAAAACTTAGTTTACGTGGTGATAAAATCGCGCCGACAAAAAGGTTCCGACGTGATGAAGACATTTTCCAATAGGAGACGGCGCTCTCACGATTAAAATTGCAACGTCTAACGTATAAACATGAGTGGTAAACTTTTTAAGCTGCACAAGTCTTTTGCATGAAATCTTCCAATTTGCGGAACAGGGGTTTATAAAACATTATTGTAAAGTCATTATCCTGTGCATTAGATTGCCTGGAGTTTATTTATAAATCATAGGGGTTTTCAACAATTATAATTATTTAGTACAACTAGTGTTACATCATCGCGCGCCATAGCGGTCGTAACCGGGGTTCTTTTTTCATATGTTTAGCTACTAAAAGAAAATCTTTATCATTCGTAAATAAATAATTTTTTGATTCCTCATTAGCCGTGCATTGCTTTCCTCTACTAATAAGTTGTGAAAATCTTGTGTCAAAACGAATGCACGAATTACTTTTTTGTAACGTAAATTTTTTCGCACTTCTCTAACACGAGACATCCTGAGCAGTAATCTTCTAAGATTTCGTAACATTGACTATCGCTACCTGTTGAGGTTACCCTCGGAGCGCGCAGCGCTCAACGCCTTGATGGTCGATATTAATTTCTTAGTTTCCTTGTACATAAATCGTCAATGATATTAATTTCTTCGTTCACTTGTACAAACTTTCACACATTGACAGTCAATTCCAGAACAAAATAGCAATCCACCCGCCCGTTCAGTCAGCGCGCTAATAAAACATCAACAATGTTTCGAGATTTCGTGATTTCGACTTCGATTGGTCATAGCTCTTAAGATCGGATTATAATTATAATTATTTATTATAATTGAAATTTGTCGCCAACTCTAAAAAGTCGAATTTGATTTATCAAACCCTGAGGAAAAAATGGTTTCGTTCATCTTAGAGCAAAGGTATATTGAATAATTTTTTTGAAGCAGCTCATATCTTTCTCGATTTTCTTTTATTTAACAATACTTGATTCTTTGCCGTTTTATTTTCTCTGTTTTTCTTTACTTTGTTTTTTACTTCTCTACAATGGATGGTGGCATCATTGATGATTACCTGTTAGTACAAATCATGCAAATCGATAGATCATCGGAAACAGCGATAAAAAGCGACAAGATACACTGTTAGAAAATTCAACTAAATATAATGTCCCATCAGATCCACTTTATATTTGCGTTATTTGTTACATTTCTGTTAGTAAATATGGCACGAATTATTGTAATTTTAACACTTAAATTGTTATGCCAACATTTAATTTGCACTTTGTACATTTTTTCATTTATTGCTAGTGATCGATTAAAAAATGGTTTAACCTACCCAAAAATTTTAACGGGCTTGCTGGAACTTTTTTTTTCTACCCATCTATGATGGGATGAAAATTACGATTTTTCGTAACTGGCTATTAATGAACCAGTATCTTTTCGAAAATTTCATGGGACCACTAAAGGGGTACGAAATATTGCTTTCAGATTAAAAAAAAAAATGATTGATCTAAATCAGTGCATTCGTTAAGGAGTTGTGCGCGAACAGTCATAAAATAAAAACATACGCCACGAATTGATAAACTCCTCCTTTTGAAATTGGTACAAAAACATATTTCATGTCAGAAGGCGCTACGAATTCGGGGATACGTAAAACGCGAGCGTGGGCTTTTTCAGGCTTCACTCTGTTTGCACTAATGACTGCGAACACGAATGAAAAAACATTTGTAACATACAGTGGTAATGAATCTGTACAAGTTCCAATAACACAAGCTACAATATCAACAATTTAAGGTGAGGTTTTGTAATTATAAAGTTGAAAATGTTTAAATTAAACTGAGATGTTTTTCATACGGTTCAAATTTATTTAAGCTTATTTATTATTGAGATTTCCAGAGAACGTTTAGACGAGATTTTACAAATGGATCTCATTAGAAGTGCGGAAGGTGAGCGATTTCCGACGAGAGTGAAGTTTGCAACGTGAGTCAAACGCAATTGCTGCGTTCACAGAAAGACAAGTGTGAAGTTGGCGGCATAAGCAGATACCCGTGTGAACACAGCATGAAAGCAAGAGCGATCAGTGTAATCATACCAGTTAGATATCGCCCATCCGCATGTGTGTGACACGTGGTATTTTTTGCAACACCGATGAAGGAAAGTTTCATTTGAGAAGCACCGAATGTGCCACTGACAATGCGTAAAATCGGGGGAAGGTAATTTACGCTGACTGACACAGTTTGTAAAATTGAGTTATGCGTATGTCCCAAAGAAAACTGTAGTGTGGAAAATCGAGTATTTTGAAATGTTGCAGTTCACGTACGCTCCACAAACTTTGATAATAGAATTTTCCAAACAGGTGTTGCAAAAACATAGATATGTGTAGGTGCGGCAAGATAAATGTTGATCAATAATTTTTACATTTGCACGTTATAACTACAATTCAGATGTTTTCTCTGGATAACTCGCGGTGATCTGTTTGGTGAGCAAAAGAAGCTTAAAAACTTGGAAATGGGATAAAAATAGACCAGAGTTTGATTGTCTTGAATGTTCTAATTATAGAATATTTTTTGAAATTGTTGATATCTCAGCTTGTATTATTCGAATTTGCCAATATTCATTTCTATCACGTTGTGGGAATGTTGTTTCATTCGTGCCTACCATCATTGGCTCGATAGCATTGCTAAAGATTTTTGGAAGGTTTTTTCACTTTCTCAAACTTTTTATTCAGACGATACGGCTCATTCGTCCTAAACAGTTTAATCCTGATTACATTGACCACATTTGTCAAATATAAGGTTATCAAAGATACAATTTTGTTTTGAATGAAAAATCGAACAGTAACATTCTCCCGAAGTAAAGCAAACATAAATTATAGTCGAACGATTTTGAGTTTACACGATAATCCTTAACTGCAATTAAATAACCAAGACAATATTGTAGCATATAAAGTCATTTAATTGAATTGAAGAGGACTGAAAGAAACAATTTGATTCGTACCGAATTAAAAATTTTTTTTTTGAAGTCCACACGATCCCACGTATGAAGAGTTGGATAATTTAACAATTGTCCACTCCTCGTAGTATTTGACGTGTAAAACGCCGAGTGTTTTATGGTTAGATGAGATTCCATAAACGATCGATTATGAATTACCTATAATATGTGTGCATATTCCAGCAGGTATTGAAAAATTTTGTACACAATCTCACCGACCGTTGTATAAAACTGTGTGCAAAATCCTTTTATAATCACCAAAATTCTAGGAATGATTTGAATGTTAGTGTAGAACACTTTTATAAAATGAATAGGAAATATTGTGTAAATATACAACTGATATTGTCGACAGCAATGTACAAATCAGACAGTAAAGAAGTAGCTTCTGATAATGGTTATCGATTTCATATCTGAAAAAATAATTGACACAGACCGCAGCTTTGTTAGGTAGAATTCTGATGTGATAAGCAAAGAAAACAATTAATCTAATCTCGACAAAAGTCAACGTTTGGACAAGCTGCTATTCCGATGAACATAATATTCTCTCGGCAGACGTATCACCAACAAGTTATTTTCACACGAATTTCATTAATTTTAGTACAAGATTGGCCAACATTGAGTACTCATCAAATTATTTTATTTATTATTATGTTTGCAACCTATCACGACTTTCCCAAAAATGCAGGAGAAAAAATTTCCAAGTCATTGTTAAGAGTTTAGACCTTGATTTGCGATCTAATTTGCGTTGAAATTGGAACAAATTTTGTCAGGAATTGAATTTCACTTTTCAATAACTCATTTTATTCAACAAATAGCAATACTGAATTAATCACACAGGGTATAACAAAATTGGCAGATTTCGAAGGCAGTATTGAGTTCGGCTTGGAAGGCAGAACCCGAACAACGCAAAAAAAAAAAAAAACATAAACAAACTTCGAAGCTCCATTTCCCTACAAATGCATATTATTGGAACAATGAAGAGTTATCTTAAAATATTTTCGGGAAATTTGATGTCTATTTTAAACTAAAATGTTGGAGTATTAAGGTGGTGTAACTTTATCGTAACAAAGTAGCCCTCAAAATATATTGTCACGTAAAATAGTTGAAGGAGGGTAAACTTGAGCTACAAAATGTAATCAGTTTTTCCGTGGTAACAAAAAATAGCACAGCATTAACTAAATATTGGAAGAGACATCTAAATTTAGTTTGAATGTGAAAATAAACTGTGAACTTACTTGACTTTATTAATGATGTCAGTCCCAGCTTGTTCCAATATAGAAGTGTAAATGAAATCAGTGCTAATTTGATTTTTCTCTCTGCAGCTGCTTCTCAGATCATATTCAACAGAAATTGGTTCACTTTCATCGCCTCTGATGACTGTCTGGTTTAAAACCGTTGGACACTGTTCGATGGCACATTTCAGCATACTATCCAAGGAATCCTGTAAAATACATTGAGTACTGAAATATTGAATTACACAAAGAACAGAAAAGAGAAAAACAATGGTTAATACATCTCCAGCAGTTTGATTTGAGCTAATGATTGTGAACACGAATAAAATAGCATCCTTGCTATGTAAGAAAAATTATTCTAAGCAAATTTAAATAACACAAGCTAGAATATCGACAATTTCAGGAACTATTTTAGAATTGGAACTTTCAAGATTATTAAGCTCTGGTCTTTTTATCCCGAACTAATATCGTTGGTTCCATTTTACTCGCTGATCAGACCCCTCACAAATTGTCTGAAAGACACATCAGAAATCTCACATCATAATACAGTTATAAAGTCTGAATATCATTCTGGTGAGAATAACGAATTCAAAACAGTGATGCATCGCGATAAAGTTTTATGAAACTGAATCGTACCCACGATACATTTTTTCGCAAGTTTTGCCGTATATAAACAGATAGAGGAAGTTATACCTATAAGTTATAAAAGTCACGGTAAACTTAGGTAGAGCATTGCTCTTTCATTGTAGAATTCGGAAATCTCATTGATATCCAGCAGCTTTCAGAATTTTTTTAAAATTTTCACCATATGTTATCATTTTCGCGATACCCAGATTTTGGATCAATAAAGTGGGTGACCTAGAGACCTTCCATTGTTTCAATGAAAGATTTAGGCTAGTGAAAGGAAAATAGGATTTATAATGGTTTTGCAAATAATGAACACTCGGCTGGAAGTTTTCTCATTGTTACTTTGCGTGGCCGCCACAACACGAAATAGCGCTTGCAGTTGGGACATTTTATGCCTAGAGTGTAAAGTATCGATAGCGCCACTCACGGACTGTAAAAGAAATATATTTCTCAGAGTCTCAGTTCCTCTACTCTGACTACAATAGCTCGTTCTCAAAAATTAATTCTCGACTCTCTCAATAGTACCCCGCAAAAAGTGTAACTTTCGTAGATTTGTGTTCAAATTACGTACATACTACTCAATCACTGAAGCAAGTATGTACAGTGAGGCACAAAAGTATTCGTACAGTGGATAAATTTAAATAAAATGAGGAAGAATTTTATAAATTAATTTATTTATTCTGATTATAAAGCAATTTCCACCGTTTTTATGAGACTTTTTTGACGAGTATTTGAATTTCCCGCGAGATTTGACAAATTGACTATAAGCAACATGGTTGCCTGATGGCTTCAATTAATTACAAGAAAATAACACGGCACGCAGCATCCAGTTAATACAGCGATTAGTGTTACAAAATCGTGGGCATTACTAAGCATGCTAAGCAACCTACGTAACAGACGCTCGACTGATCACCGTTTCTACCCAATATTATTTTGAATCGTAATTTTCTTTTCTTGGACTGAATATTGTATGAAAAAAGCTTTGCGACGACTATTTCACTCCTCATTATTTAAAGAATGGTGGAAAGTCTTCCGGTGACGGACTTTATTACTCTGAAAATTCGGGAATAGCAATGTCCTGCCAAAATTTGAACACATCCCATTCATTAATTTATTAGTAATGACGAAAAATAAGAATCTGCTGATTCAGTTGATAAAAATAGACCATCAAATACGCTTAATTTCAATTCATGAGCCATACATGCGAACCATCCCTGATTGCAGCTGTTTGATTAATATACTCGATACAAATATATTCAATATAATCGTATATTCTGTTACAAGCATGTGAAATGGGTAATTTCCGATGAGTGTAAAGTTTGGAGCGTGAGCTCCAATCGCATGAATGCTAATGCGAAAGCAGTATGATCCAAGGCGAGCGCTGCCATCAGAAAATTGGATATTGCCCATCCGCACGTATGACACACACAATTTTTTCCAACACGTTTGAAGGAAAGTTTGATTTGAGAAGCAACGAAAGTGCCACTGACGGCGCTTAAAATCGGGGTTAGCCAACTTACATTCAACGACACAATGCGTAAAATTGAATTATTTGAAAGTGCGCATTGCCCAAAATTGTTTTACCGCGTTGCTCGGAAATGTAGCGCTTGACACACGCTCCACAGGCTTCGAAAATCGAACGTTTCAAGGAGGTGTGGAGAAAATATTTTTATCCATCCTAGAAATAATTATTTGGGCAAATTAAATATGTTTCATGGCGATCTCTAGACATCTCTGTGATGAACAAAAGAAGCCCAAAAAAACGTTAGAACCGCAGCAAAAACTCAAGAATTCATTCATTACTAACGTTCTAATTACAAAACTTTTGCTCAAATTGTTAACATCTTACCCTGTCTTATTCGAATTAGCTCTGAAGCATTTCTATTGCCTACACAGCAGGGTATAATTTTAATTCGTGTTCGATATCAGAGACACAAACAACAGTGCTGGAGGTTGGTCAAACGATTTACATATTGTCCTTACTTCTGATTCCTATTGAACTATATATAGCCCATTTTTCTTTAATACAATCGCAGAAAAATAATAATGCATTTCGACTCTAAACATCACAAGAAGAGGTTATTTATGGTGTCAAAGAATCACCCAAGCTCGAAATTCCATACCTGTAGATATCCAGTGACAACTCTGTGGATCTCGTCTGCTGTTTCTTTCAATTTGATTTCAATCGGACTACTATCGTCTCTCCTTGTAACAACCTCGTGTAACCTCGGCAAAAGCTGAAATGAGTATGAAATTTACAATTAGCGACGATCACGATTTTGATACGGACAGAGGAAAAGTTTTAGCGTACCTGTTTAGAATTATCAGCATCCTGTATCAAGCCAGTGGCGTAATTTATATCGTTATTGGCATCACAGCTCTCAGCGGCCAAAGTTTTTATCGTATCTTGCGTTTGCACGACGAGTCTATCTACCATTTGTTGCGTAGAACTCAATAAGAATCCCTGTTGAAGTCGGAACGCTTGTCCATGACTGTATTTGTTCGGCGATACATTTCTTTGCAACAAGTCTTGGATTTTTTTCATAAGCAGTTCAGTTTTTTCCGCCGACATTTTCATGCAAGGTTGCGCGTCAAAGATTGGAAACGGCATATGCCTGACGCTGTAGTTGCTATTGGACGAAGATTTGGTTGATTTTAGTTTTATCAACAAATTCTGAGAATAATTTAACGGTAAGAAACAATAAAGGGAATGTTTCATCATCGAACGAAAGTAAAGAGTCGTCGTGCCTCGAATAAAAACATATTAGAACATTCGACTTACTTTTCTAATGCATATGCAATATCACTGTATCCTTGAATCGTTATGTTGTTCCTATCATAAATGATATTCTTCAAATGATTGTTTATTTGCAATGCTTTTGCTAAAAGACGAGCACCGGCATCACCAATCTAAAAATACCAAATAATCGTTGATTGAAGAACAGCAAATTTGTCTGTGGCAGTCCATGCTAGTCTTCTGTTTTATTCTTGATTTTTGTTATGTCGGTATCATGCGAGGGATCGAATACTCTCAAATTAAATTACGCCGCACTCATTGTCAGAGCAATGTTTCGAAATTTCTGTAGATGATTGAGAATATTTTGATCCCAGCTGCTCTTAAAGAAACCATTTAAATTAGAACCTTACAGCAAACGATTTAAAATACACTGGCCATAGAAATTAACGGACCGCTTAATTTTCCGTCGAAAAACCTACAAATAATAGTGGCACAACTTTGCAAAAAATTCATGCATCAAAACTGTAAGGCATTTTGAAACTTGAAGCATCAGCATCAAAATGTTTTTTCAAATTTGGTGTTGATTATTTTTTTTTTTAAATTATGCCACTTCGAATCGACATTTCTGAAATTTGCAAAATGAATGTAGAGTTTAAGTGCTGCATGAAGTACAGCCATTTTTTTTATCGATCTCTGATATAGGCGTTTTGGAATGGAAAGTGTACTTTTTAAAAAAAATTTCACAGAGAATATCCGAGTGAGCATGCCAAAAGTGCCCTTTCTCGAAACAGATTCTGCGGGTGAATATCAGTTTTCTGTTGGTAAATGACTGACCTTTACCAAATTTTAGCCTTCTAACTCCATTTTGCTCCAAGCTATCGCAAAAAACGTGATTTTCAGTTTTCCTATATAACTCCGCTATTTGTACTCAGAAAATTCTGCAAAATCTCACAGATTTGGCAAACGTATATGGCCATATCAAGGATTTTTTAAAGATTTTTCGGTAGCAATCTTGACCTTACACAAGTTATTGAACATTTGGATCACTGGTTTCCGGTGGGTTTTAAAAAGTGACCACCTTCTTTTTTCTACAGTATGAACATCTGCTTTCAGGTGATTTTTTGTAATTTTTCCAGATTTTTACAAATGGTGCGTCATTCTCCAAAAACTCAAAAACTGACATTTTTCACTATTTTATGGGGACCTCAAGATAAGGACATACCGGATATGCCAGTCTAAAGTGCCCTTACACCAAAACACTTGCAGACTACATTTCGTTCCGAAGCAAGTGAAACACATATTTCCGCATGTATTTTGATCACCTACTTCTTTGAGAATTCTTATGAACCCATATCTCAATCGTTAATATGCGAAAAATATATGAAACATTTTTCTTCCGTTGACAAAAGTAATAAGGCCAGCAGAAATTCTATCGAAAATGTTCATCAGCGACAATGTAGTAGTTAGTATAAATGAATGTAGCGATGAAGATTAAAAAGTATAAGTTGGCACTTTCTGCAGATTGATTGTTTAAAGTAAGTAAGTAATATGTTATATTTCTATTGTAATTTGTGCTAAAATAAATGATAATCCAAATAAAAAAATTGAAAAATCAACGAAAGAAAAAAGTTTGTCACATTTTTCCCACATTAACGATTCTCTGACAATGGGAGTTTACTTAGAAACTTTTTGCATTTGGTCATTGTTATAAATGCTCAAGTCATTATAAAGTTTGAAGTATTAGTACTTTCATAAGGAATATTGTTACAGAACTGAGGGTGGCCGGCCATGCTCCGACCGAAGCATTTTACATAAATAATTATTTTGGTAAAACTGACTGTCACACCCAAGATTACCCGTTCTTACCTATAGGTTTAATATAAAGAACGTGGGAAATTTAACAGACAATTGATAATAATCGATAATGAGTGATCAGCAAGGCGGGGTAGATGTGTGGCTGACAGGCCAGATACATGTTTAAGCCCACATAAATGTCTGACTGATGTAAAAAAAGACGTTGCTCATCTAAAGTCAGTGTCATTCTTGAAGGCTTGATCATTTAAATTTTCGTTCAATCCTTGGTTGACATTCACTATAGGAATTCGTGTCCCTTAGTACAGCGTCACAAGATAAACTCCTGGCATGAGTATGAAAGACCCGATTCGAGAGATCCTCTTTTTATATTACGCTATGTCATTATCGAAGGTACAAATCAAATCTTATACCAAGAGGATTCCTAGAAGGCGAACGATGCGAACGACGACACGTCGGCAGATACGCAGCGAAGTTATATATAATCTTTGGAAGAATGCACTGACAATGAAATATACCCTAACTGGTACGCGCACAAGCCTACTCGAACGTGCAGCTCTGTCGTAACGTTGAGCTATCCCCACTCTCAATTTAGCTACCCACACACAAATTCTTGTCTCAAATTCATCGAATGAAAAGTACGTTAGACCGAAGTGGATCATAGCAATGCGTTACAGATAATATGGAATATAAGTATTAGACGAACTGGAACTGAATTATTTCTTCAGATATTATGGTGCATCTCGTATGTATATATCTGATAAATCGTTGAGTGTTTGACTTACTTCTTGACATTTCTGTATATTGTTTCACGCGCAGCTATCCTTCATGGTACAAGTCACTAGTCTAAGTAGAGTACATTTTTCGGTACGCTCTGATATTCGCTTCAACCGCTTTCAGCCAGCTTAACCCATTCCGATATTTGCTCAAAACGTTACACGTTCTGAGCGAGAGCGACGTGGGGACGTTAAAGCGATTGGAGTCGAGACGCGTCGGATACTTCATCTCCGGAGCTGAGGTGTCCGACGCGTCCCCACCATTCTATGATGACCCTATGGGGCTAAGTGCTTGAATGCGTTGCAATATGGATTTGAAGCGCTGTCAGCAATCAGTAATTGCGTTATTCGTAGGATTCAGCACAGTTTGGAATATTGGAATGTTTTTTGCGTATTCAACGGTCCCGGCGTTTGGAGCGAACTCACCCTCAGTGGTTGGATGTTGAAGATGGGACCGTGCGCAACTGACACGGACTCCGCTAACGTAGGTGAACGAGCGCTGTTAAAATTGAGTTTCGTGAGATGTGTTTTAAAATTATGCGACTTCGGAAAAGTCCTCAAAACTGTGATGTAAATGCAGCATTGAATCGGATAAATTTGAACATGATTATTCTACGGTAAGTAGCATTGCTAACGGCTTCATTAAAATGGTAAAGTTGACGGAGAACTCGATTTTTTTATGAATCCTGCATTATTTCTGTAGGTAATAGTGTGACGACCTGAACTATGTCAAAAACTGCTCTAAGAGACTCACCACTAGGATTCACAAGGTTACGGAGATGCCACACTCGATTACTGACATGTGTTAAAATGTTTGTAGCTTCGTTGGAATTGTCGAAGGCTTGATTTTTGCCCAAGTAATCGTAAGTCGAATGCAAGCATATCATACTGAAAGTAAATCACCGACACGTATGAGTTTTATTTCAATGGGTTCGAGTATGATCAGGCAAAGGATATGGTATTGTTCTAAGTTAGCGTAGGTTCCGATCGGTGGTTAACAATGTCTCGGCACCTACGTTAACAAATGCTAGGCTAGCTTACAGATATTGTAACCAAGCTGCTACATAAGACACAATATTTGAATTGAATATTTGAACATTTATACTGGACTCAAATCACTGCAAATCAGGGCATAGATTTATATTGGGTAACAACCTCTGACATGTAGAAAAAATTAGAGGAGTGTTAACAAAAACAGGTTCAAAAAGAGTTCAAGAAAAGTTGTCTGTGTTGCATTAAAACTGTATCAGTACTTGCTGAGTGAATAAAAATGTCTTCAGTGCGGTGTGTGAATTTTTATTTTACATCGCACGAAGTTGAAAAAATGCGCAAGAGTTCAGTTATTAGCGCATCGCACATTATTTCGCAGCGGTGCATTCAAAAAAACAAATTCCTCTAAAAATGACAAGCACGAAAACGGTGTTTGAATTTCGGCGAACCGAAAATATTGATGAACATTTAGTAAAAGTATCTCAAATAAATCCATCATTCTTTTCAAAGCTTCAAATGACTGGACACATTCGACCTAAGGCATCTTCTCTGCCTCATCATAATCGAACCCAGTGGAATAAGAAATTAACGCGTGCCACTAATCTACCTTTAGTATATCGGACTTGCAATCGACTTACGAGAGCTTGGGCAAAAATCAGGCATTCAATAATTCCAACGAACAAGATGCATTTTGACATTGGTTAGCGATTGATTGCGGCATCTTCATAATCTTGATAAAACCAACGGAGTCTCTTGAGGCAGCTTGCGATCTAGTTCAGGCCGTGATGCCGTTTGCTGTAAAAATAATGCAGGATCCACAAAGAATAGAGTTATCAGACTACTTCATCATTGTAATGAAGTCGTTTGCGATCCAACTTACTGTGAAAATATCATGTTCAAATTTATTAATTTGATGTAGCACTGCTATCAGAGTTTTGATCACTTCTTCCGAAATCATATAATTTTAGTGCGTATCTTACGAAACTTAATTTTTAACAGCACAAGCTAATCTCTGTTTTCGGATTCCGTGTCGACTGGACAACTACGCGCAGTCCCATGTTTACCATCCTACCAAAAATTAAATTTAACTTCGATGGTCTATCTGCCAGCGTATCGTCTTTCGCATCGTTTTCCTTCCTAGGAATTCTCTTGGTGGTACAAGGGAAATTCCAAGGCATCGCGACCTGGCCATAACTTCGCAATTTCCAATTCCAAGATTTCTAGTAATTCCATGGTTATTCATGATCGCTACCAATAATTAATGATTACGAAATTAATATAAAAAGGTCTTTGTCAGCGATTACTAGAAGACTGATTTTCTTCCAAATATCAAATTTTGGAAAGCTCTTTTGTTTATGATGCTCCATAACATAATAAAGGAATAAATTTAAAAATGGTGAGGGTCATGGCTAAGTTAGGATGAGATACCTGGGAATCTCTCATATACATAAAAATCATCATTAGCAGTTAAACGATGTAGTAACAAATGATATTAAGTATAAATAGGCCGAATCATCAAAATCACAATTTGAGAAAAGAGAAAAAAATCTATTTAAAAAATCTCCAGCAGTGTTACTGTGGGCGTTAAATAAATGACCATTCAGTATAAAGCCATGCGAGCGAGCGTCCCCCCACATGCACGGTCACACACACAAATGCGGCATCTCGCACCCAGCACGCCCATCATACACTGCGCTGCACTGTCACCCCCACCCGATATAAAAAAAAATTAAGAACGTTTTTATAAATAGAATATTCAAATTGCTAAACTCTAGTGTTTTTGATAATATTTTGATGTGTTTGTACTCGTTCTACTCGCTGACAATATATCCACAAATTGTTTGAAAAACCCTAGAAAAATCTTACATTATAATAGAGTTGTCATGCACAAACACAATTGTTGACAACCATTTGTGGTACCGTATTTAAAAAAATATATTCTTGTCTGTAAATTTATACTTTGTCTGGAGATTTCTATAGCGAATAAAATAAACTTAAAAGTATTGTAGATGATTTATCTCTGGTGGAGATTAGTACTACCGGAGACCTGTTAAATGGTTTTTTTTTTTCAAACTGTTGATTCATCCTTAAGCAGCAAGCGTAAAGCTAACACTAGCGTCGTCAACAAAATTTTCTTTGTCTACTTTATCATTGAAATTGATAGATAATATGAAACTATCATGAGTTTTTTTTTGTCTTTCCATCAACCACTATAATTGAAAAGTTACAGGCCTTTTTGTTTCATTGATACATTAATATTCGGTATTGTGAAGTTATTATTTTGTCGCTAATCTGAAAATGGAAATAACTCTCGTAATTTTCAAAATCCTCCAAGTAGAAGAACAGTTTACAGATAAACTCGGATACGATCTTCCAAAATTCGCAATGAAAAAAAGGCAAAAACAGACCCATTGAAAAGTTTCATACTTCGTACATACCTGATTACCACTGATATCCAGCGTGTGTAGGCATGTGTTACTCCCCAAGGCGTTAATCAAGTTGAATAAATCACTTTTTAATCTAGAATCCGGTAAATGCAACGCCTGCAATACGCAATCGTCTTCCTGAATCATGGTTACCAGTGCTTCCATCACAACAGCAATATGTTTAGTTTTCATGCCAGCTAGATTTCGACCCATGTATAGCTGCTTGATGGATTTATTTTTGCTCACTGCCGTTATCACTTGTGCTAAATCGACATCCATGTCTGAAACACATTGATGGCAAATGAAGCTGAAAAATTTTTATTTGCACGATCATCTGCGGTAAATGAATTGATTTTAGTTTTTCGAATGGATTAGTTCATGGCACATCGATCCTCAAATAGCATGACCACATCAGTCTTTATTATCGAACTATACATACAACGTAATGAAATAAATACGTAATGTATTTTAAATCCTGTTTTTCTTCGTTGTTCTATTTATAAGATTTGTTTCAACGCAATAAAAAGAGCACTGCAATATGAATATGCAATATCTTTATAATTGAACAATCAAACGAACTTACTTACTTGTAAATTCATTTGATTGTTCAATTATATTCCGTCGCCTCATCCTCTAGGTCAAAAGGTAGCTGTGCAGAGGTGTAATTGTTGCGAGTATCTATGTATATTTATTTTAAAATAATATACATATACAACTTTGTATATTTATTAGCTAATATTTTTTTAAAAATTTTTTGTAGTTAATAACTACACTAAACAAAACTACACTAACTACACAAAAAAATAACTTGAGAAACCCATTTTTTTTTTACTATTTAAGTTAGTAAAATACAGTAAAAATAAAAGTATGTAGATAAAGAAAGGTTTTAGCTGGATAATATCGTAACAAATATCGATTTTTTGAAAAAAATTTAGCAATCTGACGAAAAAAAAACTATTTTTAATATTTAAGTCTTAAATTTGTCAAACAAGTGAAAAGAATTATGTCAAACGCAAAATCAACGGTAAATTACTTTTGAATACAATTTCAATGTCGAATAACTTTTAAAGGAGTGAATTTCATGAAAAATGTTGAGAGACTTTTTTTGTAGAGCATCAAATTTCCCACAAAAATAATGGTTTGATCTATGAAAATATTGATTTTTCTGGTAATTACAAAAATCAAAAGTTCAAACAAAAATTTGAAAAAACAAATCAATGTTTAAGGCACGATTACAAGGAAACGGCTCGATCTACGTCAGTTTAGTAACAGAGCTTTTTGTAGAAAATTTAATTTCCTTCAAAAATATGGATTGATAAAATTTTTCAGATTGATAATTGACGGATTTTGGGTAAAAAAATGCGGTAACTGTTAAAAAATCAATAGCTGTAACGATACACCCCTTAATATTAATATTAAGGGCTCAAACTTTCAGGATAATGTTTATTTGTCGTCATGAACAATGTTTTACAGTACCATTAAAAAAAAAAATTCTTTGTTTTTTTTGGCCCAGTCTAATATTTATATATATTGGAATAACTTTAAAGCTCCGCGATGGGGTCAATTATGGAATTTGTAAAATTTGCTGTTTCTATTAACAAAAACTTCCGACTCTTTACTCCAACCCGTTGTTTTCCTAATCGGTTCGATATTGACTCCTTTGCTGCATGCGGTTAACGTTGATGCATGCCTTGTACTATGAGCTGTAAATAAGCTCGTGTCTACCCCGCCCTACTCTGGTGTGTCTTTGATCCATCGACTGATGGTTGCAATTTTTGCTGCACCGTGAGGTCTTTTAATAGTAAGAAATAATCTTTTTTCATCTTTAAGATGGCTGCATCTCGTTAGCGTCAAGTATTATTTTAGAGTTGTCACAGTACAGAGATCTGGTTTGTTCCTGAAGTAAGGTACTTTAAGCAGTGGTTGCCAACGGTTTGCTACAGAAGTTTTTATTCTCTCCATGATCATAATGTAAATTATATTTTCTGATTCTTCAATATTATTGAGGCTGATCTTGCGTACCGTCTGGACCTGTTCACCAGTCATCAGGGATAGCAAGGTAACTAGTATTCTTGTTAAGCCTTTGAGATCAATTTATTTCATAAGGCCAGAGAGAGGCTAAAATTTCAGATTTGGTATCGGCTTCCATATGTAATCATACTTGGGTTTTTGAGGCTTAAGAGCTGCGACTCCTTTAAAAAGTCTTGTAACTTGAGCGTCGCTACCTATCGCTTTTATAACTATAAGTGATAATGTGGACCTATAACTATTTAGAGTACTGTAGGATTTAATATGTTCAAATTCGTTTGCAACAAATTCGATAACGCTGATTACAGAGGCCCCGAATGGGCATATCTCTCTTGTCTTGGAGAAAACCAACCAACAATAAAGAAGCCAGTATCATCGGTGTTACTCTATCTGAAACTTCTCTTAGTGCGAATGACTTCCCGATAATCGCCCCACAACCAGGATAAGGTTCATCGGGTTATGCCCATTCTATTGATATATGGTATTGCTGTTGCGTTGTCGATACGTAGTAATATTTTACATGACACTAGTTTTTCAGCAAAGCATTTTAGACTATAAAAAGCAGTTTTCAGTTCCATAAAGTTAATGTGCTCGTCTTTTTCACAAAAAATACCCCAACCTGTCATTGAAGCGTCAAAGAAAATTTCAATTTTAAAGTTACTTTTCTTAACGAGGTTTGGCATAACAGGAACTTGCTGGTAGTTTCATTATTTCACCAAAGTCGTCGTTTGAGCTTGGTAATGCCAAATACAGTAGTCGCTAGATAAATGGCCATTCAGTACAAGGTCATGCGAGCGAATGCCCCTCCACACGCAAGGTCTCACACGCAAATGCGGGATCCCCCACCTCAGCGCGTCCATTTCCAACTGTGCTCCACTGTCACCCCCTACCGCGCACGGCTCTAGCTTTCGACGTACCAGCAGTGGGAGCGATTAACAACTAGCCATTTCGGAGAATTTTCCTCTCCTCGAGCGCCGTGGCAGGGCCACATATCTAGCGGCCAATGTACTTTTGCGTCTTTAGTCCCTTAGTGTAGAAGGGTCGGTAGTTTACGGCTGGGCAAGCTGCTACTAAAATTCCGAAGAATTGAGCTAGTTCCCTAATTTTACAATTTTCCTTGTATCTAATTTTTTGCGATAAACTTGAGATACTTTGTCTCTGCTTGTCCGTTAGTTCAGCTTTCATTTCTGGCGAGTTTCATATGACTCAAAGAAATTTAAAGTAGTTGATGGCTTTAATTGACATTTTTTAAGGTACAATACGAATCCTAGTGATTCTAATAGAGATCTAGTCTCTTGAAAGTTAATTAGGCATTCTTTTTCTGATCTACCAATTAATACGAGATTGTCTAGGTATATCACCGATACAACATTCTTCGATCTTAATTTATGCACGATTGATTTCTTTAGTTTCGTGAAGATGAATGGAGCGGTGCAGCGTGCGGATGGAAGACACGTAAATTCGTACCAAACATCGTTGAAGTAGAATCTGAGATATTTTCTATGAGTTTGTCTACACGAACTAAAAAATACGCGTCTTTTTAGTCCAAGCAAACCGTGAAACAATCTTCAAGTATGAGACTTGTAGCCGTTCTCCGATCCTCCATTTTGAAATGAGAAGGGATTATATGCTCATTGAATGTTTTCAAATTAGGTATAAATCTTTTTTCGCCGTTTGGTTTATCAACTAAAAAGTAGGGTGAAATGTATTGGACTTTTGTAGATTTACATTTTAAGACAGCTCCTTTATCTAATAATTTTTTTATTGCTATTCAATAAATTTTAAAATCCAGCTTAGACAACTTAGGTTCCTTTGGAATGCGAGAGTTCCTATTTGGCGCTAACGTTTGGTAGCTGTCTTCTCTCAACAAGATACCATTCACTGCTGATTTGATCTTTCGATTAACTTGTGGGGCCCTCAGCAGCTGACAGTTTTGGGTTATCGAGTATTTTTTTTTTAAATGTCGTGATTTATTTTCTTCGATGGGCCTTGTTTCAATATATTTGGCCATCGCTCGGTGGAGTTTCACCTTCGACTAGGATGTGATGAGCCTCGCGAGTGTTGCTTAACATCGTCTCTGTCAGGAGATTCTGAATCATGCCTTTTATTGTGTTTTCTCTTCTTAAGGCGGCGATCCTGAGGGGAAGCATGGCGTAGGCTCGATGAATGAGGCCGTTTCATTTTTCTCTTCAGAGCCTTTACTGCTCGACACAGCTTCGCACATTCTTCTTCTAGGTCCCTCGGTGACTAGTTTCTGCTTCAATATTCAGATTTATCCGAATCTGACCCCATTTATTACTCAAATTTCAGTTTTGTTTCGCGTTGTGGGGGACGTGTGATCTGGACCGCACAGAAAAATTTTATGAAATTCCGGATGCGCTCGCAGCGCCTCCAAGCGGGAAAAATTAGTACCGCAGGCTTTGAATACTGTGGATTAAACCGAATAGCTAACGTTATTACCTTTTGACCTAGAGGACGAGGCGACGTCATATAATTATACTACATAGTACAAAAGTTTGCAAAAGCATGCGTTCTTAGGCAAAGGAACACTTTCTAAAATAAACTTTGGGTGGAAAACTATCAAGCAGGTCAAGTTTTTCTGAATGTTTTCTTACAAATACTAATGTCTTTCGGAAATTTTGTAAAAATATTTTAATTTCTATGCAGAAAAATTATTTTGACAGATTAACAGAAAACATTGATAATTCTTAGGAATTTATAAAACGTTCTAGTTTCACTGAAAATATTATTCTTCAACACCTGTTGCTTTTTACGTCGTAAACTTCACATCCATGGAAAATCACTCGCTTTCCGCACTTGTAACGTAATATACTACTTCACAGGTATGTCTAGGTTTTGTCAAAGCTGCATTCCAAACAATGTATTTAAAATTTTTCTTCAAAATCTTTTAATTCTGTCGGACATCCATTCCAATTTTTCATAACGCGGACCCGTCAGAAATTAGGCAGAAACACCAGAACTCGGATTTTTTCAGACATATAAGATGAAATGTGATGTGTAAAGTTATAAAGAATTAGTGGAGAAAACTATTATAGATATGGGCACTAGAGTGTTTCAAAAAAACCGACAATTCTTTTTTTTTCGAAGAACATTGAAAAATCTTCCGAGTGTCCCTCAAAAATGAGCTCGGTAAAATATGAGCTCTTAATATTGATATTTAGAGGTGGCGATTCTCAATTTTCTATTTCCCATTTAAATAACATGGGAAAAATTTTTTTTTAAGTTTCACAATTCTGACGTTGGATTCGTTTTAAACGACCCCGAAAACCCCCAAGTATTTTAAGGAAAATGGATGAATTTTTATATTTTAAGTCCACTATATTGGATCCGCGAAAAATTGAATGTACATCTTGAATAACCGATTCAAAATATGTATATGAGACGCTGTGCCGCAAAGGGTTAAGGCAACGGATCATCGAGCGCTGTGCACGAAGCAATATAAACTTTGTAATAGATATTGAAATGGCTTTTAGGCAGACACTTACTGCTGTCCGAGATATCCAATGACGATATACATCGCACACCATGAATACACGATTCGAGAACATGGGCACCCATCGAACCTAAATTATTTCCACTCATATCCAGCTCCAATTCGACTGTGCTTTCATTGCAAGCCAAGCCAAGCAATAAATTCTTCAATCCTTCTAAAGGTAGTTTACAAAATGAAATATTCATGTATTTTAATGATAACGTTGCCGTGAAAAACTGCTTAAAGCTTGGCGGTATTTCCTTAGTCTTTTTGCTCGAAAACGAATTTCGTGCTACATTTAAATGCACGAGATTTGTTGCGCAACCTCGCAACAATGCGCCGAATAACTGAAAATTGATAAACAAATTCAATTTTTACACACAAAACACTTTTTAACATACAAAAATGTGTTCAAAAAACAAAAAAGAATGTGTTCATCAAAAAAATTATAGCAACAAATACGATGAATCTTCAAATTTCTTACCATATAAAATTATTTAGGAATGACACACAGCTGTTAAATTATTGCAATTTCGTGTACGAGTAAACTAGAAACGTATCTAAATATAATGAAACCATGTAAATGTGTCTAACGTTACAATTCTTGTAGAAGCTCTAGCTTAAATAATTAATATGCCTTAGTATAAAGATACAAAGAGTCTGTTGTGTGTGATTGCAACTTACACATTCTAACGTAGTATCCGTGCCGCTGAGGTCTAAATGGGTTAAGCTATTTGGTTGTGCCAAGAAGTTGCACAAATTCTGTAAAAGAAATTCTTACTATTACTTACTGTGAAAATGTGGTTACATAGAATTGTGCATACATAGTCACCTCTGACAATTGAAGCCAGGTCGAGCATTTTCAAAGCATACGAGTTTACGGCGACGTGCAATTCAAGGAGATTAATTGCTCGGGTCTAGATAGTTTCTACTAATTCTTTTACGAGATAATTTCTTGAACAATCTTAACCAGGTTGGAATGAAATCGAACCAATCTACTACATTTTTAACCATTTTGAAGCAATTTGAAACGAAGCATCAATATCTAAGCTTTTATTTATAATTCTAGTATTTCCCAGTTTTGCGTTTCAAAGAGACATTCGTAGCTTAGCAATATAGTGATTTGATAATACTCGATGTAGGTACGATTATCTCGCAATAAAAATTGAAAAGATTATCAATCTTTGGCCGAACCATACTCGTGAAGGAAAAACAAGCTGTAACATTTGTATCGGAAGTCAGAAAAAGAGAAAAAAATCATTTTTACAAAATCTTCAGCAATGTCGTTCGGGTCAATGATAAGTAAACAACAAAAATAGCATCTCAATGGTTTAATAGAAATGATTCTGAGTAGATTAGAATAACACCAGGCCACAATAACAAATACGCAGTTTGAGGAAATATTTTATGATTAGAACGTGACCTAATTGTCCAACTCTATTACTTTTTGCTCCCCCGATTTTAAGATTTTTGCCCAAAGACAAGAGAATCGGGTTAAAAATTCCATATTTCTAGGATTTTTAAAGGTGTAATTCTAAAACCTAATCCCAAATGCATGACATCTTACAAGGAGCCCATCTTGTCTGATAATAACGGATTATCTGTATTTTTTAGTGATCTGCTCTGCGTAAGTCAGCAATGGAATTTTTACCGACCGGAGCCATTGAAGTTTGAGGCGTTGTTTATACATGTATACACGAGACCAGCCCCCTGACACTTACCACTGCTCGTATACTAAAAAATTGTACGCGTTTTGTCCCCGTTTTTTAGTTTCTCTACGTGGCGCTAGTAGACTTCTGACACGCTCGCTCCCACGGTCTTACATACAGGTCTGAAAACTCCGTATGTAAGACCGTGGCTAGGAGTGACTCACAAATTGAATCAATTTGGCACTGCGCCGCTACTATCTAGTAGGTCCGGTTAGGCTGTAGCGCGCTTGCGCCAACAGAGAGAAATTTTTTCTATCTCTGTCGCTCACAGGTGACACGGGTGGGGGTGACCCTACAAGGTTACAGCGACCCTTGCGGCCAATCTAAGAATTATTGAAAGCGGACTCAAGAAGTGAGTCGCCCCCTACTACCAAAGTTTCCAGACCTGTATGTTAGACCGTGCTCGCTGCCCTCGCCGACCGCGCGCAAGCTCGTCAGACAACTACTAGCGCCACTAGTGATGGAGATTGGCGGCAGAATCGAAGGACATTATGCGAACCACGTTTAGCAGCTTGTGTCAGGGGGCTGCACGAGACACTGCTAGTAGTTTGCGTGAGTGAGTGCGGCGCTGCGGTTGGGGTCACCTACAATCAAGGTCCCTAGATTAGACAGGTCACAAGACACGCGTGTTCCAGTTTTTCTCACTATAACGTGGGCAAAAATGTTCTATGCGCGTTCGCCCAAAAAATATGAAACTCGCATTACCGCATTAACCAGTTTTGACCAATCTTGCTCAATTTTTTGAGGTTAAGCATTAACCAGTTGCGCCCTTAGTGTCCTGACGTTCACGAAATAAATAGAAGCACGTATATATTTTGAGGTTAATCATTGTGACAGGTCAGGAATCAGAACCACACCGGGTGCTTTCCATTTAGAGCACAGTGTGACACAGTGTTCAAATTTCTATGTAAGTCGCCAATCCGGGCAAAGGAATAGACCAGAAATGTCTACACCGTGTCATATTGTGCTCTAAATGGAAAGCGTCCATTGTCATACGAAATTTTTGGCACATTCTCACTAATTTTTTTGCCCACGCGTGTCTTGACCTGTCTAATCTAGGGACCTTGCCTAAAATCTCTAACACGGTCTTCTACACAGATCTGGACACTCCAATCTCGTTACCATTGAACGTCGCGTAACCATTTTGAAGCCTATCTTTCTTAATTTGTGCACCAAAGACCGGAGCGCTGCAATCTCGGAAGCCGATTACTACAAATGCATCCCTAATAAGTGCCCCTACCACTACAGATGCATTGGCCTCCCACTTACTAGCGCTAGCGGCAAAAGTTCACAACGTCGGTTTCACTTCCATTACGCTTTAGAGACGAAGTGCCTAGACTTGTGTAGAAAACCGTGATGTCTACAAAACAGAGCGCGGTCCATGGAGACTAGAGTACAGGAGTCCGATCTCTATTGAGGAGCATATGAAAAAATCGTCCTCGAAAATTTATCGTTTAGTAGTTTTAGATTTCATCAAAAGCAGCGTTGTCATCGTAAAGTTCCGAAGTGAACTTAGTAAGAATTGACTATATATATATGTATATAAACATCGATCATGACCGAAATCGAATTGCCCCTCACCTGAAAGGAAATATCGTCAAGCATGCGTGCCCGTGTTAATTATTGTGGAAAAAGTGTTAATTATAGTCATTATATTGAAGTAGGAAATTAAATTGATCGCGTATCACTTAGAAAAGATAGCAAAAATATAATGCTTTTTAATTGAGTATCTTTATTAAAAAAATAAGTAGAGGTTGAGGATCAACATAACCTCACAAACTTATTATAAATTTTTAGCGAAGACGGCTTCGTGAAAGAACATGACAGCCTCAATATTAATTTTTTCATTGAATAGAGTTGTTGGGAGAAAGATCACTTAAAAACTAAAAGTGTCTCATTCTTGCTCTCGTGTGTGTTTTTACCCGTCTCGATCTCGACTCCCCACCACTCGTCGGATCTTTGCGATATCAGCGCTGTTCAGCGTCAGCCAGCGCAACCCTTATTGTACGGATTTTTGATGCCGGAACAAATGTACGAAGATCGGACTCTTGTACTCTAGTCTCCATGGTGCGGTCAATTGCTTTTACTCTGACCGCCATTTTCTTGCGAACTGAAATTGTGGGAGGTTTGCAACACGTATAAGTAGATAGGTTATATGATAAACACATTACAATGTTAGGTTAGTTCGAATACGTTCATTAGTTAGCTACAAGATTTCTACCTACTTTTACATTTTCAAAACTTCCCATAATTTCGATTAGCAAGAAAATGGCTGCCAAGGTAAAAGCGATTGACCGGACTCTGTTTCGTAGGGACTCTAGGGTCACCGTCTCTTACGATACTGTTCAGATTTCGAACCATGGAATAAAGAGTAAGGAGATCAAACTAGCTGACGAAAAATTAAGTAAGGGTGGAAACTGCAAGTAGTGACAAGTTGAAAGGTCTGCCAGATAGAATGCCTGAGTAACTGCTCGCGCGTGCACAGATCACTCTTTGGCTTGTGTCTATCCGACCAGAAATACCGGCTCGTACTTAGTTAAATTTGCCTGAATGACTTTATTGAGGTTCGAATAACGAGTTGACTGCTTGTTATAATAAAGCTGAAGCTAAAGATTACAACGAGCAGTCAAACGCTCCAAGCTTATTTTAAACAGAAGAACGCAGTATCATTCATCACTGCGGATTTTATGTAAGAGTATCAGATTTTCATGTGCATAATTTTTCAACAATCTTAAGAATATGTAGTACTCGTAAATTTATCGATCACGTAAGCTCACC
The DNA here is from genome assembly GCF_021155785.1 of Neodiprion fabricii. NCBI lineage: Eukaryota > Metazoa > Arthropoda > Insecta > Hymenoptera > Diprionidae > Neodiprion > Neodiprion fabricii. The sequence continues at coordinate 23,420,587 of NC_060240.1, forward strand.
CTTATTTGTTATACATTCAATTAAAAAATTGATGGAAATGGTTCAAATTTGAAGGCACATCCTTCTTTTGTAGGGAAATTCAGAAAAGTTACCAATATCCCAAAAATCATCCAAAAAATACGTGATTGGTTGACACGTATTATTATTTTCGCGTCTTCCACATTTATGGGTCCATAAAGCACGCAGTTGAGATACTTTCTGTTATTTTGGAAAGAATGAGGAGTAAAATGAGCCTTCGTGAGACTATATTCATGCCATATTAAGATCAGCAGACGATAAATACGCCTTATAATAATTTCGTGAATAAAAGACACTCAGCTAATCGTTTCTTCAATCAAGAAACCTGTAGGCGGAGAGCTGGAGGCACTTTGACTTACGTCACTTTATGAACAAAATTTTCCATTTTATCGTACTCTCTTAACATCGCTGCTAATTCATTCGGAAGTCTGTTTAGCGTCCACCGCTGGAGATCGCAGCATGACGAGTGCAAAGGGTTCAAAAAAATCAATTGAAGAACGTCATTTCATAAAGGCTATTTTTTGGTGTTCCAGCAGGGAATGATATTCTGAGTCGTGTAGTAAAAATAGCAGACCATTTGGTTGCTGGAAAATGAGGGCAATAGACACGCGAAAATGTGTCCAACTTATCTAGCGGTAAACCGTGCAGATTTAGTCCAAAAAGCAGTGCAGAAAAAGTAGGTTCATAATGCAATCTTCTACAGAATTGATTTTCTTGTTGGAACATGTTCAGGGGTGACCCCTGAATGTAAATTCAAGTTAGGACGACGGGCGGAGAAGAGGATCAAAATTATTATAATTAGTAGTTCTCGTTCGCTGACCTTAATATTGCAAGAAAATAGTCTTACGATAGCTCATTTTACCCCGCATTCTTTCCAGAGTGTCAGAAAGTATCTTCTCCATGCACTTTATCGCCCTAGAAATGCAGAAACTGTGAAAATCGTAAAACATCTCAAGAAACCACACATTTTTTGATGATTGTCGAGATATTAGTAAGTTTCCTAAATCCCGCGACGAAAGAACGATACACCTTCGAAATTTGAGCCGTTTCCGGTCCGTTCATTTGTTGATTGTTGATTGAATACATAAAAAATAAGAGTGAGTTTGCTCTGATGGTAAAGATAGGAGTGCTACATGCCCTTAATGCGCATGCGCGAATAATTAACCAGGCATTCTCCCTAACGAATTTCTCCAACACGTCGCCACTTTCATATATCAATTTTATATTCCTACTCGTACTTTCTCGTTCGAACCCCGATGATCAGTTTTTATGGTATTTTCTAATCTCACAGAATATAAACATCACGGATTGTAAAAAGTGAATCAGAATATGGAATTCGGATTTACTATGCCCCAATTCTTCGACACGTCGTTAAATTTAATGACGGGGTAAAATTAATTGAGATGAATCATTTTTATAGACCATGCATATTTTTTATTTCACGTGCATTAATTACTGTTTCTACTTTGAGGTTCAGGGACTGTTCAAGAACAAGCTGTGCGTTAAACTTTAATGGTAATATTTTCCAAAACCAAGAGGTTTTAGTCGTAAAAACTGGCACCGACGTACACAGAGGAGATCACTATACAATATGGATAAGACCCACCGAAATCGGTGATTATTAGGCTTAATCGTCTCCTTGTTAGTTTGTGTGATTCCAATTTGCTCATATTCATTTCTAGTTCTTAATAGGAACATTGTTTCGTTCGAGTTTGGCATCATCGGTGCAATTAATACAGCTAAAAACTTTCTCATCAGTTTTTGCTCCATTTTCAACTTTGAATCCAAACGGTACATTTCATTCAAAGTTAATTTACAACAGATGTACAGCTGATTCGTTGGGAAAAAAATTGGTAAAAGTATATAATATGGGAAATGTCGTACTTACATTGACATCATCTTTCAAACTGTTTCCAGAAAGATTCAAGTATTGAAGACTGCTCGGCATGCTTCTGTTCAGACTCAAGGCATGTGCAATTTGATTGATGCCTTTGCCCGTCAAACCGCAGTGAGCAAGATTCAACTTCTGTAATCCTTTAGGCAATTTGCCCATGAGACCACTTAAGTGTGTAGCACCTTGAAAAAGTTATATTCAAAAAGACGGGTTCAGATAAAAGCAAATATTATCAACTTTATCAAGATGCGTAATTAGACTTACAAATAATTCAACAGTCAATATAGAATGGTACGTTTTGAAGAAAAGCATAAAATTGTTAAAATAAGAGGGAACACAGCTTCTGGCAATGTAAATTAGTTTATTTTCGCTGCAAGCATTCTCTCGGTCCGACCTTGGTGGAAATTTTTTTCTAAAATTTTTTCCGCCATTTTCTGAGAAACTAGAATTCTCAGAAGAATTCTGTAACGGTCCGTGAACCGGACAGTTCCAAACGAATTACAGAATTTAAATAAAAAATTTACACCAAGGTACGATAATCGTCTCTGAGAAAATTACTCTTGTTACATGCGTGAAAAAAAAAATGTCTTAGCTAAAAATAATAGATTAAAGAGTAAGAAGAGGGTAAAAAAACTTCGGAAAACTAATGTGATGTAAATAATAATTAGTTACGTTAAGTTTTGTGCACACCTTGCATCAATTTGGCAATTATCCCACACAAACTAGAGGCTCCTATAAAAGTATGAACACACCATTTATAAAAAGCGGTCTATAATTCAATAAAGTCTATAATATTCCATAAAAAAAATATATGTATATTATAACAAATTCCATGTTACATTTCAAGTATGGAATTTTTACTCAACGTATGCAATATTCACGCCATATAATATTAATGCAAATAAGCCTACAGTAGAAATTAAACGACTGGATTTGTATCAATTGTTTGATGAATTATGATTGCACGCGACAAATATAAAAAAACTGTGAGAACAAATAGTAAATAATTATTTGCAAAGCAATGAATGTTTGAATAGCTTAGCGTGAAAAAATGCGTAAATAACGAAAAATATATAAGACATATGTGATAGCGACATGTTTTTATTCAATATTCAAAGCTTAGACTCACCTTTATCTTCTATCATATTATTTGACAAGTCAATTGTATGTAACATAGTATTGGTGTTGGATATCAACGCTATTGATAATTTGTGAGCAAAGTCCCTGAAAATATTAAACGGATCTTAAGATGAATCCAAAATATTAGCATTTCCTATTTCAAGCAAATCGATAAATTTTTACTAACAGAACCAGCAAACATTTCATCACTAGCGAGTTGTGTTGGTGGGATTATTACGTAAAACAAATCATAGTGACGGCAGGTCGTCGGATTGATCTTCAACCGCGTGATAAAACTGACAAGGGAGGTTCAGAGGTTCGTCTCACCGATTTGATTCAATCTCACGGTACATAATGTTCGTCCCAAGGGCGATAATAGGCCAGCACAATAAGATGCGCATTTCAGTCGTTTTAGAGTTACTCGGTTTGGAAAAAGTGCTAGCGGCTACATGCGTAAAACTGTAACATTTTTTTATTTTGTCACGCATAAAAATTTACCTTATCCGTTAAAAAAATGGTCAATTTTCAATTTTCACGGCTTTATTCTGTATGTAAATAGTTTTCAAGATATCCAATGATAAAGTGAAGTACGAATTAAAAACGTGAAATATTACAAATACAAAAAATTGATGTTTTTAGTGTAACATAATTATAAAATACTGATTGATCAACTTTCGTTGTCCGACTTTTTTTGTTGCCTCGAAATCGTTTCACGGATATAACAGCGGTCACTTTTTCCAAACTGAGTAACTCTGAAACGACTGGATAGCGCGCTTTATTGCACTGACCTATTATCATCCTTGGCATGAACATTATGTACCGTGAGTTTCAGTCAAATCGGCGAGACGAATGTCTGAGCCCCTTCGTGTAAGAGGGGTTAGATGCGCTACCCTCACCTAGAAGACCTTCAACCGAATTACAAATTGAGACCCTAGTTGAGTTGGTATGGAATGTCACGTATATGAATTAGACTCGGTAAAAATTTCCTTTTTCACTATCATGCCGATAGAGCAGGTAAGTTTTTCCAAATTTTGATCGAATTTTAGCAGTTACAGAAATTTTATCTGTTAATGTGTGCTGTGAGATATATTTTATGATGATCTTTTATTATTATACCCACCACTTGAATCCTAGATTGTCTAAATAAATTTCTTGAATCGACAGAGATCTTCGCATGACATGCAATAGTCTTTCCAAGTGTTCATGACTTAGTTTTATATGGGAGGCTCTTAGCTTAGTGAACCACGTATTGTATTCTAATGCTGAAATAATTGGCACCAAATCTTTTTGCTCCAGGTGATCGAAGTCCCTCAGATTGAGCTCTCGTGTGTCGTGGGATAAATATATCGTATCAACGTCCTGCAAGAATATCATTACATTTAGAACAACAAACTCCAATACATCCAATACATTTAATCTTAGCAAGGAAAACTCTCAAACATGAATTGGTCGTACGTCTCAAACAAATGTGAAAAACAGGGATAAAACTGTTTAAAAAATATCTACCCATGTTATTTGCATCAACAATGGTGAATACAGATAAAAAACAACAATCCAACTATGTAATAGAACTGATGCTGAGCAGATTTCAATACGTAAGGTAACCCATTAAGGCATACATGGGTTCTCAAGGTCACTGATTTCAAAAATGGGGTCAGATCTGAGAAATTTTCAAAATTTAAAATCGCCGATCGAATATGGCGGACTGAAAATGTAAAAGTGATCGGAATGGCTCGAAGAACTTAGGGACGTTTTAGTTCACCAAATACGATTATCCGTTATCAGAATCATGGCATCAAAGATAATAAATCCAACATGGCGGACAGAGAATATGAAAATTTATCTGATTTGCTTGAAACTTGTTCCGCAGGGATTTTGGGAACACTGATAACGAATCTGAATTCAGAATGACAAAACCCGATATAGCGGATTCATTTTGGTGGTTAAAGAATAGAGAAATTGACCGGCCTTTCTAGAAATTTGCTACTTAAGGGTTTTTGAGGTTATTGATATAATGAATATAAGATCGTAATGGCAACTTCCTTCATCCCAATGCACCCTTCACCATGCGAGATTCATCCAAGCATTTTGTGAATTTTGGAAAATGACAAAATTTAATTGCAAAATCCACAAAATGCATTTCACATATTGAATTTTGTAATTTTGACATTGCATCCGTTTTCATCGACCTCGAAAATCACTGAGTGACAAATTTTAAGAAAATTAGATTAGTTTTCATGTTTTCAATGCGCTATTTTGGATTCGCTATTCTGAATGTGAAAATTCTGACGTGGGATTCGTTCTCAGCGACCCCGGCAACTCCATTGTGACAAATTTCAAGCAAATCAGATCTGTTTTCATATTTTCAGTCCATCATATCGGATCCACCATCTTGAATTTTGCCATTTTGACGTCGGATTCGTTTTGAGCGACCCCGAAAATTCACGATTACCGAGTTGCACTATTCTAGTCCCCGCAACTTTCCCCCAATTATATTGGCATCTCACAATGCCTTTGTTAGAAGTAAAATCATACAAAAAATAACAGTGATGTCTCAAAAATATTCTTGAATAACCGATTCAAAAATGGTGTCTCATGTAATATGAGACACTGTGCCGCAAAGGGTTAAGATTTCAGGAATTTGAGACAAAGTTTTAGGGAGCTAGAGCTTTGAAGTTGTCCAACACGACAGTCTGAGGTTCCGTGTAAAAACGGAACCACCTTTTCTTGGTTTTTGGAATGAGGATGAACTTTGTAACGCTACACACACACGTACGCACGCACGCACACACACACACACACACACAAAACGTCGTAGAGCTCAAAATTAGGTCTTTAATTAATAGGTTTCCAAAAGTTTTACAAATTTTCAAGACCAGATAGGAGAGGCTAACTTTACGGGTGTGACGTATATACATAGCCTGTGAGGCGATAGTTCTGAGTAACCTATAGTGTATACGGATGGATACAGTCGTATATGAGCATTAGTTGTAACGTGGCATTTTGCGGTGCCCTTTTCAAACAGCTCTCAAGCCCTAGAGAGAACTAGAAAATAAGCCATCCACGATATTACTGGCTGAATCCATTTTAAATCATGCAGACCAGTGGAGTCAGCGGAAAAAAATTACCTTCATTGGCCTGCATAATTTGAAATGTATTCAGCCTACTTGTAATTGAACTTAGAGCTCCATGATCAGTGTCACGCAACCGAAACTCTAAGAACGAACACTGTGGAGGCATGCAAATGAGTTATGGTTTGGAGTTTTTTTTTTTTTTTTCTTTTTGAAGTTTCTACGGCGCCAAGAGGGAAGTCCGCAACGATATCAACACGCAGATGTAAGAAGAGTAGATGGGAAAGCAACCTATGCTTGGCCATACGAGTAGCTGCGGTTCTCAGGTGAAGTTTCCGGAGAAATCCAAAAAATAACGTTGCGAGAGAGGTACTCGGAATGCTGCATATCTGAACGACCATAACAACCAGGCACACTCAACGCACTAAAAATATCGGATACTGATTGAATTTTGGTCATCATCTCATGACAGACAGATAGCTGATTGTGAGTGCAAAGAACGTTCAGGAGTCATGACACGTGATGTGTATACTTGATAAAATCGCGGTATACTTCAATAATACATCTACCCAAAACAATAACCTACTTGTAAGTGACCTTAACTGATTATTAACCAGGGGAATCTCACAAGCAGTGAGTAGTGTGCATGTTCCATTACAGCATTTACATTCGTAAAATCGACACAACTTGCGTACAACATAGCACTTGTTTATTGCAAACAGTAAAATATGTGTAAAGTGTATCATATTTGGCATATTACTTTTCAGGAATAAAACTTGTGTTGTCGACTGTATCGTGACCCGAGCCGTGGGACGTAACTATTACATCTACGAGTCAATTATGAATTCAGGCAACCCGGAAAATGAAAAGCATGTATCCCCTAGACGGCGGGGGTAATGCCCTGAAGGATGACTGAACCCCAAGGCACGGTACAAGGAGTGACCGTAATGTGCAACGGGCTGTTCTGAAAGACAGAACGCAAAGATGCCCGTGTCACTCAAATACTCGCATTCAAAGTTTGGGGTTGTCTCGATGGATGTGTCCGAAGAATAAACTACATGTACGTACACTATTGAAATGTGGTAAACGCGCGACAAATACATCCCGCGCGCAGAGAACGCCACCGGCAATCGAAGCGATCAAACTAAAAATCGGAGCGCTCAACGCGAGTGTTCATTCCAGAATTATCACCCAGCGCGACAGGTCGCTAAGCAGGACTCGGAGCAGCCGATATACCCAGTAACAACTTGATTACAGTTTATGTGTCCCATATTTTATGAAAATCTAAAACCACGTTTAGCACTATGCGGAATTTTTCGGCATCTTGAAAACTCGGAATTAGGATATTGGTTTTAGCCAGTGGCTTACTTCAACCTGCCTAGTCAGTCAAAACCTTGATTACAAGGCCATGGTTCACACAATATGCATTCATGTGTTTTTTCTTAAAACGTGTGTCCGTCCGGAGCTGTATCTGCCAAACTACATGAACGATGGAGGTCCATCAGTGATTTTCGGATAGCGAATTATTTACTTCAATCTGCCTAGTCATCAGAACCTTGGTTAGAAATTCATGGTTCACACTATATTGTAAGATGTGAGGTTCTTTCGAAGCCGGTAGGTTGATGAAAAACTCAACGCTTTCTTTTGAATATCTATCGATGTATGTAACACTTTTGATTTTTCCTAGCATGGTTGGGAAGTTGGGATTGGGACGGGATAGGGTGGGTCTCTTCATCGCAGCGACCTCCACGTGGTGAGACCTGGGTCATTGATGGTAATGTATTTATTAGGGATGCGCGATTCTAGATCGAACCACTCAAGAATCGAACTTTTGGATCGAGAAAATAGATCTTTTGTATTGATACTTTACAAATCGTTTTTTTCTAGAATCGATTCCAAGTCTGCAAGGATCGGATTAGGTTCTTAAATCTTCAATTAAAAAAAGTTTTGACAGTCTATTTTGGCATTCTGTATTTTATGGATAATATAGGTTTGAGAATACAAAAGAATCGACCAATTTCTAGCGCTGAATAAATCTAATATCACAACTAATAAAGAAAGCTTTCCACCTAGTCGGCTGGATTTGTGTAATATGTATATGAAAACTATTGCTGTGATAAACAAATATGACCCAAAGCAAACTATTGTTAAATATCAAAACTGTTGAATAAGTACTACATTTGTGTGACACGATTTTTAATCTCCAATATAGCTACAGGTTTTCAGTTAAACTAAAAAGTAAAAATAACGATCAATCTTCTGAAGATCAATCTTTTGTATCCGATTTTTTGGACGAATCGATTTTTCCAAAATCAATTCGAATCGATTCTGAGAATCGTTCGTTTGCTTGATATCGCCCATCCCTAGTATTTAGTCATGAATTACCTAACTGCTGTTTCGGGTAATTTCTCTTCTAATATTTTTCACTTTACTGCAACGAGTTATGCAAAAGATCTCTTGAAAACTCGAAGATTATTCAATGATTTCTGTAACTTATTATTATTCATCAACCACGCGAAACTCATACGGGCTTCCAATTATATTCCTCGAACGTCAGAACTTCAAAACGTTCAAGTGCAAGCGGTCTGGTCCCAACGGAGTGCAGAGTGGGGGGCCATAGCACGCGAGGGGCATAGACTTAAGTCCCGCCCACTCTTCGCCTTGGCCGCCTGGCTTGAGTCGCACGGGAAGCCAGAGTTCCCGCGCGAGCTCGGTAAGCAACGTCCAAAAAAAAAAAATAAGAAAGTGAGAACAGCAGGGCTCATAAGAGGTCTGCTTCGTTAGAAAAAGTGACAAAAATAACTACAAATATTCGAAAGGTGACTATTTAGTGACAAAAAAGTGATTAAAAAGTGACGTGGTTTGGACAATTTACAGATCTAATTTCGGAGTACATGTCTCACACCAATTATACTGACAATGAGTGCCTGTCCACTAGAGTGGACAATCAAATTGGAATATTCTGAAAGGAACAGATATTCATGTTATTCTTGTTCGTCGTGTATTCTTGAAAAACCTATCGAAAAACGCAAAGATATAGTGCTTAGAAATAAAATCTTCCTATTTTCACAGCCAGGCTTCGAACCGTCATAGGTAGAGTTGTCATACTTATCTTTTAAATTTTTTCTGTAATCTGTTCTATTTTTTATTAATGTCGGTGTTACGTCCAGCGAACCACCACCTCTCTCTATTTTTCCTGCTCGCTAACTCTCCCACAGTTCTTATGTTAATATCATGATCTCTGTCCTGTCCTCTTAACTCTACCTAGCCTTATGCTACTCACTATCGCCCTTACTCATCTTATTCTATTCCCTTCCTTCAGCATCTTCGCACCTTTTCTACATCCATACGTTTCGTCTCTGGAGATACTCGTATTCTAACTCTCAACAACGTCAGATCTAGACTTCTTATATAGCTTCGTAGAACACACTTCGTTCTTACCCCTATCTCAAATTCCTCTCAATAAATAAATATAATTGGTATCTCAAACAAACCCAACGTCATTCAACCCTCTACCTAATTTCCGGTTGTCCTAGCACGTAAAAGTGAAGCCAAACCAGTTTATTCCTACCGCTCGGGAGTAAATCCCATTCACGAACGCGATATTGGTGGCAGCGGTGGGATTCGAACCCATGTCTCCAAAGAGACTGGTGGTACGCCGGACATAACATCTGGTTAGTTCAATGTGATATTTATTCTACCCTAAATAAAAAGAGCCGTTTTTTAAACCACTGAGAAAGTACTTATGCGGATCAGAGTATTAGGAATTAATTTTCCGTTCCAGGCTTTTCCAAGCAACTGATGAATCTTAAATATACTCTTCTTCATCGATGGTGACAAATAGTTTACTACTTGAATTATTCAATAAAACAAACAAAAAAATCTAGATCATCGTGATATACTTCAAAATAGTTACTACTCACTGGATGGTGGGTAAAATAAAAATAATAAAATACTAGGGATGATGACTTGTTAGATTGGCACATATTCTAAGGTTAGATTCGACGTTCATGGGTTATGTTATGTTTACTGAGATTAAATTAGTTTCTCGCTCGGCCGAATACGGCGCTGTATGTTTCTCTGTGTTGCCAACATAACTGACTAGTGTAAAAAATTAGCTGTCTCAGATTCATTGTCCCCAAGTGTACATATTAATGTGGATTGATAAACAGCCACAAATATAGATTATTGAAGTGTAGATATCGTAAATATTGTATATGTTGTAGGCTAAAATATTTCATAAATTGTGAACCCTGTAGACACTGTGAAAAGTAAAAATCATGTAAACGCTGGGAATATGATAGTAATGTGAATACAGTTGATATTTGTATCATACTTTTATGATTTTTGTGTATTTTCCTAACAATTCAATTGCTACATTATCAAGTTTAGTGATATGATTTCCATACAAATGAACGTCAAACTTAATTTTTAACGCCGGTTGTCAGTCATATCATGTCTATCATATCCATGCCAGCATTTTTTTTTTTTCACCACAAACTTCAATTCAAATTGAGCGGTACGTTGGGTGGTATGGGGAACTAATATACCCTCCGACTCACTTGGGGCGCTAAAGAGCAAGCCACAAGCGATATACATTGGCGCCTTATGGCAGCTTCCACTTTGTCTCTATCATATCCTCTTTGGTTACACCGATCTGAAAAGCTTACAGAGACAGAAACGAGACTGCGTGTCGATCACGCTATATTTGATCGATAAGGTGGTAGTGCGGAACACAATTCAATTTCATAAAAAATTCGTCAACTTCGTCACATATGACGCGAATGAACGGATGGAAAGAAAATCACAGCGAGTTTTGAAAGGTTTTTAAATGTAAGAAATGATGATACATTGTTAAACATCACTGACATCAATTTTCATATACAATGCATGAATATTACGGCGCAAAAATTGCACCGAGTGATAAAAAAGCCTGTTTGACATTGGTTGATTCTATACGATCATTAGACGTATTATCGAATAACCGTATTCCTGCAATCAATCAAAATTTCGGTGATCGATATAATTTAACGCCAATGAGCGTAACTATAAATAAGGACGAAAATTATAGTATTTAATCAATTAAAACAAACAAGTCGAATAATTTTGAAATGGTTATTTAACCAGAGCCTAATAGTACATTGTGCAACAAGGAGGTAAACGGGTTATTTCTACCGAGGATCAAATGATTGTGCACAATTTCGACCTTCGGCACCCGAGATAAAGCCTAGTACAGAATCCTCATATTCAAGGCAGTGATTGCCTTACCCCCCCCCCCCCCCCCCTGTTACACACCGTGCTTTTTGCAATAAATGCATGTACAGGCCCTTTTTCGTACGCATAGGACAAAATAAAATAATTACGTTTCGTATTTGATTTCACTTATATAAATTAACTCTAGTCACTTAAACCTATGGAAACTTCCACATTACTTACATGGGGTCTCTGAGACCCCAACGTTTTTCAATCATTCTCCATTTTACTTACATAAACAATCCTGATTCAAGCACACTGACTTTAAAATTGCACCTTAAAGTAGGTTGTGCGGTCAACTGGACCCCATGTAAGTGACTAGGGTTAATCATAAGAATAGTGATTGATAAACAAAATCATTCAGTTATACTGTTTTGGTGACTCCTCCTGTCTAAGCAGGTAATCAAGTCTACGCTCGGAATGAACAATTTCCCACCCACTTTAGGGTGAGGCATTCGTCGGGGAAGGTCGATTTTGACAGGAGAAAAACCCTAACGGAATTCCTCACTCATATATGTTCTCACGTCACGAAAATCCACACGTACCACTTTATATACGACAAAAAGGGCCTATTTCGTGCACGTGTTGAAAAAAAAATTCATTAGAAGGTACTACTATAAGTTTAAATATAAATAACAATTTTAAGAGGTTAGGTGTGAGATAAATTATACATCTCGGCTCTCCATTCACTGATTGCATTGAAATGGAGCTTAATTAAAAACTCTTCAAACCCAAATCCTGCATAAAATTCTCGAATGTGACCAGTAAATTGTGAAAGGGGAGAAATGTGATAATATTCTCGGCGTACAGGTCGTAGACTTGCCATCGCGGTGAGGAGAATGAGTCGGCTCGCGCGGAAACTTAAAATTTGCTTTCAATGTACTTGGCGTGAAATTCGACTGATTGTGAGTCTTTTGACATAGGGGTGACTCAACGATACAGATTATTGTATCGACACAGAATTTACTTCTTTTAAATGACCTATATTATTAGTCAGTTTTCGGCATTCCTGTTATATACTAATATTAGTTAGACTGGAACCGTGGTTGTCAGTTTCTTGATGGATACTGAAAACATTGTGTAACCATGTTGGAATAGAGAGAATCGACCTAATGGAAGTTGGTGTGTCAGGAAAATTGAATGGTAAGCCATCGTCAATTATGTCACCATAAAACACTCTCTAATTGCTAATACTGCCGACTATCACTGCATCCACTTCATATCCCAGTTCTAACGGAAAAATGACCCAGGGCTGGGTCTCTTTGGTAGGATATGTTAAGATAAAGTAGAAAACTGTTTTTCATATCTAACTTTAACAGCCGTCGCAACAGACGCCGGAGCGGCGCGCGCAACGGATCCGAAGTTTGCTCGGAAATCCTCGGTGGCCCGACTAAATGTGTAGTGACCAAGAGGCAGTTGAAATAAATACCTCGTGTTATAATCATGTGCCACGCTGATTGTTGTTTCTTTTCATTTTGAATAAAATACTGACTGTGAGATGAAATGATAAGTTATTTTCAATCTCAAACCCTATTCACAACCGAAAAAAGTTTGCATCAACTGGATATAGTTACTCAATATCGGCACCTTCTCCATTTATCCACTATACATGGTGTCAATAAAGTAACGGGACGGCGGAAATATTCAGCCGTCCCGTTACTTTATTGACGTCCTGTATAACGGACTCGGAATAGTATAATCTTCACACGCTTGTCATACCGTGACATTACGTAAATGCGCACCACAAGGATCCTTAATTATAGGCAACTGGAGGTACGATTCCACTCTGAGCAGTTCCGAGTTTCGCCAAGGTGACATCAGCCGCGCGCTAGCGGCTTCAATCCAAAAATCTGAAACTCATCGCTCTGCTCAGAGTATGTGTACTCTGAATTGCCCATAATTAGGGGTCGTTACTCTGCGTATTCACGAAATTTCATGGTATATATTACAATCACGACGTTACGAGAAGGGTGCGCATTCAAACGATGTTTTAGCTTTTCAGAGATTTTCGTACTTTGGTGCACAAGATAACACATCATCCAAATATCAGCCAAATCAAAATTTCGGCACCTGATGGTTTTGCTCAACTATAATAAATGACCGAATCACTGAATCCCCCATTAATTCGATGAATTATACTCGATATGCGACTATATCGGAATCAAATTATTAACAAAGGGAATGGATTAGCAATTAACATAGTCTTAATTTAAATAATTCGATTAAGGATATCAAGATTTCCCTTACCCACGCCACTTCGTCTCTGTACGGAACCCCATGTAAATCGCACATACAGGCATACTGTGTAGAAAATCCGCCACAAGGTCCTGTATGCCTCGTAGCTTCCGTGCTTCTGGCTAACTCACTACCTCTTATACTTTGGAGTCTGCTAGTCGGTATGACATCTATTTTTCGTATGATGTAGCTGAAAAATTCCAAACCCATCGATTTATTCTACAGGCGTCAGCACAAAAATACTTCATGTTCATGTCTGTGACATGTTAATTAATACACCAGATCATTAGGCTATCATCACCGGTAACATCTAGGCTTTTTTAATTCCATTTTGTTATTCGAATAACTCGAACTCTCTAGCCGGTTGAGTTAAAAATCTATCTTGATCATTTCTGGGTAAAGGACCGCGTGAATTGAGATCAAAGTTCTCAAAACCCATTATTTTGATCTCAGAATATCGTTGGACGAAAAATTGATCGCACGTCCGATCGTTCATTTAAAAATGGTCGGAAGTGATTCTCTAGATCTCAAAATGTGAAAATCTAGTGTGAAAACTCGATTTTTTATTTTCAGGGTTATTATAATATCTCTCTTATTATTTTCTTCCTTTGAAAATAGAGGAGGCGGAGTTGAAAAACAGATAGATATGGATTCGAGGAAAAATCGAAATAAACGAGTTAGTATCATTCACGGTCTTACATACAGGTCTTGCGACTCAATAGAATTCCAATGGTAGAGAGTGGCTCCTCTGTTGAAAAAAAATCCAGATGGAGCTGCGATCGAGGGATGCATCAACATAACCTACAATGTTTGAATAAGCCTTTGACGACTGATTCCACGCCCATGTGACGCGCGAGCGCGACTATCGTCATCCTTGTCGCACCGGGCATCCCTCGATCGCAGCGACGCTAGCGGCTTGACACGTTAAGAGGCCCACGTCGAAACTCAGAGTCGCAAGACCTGTATGTAAGACCGTGGTATCATTAAATGAACATGACTTACTTCAGAGGTACCGTTGGAAAAATATTACGGATTGCAGTGTGCAATGCTTCTATCATAGCGTCTACTTCTGCTGTATCGATTCCGCCACCCATAGTTGTGAAGCTGTAAATTCTGTCTCCCACAGTTAAACTCAACTGGTTTCCTCTTTTGGACTCCACGGCCGTGATCTCTAAATAGTGAAAATGGCAGTCGATCTGTACAAAAAAATATAGTACTGTTAGTGAATATGGTCATAGTAATGACACAGTTTCAACTTTAGTATCAATCATAATCGAATCATTAGTAACGCAATTAATAAATTTGAATTTTCTCAATGGCAACCGGGCATTACAATTTCGTTCCTGAGTTGGCATTCTGGAAAACCACGTAGCGCGGCAAGACGATCCAACCTCGATGAGGTCACCGCGCTACGCGGCTTTCCAGAGTGCCAAATCACAAACGCAATTGTAACGCCTGGTTGCCTATCTGTAGGCGGCGAGGTGGCTTGTTTCCACGTTTAGGCCCGCACTGTGGGAAATTTTCACGAAAATGTAGCCATAAATCGAAAAACGAAGGTTGAAATTCAAGTATATTAGCCCAAGGAATCGGTTGAGAACAAGTTTCTGCTCAAGGTCCTGGCTGTCCCGATCTTTTATTCCTCACAGTCCCTCAGATATTTCAGTTCAAAGTTGACCGTCGTCGGTTACAGTTGCGTGCGTCAAAGTCGCTCTCTTATTGAAGCTAACTTTGAACACTTACAACGCAACAGTGTAAAGTGATAATCAATTTTAACAAAATGGATACTCTTCCTCAAGGTATGTAGAAAATTTTGCCTATTTTACAATTGAAAGATAATATTTGTTGTCTGTGTTTACGTAATCTAACGATAATCCGAAATAGTGCCTCCGTTTGGAAATAAATATTGACTTTGCGTAGACTTTTAATACGGAGCGCGGCGAAACCGGGCCGTTGTTCTTTTTTTAAGTTGTAGCTTAGAATGTCAGCTTTTGATTGGTGTATCGTTGAGAGTGCGCAGAGGTGCGACGCACGTTCCAGAGCATTTTTAGTAAGCGTATGCGTGTTCCGAGAAGCCCCGGCGCTGGCTCGCTGCATGCCAAGTCGACATTCTACTGAATTATAACCAAATGCACAAAGGGGTCACGTATGTCTAATCCTAATTCGGATCACTGTGCCACTCATAATTGATGCTGAATTCTATTCTTTCTTTTTAGGTTCTAGAACTTCCCTTATCACATTCAAACGGAGGGAGATCATTTTAATAATGCAAAAGCGCTGGGCCACGGATTTCCAGAAGCAGGTAGAACATTTGGAACACGAGTTATCCGAAAAAGTAAATGTGCTATTCTAATTCATCAAGGTACCAAGCGACATTTGTCGAGGTTATTCTCCGCCATACGCACAAAATGGCAAGAGTGAGGAAGAAAAATGACACATTTTTTTTGATAAGATCAGCAATGACTAGAGATGGATGTAGCTTTTCCTACTGATTCAAAACCAAAGAAGCCAGCACACGTGACCGTCCCTCACTGGACTTTGCTGCATCAAGTGAGTGACCGAGACGACGAAAAACGAAAGAACTTCGTGAAAGTTATACCGCAGATGAGTTGTACTACGTAGCACAAATGAATCTCAGCTCTTCCGGAGACTCAGATTCGTTGAAAATGATCAAAGACGTTATAACACCGGCACCTGCACCCACATTATCAAAGACAGAACATACTCCACTATCAATACATGAAGCTCTTTCCGTTACATCGAAGCGAAACTCACCAAACGTCGGTAGAATATTATATGAAATTCGATGAAGGATCATAACTGTCACTTACATTGAAGTTACGAAGCAATTAGAGAGGCCAAATATTCAACTGGGTTCAGATTGCCGTAATTTTTCTAATTTGCAGCAATAAAGACTTTGTTTACCATATTACGAGATTATAATAATTTTTCCCAAAATTTCTGAACCTATTTTCGATATTTTGAGTCCTGTTTTAACAAACTTTTGTTTATATAAATATTAATATCAGATTCGTAATCAGCGACCCCGAAAACATGGGAAAAGTATATTTTCAATCGAAATTCTTATTTTAATCAGCGACCCCGATAACGTGTAGAAAATAAATTTACACTCAAAGTTCTTTCGAAGTTCTTATTTTAACGTACCATATCGGAGCCGCCATTTTTTGATATTAGATTCGTAATCAGCGACCCAAAAATCGTTGGTATACCAAAATTGGAAAAATTATAGGAATATTCCGATTTATGGTCACGTTTTCGTTAAAATTCCCTACTGTGGCTCGGTACAAATACGAGTTCTGTAATCGCACGACTAGTAGTGTGAACGTAGCATGAGCCAACGTGAGTGATGTAATTGCATGAGTCAGAAATCGTTATCCACACGTGGACATATATGTAATTTATTTCCAAACTTGAGAAAAACATGTATTAATCTCCCATCTCACATTCACAACATCATTCACATAAAACTATTCTAACCTGCAATGTGTGCTAATATTCAATCAACAGGGTGTGACTTTTTGTGACGAATGCGGAAAGCTTTCATTCATCGGATGAAGATTGCTATAAATACCTGTTGCCTGTTACTCCACCATCTTTCTAATAAAAATGAATTTTCCGTGATATTTCTACGTTAAATATTTCCCTCCAACAACTTTTCTAAATATATCAGGATGTATGACTAACAATAGGGTCAATCAAGTTAAATTTAGTTAAAACATTACAATACCTTATGAGTAAGAAAAACCTGTTCAAGTCAACGAATTTCACCAAAAAAGCGATGTGTTATCAATATTTTCAGAACAACTACATTATTGTATCATTTTTCGAACGCTTATACGATTGCAGCATTGAAAAACAGAAATATTGTATATCAAACTGAACTTTCTCTTACGTATTTGAATTTCCAGGTGTGATTTGATTTTTAAAAAATTAGATTATGCACCACGGCTAGGCTACTAAGTAGATCGTTTGACGTCAAGTTTAGAATGAGTCGTAAGCGACCGCATGGATGACTAAATATGCGAGGTTATAAAGACTATACCTTCACGATGCACAACCTGTTAATAAATTTTTTTTCGTCGCGGAAGACAAAGAAAAACCGTACTTTTTAGTAATAGAACGTAAAAAACGTTCCATAAAACTTTGCGGATTGTAAAAAAGGTAAAACTGTTTGACGCGTGTCTTTTCATGTAACGTGGCATATTTAATGCACGTTACCAACGACTTCCTGAACTCTAGGCGGAACCTAAAAGTAGGGATTTCGCGATAATAATCGGCAATAACTTCGAAAAAAGCGCCAGGACAAGGGTTACGCATCCGAAACTCTGAGAGGGGACACATTACAAACTAGTAAATAGAGTATGTCAGGATTTCTGCATATGTTTGTTCTCAAGTACATGCGGCACCAAGCATGGAATCGATGGCGAATTCGACGGCGTCTTGTGACAACGGTAGCGGAGAATTGCACCGAAGGAACGACGAGAGAGAGGCTACACCGCGAGTGGAAGGCCTTACATGAGGCTACGAATGGACCGCCAACGAAGAGCTCTTCCGCAAGGGAAACCGAGGCGGTCAAGATTCCCGTTGTTGGCCAGCGAGCCGTAATCTCCCTGACCTCCATTAAGCTGGCACTGCCACAATGGAAAATCGAAAAACTAACTATACTACAATTTTAGGCTCAATTTAGCCTAATTAAATGCCACAATGCCGAATTTCATATTCTTCAAAGAATAGCAAAAAACGGTGGTGGTGCTAAGTTAACGTTAAGCCAGCACCACCATACCGAAAACTAATGAAGGGGAACCAATTTCGAAAAAACGATGATAGAGAAATTTGAAGCTCATTTGAGGCTTTTCATACGCACTAGTCTCAAAATTCAAGCTTTCGAAAATACCGAAGAAAATAGTATAGATGTTACAGTACCGTTAAGCCACCATGACCACACCGAAAACTAGGGAAGGGAAAAAAATTTCGAAAAAGCAATCACGCAACAATTTCAGGCTCATTTTAGGCTCAACATATACAGTAGTCCCAAATTTGTGGCTTTTGAAAAAACCGAGAAAATCTGTAGTAGTACTGGGGTAACGTTAACCTAGTACTACCACACCTAAAACTAGAAAAGAGGAAACGATCCCTAGAAAATGAGTACGCAGGAATGTCAGACTCATTTAAGGTTCGCGAAATGCTACCGTAAGGAAGTTTCATGCTTGAAAATACTTTTTGAAAAAACGGTACTAATACCGGCGTTGTGCCAGCTGATATTGAGTATCATAACTATACCAAAAACTAGGGGGAAAAGAAGAGTTTCGAAAAAGTGATTATGTGAGAATTTCAGGCTCATTTAGGGCTGATTATAAACCACAGTCGCGAATTTTACGCTCTCGAGAAAATTGCAACTCGGCACTGGATTAGCGTTAAGTCAACCCCACCACACTGAAAAAAAATCACAGAAAAGAATTTCAAAAGTGATTGGATGAGAATGTAAGGCTCATTTAGGGTATACGATATTGGGCTAGGAGGCTTCCTCACACTGAAGAGCAATCAGTATTCTTAACGAAAAGGTATGCTTGAGAAATTTGTTTGGACTGAAATAAATATTAGCTTCAAATGACCTAAATATTTGGGTAATACGGGGAATCCAATGGTCGACTCGACTGAATCATTTGGTTCTACCTGAGTCGCGGTGGCACGTGGGCAAAAGCCCAGCCTACCAAGCGGTGGAGCCAGTGTTCAAGCCCCTTTTGGTACCAGAAAAATTTTTCTAAGCAAAAATACTTGTGTACCTCATCCGCAACTCTGGTGGTTCGGGAGCCACCTTAAAACTATAGGGCCAGTTTGGATGCAAAACAGGGGAAGGAAAGAGAAAGGGAGAAGGGGGAAAGTGAGAAGGAATAGAAAAGGAGAAAAGGAAATTGGGAGAGAAAGAAGAGGACAAAGAAAGAGGAGACGAGAAACATATTCCAATTATAGGGTACAAAGGAAACGAAAAAAATCCCTTCAGGGGAAAAGCCCGGGAAAGACCAAACTAACCAACATACACTTGACTGTACCTTTTGGTCTGGTTTCGCGATAATTTTAAGCAGCCGAATATTCAATAGATTCAATGAAATCACCGTATCCAATCAACCAAAATATTTGTGGGAAGTATTTTCAAACTTGGATTTTCCTTGTTACATTAGCCATAGACCATTATTTTGCAGAAATCAGGAGCCAAGACATCGTTTGATGTTCAAAACCTAGTTTCGGCACACTTCTCCGTAGTTTAACTTCAACTCGTCGGGTGTCTCACGACAAGGCCTGTAGAATTTTATTAAAATTCATGATCAATCTTTCAAGTCTTCTAAGTACAGTGCCGTTCGAATTTCGACACCGCGTAGCGGAGCTCATCGCTCGAGTCCTGGCACCAGATAGGAACTATCGCAAAAGTTATCGTGCATTGGAGTCAAGTCGGTGTGTTGTTTTGCGAATTGTGAATTATTTTGCAGTTTCTCGTCACGAGGGAATGCCAATGTCTGAATACGGTGTGGGAGAGTTTTTGGTATGGCTTCGTCGCGGTAAGCGCTATTAATTACCTGCGAACCAATTTTGAGAACGATTTAGATCGGCGCACCGATTAGCGCTCATTTTGTAATTGTGTTACCAAGATACTCGAAATTCGTTGAGCGTTTTCCTTGTTTGTTGGCCGCAGCTTGAGTTTTCGCGATAACTCATTTCTATCGAAACTGAATATCTCCAGCTTTAACGGATCGCTTAGCTATATTATAAATCCATCGAACGTCAAAGTTTAATATTTTGTGTCGAGGACCTAAAACGGTAGTTAAACTGTTTAAAAATTGCTTTAAATTACATGAGTATGATTAGCCAAGTCTTTATGCTCATCGTTACTGATTATGATACAGCAGATAAAATTTTCAATTTCACAAGAATAACTTTTTCGAAACTGGTCAGATCCTAACTGCACGATTCGTATTCTTCGGTTTTGGAGTTACTGATTTCGTTTTCAAATTTAAAATTTCAGAATTAAATATTGTAGACTGAAAACAACGGACAAACTATTTTCAAATTAATTCGAACATAGACTAAGAAAGAAAAGTTATCAAACCAAACAGATAATATTTGTGTCTTTCATTTGATTAAATAAAACGATTTCTCGATTAAAGTAACCATACATCAGTTGGAAGAACAGTATTCATACATTGATTGAAAAGTTACACGTTTTTTAGTTATACTTGAAATACGTACCTACCCCCAACCACCTTACACAACAAATATTTGGTTTAGTCGCAGCCTACGTCACAGAACGGCAGGTCAGGGTTTAACAAAATTGCCAATTGTGAAACACAATATTGAGTTCGTCTCGACGAGCAAAACCGATAAAAAGCAACAAAAAAAAAAAGAACAGAAAAAAACTGTTAGGTCAGATGTCTCAAGAAAGCATACAATTGGTAACCACTTGGGAGTTAATTTCAAATATCGTCGTCGAACAAAAGGTCCACTTTCAGTATGTTACAGTATATATCCTCCCGGTCAAAACTTTTCATGGACAAAAGTCCCTAAAAGCAGTAGTTTCCGAAATACTGGCTTCCGAAGAAAGGTGTCCAGAAATTCGAAAATTGAGAATGGCGGATCCAATATGGCGGATAAACAAAAACAACAAGCAAAATTTTGGAAAAGTTCTGTAGTTATTTTGCGTATATTAAATTTTTATCAAAATAAGCATTCGGATTTTCGTAGTAGATTAGCTGAAAATGCTTCTTTTCGTGGAAAAGTACGAATTTTGACCATTTGTTTACATGTGCTATTTTTGCAATAAATAAATAAATTTTATATTTTTTTAGACTTAGAAACATTTCAGGGGCCATGTAGAATCAAAAAACTGGACAGTTCTTACCAAAAACGTAATTTGATAGATAAAAAGCTGCAAACAAAAAATTTGGGGGCTGGGCACAACGTACCAGCGTGAATTACAGGGTTAAGGGGAGAGGGCTCTATAAATTTTTCAAAAAATCAATTTTTTTTTTCTCAAACCGATAGCCCAACATTCTAAGAATATCATCCGAAACTTTTGAAGCGAAAATCGGAATTCCGTAGAAGCTGCCGCATGTGGACATTAAGTACTCCGCGTACACATCAGGTGCAACGGCGCCAATTATGGGAATCGATCCCCGCTCGTCCCTATCGAACCTAATTTGTGTAACAACAAGCAAAT
This sequence comes from Neodiprion fabricii, assembly GCF_021155785.1. Classification (NCBI taxonomy): domain Eukaryota; kingdom Metazoa; phylum Arthropoda; class Insecta; order Hymenoptera; family Diprionidae; genus Neodiprion; species Neodiprion fabricii. The sequence goes on from NC_060240.1 coordinate 23,442,404, forward strand.
AGTTCCTCTTACACTAGTACTTATATGTCACTGTATATGTCTACATAATTTATTTTATGGTTCTAAAATAGCAGAATAGCCAAACGCAGCAGTAAAATACCTACAACTTCTGATAACTCTAAAGGTGTCATTGCCACTTGAGCACAACCCATTTTGGTGAAATCAATACCAATGCTAGGTTGACAAAAAGTTGGCATCGCAACAAGTAAAGAAAGAAAATAAAAATAACATAAAACTTGTATGTTTAGTTGCTATATAGTTGCTTCAATTGCATGACAGGAATTTTGGCAATAAATTAGGGCTATTCCGCGTCAACCGGATCAGTCATCTCTCAGATATTTTTTTAATTTGGCATGTGGATTGTGTAAGGGGAGTTAGATTTTTGTGCCAAAGCGCGAATCTCATAATGCAAAATTCGATTTTTTATTAACAATAACAAATTAGACTCCCATTTTTTTCAAAAATTCATAACTTCGGCAACAAATTAGATACAATTTTTTTTTTTTTTTCAAATTACGCGGAAAGCTCCATAGAATTTAAAAAAAAATACGAAATGGTAAAAAAAAGTTGTTATCAATTGTTTATTTAACAATTAATTTTTCAAAGATTTTTAAAACAGTGACCGACACGATCAAAAAATTTTTTTTAAATTCTGACATGTTCCTTGAACTGTACTACAACCTGTGAATTAATTCCAGAGGGGTGTTTTTCTTCGTTTTCGAGTAAAAAATCATTAAAGGTGTCGATGCGCATGAAATTGCGGCGCGTCGAGTCTCTACGTAATGGCGGGCGGCCGGTTGCCGTCCACCGCTACCCCGCGGCGGCGTCGCGGCGTTATTTTAGAGTCATTTTCACGATGTAGGACATGATTGAAAAATCTGAAAAAAATACTGTACCTTCACAAGGCCTGCTCAAAGCGATAAGTGAAGTTTCAAGAATGTGTTTTTCACCGTTTTTTTATTACAGAGATTCGAAATTTGGTGGTGCGTAACTGTTATTTTGAATCTCTGTAATAAAAAAACGGTGAAAAACACATTCTTGAAACTTCACTTATCGCTTTGAGCAGGCCTTGTGAAGGTACAGTATTTTTTTCAGATTTTTCAATCATGTCCTACATCGTGAAAATGACTCTAAAATAACGCCGCGACGCCGCCGCGGGGTAGCGGTGGACGGCAACCGGCCGCCCGCCATTACGTAGAGACTCGACGCGCCGCAATTTCATGCGCATCGACACCTTTAATGATTTTTTACTCGAAAACGAAGAAAAACACCCCTCTGGAATTAATTCACAGGTTGTAGTACAGTTCAAGGAACATGTCAGAATTTAAAAAAAATTTTTTGATCGTGTCGGTCACTGTTTTAAAAATCTTTGAAAAATTAATTGTTAAATAAACAATTGATAACAACTTTTTTTTACCATTTCGTATTTTTTTTTAAATTTTATGGAGCTTTCCGCGTAATTTGAAAAAAAAAAAAAAATTGTATCTAATTTGTTGCCGAAGTTATGAATTTTTGAAAAAAATGGGAGTCTAATTTGTTATTGTTAATAAAAAATCGAATTTTGCATTACGAGATTCGCGCTTTGGCACAAAAATCTAACTCCCCTTACACAATCCACATGCCAAATTGAAAAAATATCTGAGAGATGACTGATCCGGTTGACGCGGAATAGCCCATTAGCAACGAAAAAAAACACTAATCTCTATAAAGATTTTAATCGATTATGCTCAAGTGGCCATGACACCTGTAGAGATATTCTTAATTTTTCTTTACTTGAAACTCAACTCGTTTTTCTCAGAACTATATTCTCGATATGGCGGCAGCGATAAAAAAAAATACTATACAAACGATTTACTTCAACCAAGGTTTTTTAGATGCATAGTTCCAAACCCTCGTCGATAAATCAAAATGTCCAGTAACAAAATAAAAAGAACAATTTTTTTTTGAGGTTTAATGACAGGGTCATATCATATAAAATACGATTTTTCCTCCCAATTTTCTAACAGACAAAGAATTTAAGGACTACAACTACCGCAGTACCTCATGTCCGGAAAAAATCATGCAGCAACAATTCTCTCCAGGATATTTGAGAACAAATATTTTCAAATAAGCAAAATTTTTTCCACATCTTAAACGTTCAATAAAGTATCCTAGATATTATCATACAAATTTAACCTCATTTTCGATCATCTATATGGCCCGCCCTCTTTAAAGCATCGTTATCGATAAAAATGATATGTAGAGAGATTATCGATATTATATCAGAAAACCTATGCAAGCGATCAATGGATCGGCAATTTGGACGATCATAATGAATGACTGCAGTGTTATTTCTGGTGAAAGAAAATACTGACAAATCATGACACATAAAATAAATACACCTTATAGGCTTTCACGTAAAAAATCATTAGTTGCTAACAACTTACCCGCGTTGGCACTTTGGCTGTTAATAAAAATAGGCGGCATGGTGAAAATACCTGTTAAAAAAAACAGAGAAAGGCCATGATTAATAAATATGAATTTATCATTACGATAGCTGAAATGAGATCTTGTAAGACTTGCTAAGAGGTACATAATGTGAAGAATTGGAGTGCAGATAGGCTCAACTACAGCTATTTTTCCTTTTTCCTTTACTTTGATATTTAAAATACCCCCCCCCCCCCGCCGCCGCTCGGCCGTCAATACCTGCGCAAGATTGTTTTTTGGAAATAATTCCATAATACACAAAATATGGTGAATAATTCACTGCCTGTTTCTTCGGAATGAGGTTGCAATATTGGTTGATGAACGATAACAGTGATTGATATTAGAAACATAATGTAATATCGGCAGAAAACTACCGTTGTGAGTTTTCAATTACATTTTTTATTCAATTGCATAGTCAACGACTTTTAACTTTTGTAGTAAGTAATTAATAAAAATCAATTACTAATAACTGTTGTGATTTATATACCTAGGTACTTATATGAAGAGAATTTAATGAAACGTAAGTCCTGTTGTTACATTAAACAAAAATTACAAAAAAAAAAAAAATAGAATACATTGCAATGCTTTTGTTTATCTACACGTACACATGTGCACACAGATTGTGATGTGAATAATTTGGACAAGTCGATTACATTGGCACTAGGTTATGTTTAAATAATGCCATTTGAATTTTGTATTGTTGGGTTGGTACCACGAGACAAAACAACCCACCTCAGCTACCTACGACATAATAACTAGTCGCAAGAATATGGAAGGTCAAAATAACTTGATGCAAAATAAACAGTGACCAAATAACATCGACAAAATAACCTGCAACAAAAGAAACAGGGACCCTATAACATCGACAAAATAACAAGCATTAAAATTCAGAAGAATACTATTTATTTGAACGTTACTAGTGTGTACAATTTGAAAACATAACAGAACAAAGTAGTTTTAAATACACATAATTCATTTGGGTTAGGATAGGTTAGAACACCCCACTGATGTCACATGCATCAACAAACTGCATGCAACGCAGATGGGGACATTTCGTCCCGTGACGTTTTGTCGTGAGATGCTTTTGTATACAATTATTTTGTCTTATGAAGTTTTGTTGTGAGGTGGTTTTGTCTCATATTATTGTTATGGGTTATTATTGCAGGGGTTATTTTGACAAAATATTTTGCTGTGGATTTAAAAGGTTTGAGATATTATCACATGTAACCGTTGGGTTATGTTATATTTATAAAGATTAAGCCTGGTTCACGGCTGGCTGGCGGTGAAGCTGCAGGCTATAATGCTTTCTCTGATTCTCTATTATCAGTGTAACCGATTATTCTACAAGATTAGCCATCTCAGAATCACTGTGGCCATGTGTACAGTTATAAGGTGTAAATGCAATTCCTGACAATCGCTCTTGTATCGTATTTACTAAAATCTATTTTTATCCACCACGTAAATAACTATTGATAGAAATTTCATAGAAATAGAAAAGCACTTGCTACAATTCAGCAACATTTCCCAGTTTTCCAGATGAGTGACTAGTCTAAATGAAGGCTAAAAATTATATGGGTGGAATCTTCAGTAAAGACTATGAGTTCTATAATGCTGAGATGGTTGGTTCGTATAAAAAATTAAATTAGTCGGTTATTAAGTGAAATGCAAAGGGATTGATGAATAAAAACCACATTAAGCCCTGAACATCTAATGGGGGAAGGAATGTACCAACACTTATGTACCCCTACTATAAAGCCCTGTCGCAGCTACTTGAATGTATACGCAACAGCCGAGTAAGCATACCGGCCAGTTGAACTACAGGTTATGCTAATCCAGATAGATTGTATCGTTCAAAAAGGTGTCGTACTGCAAAGGTAAAATTTGGTAAATACAGTTTGTTCATTTATTCTTTACGCATGTATGATGTATTTGACTTCTATAAGGTGAAATAAGTTAATGTCATCATCATTCTACGAGAAATCTACTAATTTTATACTCGGTTATCACTCGGAAGCATTTAATTTCTTTCATTTTGGGCTCTCTATAGACGTGATTTTCTAATCATCACTTCAAATTTATTGAATAATTATTAAATTCACTTATAATATTTTATGTATTCAATGCCAAAGACGATTGCTTTCAATATTTTTGAAAAAAACAAAAGTTTTTGAATGTATAATGCATTTGGTGATAGTCAAATATCACCGAAATCCAGTTCATCGAATAACTATACTTTTTGAAATTATACTCTTTGAATTATGTCATATTTGTTTTCACAGTTTTGATCAAGACACTTTCATTGCTACGCGATAAAACGCCCATATTTTTTTTCAGTTAACTCATAGTTAGAAGAAAAAAAAGGTTTTTTGCAGATTTCAGAAACATTCTTGCTCTTCTTTTGGTCGATAACTTTTCTACCTAATTATTCGTTTTATTTTATGTATGGCGTATCGATTAAGAAGAAAGTTTGAAATTGTTCCATCACATTCCAAGATTGAAGCAAAAGAAAATTTTGGATAACGCTAACCCATATACAGTGAAATCAAACTTTTTGATCATGTGATGTTCAAAATCTTAAAAACTGATTATTGCAGCTCACAAAAACAGAAAAAAAACAATTGCTGTATAAAATGTATAAAATTCTTATCACAAAACTTAATATCGATCATAATATGATCTTTTCCAGGGATTGCCAATCAACAATTGATAAGGCTTTGATACCATTATATTGAATGTTATATACATAGGTAATGATGATTATTTTGAGGAATGGATAACAGGGTTCACTTTACGTATTTTTTATCCTTGACTCATAGCTGATGCGGGTATATTTTATTCAGAAAAGCCATCCAGAGTAAAATCCACTGCTCAGTTATGATAAATAATCATTTTGACAATAGTATAATTAAACTTATAATACATTGTGAATAATTATACAGATAAAGAAATAGAGCTTCACTATTTGTCCATAGATTTCTCACAATTATAAGCTCAAGTTTAAAGTAATATTGCGCTGTGTGAAAACAATTTCTCATTCGCTCCAATTAGTGTGTAAAAATCTTGCATTATGAACAAAACTCAAAGATCTATGGCCAATTAACGTGATAAAGTATGACATCAGTTGTTAAATTATTAAACGGTTTATAATAGTTTTTTATCTTAGTCAAAACCAGTGTGATTCATCACAGGAATATCATTATGTTATCATACAGGGAGTATTTTATAATTCAATTTCAGAAGTTACTTCAATTTTTTACTATAACATGAAAAATTACCATTCCCCAACAAATTATCTTAAAATATAATGTACACTCACCAGAACACGATTATCTTGTTTATCCTGTTTTGTTTCTAACCTCACAACATTCTTCAGTAATATTTTAACATGTTTGCCCAACAAGGACTTCACGGATTCTGTAAAATGGAAAAAAATCGTCCTATTCATTAAACTACGATTATGGATAAAAATAGAGGAAAAATAACTGAGAAGTAATCACGCAAAGAAAGTAAAAGATTTTTCTCAATCAATTGTTATCATCTTCTGATAAAAGAAAACCCTTGATAAAGAACTCGTATTAATTGGATTCTTGAACAGCAAAGTGTTTCCTAAGTTTCAAGCATTGAAACATACTAACGCAGATGGTTTAAATAATTCACAAAGCATTGTGCCACTCGTGACAATAATAAATGAAAGTTAATGATAAACATATATATTGAAAATAGCAAAATAAATAATAATTGAAAATGCATTACGTTAGATTTTCTCAGATACTGTAAACTATTCTTGTTTGAATTTTGCCGCACCGAAGAAACACTTGCCGTATAAAATTCGGTAAGTATTAGCAAATATTGACGCGGTGACGTGATGTCAGTAAAATTCTTTAACAGTGAAATAATACATGAGAACAACAGGATGATATTCCCGAATTATCTGTGCAAAGTGATTCCTGAAGAATGACAACATAAAGAAGACACACCTTTCTCCTGGAATTTAAATGCGACTGTCAACCACTTTGCGGAAATTTTAAAAGGTAAACACCTTATAAACAACGTACCGTTTAAATCCTTCGTCAGCTGCGAACGGGTAGACATTTTAAGAATATTTTCACTTACACGTTACACAGCACAATACAGCATTATTTCCACAATACGAATTGGTTAAAATTGACGAAAAAAAAGTGAGTGTATGAGAAAGAAGGAGGGACGTCACGAGAACATGACACACAACTACCGCCATGTTGTACTCCGACTGTCTACTGTTTTCCTTATAGAGTACAGAGAGAAGGGGGACAAACCCGACATGTGGATGACAGTAAAACCATTGTAAAACCGCAAGGATCAAACAGTACGTGTTTTTTTCGCTAGCTAGCGCGGCAAGCACTAGCCCCAGATTACAGTGTTAGTGACCCTCAGAGAGTTGGGATATCCAACGGACACTTCCGGACAAATCAGAAGTTAGACTTTAAATTAACGTCATGTAGTACTCGTATCCTTACCGACCGAGCAAACTCACCCTTTTTCTTCCTATATTTAATAAACAGAACATTAATCAAGGAACGCTCGGCCATGCACCCAGCTGATCGTGAGAGTATGTTTTATTTAAAAAATGATTATAATTCCTAGTTCTCGTCCACAGTCTTCTACATAGGTCTGGGCCCTTCGTCTCTAATAAGGCCCAGTTCTACAACTTGACATTGAACCGAGTTTACCGCATAAACTTTATTGAACAAAAGCTAACTGTTACTTTGCGTTCCACAATACCAAAATCTCCAGTGCAGCTTCACTGAAAGGAGTTTAAGCAGAGATGAGTAGGGAGATCTCCAACGCTCGGCTTTTCGTGATACCAGCTAAGTTGGAGCGTCGACGTGACACCTAGGCGGCCACGCACCGAAGGTGGCCCATTTCCGACCTGACATCAAGCGGCCATGCACCGAAGGTGGCCCACAATCGTGTATATATAGATACACTCGGCTGCTCGAGCAAGTGGTTGCCAATCGCATCCTTGTCCCCGCTCGTACAGATGTTTCCAGGAATGCAAGAATTGGGATTTTTTTTGTTTCAGTTATGAATGTCAGCGAATAAAAGTATCTCCAGATTTGATGAATCTTGGAATCAATTAGCGGACGCTGAACCAAATTAGTTAACTATTCCCAGTCCGAATACTTTTTTTTTTTTTTTTAATATATATTATTTTTTTATTGATATGAAAATATGTGACGCCTGGTAATCTCGAATATTTGTGCACGCAGTCTATGGAAAAATATACGAAGCCAGCTCGATAACATTTATGCAAAATGTGCAATGGGCAAGTGGTTGGGGGAAATTTTTTTTTTTCTCGAACTGAATCTTCCAGAGAAGCATCAGCGAATTCCAAGCAAGCTCCATAAACATACCGAGCAAACGCACGCTCACGGACGTAGCTGTGGTGTGGCTGAGTGGATACCACATGAGGATGAATTTTCAATCACAGGTTTTTGCGCGAAGTTTTCCTGTATTTAAGTTAATTACTGCTGCCTTTGCTATAATACTGTATTCAAGTCTTAAACAAAACACTAAAAAATAAGTTAACCACTTAATGTAAAACAAAATGTTAGATTGAGCTTAAAATTTAAGCCGGAGTTACATAAACTAAGATAATTACAAGTGCAACATTGTAAATATTGTACATTTATTGTTCATCTAAATAAATATGGTTTCCTTCTCAAAAAAAAAAAAAAAAAAAAATGAGGATGGAGTGATGCGGGACACGGGTTCGATCGCAGTTCACTCTTTTTTTTTTTTTTTAAATTCAATCCCGGCTTTTGTTTTTGTATTTTCGGAGAGAAAAAACAAATGAAAGAAAGAAAATTTCCAGAGCCGGTCGATTTTTTCCTTCTTTCCTTTTGCTTTTTGTTTTACTGAACCCACCCTTTTTGTAGTGGGGGTAATCCAGAAGAGAACAAATAATTGAAACAATAAAATTCCGAGTGTGAATCGATTTATTCCTCGTTTTTGGCGCCTCTTTTTTAATAAGGAAAAGTTTTGACAGTAATGAAAAATAGAGATTACTAAAAACAAATGTATTGTTTTTTAATAACACCGGTCCACAAAAATAAAAAAAAAGTGGTCTGTACTTTTGACCGGACCTACCCATCTTTATGTATTTTGACGCACTGAATCCGAATCTGAAGTCAGTTTTGCCCGTACACCCTCAAAATTTTGAGTAAATTGCAAAAAACCATAAAAATAGCCAAAAATTAGCAGTTTTGGTAAGAAAAAAATTTGTGGAACTATAGACCAAGTATGATTTTTATGCATTTTGGTCCGCTAAACCCAAATCTGAAGTTTATTCAACCATAAGCCTTTTAAAATTTAATTGGGCCGGTGTTATTAAAAAACAATACATTTGTTTTTAGTAATCTCTATTTTCCATTACTGTCAAAACTTTTCCTTATTAAAAAAAAAAAACGCCCATTTTATATCAGTCTTGACGAGCATTTCTTAAGAATTTTGAGAGATGCGAGATCGGAACGACAAAATTATTTCAGTAGCAACAATGTATGGACCCCTCTCCTTTTCTGATATTGGCAGCCAGTTAAGAGGCTTCACAGTGTTCAGTTTAATGCCAGCAGCTCTCGAGGTATCAAGATGGTAAGTGAATTACATAATTATTTTACATGCATGCAAAAACCGGCAGGTTTGACGCTCGTCTATTTACTTTATAGATTAAAAAGAGAAAAAAAGGGAAGGACCTGTAGTCGTATTTTATACTTTATTTAATTTTCCTTGAATTGTCAAACGTTTTTATTTTTGATTGTATAGGAAGAAGATGTGTGGGGAATTCCATTCTAGTGCCCAAGAATGTAGTACACATTTTCGATCGTTTTAACTTTTTTTTTTTTTGGGAAAACATGTTCCTCAATTTCCAAATTTCCTTAATTTTTTGGTATTCAAATCGATTCTTAACAATTTTGCGCACAGGTGGGATTTCTTTAATTATTTTTTCCCTAAACCTGAGGATATTTCCTATCTGAGATCACTGTCAATAGGCGAGATTCCGGAAATCATTAATTACCTTTTTTTCTAATTGAAAAGAAAATCACACAAGGCCACTAAGAGCTCGAAATGAAAATCTGAAAAAATTAGAGATGGTTTTTTGTATCGAAGCCATTAACGTAAAAAATCCGTTTAACGACCATCCTAATAGATATACATTGTATGTTGGGCATTCCACGTCAAATTTGCAACCCATGTACCTCACCCTCTTCGCTTTTGATAATTGTTTGGTATGATGTTGCAACCACGGTTTCAATCGACTTAAAACAGCGTCGGAATTTTTTGCAGATTTCTTCAGCCACCACTGAAATAGAAAAAAATTGAAAAACCAATTCCGAAAACGCTTCTTTTAAAATACTGAAAAAATTCACACTGATTTTATAATTAAAAATATGATTCTCAAGCACGACACGATAACGGGATCTCAACATTTACTACTTTTCTAGCAAGTTTTTTTTCTCATGCCGGAATTGGAGTTTCTATTTATTTGTTCGGTCATAAATTTCTCTATTATTAATGGATTTCAATTTTTCTGAAATCTAGAGGAATGCCAGAAGGCCTGAATATAGTTCATACCATTTCATTCTTTCTTTTAAGTTATTCAAAGGTCCAAGAAAATTAAAAACTTGCGAAAACAATACTAAATGTAGAGATCCCGTTATCGTCTCGTGCTTAAGAATCATATTTTTAATTATAAAATCAGTGTGAATTTTTTCAGTATTTTAAAAGAAGCGTTTTTGGAATTGGTTTTTCAATTTTTTTCTATTTCAGTGGTGGCTGAAGAAATCTGCAAAAAATTCCGACGCTGTTTTAAGTCGATTGAAACCGTGGTTGCAACATCATACCAAACAATTATCAAAAGCGAAGAGGGTGAGGTACATGGGTTGCAAATTTGACGTGGAATGCCCAACATACAATGTATATCTATTAGGATGGTCGTTAAACGGATTTTTTACGTTAATGGCTTCGATACAAAAAACCATCTCTAATTTTTTCAGATTTTCATTTCGAGCTCTTAGTGGCCTTGTGTGATTTTCTTTTCAATTAGAAAAAAAGGTAATTAATGATTTCCGGAATCTCGCCTATTGACAGTGATCTCAGATAGGAAATATCCTCAGGTTTAGGGAAAAAATAATTAAAGAAATCCCACCTGTGCGCAAAATTGTTAAGAATCGATTTGAATACCAAAAAATTAAGGAAATTTGGAAATTGAGGAACATGTTTTCCCAAAAAAAAAAAAAGTTAAAACGATCGAAAATGTGTACTACATTCTTGGGCACTAGAATGGAATTCCCCACACATCTTCTTCCTATACAATCAAAAATAAAAACGTTTGACAATTCAAGGAAAATTAAATAAAGTATAAAATACGACTACAGGTCCTTCCCTTTTTTTCTCTTTTTAATCTATAAAGTAAATAGACGAGCGTCAAACCTGCCGGTTTTTGCATGCATGTAAAATAATTATGTAATTCACTTACCATCTTGATACCTCGAGAGCTGCTGGCATTAAACTGAACACTGTGAAGCCTCTTAACTGGCTGCCAATATCAGAAAAGGAGAGGGGTCCATACATTGTTGCTACTGAAATAATTTTGTCGTTCCGATCTCGCATCTCTCAAAATTCTTAAGAAATGCTCGTCAAGACTGATATAAAATGGGCGTTTTTTTTTTTTAATAAGGAAAAGTTTTGACAGTAATGGAAAATAGAGATTACTAAAAACAAATGTATTGTTTTTTAATAACACCGGCCCAATTAAATTTTAAAAGGCTTATGGTTGAATAAACTTCAGATTTGGGTTTAGCGGACCAAAATGCATAAAAATCATACTTGGTCTATAGTTCCACAAATTTTTTTCTTACCAAAACTGCTAATTTTTGGCTATTTTTATGGTTTTTTGCAATTTACTCAAAATTTTGAGGGTGTACGGGCAAAACTGACTTCAGATTCGGATTCAGTGCGTCAAAATACATAAAGATGGGTAGGTCCGGTCAAAAGTACAGACCACTTTTTTTTTATTTTTGTGGACCGGTGTTATTAAAAAACAATACATTTGTTTTTAGTAATCTCTATTTTTCATTACTGTCAAAACTTTTCCTTATTAAAAAAGAGGCGCCAAAAACGAGGAATAAATCGATTCACACTCGGAATTTTATTGTTTCAATTATTTGTTCTCTTCTGGATTACCCCCACTACAAAAAGGGTGGGTTCAGTAAAACAAAAAGCAAAAGGAAAGAAGGAAAAAATCGACCGGCTCTGGAAATTTTCTTTCTTTCATTTGTTTTTTCTCTCCGAAAATACAAAAACAAAAGCCGGGATTGAATTTAAAAAAAAAAAAAAGAGTGAACTGCGATCGAACCCGTGTCCCGCATCACTCCATCCTCATTTTTTTTTTTTTTTTTTTTTGAGAAGGAAACCATATTTATTTAGATGAACAATAAATGTACAATATTTACAATGTTGCACTTGTAATTATCTTAGTTTATGTAACTCCGGCTTAAATTTTAAGCTCAATCTAACATTTTGTTTTACATTAAGTGGTTAACTTATTTTTTAGTGTTTTGTTTAAGACTTGAATACAGTATTATAGCAAAGGCAGCAGTAATTAACTTAAATACAGGAAAACTTCGCGCAAAAACCTGTGATTGAAAATTCATCCTCATGTGGTATCCACTCAGCCACACCACAGCTACGTCCGTGAGCGTGCGTTTGCTCGGTATGTTTATGGAGCTTGCTTGGAATTCGCTGATGCTTCTCTGGAAGATTCAGTTCGAGAAAAAAAAAAATTTCCCCCAACCACTTGCCCATTGCACATTTTGCATAAATGTTATCGAGCTGGCTTCGTATATTTTTCCATAGACTGCGTGCACAAATATTCGAGATTACCAGGCGTCACATATTTTCATATCAATAAAAAAATAATATATATTAAAAAAAAAAAAAAAAGTATTCGGACTGGGAATAGTTAACTAATTTGGTTCAGCGTCCGCTAATTGATTCCAAGATTCATCAAATCTGGAGATACTTTTATTCGCTGACATTCATAACTGAAACAAAAAAAATCCCAATTCTTGCATTCCTGGAAACATCTGTACGAGCGGGGACAAGGATGCGATTGGCAACCACTTGCTCGAGCAGCCGAGTGTATCTATATATACACGATTGTGGGCCACCTTCGGTGCATGGCCGCTTGATGTCAGGTCGGAAATGGGCCACCTTCGGTGCGTGGCCGCCTAGGTGTCACGTCGACGCTCCAACTTAGCTGGTATCACGAAAAGCCGAGCGTTGGAGATCTCCCTACTCATCTCTGGTTTAAGGCTGCCGTCCCATGGTCCGGAATTTGTGCCGTCTCCACGAACCCGAAATCCAGTAACTTTTCAAGCCTCAATCAGAGGCGTTCCGGCTCCACTGATTTACGGAAGATGCATATAAAAATAAAAACGCATCCCGTAAATCAGTGGAGCCGGAACGCCTCTGATTGGGGCTTGAAAAGTCCCTGGATTCCGGGTTCGTTGAGACGGAACAAATTCCGGACCATGGGACGGCAGCCTAAACTTAAACGCTGGATTTTGGGGGGTTACGTTCTTAAACGAGGTATTTATACTGCTACGCCACAACGCTGCAAGAGCAAACACCGTTGTCGTCTAAGTTGTGTCAAACTTGTTTGACGAGTGGCACGTGAAATATATATTAATTTTGAAATATACAAGCCGGGAAATAATGATGTGGAAAAGAAGCAGAAGAAGAATTCACAATTGGACAATTTTTTCCCAGCATTTCTCCTTCTGCCTTGACGTCCCAGCATCGGTTTTCATGTCTTCAATACTGATTTAATTTTTTTTTAGCTGTAATTTAGCTACCAGAATCAATTTTTTATTCGTAGTAAGATTACGTAGTCTTTTTTTCTTTACATTCATTGCCGAAACTGAGTTTTCACTTTCCTAATGCTGAAAACTTTTCGTGTTTACTTAAACGCAAGCTAACTTTACTTATACTGCTTATTCGTTTGCGCGACAAAAATGGCGCTGCAAACAAAAGTTGCGCGACTCTAATCGCCAATCTTAGCGCAAGTTCTTACAGAAGGCAGAGTTATCTGCAATCGGTTATAGGCTCACGTAAACACCGATTAAAACCGTACTTTGAAACGCACAGCTGAATTTGATCTCTTCTTAACTTCAACCTGAGTTTAAATAATCGTGATTTAATAAAAATTTGTGAAAATCGGCTTAACATGGTTTTATACAAAATATAAAAAGTTCGCAATATTATAATAGCTCAGAGCAAAAATCGCGGGTAAACATGTGCCGAGGAAATCGTACCCTAGATTTAATTCTCCAAGCAAGCGGGAAGGTACGCCGTAGTTTGACAGTAAACTAAACAGAGGGATCGATAGCTGCGCAATCGATCCCAATGAAAACGGCGATCGAGCATCGGATCGTCCTCTTGGTTTCTACCAGCCCCTAACACCCCTGTTTTTTCGAGTCCGTCTTAACGTCCCGCGGCCCTACGTAGCGCTAATGGTAACCTGCTCAAAATGCACGGGTCTACAAGCGACCCATTTGAGTCTTGTTTCTTTAAATTTAGTATATAGAAATTACACATGTATCATAGCAAGAAAATGAAGTAGGAATTGATATATATATATATATATATATATATATATATATATATATATATATATATATATACATATATATATTTTTTTTTCTTCGTCAATTAGCGTGTTTTTGTCGAGTGTTTTTCTCTCTCTCTCTCTCCAGAACTACCCCTCCCCTCTCCGCGGTACTGAGCTACCGAGCATTAGCCCGAGGGTTAGCGAAGAGAAAGATTTCGAACCATGTTAATCACGACAGGCGCCCAACAGAATCTTACGATATCTTTTGTAAGATCCAATTTTTATTAGCTTACATCACAGGCCACCAAATTATTGTGTATGCGGTAAGTTCTCAGTCATTTCTCGGAGTGACCGAGATACAGTACAAATCCACGTCACAATGTGTATACTCAAAGTTGACGTGAGCGCGGACAGTTGGCAGTAGTTTCAATTGTTGTTAAGATGGAAAATTACAGTCACAATTATTGACACAACATCGGGTAGATGCGTTTTCTGCAATCCAAAAAAAAAAAACAAAAGATTGTAAATGATCATTTCACAAATGAGTATACAATGCTAAAGCGTTCTGCAAATGACAACTTGTAGAGGTTATGTCAGAATACGAATTATTTACTAATAATATTTAACAAGTATTGTAGCCTGCGAATCATGTAAGTCAAAATTCCCAATATTTGAATTATAAACCGATCTTATTATAATTGAAATTGAGAACTCAGGTATTATTGACTCAGTGATTAAATTATGATTCGATATGATTTAATTCAAAACGTTTTTTTTACATATCTTAAGCTCCATTTTGAAAGTCAATGGATGGTGATTCCATAACGGTTGAATAAGCGTTATACAAATTTTTGAATAATCCGTATGGAACTCAGCCCACCATAGGATTATAAAGGATGATGGACGGTAACTTCTAAGAATTGAAGACTTCTTTTGAACATCAAAAAAAATCTCGCTTAAATGCAAGTTTTTCGTCATATTAGTAAATGACCTTTTACATTATATAATTGTAAATAATAATATACTTTCGGAAAAATGATATGTTATTCATTTAACGTATCAAACATTATTTTACACGTCGAAAACTTGTTTTTGTGTGTGATGTTGTTGGACCTAAATATCTTACATTAGGCAATTCAAATCTGGTGCAAGCCTTGTGACAACTTTCCTCGCAAGATGGTGGAAATTCAGCTGTTCAATTGGATGTACGAGCTTACACTACCGGCTGTGCGTCTAGCTATGCTTAAACGATTAAATCCAGGATCCAACTTATAGAATTATCGGGGAGTCTTGCAACGTCACACCCACAAAGTCGGGTTCACATAGGCGCGGTGGCACGGAGCTCGTTCGAGCGATCGATAATCAAAATGCCTAAAATACAGTATTCACTATATTTTATACATTTTAATTGGTTGTAGAGACCACTCAGCGCCTGTGTAAATCCACCCCAAGGATCACAATCAGAGGGGTAGAAGCATAGAGAAGTACGTGAGTCAGACCATGGAGACTAGAGGTAAGGAGGCCGAACGCAATGCTAGCCAAATGGTCGGTGAAAGTGATGAACAATCCGCGGATTGTAACCGCCTGGTAGCGCTACCACTGCGGGCTCCGTCAGCGCGGTGATTTTGAATCGTCGATCCTCACGTATACCTATATCCTATTCGTAAGCAGGCGCTTGTATCGCTTGCGGATACATCCCGAACCACAAGATCTTTCATCGCTTTCACGAACCACGCTTCGACGATTCCGCCATATGCGTTCGGCCTCCTTACCTCTGGTCTCCATGAGTCAGCCGATAAGACCAGCACGCAATAGCAAAAGAAAGGGCGACTAGTGAGTCTGGTTGTCTTTGTCTAATCACGCATGCGCAGCAGGCGAGTCTCGGCCGCACTCGATACGAAAATATGTATCAAGAAATAATGTAATCAGTAGTAAGACTATGAATAGTAGTATTAATATAATTTAAATAAACTAATGAATCTCAAATTTTTCAAGGATATTTAAAGGTGAAGATATAAAAAAACATTCAATATTTAACTTTATACACTTTTTGACCATGGTCCTATTTTTTGGGGAAGGCAACACGAAGCAGGTTATGTTTGTGTCAACAATCTTCGGCACGCCAGCGCATGCCTGATTAGACAAAGACAACCAGACTCACTAGTTGCTCTCTCTCTTTCTAACCCGTGCTGGTTTTCACTTACGTGCGCTCCTATGTCTCACGTACTCCATACCTATATCTCTAAGGGTAGAAGCGGTATAGAATAATGGTAAACAATAAGAAATACTAGTTTTCCGGTTGGATGTTACAGTAGGTTGCGTAATCGTGAAATATATGATTAAAACCAAAATACGAGCCACGAAATTAGCAAGTTTTACAAAACGAGACTATCTGGAGTGTGCAGTGAGGTGAAAACATGGCACCGTATTCTTCGTTAGTCAATATCTCTGGTCTCCGAAGGATTGTTTGCGTACAAAGTAAGCTTTATTGCAAACTCTAAGTATCTATCATAAATTGAAGCGTTGTTGTGAAAAACGTTGATATTTCCTTGTTTTGACGTCTGGCACTCGTCAAGTTCGCCAAAATTATTACGTCAACGCACGGATTAACAGTATCAGAACGCGACATCGATTTTTGAACTTTGTATTCAGCACTTGCTTCAATCTTTTATTCGACACACGTGATCATATTCGCAAATATCATTGAATGACATTAACGATCGAGTGTAGGACTTGGTGAGCATAATTCGATTGTTGGTTAATTTTTTCATCAAGTTATACATTGTTATCGTCGTACTGCGAAGGTTTTCAACGATTAATAACTGTCACAGTGACCTAAGTGGGCCGGAAAAGGCCATAACCTATAAAAATGTCCAGTGATACGGTAGCCAATCTACAAAATCTCAGAGATCGAAGTAATCGATTGATCGACAACTTCGCAAAGTCGTTGAGTGATGAAAATACAGAGGACGTCTTGAATTTGATCAAAGATGAGGAATTTTTCTTGTGTTTGGAAGATGTTTCGTCGAATTTGATACCAATCATTTCAGGCTATCTAACTGAAAACAATTTGAAAAACAAGCCGCAGTTATTTGAATGCTGCGAAAAGCTGTTGAACGTAATAGCGACACATTACAGGGCAGAGGATGCGCTTTTGGACTTTATTGAACAAGCCGAATGTCCTGAAAATGACACTAAATTTTGTGCCATTCTGAAACCGCTGGGAACAATATTACAAAAGATGACAGAACATAGAGACAGATCTTTAAAATGGTGTCTCAACATGATAAAATTGCACATCTCCGAACTGCCACTTCCCACAAATTACAATTTTGAAGGAGATGAAGTTATTCTTGTTGAAACAGACCTAGCTGTATTCAGAATTGTCAACGTTTATCAAGAAATTTTAACATTCCTCACGCCATTCATCGCCGAGGTATCTCTAAAGATAAGCGAAAACCGAAACGAAAATCAGAGGCAGCTACTATTGAGCTTGTTAATTAGCTTGCTTGGCAAGCCGTTTAGCCATTTGGAGGTTGAAGACAACAAAAGCAAGCGAAGAACACTCGCCAAAGAAATACTCAAAAGAATCTCAGATTTGACTGGCAACTTGTTTTACTATTTCAAATACATTGAGCAGAGAATGCTCAAAGGACCAGTTCAGAGCTCAGAAACACTCTTGGATGAATCAAAAAACTACTACTTATATGAAGATAGAGATTTATTCGCTGCGGAAGAAATGATTTCTGATCTAGCTTATGCCAATTACTATTATCTCATTATTGGTCTCGATTTGGAACTCGGATCGGTGCCTTGTGTCTACGATCCTCAATATGTTCTTCATAATTCCTTGTACTTGTCTTCCTGTATGCTAAGAAATTCAGAGTATGTATTAATTTGGAAGGGGCTTCAGCTGGCCGAAGCAGTACTCGTTAAAGTTGAGGAGTTTACCGTAGATAAAGACGTCTTGGAATTGAAGATTTACGAATCATTTGTTCAAGATCTGAGCCAAGTGATGATCTACTGCGATGCACGGGAAAAACGTGAGCGCGCTCTGAAGGTCTTCAATCTTTACCTAAATATATTTACTATGGAGGCAAAGTATTTGTTGATATTACACTTGTATGATCTGTTTAGTCATTCAGGGTTGCTCAGCTATCTTACGACTGTTGTAAAAGACTGTGTAGTAAAATGTCTGGATTCGGATCCAGTTGATCCAAGTTTTATGGGTAAACGGATTTTTGCTCTCTTGATGAAGGCCTGTAAAATGCCGTTCGCAACTTCGGTAGATTTGGTCGAAATTTCAGATGAGATAATCGCTGGTTTAAATTTAATCCGATTCCTGGTTATCCGCGATAAGACAAATGTAACTGGTATTTGGGATTACACGGCAAAACTGAAGACTGATTTTCTCAAACCCCTCCGAGGCGCGTTGGACATAACGAGATCTCATTATGAACTTAAAATTAAAGATCTTGCCGATCAGAGCAAGCTAGATAAATCACAGGGGAAAAATTGTGGCAGCAAATTAGACGATGAAGTTAACGTCACAGTAGGAGGTGAAACTTTGCCGACTGTACCTTCAAAGGAGAAAATTCAATTTTGTCTGCATGCAATAAATGCATTTGATGTTGTGGAAAGCATTTTGATAAGGGTCAATGAATGCATTGACAATCGAAAAATTGAATCACAATAAAAACAGAAAAACAGTTTTTTTTCATCTTTCAGTTATAGGTTCGTCACATTAATCTATTGCATTTTTTTGTTAAGGATGGATCAATCTGAATCAAAAGTAGAGAAAACAGAAAAAACCTTTTAGAAAATCTTCAGAAATGTTATTTGCGCCAATGATGGTGGACACTCATGAAACAACTTCCTTATGGTATAATAGAAATAAATTTAGGTAACTTCGAATAATACCGGCTGGGGTATCAACAGAAAAGGTTTTCTTCAAATTGTTTGAAATATTTAAATTTAAGTGTTTTCAAATCGGTTTGGATTGTAATATTCTTGGGCTCATTTCGATACCCGACGAGGTTCCCTAAAGTGGTCTGAAAAAATTTCAAAAATCTTACATTACAGTATACTCATAACGGGAAATTATAATTGTTGGTAAAAATCTATCATGCAGTACTTGAAAAAATATATTTTTATTCACTCTAGGGATAATATTTTTTTTTTAAATTCCGGTAATCTCTAGAGATGTTTGTGGCCAACAAAATAAGCCTAAAAATACTAGAAGCAGATAATAAACACTAATTTTGAACGGCATTCAATGATATAATTTAAAACCTTCAACTGTTATTGTCCTATTCTTAGCTTGTGTTGATCTACTCGAAATCATTTGTATTGCATATTAGGGATGGTGTTTCATACATGTTTACCATTTTTATCGTAAATGATATTAATAGAAATTTCTTTTTTTCATTTCCCAACTTATCATTCATAACATAAGACAGTATGCACCACTGTTTTGTTTTTAATGATAGCTATCTAGGATCACTAATGAAGTACCACCAATTTATTAATTTCGTATAAATGTAAGATAAGTAATGTAAACTTGATGTTAATAAATCACAATTGAGTCATTGCTTTACATAAATTTTTGAATATTCGTATTCCTTTCCTGGTGTCGGAAATTTGTGGGGTAGCAAGGCGCAATTATACAAGGTGGTCGGTTTCAATTTACCCAGGCAAATATGACAAAAAGGGAAAAAATTGCAATTAAAAAAAAAAAAACTCGTATGAAACTAATAAGATTTTAAGGGGAATGAATAATACTGGTACGTGTTGTCTTGTGAACTGTGTGATTAACGAAATTTCACGATTAACGACCGATTTTAGATCGGAAATATATTTTTGGTAGAAGCAGCTAATAATGAAATCAAAGACAAATTCAACTACGCGGAATAATCTAGACAACGACATCGTGTTTCTTTAAAAAGTTTATTTTTAAATTTTGTTTTAGAAGTTGTTTTCCTTCCACCGTAGCTTCCGTATATATTTATTATTATATAACATTGCTCACGATTTCACTTGCAGGTATAGAATTAGAGTTTAATTTACTTATGAGATTAGCCCTAGGACCGTACACATGAGTACCCATGACCTATGATAATTTAAGAGAAATGTTTAAAATAATTTTTTTTTACTTTTTTCAATCGATTTTATTCACGAGGGAAATTCATATTAGGTTTTTCTCGCATATACTATTCCATTCGTCTATCTTTCAGCGTTCGAAGGAAAAAAAAAAAACTTTCTGGGTCAATCAGTCCATTGGCAGTGTTGATTTGAAGTGCTGGGGTGCCCGTACCCCCTTTGTAGGTAATTTGTTTCGTATGGATAATGGGGGTCCTAGGGTTAGAATAGAAATTCGCGAGCTTTTAACATTAGAAACAAATAACTGTATTAGTAGTTCACCCGACATAGTTACACTTACAAGTTTAATCTCATGAGTCACATCGGACCTAAGCAAATCTTATATGCGAAAGTCAAAGTTGCGGCCATGTCAAATTCCCATATATAATATATATATAATCCATATATATATATAATCCATATATAATATAATTAAACCATCAATTGGTGAAAGATGTATTCGTAAAATAAAATACTGTAACTTTTGAGAAATGTGACTGCGAAAATCTAGACATGTCTGTAAAAAAATATTTTTTATGAAACTGGTATTATGAAAACTTTTCAGAAATTTTTAAAAAATATTGATATCTCCGTACGTCTGCCGAAATGGATTTTTTCCAGCAAAGGCATAAAAAGTATTTTCGGCATGACTCGCCTCTGACCGACGGCCTGTGTGTGCTGAAAACTACGGTCTTACCAAACAACTTCGCAAAAAACACTCATGATAAGATATGCGCCGTGTAAAATAATATTTTCGGGCAAATGATTTCCATAAAATTCAGAAGCTTGTCAGGGTTGCCACTCCACTTACAAAAGCTGAAATAATAGAAGAAATTTGTTTTTCCTGAAAAAATCGTGGAATAGTCCGAGAACTTCTGTCGAATTTTTGAGAAAATTGGGATTCAAAACTAAGATTTTCATATAGTTCCAAATATTGCAGTTTTAGATAGGTATGTATGCTCAATAGACCTCCTCGGCCACGCATTAGCGATGGTCACTAAGCTACAAATAAGCGATGCAACGTTGAATCGAGTTCAGAAAAATAATCGAACTTCACTCCATTAAATCGGTAAGAATTAATCGAATAATCGAATATTTCGTATTGTTTTGAAACGGTGCATTTGAAACCAAAAGTCGTAAATTTCAGTACGCGGTCTTAATGGCGGAAAAATGTTTTGATAATTTATAGTTTCATTAAAAATATTTTTCCATTTCGGGTAAAAATACTCATTTATCTGTCACTAATTATATCAAATAGGTACTTAGTAAGTAAAACAATGATAATAATTGATACTTTAACCATATGAATTGATATTGTATTGCGTCGTTCATGGGAGCCCTAGTAGCGTTTCTGAGGTGAGTCTGCCTATAATACAGGCTGCAACTGCAAACACGACGTGTCTATTTCCACATTTGACTGCGAGTCTGACATCAGAATCTGCTTTGTTCAACATCTTGCATAAGTATGTTGTCAGATGGCAAAAAGTCGCTGTCAGGTAAGATTCTGTATTAACTCTCTAGAAAGATTTCCCATAGAGTCTTCTCAAATTTTAGAAACTAGAGACAGCGCTACTAGGGAGTAAAAAACAAAAACCGTTTGTGAGCGGAAATAATCAAGTCGGTCGTTTAATCGAGTTTCAAAAACAATCGATTATACTCGATTAATGGGGAAAAAATAATCGATTTATTCGAAAATCGGCATCACAGACCGGAATACGTAGCGTGCGAAAAAGGCACAAGTGCGAAACATATAACTGTGGTTTCTTGTAAATACATTTAGGGGCCATTCATTAATTACGTAAGGGTCCCCAGGGGGGAGGGGGGTTAAAAAAATCTCTACATGCCCTTATATTGGGGGGGGGGGGGGGGGGTAAAACTTATTCTTACGTAATATTTTATACGTCGGAATTTATCATTAGAAATCTTCCATTTCGATGCCGAATGGCCTTTTTTCATTTTATAATATACAATTGGATTTACACGTTATTTTAAAAATTTGTATTGCTCATTAAGATTTTAAATTCTTAAATGTGTTCATTTTCATCCATTTTCAATGTTGAAAAATCTTTGATTTACGTCAAACTGTGAGTTTTCGTGTAATTGATCCTTTTTTAACAATACTTAATTATCCAGAAAAACTAGATAGAATCTTACGTAAGACGGGGAGAGAGAGTTTGAGAAATCTTATGTGCCTTTACATGGGGGTAGGGGAGGTCAAAAATTGCCAATATCGTCTTTACATAATTAATAAATGGCCCCCTATGACATTCATGACTTGTTCAAATTGTTAAAAATGCAAACTCCGACTTAGCCTCACTGACTTCCACTCGCCTTACAATGATGGGTAAGTGCAAGTTAGCGAGGCTAAGCTGAGTTTAGTACCATGAAAACCCGAATGTCAATTTTTAAACGAACCATACATACCAAACAATTTTATAGAATATCATCAAAATTTTTCTTGTTGTTTTTGTTTGTCTGCCATGTTGAATCTGCCATTTTGAATTTTAGAATTCCGGGTTCAGATTTGTAATTAATGACTCCACAAACCATGTAACATGAAGTTTATCAAAATCAAAATAATTTCAAATTTACGTCTGCCATATTGGATCCGCCATCTTGAATTTTTTAATTTCGAGTTCAGATTCGTAATCAGCAACTCCAAAAGCATGCATGACATGTATGAAAGAATTTCAAGTGAATCGCATGTGAAGAAAAATGTATGCATAAAAGGGTTAAGGGACCTCAACTCAATATAGAGGATAATAATATGGGGACCATTCTGTTAGGCCTGTAATACATGTTTCGCCGACCAGGAAATCATGACATCTAAGGTTTTTTTTCATAACTTTTTTGACGATCCACAACTGCATTACAAAATTTTTAAATGTCATAATTCAATTACTTACAAGTATAAGCAAGTAAATTGACATTAATATCTCGACTTTTTTCTTGCTTATTCATCATCATAAATATTGCTACTACAACGATGAAGCGAGAAACGTATAAAATGCTTTTTAATTAAAAAAAATAAAATAAAATAGACACAAACAATACAATTTTTCAATACATTTTTTTGGCTTTATTTGAATGGATCTCTCTCACTCTCCTAGAACGGTCACGTGACTTGCACATCACCTTATCAATACGCGCAATAATTCTAACGATATGTTCCGCACATAGAAAGAAAAAAAGTTTCATTTTCTTTAAATCATTCTGTCCATACAAGAGATTCAAAATTGAAAAAAATGTAAATGAGTATCAATATCACAGGTCTGCAATAAATATTTTTGTTTCAGCTGCATGGCGCGATTTTGGTAAATATTCTGTTTTGAGTATGCTGAATTCAAAAATGAATTGCATTTCCCTCCATCATGTACAGTATTCTTACAAAATACAAGATGTTTGCATAAAAATAGCATAACAATAATGAAAAAACCGCCATTTTATTACAGTGAACTTAACAATATTTCTTATAAAATTAAACAAACAATTTCTTTGGGAAATGTATTTAATATGACGCGTTCATTTTTTACGTCTATGAAACTTTTTCTTCTTCGCTTTGATACACCTCCTAACACGCTTCTACTTTCCATTTTCTGTTTCCTTGCTTGTATTTATTCTTGAGTCTCACTCTGATACATATTAAATGGGAGTAAGAAATCACTTTTGCACAGGATTTTTAGACTCAAGAATAGGATACCAGATTTCGAAATAAACGAGATTTCCACTCTAAATGAAACTACAACCAAGAGTTCAAGTAAAAACCTGACGTGATGAAACTTTTTGAGTATTTATCCGGGTTTCAGAAAGTGAAAATCTAAGGAACAATATAGAAAAACAGTGTGTGTGTCAGCTCCGACGTACGACTGTAGTTTACTCCTTACGAACGATAATTATGATGAATATCAAATAGAAAAAGAGGGTAAATAAACGCGTCTTCCAAAATGATAAGAGAAACAAACATATACCTGTAATTATTCGGATTATTTATATTACTTCAATAAAAGCGGAGTACATAAAACACGTATCAATGCATAGAAGTACAAGAAAACTTTAAAATCAAAACATTAAAAGTTGATGGTTTGATTGCTGTTTGTGTACGTTGTATCGATACAATAAATCAATCAAATCATCAAATTTTTTCAACTCCTTAGACACTCTGTAACAATATAGACATATAGATCATGAAAGACTTATAAAAAATTGTGGCCATAGAAATTCTCAAACTGAAAATTAAGATTTTTCATTCTTATATCGCATTAGGTTTCAGGGGCATCTGGACTTCATATGCAGCGCGAGCTGATCAAAAACATAACTTGGCTGTGCAAGAACCGCGATCCGAATCATCTTCCAACGAAAGCGATGCAGAATATGAAAACAGCATCAGATCAAAAATTCTGAATGCTGCGATTGACTTTGTACCTGATCTTGGTTGGAGCAAGCAGGCGATCAGTGCTGGTAAATTCAAATGATTTAGTATTTTTTTTTTATAGGAAACTTTTTTATCAGAGTGGGTTAACTTTACTCACGAGGAGTGGTTACAATGAAATTGTCGTTCAAATTCAGCCGCAATAAACAAGAAAACAATGTATCTGAAGTTTCTGTCAATCTAATTTAATCGAAAACCCAAGTTTTCACTCATTCCGAGTTTTGACGATAAACGAATGAAAATTAGTGAAGTACTTGACCTTAAATTACCTGTTTCGTACTTACGGATTTCTTACCAAGTTTCATTTACTTTTCAAGATTACATTATTTAAGTTTTCGATCACGTTTCATCTATCAAAACTTCAGGTACACACAACTGGCGTTACACAAATAAAGATTTACAAGATTTTTTGGATCAATAAAAGAATCAGTCTGCTTGTAATCGCTTGCACTGTAATAGAATGATAGCGACAGTCATTTTTCGTGATATTTTCTTAGTACGTTTTTTTAAATGCGTACACCCGGCTCGACATCTGCCCGGTAAAGTAAAACGAATTTAAAACGGACTGAAAGAATTTATTTTACAATTTTCTCATACAATACGGCTTTGTCTAGTAATCGGGCGGCTACTCACCTAAAACATCATTTCATTGAATATATGGACCGATCCACGAACTTTCGGCCAGTTTTTTACGGTGAAATCTTGGATTTGACTGAAATTTGGATATGTTCTAATCTACATTGGGTAATGAAAATCCTCCAATATTCAGTACTCCCACCCTTGCCACTTCCGAACAACATGTTAATGAGTTTTATCACTTTTTCGAATTGGACCTTTGTCTTCAAATTTTTAGCAGTTCCTGCCGTCAGAATTCAGATATAACTCAATTTGCTTTTACGTAAGAAAGACTGATCTTTCTAAATATGAAATCCATTTTCAGGTAAATCCTCACAAAACTATCTTTTTTGACTTTTTGAGTTATGTATATGGGGAATTCCATTATTTTCATTATTGATTTTGCTGAACATTTTCTCCACAATTGTCCCAACTCTCAAACAGTACCCTCAATTCTGTCAGATTTTTTATTCAACAGATTAATTCTTTATAAATATTAAGAGTGATTTGAAAAGGACTTTTTTAGAAATTCTAAAAAACGGTATTTTCTTTTCCAAACATCTCAAGACCTGACCCATGGTGGGCCAAATTTTTCTACAATTTTTTTTAGCATTTGTAATTTTTTGGATCAAATAAATCATTGTTTAAACGATCTGACAATTCCCAAAAAATTCTGAAAACTTCTATTTTTCACTTAGAACATTTTTAGACCAATTTCATTATGTAGTTGATAAAACACGTGGAATGTGCCAAGAAAATAGACGAAAATCACTTCTCAATGGAATTGATCTAGAAATCATATTTTTATTTTTGTTTGTTGCGATATTCAAAATCTAGCTCGAGCTAGCTTCATGCTTGTTATGAGTCACATATAATCTTATGGCTTATTGAAATGAAGACAATGAATTAAATTCTAAAATTGTGACAATAAGAAATTAGAAAAGTTCAAACATTGAAGAAATTTATCTTTGTATCCTGTAATGTGAAATTTTTATTCAATCCCGGTATCATACAAACTTATCTCGTAACGTTAAGATAACGAAACATTGAAATAAAATTATTATTTTGCTGCTTCGGAAGAATTTTGAACCAGTTGAATTTTAGGAATATGAATATGATAATGTTGTACTAAAATTGATTGAATTTCAGACAATCCTCAAGTTGCGAAATACCGGAATTTTATAAAAATGCAATGCTATAGTAACGTTACAAAATTTAACTTCATAAGTATGCAGCTTTAAAGTGCTCCTCAGAAGATGACCAGCTAATGTTGTTTACTTGTCATTTTGAAAGGTGCCGAATCGGTTGGTTACCCTGGAGTGATACATGGCATGTTTCCTAATGGCGGAGCAGATTTAGTTCAGCATTTTTATTCAAAGTGCAACAAAGATCTGGCCCACCATCTCAAGTCCGAAGCATTAGCCATCAAAGATGATTCCTCAAAGATGCGAAAGCCCTCGGAAGTCTATGTCAAAGACGCTCTAGAGACAAGGCTCCGGATGCTGATTCCATACAAAAAGACTTGGCCTCAAGCTATGGGGCTAATGGCACTTCCACCCAATGTTCCAACAGCGTTGGCAAATCTGCTGACGTTGGTTGACGACATTTGCTACTATGCTGGGGACAGGTCTGTTGACGTGAGTATCCAAAGTCAAATTTCGTTGGCAATAGGCTGACTCTGCTCTACTGTTTCTATTTTCATTCATGTATATCTAATAACACTATGAACCTTCGAAATTAAGAATAGAATTATTTAAGGGGTTTTGAACATCGCGTCCGTTTTACTGACCATGCAGAATTTTTTCGTCTCTCAACGACGATCAATATTTAGGAGGAAAACCATGTATCTGTGAAACCTTGGATCAATTTCCAGTCGCTACGTAAATAATCCTTTATAGAAACAATTCTCTACAGTGCTTTCATATGGTAAAAATAAACGTGTAACTTTTTAATTAATAGTGGATTTATTAGGTGTGAGGCACACAAACCCAAGAGATGAAAGAATTATTTCCCAGATCTTCCCTGCAAAGTACCTTCCGTACTGCACTGACATTGGTTGGTTAATTAAGAGTGACATTGAATTGACTGTTAAAAGAATGAAATTTGTCTCAATGAATTTGTAAAAAATAGTATGCTCACAAAATAAGCCATCATGGGGTGAAATCAAATGAACCTACTAGATTTTTAGCAACTTTAATCCGATTTGAAGTAAAATATAGATGTTGAAGCACTGAATCATAATTTTAGTACTTTCTTTTTTTTTGCACTCTTAGAAACATCACTGCAGCTCATGAATATATTAGTTTAATAAATACTGAATATGCGATAATACAGTAATCAAATGAACAAACTGTATTGATTTTCAACTCACTAACAGTAGTATGCTGTATGCTGTTTCAATTAGTACTTAATAAAATAACTAAATCCAAATCAATGATAATTTGTTTACAGTTTAATTGGTATGCTCGACGAATAGTTGTAGCTGGAATTTACAAAGCCACAGAACTGTACATGCTCCAAGATAACAGCACTGACCACTATCAAACTTGGAAGTTCCTGGAAAGACGAATCGAAGATGCAGCGCAACTTCACAGAGCTTTGTCAGCAGCGCCTGGTCCGCCAGATTTGCACCAAGCAGCAGAAGCTGTTAGTGCAGCATTCGTTACGGTAAGCTAACATCAGAAACTTAGTGTCAAGGATTTTTGGATTGTTAAAAACCTGAAAATTGGTGGAAAAGAAAAAAATCTTCATGTTATCGACCGTTGTAGTGTCATGCTAGTTAGAAACTACAGAATGGGAGGACTTGTGTTCAAATCTCCAGCGTGTCAAGGTGGACCTGAGCGGCAGCCTGCCAAAATTGTAAAACAGGTCACATTGTTCAAGTTCAAATCGACAAGCTGAGATTTGTACTCATTCAGGGTGGCCACTAAATCTCCATCACGAAACTCTGACTTTTCCAGGTGTTCCAGGCCAAAATTTTATAGGTTTCCTTGACCAATTTGAATAAATTGGTTTTAGCAAATTGATAAAAATATACGTATTGTCCATGTATATTTTTTTTTTTCGATGAAAATACAAACTGTCGCTTAGGTCACACTGTTCCATGTAGTCGATGCGCATAATCGTTTGCATCTTGCATGCATGATATTAATCGATGAATATTCAAAGCTTGAGGAGAACTTTCCAGCGATGAAAAAAAAATTGTATTTGATCTAATTTATTTAAGCGTTTTAAAAAATTGTGTGACGTACTTGTATGAAAAACAAAATATAGTAAACGATTCCCTGACTTTCCGCAAAAACCCCCGAAATTTCCAGGTTTTTCCAGGATTCCTTGACTACTGGCCACCCTATCGTTGTTATTCTAACTAGACCTGAACAAAGTTTTTTGGAGTTTTCCTTAAACCCTGTGCGAATACCCTATCGTTACTAACCCATCCCCGCCCACTCCGCGCACTTGGCTATCCACTTATACGGACATATTGAAAAGAGTACGGAAGGACTGGTTGTGATTAGTATATTATTATCGGATCAGAAAATTTATTTTCATCGAAAAAACCCTGTAACAAACGTTAATAGAGTTGCTCCACAAGGCATGACAATTTTATTTCATAATGTCAACTTCACTAACCCTTCTTTCATTCGCGATCAGCTTTTATTCAGCTTTTATTTACTCATGGTTTTATTGTAATGTATTATCACTAAATCTTGATTGAATTCATGAAAATATCAGACTTACTGTAACTACACATTAAGCCTGCTACAAAACATCATGACTAGTAAGCTGAATGGAAAAAATCTATGTTCATTAAATGAGAATGTTGCTTCTATGTTCACAGCAAATACTTCTGAAATATATCTATGTCAGCTTTCTAACGATTTTAAAATATTAGAAAGGATATTTGTCGAAGATTTGTTCCATATTTCGTGAAGATATTTTTGAAAAATTTCATAAACATCTTATATAAATTTTTTCTAAAATCCTTCTAAAAAAATATGCAATATTTATATTATACACAGATTCATATGAATTTCTGAACCATGGTCACTCGAACATTTTTAAGGCATGTAATTATTCGACGCTCATTTCAACAATTTAACAATTAATACTTACCTCAAGGTTTTTATTTCTTTATTTCATATAGCGCTCATTTTTATGGCGCAATAATGTGATTATCTACATAATGGTAGCATTTTCTGTATTCCTCAGGCACGGAATATACTGGGGCTGAATTGGAACAGGTAAGCCCTATTTGCACAAGTTTTAGCAAATAGGTAGCGTGTAATATATACTTGGCTAATTAACAACAACAATCAAAATAATTCTGATAAATAATTAGTGAAGATGGTGCAAATTTTGTGTATGTTCGTCATTCCGAATTATCATTTCATTATTTATCTTCCAGAGACCTTATTTTGGTATATTAAATGCATACTCAATAACAAATTATACTTCATACGAGTTATTCAAAACTCGATAGAGTCAAGTTAATCATAATGAAAATCTGCGATCGCGAGATGAGTAATTGGACATGTCGCTTTGATATTTTACCACCAGTACTCAGTAGTCATGATTTGTAAAAGTATTATGTAACAACGCTAAACGAAGTAAGAAAAATCCAACTTGTTACAGAAAAATAAGTCTGTAATATTCACAATAAATAATTTGAGCATAAACTTTTTAGATAACCTTTATTTTACACACAACAAATATATACTTACAAAGTATAATATTTCCGTACCATAAACTCTTCCGAAACACTAACATATGAGTTAACACAATTAATTTCGGTATTAGAAAGGCAGTGATGCAGTTAATAATCATAACTTTGGAAATATGGCCACCGCTGTATTTCTTCCTCGACAAAACTAGCTTACATAAGCTAATAAAACTTAATAAGCTATGTTTACATCTTTACAACTTGAGAAAAACTGGTATCATTTGTATATCAATTTTTGCACGTTTTCGTTTCAACTATAAATTCAACACTAATTTAAATGTCATTGAGATTTCAACATCAAATAATAAATTTAAAAGAATAATATATTAAATATCTGTTATGTATATATTAAACCCACTGAAATAAAAAAAAATAAAAATTTCCCATTGTGTGATATCGAAAAATTATCTGTACATTAGGAATTAAGAGATGCTGCATTTTGTTTTAATATTTCCTCCATTTGATTAATACAGGAACAATTGACTTTTCCTCGTGAAATATGATAACTTTGTCCCCAAACAATGAACTATGCTCCAAATTCATCAGCAGGTTAGGTATACTATATTTAATACCCTTGGGTATTGTTGTAAGCATTGTTGATTGTTTAGGAAAAAAATTAGCCATGTTTGATCAGTCTCTAGATAAGTACCCTATAAGTATTCTACGCGAAATGGGACAGATTTCGGCCGATGGTCAGCGAATTTGACGTCCGGTCAGCATCTCATTTGTTACTATCTTGTGAAGAGTCTTCCATAATTTTGGGACCTAGATAATTCTTAACTTCTCCGTAAATAGCGATTTATCGAATTTTCCGTACGGTCTACACGATTTACTTGAGTGATAGTTCAAGTTATAAAAAAAGCGTGCTATAATTTTCCACTGGCCTTTTTTTTAGTCGACCAACAATTAATTGGAAAAATTTTATTCAAAATTGAAAGTTTTTTTAAAAATAAACTATTGCTTGCGAACAAAAAAAACCATCCGGCTGAAAATTATACCACACTTTTTTTACAGCTTGAATTGTGTTCAGTGAAGTTTTCAAGTAAATCGAGCAGATACTAAGGAGCATTCCTCCAATCACGATTTTGTGAAAACACATGAAAACACAGGGCCATAATTCAAATTGTCAAATGCCTTAAGGAATGAAACAGTAAAAATATACGTTATTCGTTTAGTAGCATTGATTAAATCAATAGTAAAGATATAAATTATCAGTAACTTAACATACACAAGCGATAAATATAACAAAGATGAAAACATGGATAAAAATTGTACAAAGATATATGTGCATATATAAAAAGAGGACAAAAGGAAAATTATAAAAGCTAAGAAACTTGAACAGAAAACAAATTTATATAACACAGAAGGGCAGTAACATGTATAAATATAGCATGAGAGTACATTGATTTAACATATATTCTGTAAGAATGAATAACCTCCACTGTCTATAGCATACGTTGGGAAAAGAAAGTAAAAACTGTTAAAACATCTGTAGCAATATTGTTTGCACCAATCATGGTGAAAATGACTGAAAAAACGTCGCTACTATGCAATAGAAAAGATTCTGAGCAAATTGGAATAACACAAGCTAAGATGTAAACAATTTCGAAGTTTTCATAATTAGAACTTCAAAATGCTTAACCTCTGATATTTTTTATCCTATTCTACTGTTTTTGTGATTATTTTATTCATCATTGAGATCTTCAGGAATCAAATGATGAAGTTTTTATTGATAGTCATATTCAGAGTGGATTAAAATAGATTTGTTTAAGTATGATATAACAGTTCTGGTGGACAATTGAATTCGCGCATTTTAACTATACTATAATATAGAATCCGTTGAATGTTTCTTAAGCAATATGAAGGGATTTGTCCAGTGAGAAAAATTAGCCTAAAAGCATTAGAATCGAAAGGAAAACCCCAAAGTTTAATAAAGTTGAACGTTTAAATTATAAAATCTTTCTTAAAATTGCTGATATTTTACTTCGCGTTATTCAAATTTGTTCGTATTCATCCCTGGATCAAAGAGGATCAGGTAGAGTGGAAGGTTCGCGTACCCGCCGCCGTGAGCGTCATCTAGTGAGTTGGGGGGCCACACATACCTAGTTGTATTACTGATGTGTCGACAAGCCCATGTTACTCAGTACACGAATTATTATTAGTTCACCACCATTAGCACAAATAAAACCGCTGGAAATTTTTTCAATAATTCTTTCTCTTTTCTTAATTTCTTAATCTTTGATTTGTAATTAGACAGTGAGGTTTATTTATCCTTATAATGTAACACCGGTTAATACCATCACTGAAAATGTCATGTAGGTTATAAAGTCGCAACTGATACGTTTCAACCGTGATATTTACTTAAGGTATGTTCCGATATACACTGCGAGCACTGTAAGGTGTGTCGTCAATTTAGTATACTGCGAAGCCGTTCCTTTATAGTTAGCTATACTGGTTACTGCTTAAAACGGAACGCAGTACAGTATACTGTGATCGAAATTTTTGGCGTTACTTTCATTTCATACATAATATTTGTTTCACATTGCAATAAACACAATTTATTCAAATTTTCCACTTTTGTTTTCAACGGCCGGTATTTTTAAATGACAATATTCAATAATAATAATTATCAATAGTGGAAGCTGTTAAATTTCTGAACGCTGTTGATCACGTGATCAAAGCACTGAGAGCACCTTACCTCGAAAGCACCAGTGTTCACAGTAGAAAAATGACGACGATTTATGACGTCATATATTTCCCTAGGATACTGCGACTGTATACTGTCCGTCTATAACGGAACGAATTTCTCCCCAGTAAGAGCACTGAACAGTGCTCGCAGTGTATATCGGAACATACCCTTAATCATTCAAGAAAAGACAGGTTCAGTTAATCACAGTCCCAGCGTGGAATACAAACTGACTAAACTTCATAAGGTCTCAGTAATCGGCTTCACTGATGAATAATTCGTCCAATAACTGAAGTGAAGGTATTTAAAAGTCACACCACTCCTAAAGGAACTGGCAGGAGAAATTCTGACGATTGCGGGGGG
Organism: Neodiprion fabricii; assembly: GCF_021155785.1. Taxonomy (NCBI): domain Eukaryota; kingdom Metazoa; phylum Arthropoda; class Insecta; order Hymenoptera; family Diprionidae; genus Neodiprion; species Neodiprion fabricii. The sequence goes on from NC_060240.1 coordinate 23,475,471, forward strand.
TGGGGGGCAAGGTTTTTAGTTTCGGTTCTAGCGGGGCCACCAAAGTATCGATTCTGTCATTTCACATTTGACACTATCCAAGCATTTTAATCTGTTGACTACACTTTGCAAATCAATCAGAAGGTATGGATGGCGGGAAATGTGAAAAGTGAAATTACAGAATCGACCACTAGATGTCGTTGCGGTTCTATTACTATAATATACATAACCTCAATACTGATAGAAGAAGCATAGCAGACCTGTACTGTCATGGAGACTCGAAGCACAGGAGTCCGATCTGTATTGGGGGCGTACGAAAAAATCGTCCTCGAAAATTTTTCGTTTGGTAGTTTTAGATTTTATCCAAAGCACCGCTGTCATCGTAAAGTTCCGAAGTGAAGTTGGTAAGAATTGGCTGTAAACATCGATCGTAACCGAAATGAAATTGCCTCTCACCCGAAAGGGAATATTTTTGGGTCTAGTCTCCCCACCACTCGTCGGATCTTTGCGGTACGTTTAAGATTATTACGATGAGTTTTTTGATTCGCTCCAAAGAATATATTTTTTAAACGGTACGAAAGTTTGCCATTTTCGATTTAGCGTGATTGTTTACTGAAAAAATTTTGTGAGTTCAGCCATTTTTAGTAATGAATCAACTTGGCTTAAATCACGCGCAGAGGTTTACATTTCGCAGGCGTGAAGTTAAGAATCGGCAGAAAACTGTTTTGTGTGTTACGTCAAAAATCCCGCATACAGGAGACGACAATGATCAAAAGGCCTTCTCGTGTTTAAAAAATGAGGCATGTACAGAAAGTAATATTAGGAGGAGACATATCTCCCTACTATGTCGGATAGCAAAACCGGAACAGATTCATGTATATACGAAGTCGAAGTGCCGATAGCGCCACTCACGGCGCTGGTTTCGTTTATCGTGTCGGGAATATGCGCGCGCAGAAGTTTGACGGTTTATTAATGTTGCCAACCATGAGGCGCAGTGCACCAAACGATACCAGCGCTGTGAATAGCGCTATTGATGCTGCAAACTTTTGACCAGAATGTGGTCCACTTTTTTAACGCGGAGATTAGATACATCTTCTCCCTAATATAACTTCCTGCACATCTGACCTTCCTACTGTTCGCTGATCGCTGCTCAACTGTGTGTAAACGACGAATCCATACAAATATACACCGTCAATCGCAACCATGAATAAATTGATATTATTTATCAGAAGTTTTTTACTGAATAGAAAGGGCTTCGCTATCCCTAAACTCCTCTCGCGTGGGCTTCGCCTCCTGCGCCCCTGGAAGCGCTATGCCCTCTCCTACCAACCCTCCCTGCCTCCCTCCTTCACCTATATATTTTAATTTTTCATAGATATACGTCAACATGTATTTTTTACCATCTTATAATACACAGCTTGGTAATCGCGCTTTTGTGAAACTTAACGCACTTGGTATGAAAAGTACTATTTACTATTTTCAATCAGATTCAACTCAATATAAATTATATCAAATTAAGCATTACGCATACAGTGGTTGTAAAGAAAAATATGCAGGTCTTCAAATTCACCATAAACATAATTTTGCATAAACATTTCATATCCATACCATGGCGTTAAGATTATTTGATTAAGCCTTAACTTTGGTTAATTTGTTTTTGGTTAATTGATTAATCGAAATGACATTTATTGAAGGGCTTAATGCTTGAGCCATTGAAAAAAATATCTAATTGTATGGACTAATTAATCGGAAAAGTAGATCAAATTACGAAAACAATTTAATAATCCAGAACGGCAATTAATTAAATGAACGAACTGATTGATTAATGGAAAATACGATTAACTAAACGGGCCGAATAATCAATTAATCGCATAGACCTAATTCGTATACAATGCTTCAACGTAACCCCAAATATCCGTACAATAGATATTGCAATTGCATTGCGTGTGGCGGATGTTGTACATAAAATATTCTTGGTGAATCCTTAAACTACTTATCTATTTTTATTTGAGAAGTGACAATATTATTTCAAGAACTAGCGTGTTCTTTTATCCGTACATGATACAACTTAACGAGATGGATGAAAAAAAATAACAGGGAAGATAGTCTTTAACGCCGATTTTAATCAGTGTTAATTAATTAATACCATCACAGAGTTTATCGAATTTTCAATATGTTGAGATTCTCAGTAAAACATCATTTTCTTTACATAACTTCGATCAATTTGTAAAAATATATGCAAACTCTCTTTTCTATTCATCTAACTGAAGCACCAAATTCATACCTTCATTATTTGGGCTATTCTAACTACAAGTTAGATATGTACTTATTATTAGTAGGTATCATCTAAGGTAAAAAATCAATTTGCAATAGGATTGTGAATTTTTTGAATTCTCGTACCTATTACGGAAACTTTTTTTTGAATATTCAGTAACCCGTTGGGCATAGAAGCATATATTACAGCGATTGGACTATTATTAATTCATTAAGCAGCTTACGAAAAATATTTTCGACACATGCTATCACGACTAGTAAGGTTCAATTTATCATTTAATTGTTACATTTATTCACACTTCAGTCTTAGATTCCGAAAGAAAACTATGAAACATTTCCACTGAACAGTTATTTTTCAAATTATATATTCGGTCATCAACCATAATTCATTATCATTTTGAGGGATTTTATCCAGTGCTTATTTACAAATTATCTTTCATTTTTTTGCAATCCCATCTGAAGTTTGAAAAAATCTATAGATTATGTGTATTTAACAAAAAAATTAATCAACATTAAAATCCCTGCTTCGAATTCAGGGTAAACAACTCAATAATATGCAAAATAAAAACTTTGATAAGATTTCCTAACCACTTTGTTCACTATGTACAATTGCAATATTATCCGTTCAAGCGTGTCAACCTGCTTTTACGTATCACTTTAATTACTTAATTTTCACGGATGAATTATGCATTATGATTTATGTGTTATATGAGGAGTTGTCGAATTAAAATTATGCTATAATCAATTTATACCGACTACGTAAAATGTCACCTATTATTTTGGCTATTATCAGAGCTTACGCATTTTTGACAGAAAAAGTTACAGCTAGGCCAATAATTATATATGCCGAACACAAGTATCTAAAAAATTGTTTCTTTTACGAAGCAATAGTGTTTGTTTTTTTATCCTGATCCTCGCATGCATCAAAAAAGTTGTTTGGAATTGAATGTAGAATTACGCTATCTATGGAATTTTTACGTTGATAATGTGTAAACTCTAACTATTAATTCAAAATATGTGATCCCGTCTACAACTCTTATCGAGCCAATGAATAAAAAGTACGGGAAAGAGCATGAGTTACAAATTTCGTGATAGGGGTGGAGTCGTATACATCATGCATTGATCAAAGGTAGCGGTTATGTGAAGTCATTTTATGCACATGTGGGCTGTTTCTAATCGTATGTCAACAGAACACACGTACCGGGAAAATACGTGAAAATGTCTGAAGGGCAGTTAAAAATAGAGCAGATCCGTCTGCATTTAGGCAATTCAGAGCACATTTTACCGATCGACATTTATGTTTCACATCGAATTATCAGAGAAAGTGAGGAATTTGGCCATCGTAAAAAACAAAAAATGTCGATGGGTAAAATGTACCATAAATTACGTAAATGCAGGTGGATTTTCCCTGTGTTAAACTACCCATCAGACAGTTTTACGAAATTTCCCGGTATGTATAAAATGATATCACTTCGCCACCATCGTTGTGTATGACGTACACAGCTTCGCCTCCACGCGACTCATGTTGCTTTTTATATTTTAAATTCATTGCATGCAACTTTTCTGTTTTACCGATATATACAGTAGATCGTATTTTCCGCTTTTGCTCTCGTTATTGTTCGCACTGAAATATTTTCAAAATTTAGGAAATTATATAGTTTATAATCGCGTTTCTTGTGTCATTTTAAAAAAGTTTGGCGGAATAATGAAAATGCTTTAAATATATTCGCAGCTGATTTTCACTATTTTGATAATGAGGTATCTCTGTGAAGCAATCCTGAAGATATTGAACTTGATTAACAACATATAAAAAATGATTTTCTGACTGTTATAAGCATAATATTGATAATATAATATCAATTTTTTAAGAAGAAATCCTTACGAAAGGTTTTGGAAACAGACAAGCGATCTTTTAAGATGTGATCTAGAAGGTTAGCAAAAAATTATTCTCAACAACGACTTTTTCGATTTACTTTTTCTTTGTTTGATCCCCTGCCAAGTGCTTTTCACTTTCTAAAACTTGACATGTTTTTCAATATTTTGATTGAGAAAACAAAATTGATCATCCGCAATACAGCTGATGTGAAAAAATAACGTTTGTTTTTAAATTCATTTTATAACACTGCTAATATTTCGTGAATGATTTTGAAAAAAAATTGGTGATACGTGTCAAAAAATAGATATTATTTTAAAATTTCGTCCTCAAAACATGCATTTTTTCAAATCTGAAATGGTATGGTTTTAAATATACGACTGGTTTCAAGCAGGTAAAAATAATTATTTTCATTTTTTTCAAGGGAAACCTGTCCTGAACCACACTACATCAGAACATGAAATTCTGGTTTAGTTTTACGACTTACGATAGTTAGGCCAATTCACTTTTCTGACTAATTTAGTAATTGATACTGAATGTGTCTTGTTCAACCAAATCTACCCCGTGAATATACCAATTTATATGAATATATGTATGTATATGTACATATACTTAGTGATATACATATGTATAATATAATTAAATTAAACTTCAACAAGTGCTTTTTGCAGTACTATTCTTCATACAAAATTATTTCATGCTATTCTGATGTTCATAAAAGTTTATTACAAAAATAAGAAGGTGCAAAAATACGTATAACATACGTCTGGATTCATTCTGTATACAATATATGGAGCATTTCATACAAAAACGGCGACAAGGAGGCCACTTTGAACAGAATGAAACTTGATACGCTTTTGAGTATAAGCGTGTCTGAAATACACCGTACTAGTTAACATCTCTTGCAATTTCCGTTAGTTTGAAACGAAGACACAAAATTTGTCATTGTTATATATTTTAATCCTGCCAGGTTTAATTCAATCACATAGAAACCGAGTTCTGGTGATTACAATTTACTTCTGTAAGATGCGAATCAAACAAACTCAACGCAAAAGTTGACTGAAATTCAACTACGCCCCAACTATGTTTTAGAGTTTAGAATATTATAAATAGAAATGTACTTCATAATCTCGAATCAGATGTATCAACTGTACAATTGGGAAGTAAGTAAACTATTCCACACATCTTATAACCGAGACTTGAGACAGAAACATCTTAAAAAACATCAAGAACCAGGGGAAGAAATGAAATGCCTCACATGGATTCTTGACTCATTTTTGGCGATTATTATTTATAATTTAATAATGAGCCTCCTCGATATATCCTCTAATAGTCTCAGGCAACGGAAGCTTATCGATATTGTCGACCCTAGTGTTTTGCCTAATGACAAAACGGCAGAGGTATTGCAAGCTTCTGACTTGTGTAAATCGACTAACCGGTTTAGTTAATCTAACTGGAAAAGCTGGATGACCAGGATACCTCGGACGGGAGTAACAATACACAGCTGACTGGCTAAAACTCATCGAATGATTGATTAAAGCTACTACAGATGAGAACCGTTCGCACTCTGGATGGTAATACAACGAAAATAAGCCGCCACTGTGTTCAACTCGGGTATGAAGCAGTTTTCCAGATGACTTGAAGCTGAGTGTCAGTAAATACCTACAGAAATGAGGAAAATATTAGTCGTGCTCTTTCAGTATTATTTCACGAAAATTAAATGAAACAAAAAATCAGTATTAAAATCATTCTATGCTTGTGGTTTCAAAAAGATGGTACTGACATATGTAAATAAAGTTTCGATCGATCAAACTTAATGGGGTATATAGAAGCAAATGGCGAAAAAATTGGTGAATTTTGGCAGTTCGTATCTGAACAATCAATTATTTGATTCGATTGGGGTTTATTTTATTCAAAAGTCTATAAATCAAGCTTCATTTACATATTCTTTTTATGTTAGATTCAATTAATAGAAAGCGTTAATATTATCAATTACCTCAACAGTTCACTCGGTGACATGTTTTGCTATGCCTATAATATTTCAAAAACAGCTGAAACAATTTACTTCAATCCAGCAAAACATGTCGCCAAGCGAAATGATAAGATTATTATCAATGTTAATTCTTCATAATAGTTGATTCTTATAAAAAAAAAGATGACAATGTAGCTTGGAGCGATTAAAAAAAGGTTTTTTTCATTCTTACCCCCTCAAATGTAAGTGATTGATGGAAAAAAAAAAATGCTCAAGTGTAACAGGTCGCTTTTTCAATTTTTATTTTATGTATATTTAAAATGGAAATTTTCATTTTTCATTAAAAGTTAAAATACGTGTAAGCTATTAAATATTTCCTAAATTCATGCATAGATCCTTAAAGCTGATTCTCCAAGGTTTCCAAAACTATAATTATAGTTGTCATTAATAGAAAACACATTACAAATGTCTGAAAGCTACTGATTTGTTTTACCGAAAAAGAAAAGCTAGACAACTCATCTATGGGGAGATTTTTCTTCTATCAAACACTAACGTTTGGCAGTGTAAGAGCAAAAACAAAAAACTTTTTTTGAACCACCCTAATGATGCTTGATATACATACTCTTGATTAAGATTCATTTACTTGTCAAGACCTTATCATTGGAGATTTCAGTCAAACTGGATCAATGGAAATTTCAGGTATATCGATACCTAACATACCAAGAAAATTTTCCAAGTACCGGTGCGCATTATATTGCAAAAGTCTCGAAGGAAATTTTTCTTGAGAAAAAAAGTGACAAAATGCAACTGAGCGGTATGCGAATAATGATTGAATTAAATCTTTAAGTATTCGAAACCAATCTTATAGTAATTTGAATGATACCAATACTGTAATTTTCGTCAAATCTCAAATAATTTTGTTCTCTGTTTTGAAAGAACTCACTCGAATGAAAGATGAAACTCAAAAAAATTCTTTCCAAGACAGGAGATTAAATGTAATTTCCATAAAAATATATTGAAATGTATCAAAGTTATACGAATTAATACATAGTTACTAGTACATTTTGATCAAATGCATACTATTTCTGGTCAGATAATAGACAAATTCTCACAACCAAACGTAAAGAATCTGCTGGGAAAAAAGTACGTAAAAACGTGATGTTTACACTTGGAATTTAAAAGAAGATATCGAGCTGATTAAAAACATGAATTGAGGGATGAAATGTAAGATTCAACGCCACAGCACTTTGTTCCGCAACTCTGTTCATGAGGTAAAACTGCCAGCGGAAAGATATATACGAGGGGTTAATCATTCATAGATTAAATATACATCTGATTTCAAGATCATAAAGGTGTCAAAGGGTTTCGAAAGATAACAAAAAATTCTAGAAAATTTCAAGACATTTCAGACGATTTCAAAAGATTAAAAAAACTTCGGACGATTTCAAATACTCGCAAAATTTCAAGAATTTCAAATGATTTCAATGGATTTCAAAAGATTTTGACAGATTTAGAGAGATCACAAACGACTTCATGAGATTTCTAAGGGTCTCAAAGGATTGCAAGTGATTTCAAGAGATTTCTAATGATTTTAGGATATTTCAGAAGATTTCAATAATTACAAAAAATGTCCAGAATTTCAAAGGATTTTATAAAATTTCAAGAGACTCCAGAAGAGTTCTAAGGATTTCAAAGGACAGTAAATGATTTCAAGAAATTTTTAACGATTTCAAAGACTACAAAATATTTCATAGGATTTTAAAGATTTCAAGATACTTCACAGGATGCTCGGAAAGGTGTACACCAGATTTCAGGAGTGATTAAACCCTCGGATATATATATATAAATTCATTATATATATACATACATATATATATATATATATGTATGGGTACGTTCAATACTTCTCGACCGCAGCCTGCGGGCTTGGGTCAGCGATTCGGCTGCTGATTTTTTTCAAGAAAGTAGGTTATAAAAAAAGACGATTCTCCAAATTTCAGCTTAATATAAGAAAATCTGGTGGCTATAGAAATGTTTGAAGTTTTTAATAATTCAATTTTTTAGTTATTTTCACGATTTTTTCATGGGAGCTCTACGGGACTTGAAGACTCGAATCAAACGGCATTCCCCTTCTCTGACTTTATATTTTTAAGAGAAAAATAGTTTTTTACTCCGAAGCAAAATCTAGTTTAATTAGGACCCTTTTCATGAACTACTATTTTAGCAAAATTTCGCATAACTTTGAAACGCTGCCAAGTCAAGAATTTTCCAAGTAGACGGCTCAAATTTTTCGTCTAGGTATACTTTATCACTACCTACACGAATTATTATTAATTACCACGTTCCTTTTTATATACGGCCTCGCAAAACCAACTGATTTCTGAAAAATCGCTGTTTTCAGATAGCTGTAACTTTTTTCTATCAACTCGAAATTGCTTGAAATTTTCAAAATGTTCAAGTTTCCCACATAATATTTCGTATTTCATGGCATTATCAACTATATAACAAGTATTGAGTATGACTTCATGGGACACAAAGAAACAAATATTCAATTTGAAATCAATAATTACAATACAAATGATAAATAAAAATATTTTATACGACTATAAATATCCTATTCTCGCAGTCAATGAGTTTTTTTTTTTAAGGCGATACAAATTATAGGGATGTAAGCCATATTTTTATAACATTACTTCAGTATGTAGTTTTGCAAGCTATTAATTTTTTTTTTATTTAGGTTAATAATCGACAAGTGTAAATTTTCCACGCGCAATTCAAGAAGTCGTTGATAATGCCATGAAATACGAAATATTATGTGGGAAACTTGAACATTTTGAAAATTCACAGCTCGTTAACAACTTCGACTCCTAGCTGGAAATTTTCAGCGTTGTTTGGGGATAGAATGAAGTATATTCCCTGAAAATTTGAAGCGATTTCGAGTTAATAGAAGAAAGTTACAGCTATCTGAAAACAGCGATTTTTCAGAAATCAGTTGGTTTTGCGAGGCCGTATATAAAAAGGAACGTGGTAATTAATAATAGTTCGTGTAGGTAGTGATAAAGTATACCTAGACGAAAAATTTGAGCCGTCTACTTGGAAAATTCTTGACTTGGTAGCGTTTCAAAGTTATGCGAAATTTTGCTAAAATAGTAGTTCATGAAAAGGGTCCTAATTAAACTAGATTTTGTTTCGGAGTAAAAAAACTATTTTTTTCTTAAAAATACAAGGTCAGAGAAGGGGAATGCCGTTTGATTCGAGTCTTTAAGTCCCGTAGAGCTCCCATGAAAAAATCGTGAAAATAACTAAAAATTGAATTATTAAAAACTTCAAACATTTCTATAGTCACCAGATTTTCTTATATTAAGCTGAAATTTGGAGAATCGTCTTTTTTTATAACCTACTTTCTTGAAAAAAATCAGCAGCCGAATCGCTGACCCAAGCCCGCAGGCTGCGGTCGAATGGTATTGAACGTACCCACATACATATAGGTGATTTCGTAGGCCATGTAAATCTGGACATTTTTCGTGAAACAAAGTACGTAACGCATATCCATTCAAATTAACCCAACATTTGGGTAAATCAAATTACCATTCAGATAATCGACAATTTATATAATTTATGTTCTACTGTATACATTGATTTGAAGATATCATTTGTCTGTTGCCATATTTCAAACAAGATGTTTCCACCAGCACATGCAGTAATATCAAATGATTATAATTAATCACTATTATAATTCTGAATCATAATGATAAAATATTAAACAAAAATAATGACGTCTAATTTTGCAGTGTAGGTTGTTACTAAATAGTACTATTTAGTAGCTAATTAGTAATAGTTACTAATTTGTTGCTCATACCCGAATTTTATGACTAGCTTTACGCCAAAATAAGATAACAGATAAAGCACTAGATTTTGATCAGTTTGAAATTCGTAACAATAACATAAACAAGTAATTTTAGCAAACAGCTGATTTTTTCTTAAATGCCAAACTAAATTTCTTGTAATAAAGATAATGCAATACAGTTTCACACTCATAATTCTCAAATATTATGAGCTTTTCATGGATTTAATACAATCTTGATTACTGCGTTTGCTGCTTGCTTTCAATTGATGTTAGCATATCAGTCGCTACTTCTGGCTGCTAGATTCAGCTTTATAGTAGAATGGCAAAAATTGTGTGAAAAATTAAGACTAATACTTGGGATGACTCGGCCAGAATGTTTAAATTAAAGATTAGTCAAAGAGAAAAAACTGTTTGAAAAATCTTCAACGGTGTTAGTTGTTCTATTAATAGTCAACTTTAATGAAAGAACGTCTCTCGTATATACAGTAGCGCTCAGAAGTATTTTGACAAAGATAGTAATTGGATTTTTAGATACAAATATAAAATAAAAGATAAATGATATTTTTTATTGAAGGAAATTCGATGTTCTACATAATTGTTCAAGTTTAACTCTCCTTCGTTAAAAAATAATGTTAAAATAAAGAAAAATAAGAAGAAGCACGGGTCAAAATAATAATGAATTTCATATTATCAAAATACTTTCGAGCGCTACTGTATCTAATAAAAATGAATTCAAGAAAATTCGAATACAGTGAAACTTGTCTTAACGGACACTTTTTTATGATGCACAGTCTAAAAATCTCCAGCAAAATGATATGGGCTTGAACGAAAAATATATTTCTTGACAACGGACATATATTACTGAGGAAGTTTTTTTCAAAAAAAAAATAAAAACCTAGCAATGGCGGACACATTTTCAAAATCTCAATGTTTGAACAACTGTCACGCCAGCGCAAACATTATAGATTTTTTTAAGTCGTTATAGATACATATAACAAACAGAGATGTGTATAATATATATAATATGAAATCAATTTGTTTTTCAGTTTGTTTTAGATGGATTCAGAATAGATGATTAAAAAAATGTCAGTTGTCAGTTTGCCATATCAAATATATTCTGTGTATATGACCTCGTACATAACGTTCTGCCATTTTTCAAATGTATTAAGTACTCTAGCGGAATAATAATTATTTAGAATATAGGTATGTATGTATGCATGAGTTAATGAAATATAAAACTCGATACATTTGAGTAACAAAATAGAATATTTCTTTGATTAACAAACACTTATTAATAACGAACAATATTTGCATCTCCAAAAGGGCCCACCATTGGAATGATTCACTGTAATATCAGCTTGGATATTAATTGTCTGAATAAACGTTTTATACTTATAAGGGTAAAGTTAGTAATGTTATTGTGACCAGTTCAAGAAAAATCGTTATTTCACTACTTTAAGATTGTCCGAAATTTAACCAAATCACACTTAGAAATAGATCTGTGAAAGTACGCTACAGAAATTGTTTATCAGCGATTAGATATGCACACTATAATTACACCGTTATGTAAAATTTCTTGAACGTTTTTCAAACAATTTATGGGAATTTTATCATTGAACGAAATGAGCTCAAAAATATCTAAGGTCTAGTAACTAAACATAGTTGAAGTTAGTATTCTTGAAAGTGTCAGAACGTTGAGAAAATATATTTAAAATTGGCATAATTAAATTTTTTTTGAATTCATATTATGTCTCATGTTTGGAAAACTTGTTTCCAATTATTCTAAAATTGAAAAGCAATGATCTTTCCCAACGTTTCATTGCTTTGACGTACAATAATAATTTCGACCACGTTTATAACTTGAACTCTGATGTTTTTGAGTCCATTTCGCTCGCTGACAACAGCCCTACAAATCTTCTGAAAAACATTCAAGAAATTTGACATTTCTGTGTAGTTATAATGTAGAAGTCACTGATGAAAATTTTTTGCATCGTACGTTCGCAAATTTATTTTTATACATTTGGGACATAACTTTTTGTAAACATGTTTCCAAGCAATCTCTGGAGCTATGGTGGCCAAATGAGGTCAAGGCAAAAAGCTCAATCAGATAAAAAAAACACCAGAATTCAAGCATTCTGAACGTATTGACTAAAAAACAAATTTCTCAAATCGCCAATATCGTGGCAGAAATTGCTTTTGAAACGTTCCAAAACCATTTAATTTCTGTAAAGAAAATTAATTTCAGTAGCTTTGTGGGGAGAGTTTCATACTTCTTCAAAATTTCTGAAAAGTTTTTCCACTCGTAGTTTTATTGAAACATCTTTTACAGATATATTCTGATTTTTTCGGATACATGTCATAATTAATTTTCACGGTTTCTTCAACATTTCTAACTTTTAACAGATTTACATGCTTTTTAATGTACAGGGTGTCTATAAGGAAATGGTCATATTTTTTGCATCTGATAGTAAATAAAATTCTGAGACGAAAAGTCCTCTGCCATTTTTGCATCTGACCCATAGATGATTAGTTATTAATGAAAATAAGTAGCCAATCAGATGCATGCTATAGCGGTAAGAAGACGGAAGGGCAGAGGACTTTTTGTCTCAGAATTTTATTTCCCATCAAATGCAAAAAATCCGACCATTTCTTTACAGATACCCTGTAGAAAGAATTTAACTGGAGAACTATGAGTTTCTTTTGGAAATTGGACCAATTTTTACTACAACTTTGTCAGAAATAGCCAGAACGACAAAAACATTTTTTAGATATTCAGTAAAAAAAAGGCAGTTTGGAAAGAATTTGAGTTGTTTTCGGAAATTCATTCAGTTTTTACTTCGAACTCAACTCAGTCAAAAAATATTAAAAATTCAAAAACTCGGAGTTTTTTCAGACTCGCAACTGAAGAAGCAGATCCACAAGAATATAAGTTTTTTGCCTAGGCTCTTTAGAATTTTTTGAAACCTCGCAGATAGTATTCTCATAAGAATCCATACTTTTTCAGAAATAATACTAAATTTTTCTCAAAACTGTCCAAAAACATGGTAAACTTCTGAAAATTTATAGATGAAAGTATGAGAAATTTCTGAGAAATTAGCTTGTATCATTTAATCAGCTCAGAATCATTTCTAGTACATAGTAGGAATGTTGCTTTATGTTTCAGTATTGGCACAAATAACATACCCTGAAGATTTTTGAAATAATCTTTTCTCTTTGCTGAATTTTGACTTTGACGATCTGGCAAATTCATTCCCAAAGTACTTGAATCTCGATATAATGTGTCAAAATTTTTTGCCTACACTTACTTGTCTGCAGATGAATCCCGAACCAAAAATGCCCCATCTGGCTCATTGGTCAGCTTGGAATCTGCTTCGTCCCTTGAAATTGGTCCCCAGTACCATCCATACTTACTGAGCCTTAGCAACTCTTCGGTCAAATTAAACTTTTTCTCATTTTTGCCTTCGATGTCTAAGCTCACATCTCCAGAGTTTGCAGAGCAGCTGGCTTGAGGTTCCGCCGTATTGCCGATTGCAGAAGAAATGTACTCGGGTTCTTCTTGAAGTCTGTCTTCTCCATCAATCGAATCACTCTGCGACTGGTTTGGCGTACCATTTAAGTAACCATTCGCTTCATTTGTCAAATTGTGCACGACATTTGAAAGTGAGTTCTTCTTTTCATTAAAGAATATAATTGGCAGCTGACTTTGAGTGACATTTAAAGTGCTGTTCAAACCATAGGATGGACTGGATGGCTCGATAGCTTTGATCTGAGATGAGAAAAGGTGAATGTAAGCAAAGGTGTAAATACAGCACAGTGTAATCTACAAGTTTGGTTATCACTTCGTACCTTCTGCTTGGATTTACAAAATGTCAAATCTCTAATGTGGAGCCGTTTTTTTAACCTTCTAAACAGTCCGGACGTGTTGTCGTTAATAATTTCTTTGTACTCCATGTCCTGATAAGATTGAATAGGCCTAGAGTGAGCGGAGAACTTTACTCTTTCCGCACGTAAATCGTCATTCGGAATGTTGCGACATTCAATCCGTTCCAAGTTCTTTTCATTCTCAAGTGACGCAATTTCAACGCAGCCCGAGTGCTCCGATTTCTTTTGAAAAGCATTCCTCAGGTAAGTCAAACTCATCATTCGTATTTTCTTTTTTTCATCACAGACAGTGCTCCCGCTGGCAGCCATCGTGGGAACTTAAACCAACGGCTAATCCGAGCTTAGAGATTACTCACGATTGCAATTATTTCATTTGTCATTGACTGAGCATCGTTTGATGCTATTTCTTCGTTCTGACCATCATTGCGACACCTACTCTCATTTTTGTTTGGGAGTCGCACTTAAAAGTGAGAACAGATGAGCCGCAGATTGTCCTTTGAACAACTCGGAAGTTTCAGCGTACTACTCGTGGTCACGGTAGAAAACAAAAAAACATTGGAAACTTGGAGATGCGTTCCCAAATTAGTTAACATCGCTACAAACTCCCTAGGACGAAGGTAGAGCTGTCCACGAACTCAACAGCACATAAGAGGTAAAAGATTGTTGACAGCACTGCGAGCTATTATGGGAACCATCGGAACGTACGTACACCACGTACACTAATGGTGCTGTCTCATGCACGGTCTTAAGACGTATTGACACGGTGCTAGAAATCGGACCGATTTCTCGGCCCGAGAAAAAGTTACCAGAACTCGTATCGTGTATACAGCAAACTCGGACGTAAATCGTGTACCGTTTATATTTGGCTACTTGTGCGCATCCTTTTGCCAACTTGCTGTACTATTTATCTGGTAACATTGGCTGTGCAGTCTATCTCTATGACTCTATGAGCCCTGGTCCACAGTTCTACATATCGTGTATGCAGGCGTGATGTACCATAAGCCGTAGTCACTGACTTAACCGTAGTATTACTTTATGGTGCTCTGGTCACTGCTTCCAGGAAGACTAGAGTAAAGGAGTGGACACAGCGTGCTTCAGAAATGAACACGAAATCCCGGCCTAAAACGGCGGCGCTGCCGATCAAATAGATCGTAGTCATATATATATATACTTAGATCAGGCACATTGTGACTACTTATTTCCTAACCTCAATGTGGCAAATGTCGTGCAGTGTTTATGTTTATATATGTAAAACTTTTTGTTATTAATGTGTAGTGTTAATTAATTTATTATGTTTATTAAAATGGGTGTATCAAATTTCGTTAAAAAACAATAAGCTGAAAGATTAGGAATCTGTAAGCTATCATTTTCGCGTAATGAATCGAGAGAAGCTCAGGACAATTTTGTCCCCTCATTTTATGAAAAAAAAGTTTTGACGATTCTTGAAATAGTCTCCTTAACCTCCAATATACTATCATTTAGGTGCGTCACTTTTCATTCTACTGCGCAAGCGCGGGTCGGTTACTTTCATCGTGCGACTAATTTTATTACTATATTTACGATGTCTTCGACCCATGCGATGCTAGTGGCAGAGCGGAGAACTAATTGAAGGACGGGTTTTTGAGGACGCCGTTACTACTTATTCTCTTATGCTGTGTCCACTCCTTTAGTCTCTCTCCCTGACTGCTTCGCTTGAGAATAATATAACCTGCAATTCAGCAAACGCAGTATAGTAATGGTGCTTGATAAAACGTAGTATTATCGAACTTAAACTTAGCTTTGGTTCATTAAATATTCAGCGCAATGCTCGATTCAGATGATGAGAATTATGTTATATTCGGAACGCCTCTAGATCCTTTGGATGAAGGTGCGTTACTACTCTATTCCGATATTTTAGTTGGGAGTTGCGGGGCATTGCTATTGATTGAATTGATCACTCGGCAATTTCAAACAATAATTTTTTCTACTGCGGTAAACGAACAATTGTTTCGTATTTTTATTAATTATCGTTAACCTTATTCTAGAACATGAAATTATCAAAAAATCCTGTTTTGTTTATTCACACATTTAGAGAGAGACTGAGTTATTAAAATCATCATTCAAATGTTGTTTTCATTCAATGTTTAAAATATAGACAAACTCGTGAAAGCTGTTGAACTTTCACATGATGAAATCTCTTTCCACAGATAATTTCCCAAGAAAAAAACCTATGACAATAGAGGATCAATATGCATGCGATGAACAAGGAAGAAGGAGGTTTCATGGGGCATTTACTGGTGGATTCTCTGCTGGATATTTTAATACCGTGGGAACACGTGACGGCTGGAGACCACAACAATTTAAATCATCTCGAAGCAGCAAAGCTGAGAGCAAAGCTCAAAGACCCCAAGATTTTATGGATGACGAAGACATGGGGCAATTCGGAATTGCGCCAACTGCTATCCGGACAACTGACGACTACGCTGATCATGAGAATAAAGGAACCAAAAGAGAAAGAACTAAATTCTCTGGGGATGGACCAATTCCCGGAACTCCAGTGTTACAGGAGATCCTGAAACCTGTTAAGTAAGCATGGAAGTGTTCACAAAAAATCTTGGATTGTAATGATCTGTGGATGTTCATTTGCTTTACCAAGTTTTGCAGTTCGTGATTCTGGAAGTACTACTGATAGTCCAGATTGCTATTCGTCAATCTTTCTCAGTATTACATTTTATACTCTGTTTAACGAGAGAATAGACTTGTTGCGCGCATTAGCAAGTGAGTTGGGGAAAGAGTGAAGAGAGAGTGGGTAGTGCGTAGTGTGCTGCCCAGTATTGTATACGCTCCTGGTGAGCTAGCCAGAACCGCTTCCGGCATGGAGGGGGCTGCATGGCCTTCCCTGGATGGAGAACTAACTGAAACCGACGAGTTTTTTTGCGATCCTAAGTCTATTCTCACGTTGGATGGAATATATCTATAAAAAAACCTCGAGAAGTAATTTGATGGGCAATGATTTTAAGTGACGATGGACGTCGGTTTGCCAAAAATCGATCATTAATAAGTGACTTAAGCAATATTCGTTCATTAAGTATTTATGAAAATATGACTATCGTGAGCAACAAAGATTTATTTGGAGAAGAACAAAATCAGAAAATACTGAAATTGTAGGTAACATTTTCAATATCAATGCTTCATTTCCTGAAAAAACAAAATGATACTTTATTTTATCACACCATTTGAGAAAATGATCAAAATTTCGTCAACTTCAAGGGCCGAAAATCGTATGAATGCACGGAAAAAATTACTTTATGTGGTTATAATCGTATTCCTTGACCTCAAAAATACTTGAACCCACGCTTTCAAAACTACATATTCACCTGAGACACAAAAAACATTGAATTACTTTATGACGCCATTTCGCGAATGTTGGCACTTATGCCATGGGCGCGCTTGACGCTACTATGATGCCTTGGCACTTAAGTAATTATAAAAGAATTGTGTCTCATCTCCATCGAATAGTTCATTTCACTTCCAAAGTTCATTTTAATAGATTCAGTCGTTTGTTCGAAATTCAGGGTAATAAGTATTTATTTGTTTAATCTATTACTATTGAATAGTATAAAGGACTTACAGTATCATTAATTACAATTTCTTTTGGGGTTGAAGTATACATACAATCAGTCAAATAGCCTTGCTTAAGTAACTAGTTACCGGGTTCTCCAAGAAACAATGAGAATCAAACTTATGTTTCTTGGTTTTCTCATTAGACAGGACATTTGATAATCATATGTAAAAGATCGTTGTAATCTAATTTGGGCAATGATCATTATACATTTAACATGGACATTTTAAGTTTAAATGTTATTGACTTTCTGCAATCGGTGATAATTCTGGATATATGATGACTGTTATTGCCTATATTTTGGGACATCCAGATCATGAAAATATTTTTTCAACTTAGTGTGCGAAAAGCGATTCATGGATTGGACGTGCAGTATAAGAAGTAATTTATTTCGCTCACTGCGTGTGCAAAATAACTCTTTCCCGCACCGAGGGTGCGAAGTAATTACTTCACGCACTGAATGTACGAAATGATTTACCTCGTACACTGTTGATAGCAAATTTGGTACACTAATTGAAAAAAAATAGTATACGATATGTATGCATGTATGTGTATCGTTATGTATTATTTTGAACATATCGTATAGCAGTAGTTTATTTTCCTTCATAGTTCTGGACGTTAGCTCATCTCAAATTGTAGATCTACCTACAGTCTCAAAGAAGATTTCTTTATTAGTTGAATCTAATTGTATTTTATAGTTATATTGGCAACTTATAGAGCTTTGATTGAGTAGGCATATTTTGGGATATCACATACTTGTCTTGATTTTTCATCCAACTTTCATTCAAATTTATGCTGCCGTATTCCTGGAATTCGGTGCGCAATAATTTGAGTGGACATGCGCACAAGCGCACACACAAATACATGATACATGTTGGAAAATGTTGGAAAACGGTTGTGTGAGTGAAAAAGCGTGTTTCCAAGTCAAGGAGAATTGTTTTTGAAGTGACATTTTTCACAATGAAGTATACAATGCGCGCTTCGTTTTAGAAACGTGATAAAAAAATGCGTATCTTTCTACTTTTAGAGACACAGTTGGCGTTAAATTGCTGAAGCAAATGGGTTGGAAACCCGGCCAGGGTGTTGGTCCTCGTTTGTCAGAGAAAGAGAAAACCAAGATCAAACAGCGCAATGACAAAACTAGGCTACACGGGTGCTCATTACCTCCTACACAAGAACAGGCAATGGAAACTGATTCTGGTGGGTCGGATGACGAAGATAGTAACATCACTTTTGCCCCTGATGACTATGAGCCATTCAGGTAAAATATTAAACTAAGAAAATATAATAAATAAAGATCAGGGTTACAATTCGAACTTTTTCGAGTCGTATTGTTGTACCAAGTAGGTTATCGGTTTTTATGACTATATTTAAATATAATTTTATAAACTTGGGTTTATTACAATGAATTACATATGACATCAAACATAATTGAAGGTAAGGTCTAGCAATCGGAAGCTAAGATATTGATGGAATTTAATAATTTTAATTGGATCAACAGGGTTCGTACGCACAGGGAAAACCTGAAAAACCGGGAAAACTCAGGGAATTTCGAAAATAAGACTGGAATTTTAAGTTTCTTGAAGAAATAAACTCGTTCTTATACGTACATTACTTGATATCAAACCTCGTTTCGTTTTTTTCTTACTGAAAACGCTGGCTGTTGTTTGTAAATTAGTAGTCGGACAGTAAATTAATTACTAGGTAATATTGAAGGTATTAGTATTAATATGCAAAAAAATTATCATTAATCAGCGGCATATTTCTTGGAAGGTTACTAAAAAGAATTCTATTTTCAGGCCGGAACCCCTGGAAAAGTCGGGGAATTTCGGGTTCCAAAAAGCGTACGAACCCTGATCAATAATGTCGTTAGTAATTTTGTTACTGAAATACCTGCACTGAAATTGTGTAGATTGCAAAGAGTCTTAAACTTAACTTTTATATCATGTATCTATCTTATATTAGATTTGCATTCCAATTTTATCTGATTCTATGCAGTTATTTTGTTGTTTTGAATTTTGGCCATGGGAAATTCTGAAAAATGATAGAAAACTTGAGGAATTTTTGAAGTAATAATTAAAACATGCTCAAAAAATCTTGAACCAAAATTACATAATAATTGAAACACAGTTGTATTGTTACGATTAATTTTGTTTTTATGTTCAGATGTTTGTCATTTTGTAATCGGAGATGTGATTTCAAAAGTTGCACTGCATATTGCTTGTGAAGACTCAATTTTCCCACTGGATTTTATCTGATTGAGCGAAGTTTTTTTCAAATTTAGAAACTTGAAACAAATGCTTTTTTGTTCAGGTGACACCCTTTGCTAGTTTCAAATTATTTCTTTCCTGTCATCTTCTAATCATTATTATAATGGAATGTCGGTCACCAAATATATGCTAACTATTCGAAAATTTCATCACAAATATCCTGGAATTTGAAAAAAGAAGCATAATTCAATGCTCTGAGGACTGTGATCACCTTATCTAAGTGTTTAACAAAAAAAATTTTTAAACAGATGTAACCCGAAGGACAATTTCTTTGGTATTGGCTACACCGGACTTGAGAAACGATCGATACTGTCACAGCATATCAGTCTATTTGAACCATCTTCTTTTCAACTGCAAGAAAAAAATAAGAAATTGTCTATACGTGGTCAAGCTTTTGGAGTTGGTGCATTTGAAGTAGAAGATGAGGACATATATTCTAAAGAAGACATGTCTCAGTACGATTTCAGCTTGGAGCCAAAGAACCGGCAGAAATCGAGGTGGACGCACGAAACGCCTACGACGTCTCAAACTAAATGTATTGAGGGATTTGTACCTGCAAAAAGTCGTTTTGAAGCTAGAAAAACGTTCAAGGTACCAGAGCCACCAAAAGACTTCAAACCTGTGCATATAATTAGGAAAAGCAGATTCGAACCGTCTATTCAATCAACAAGCCTGGAAAATGCGAGGCGCAAAGGCCTTGGTCGACACGATTTAAGGGCAGAGGATAGGGCTAGAATAATCAATGACCCAAATCCCATTGCGTTAGTTTTATCCAGCAAAGTCGAAAGTGGGTCCGCAAATGAAAAAAACCTTTCAAACAGTTCCTTGCTTTCTTGCGGAGTTGATAAGCAACTAATTCAACCTGTCTCAGAGTTCGCTCAGAATGAGAAACGTTCCAATCAAGAACAATCGCGAAGAAAACCCTCTGTAATTTCAAACATAATTACAAAAACGTTGAACCTGCATGGCAAGGAACAAGTGGCCCAAAATCTTGAACGACCTGCGAATAACGTCGGAATTAATCACAGAGATACAAAACTGGGCGATGCAGTTTCAACCACAGCAAAGAAAAATTCTTGGCTGGAGATGTTGAATGCCAAAAGTTTTGTCAAGGGTGGTACTGAAAATTTGACTCTAATTAAAGAACCGAATATAAAATATGGCAAGGATGCTCAAGTCGAAAAACTCTTGACGAACCTCAGAAATGAAGTGGAGGACAAACAAACATCAGCTGATTCTAAGAGCTCGGTCTTCAAGCCATTTGCTGGAGATCTCGATAAGCAGAAGCGTTACGAAAAGTTTTTAGAGTTTTTGAAAGAAGGAGAAAAGAACAGACTGACTGATATACAACCATTGTCGATGACCGAATGGGAGAGAGACCATGAAAGAGTGGAATTTGATCAAGCTGCGCGAATTTTTAAACCATTGACAGGAAGCATGAGCGATAGATTTGTGAGCGGAAAGCATCAGGATGGTTTAAATCCATTGGTCGCAGTGGACTTAGGCAAAGATACCGACGTTCAGCTCAGAGAGATGGCTGCAAAAAAGATGTTTGGAAAATTGACGAGGCAAAGAACTGAGTGGCGGCCTGCAAGCATTCTTTGCAAAAGGTTCAACATAGCTGAGCCTGCAACTGGTTGCGCCAAACCGGAAACGGAGAAAAAAAGCACGTTTTCCATTTTCGACTATCTGGAAGAATCGTTGCACAATAGTTCGACATTTCAAAGCGTAAGTGACGTTGCTGGTAAGATAAAATCGGAGAATCTCAGCAGCGGATCTAATTTAGAAGATTCTAGAACAGGCTGTCTAGAATCGTATCAATCTGTGAAATCTATGAACAATTCCGCTATGGTTGTGTGTGATAATATGGACAAGAATAAAACTTCGGCAAAGGAACGCAACTTCGAAGCTAAATACGAGCGAATTTTTGGCAGAAATGTAAATCGTTCTGCAGTAGTTGGCCAAGATAACAGCATCGATCTTTCTTTGAATGTGCAGAGTGTTGAGCAACCTGCGGTATGTTTGCCGTGCATTGAATCAAACTCAGATTTTGACCAAGATAGAAATTTTGCAGGATCATCTAGTTCATCTGAAAGAATGGGTCAGGTTATTAATGTCGTAGATAAAGATACGGAGAAGAAGGATCTTTTCAAGGCAATTTTTGTAAGCAGCAGCGACGATTCAGATTCCGAGAGAGAAGAAGAACCGGATGACGAGAAGTTCAAGTCAGTTCTGATCGGCAAGAATCCTGGGGAGTTGAATGTGCAGAGAAATACGTCACCTCCTAGAGGAATATTCGCTAATTTGGATTTAGACAGCTTAAATGACGTGGGCATGAAAAATAAGAAGGTTAATTTCATTGAACATAAAAGTTCAACTATCGTTTGCAGAGGTGAGATGTCTGGAGCTTCGTGTCTTAATCAAAGCAGCAGTAACTCTGATAATACGACTACAGAAAATATGACGAACTGCGAAACTTCTGCTGAGGGGACAGCAGAGTTAAGTTCTAAAATACTCCCAGATATGTATGGCCCAGTTCTTCCGGCTAGGCCACGAAAAAATTTGAATGATGTCCAGTCAGATACAAACAGTCAAGTGCTGATTCCAAAACATATATTCAAAAGTGTTGTAGTTCCGGTAACAAAACCTGCGATTGTTGAACAAGGTGAATGGATTGAAAAGAAGAAAAGTAAAAAATCCAAAAAAGATAAAAAAAAACACAAGCACAAAGAACACAAAAAGCATAAACATAAAAAAAAAAAATCGTAATATATCAATAACTTTGTGGATATTCAAAACTCATGTGTTATATTTATTTTTGTTAAATAAACTGTGGCCTAGAGCACGTTGAGTGTTACAGGTCCTCTAGTATACTATTATATCTCAAAAAGTTCTAGAAGGATGTATGCAGAAAATGATCTATTCTTTGTCAGTTGATGATGACGTATTTTTTTTGAAACAATAATCTTACGGAAAGCAAATTTTTCACTAAAATCGAGTTCTTGTTTCATGGAAAACCATAAAAAAGTAAATTTTTTAAATATATTTGACAAGGAAAACCAACAATTTTCGGGAATTTTTTGTATAACGGAAAGCTGAAATTTCTTGGAATTTGCTGACTTTGAAAGTTTATCTGGCAATTGTTTCCTCAAGTATACTTTTTAAAAATATTTGGCATTAGCCGAAAAAAAATTCCCTAGTTTTCTATTCTGTGAAAAACGCGTAAAAAATACCAAAAATGATCAAAACTGTTACTGCAGCCTAATCTGTAGTTTGTTAATAAAAAAATTTGTGTCAAAGAATTTCGTTTTCACATTCCAGGTAACACTCCGTAAAAACTTGCATAAAAACTGTAAAATGGGGTGTTCAAAGAATTATTTGAAATTGTCGGATTTACTTTGAAAATTCGTAATTTATATATTGAATGAATTTTCCCGAGTTGAACTATTCGACCCAAAAGTCAATGTAAAACCGGCTACGGAAGTATGAAGAAATTTGAATTTTTTCCTTAAACTCATATGTAATCCGTATAAGGTACTTTATTGTTTTTGAAGTATTTCGAAAAACTTTTATTTTTTCTGAAAATTTCCTACACCATTTTCGAATTTTTCATCATATTTTTTGTTTAGTCTTGTCAACTCAGAACATTTTTTCGTGAAGTAAGAATGAAAAAGTTTTACGAGGGGTTCTTTTTCCGATTATGTAAAACTCGAAAATTTCCACTTATAGTGTTATTCAATTTTGCATTACCTGAATTTTGGGTATCAGGGGTATACTCAAACATAATGAAACAAATATCTTGTGAAATTGAGTTGCAAATTTTGGAACTACCAAATTGTATTAGAGATCGTCGGGCAAACCCTAGAGTTGGTTGTTTCAATTAAAATTACCCCTTAAATAAAACGTAAAACTGACAGGCTTTACTATATCGACGAGTCCTATGGAAGCAGACGTATTTCGGCGAGCCGGATGGAGAAAACTTAATTCGCTGGGCAATCTAGAACATACATAATTCGAAAGATGTTACAATAAGAATATATGACTAATTTAGAGTTCTATACACAACTTGTAGAATCTTTTACCGTTCTACATTGTCCGGCGAAATACGGCCGTTGTATCCCGGACTATCTATGCCGGAATACGTCTGTTTTCATAGGACCATCCGATATGTTCATTATACATGTGAGAGCCTGATGAAATTCTAAGATGAACTGAATTTTTTTGAAGAGATAACTAAAGTATGATATCTTTAACTTTTCAAACGGAACGTTGAAATTAATGGTCTTAGTTTCGAAATCAATTGTTGCGATTACCAAAGTGCGACTAATAAGAGCGTTGACTTGGTAAAAGTGGTAGCATTGATTATAATGATAATAAACAAAGGTTTCTCTCTGGTTTGTTTGCTGTTTTATCTCGAGAGTGCGTTGCTATAAAATTGTGTTACCAACACAATGTGTGGAGGAAAACTCAAAAGTTCTACGAACATTTGGTTACTTATATTCTTCAGTCAACGCCCAGCTCTTTGACTACAGGGTGTTTCATTTTAATCTCCCCAGGTCAATATTCTGGCAACGGAAACAGATACAAAAACAATCTCTGAGGATATTGAGGGGGAAAGAAGATAGTCAGAGCGGTTTTGTCCTAAGTGTCACGGCCGAGGACGGCCGAAGGTCAACTCGTTTTTTTTTAATGGAATCATGTATTTTTTTTTACATAATCTTAAAGAACGTTGAATTCTACGTAAAAAAACACTAAGGCCTAAAACTGTACGATCACGAGATACGAGGCGTTTTCGGCTACATCTCGAAGGTACCCCCGTTCGCAACGATTGAAAGTTGTCGTCTTTGCTGAAGCGCTTCTGTTGCTTTTCGAAGCACTTCAGAGGTGATGTTTCGACAAGCTTCGATTATTCATTCCTTCAGAACCTCTTGTGTTGTTGGCTGTCGTTCATAGACCACGCCTTTAACGTAGCCCCATAAGAAAAAAAATCAGGGGACGTCAGATCCGGGGATCTCGTGGGCATAGTTTGCATTTAAGAAATTTGTAACTATTCGGGCAAAGTATGGAGCTGCATCGTCCTGCTGTACACACATTCAATTCACGATCTTTGGATGAACTCCGATCAGCATTCGCGGTAATTGTATTTCCAGGAGGTGCCGATAATTTACACCTTTGACATTGGCATCAATTGTGATTTAACAGGGCTGAAAAAAAAAAAAAAAAAAAAAAACAAACAATCATTCTGCTCAAAAATTCGGAGCCATCAAACTTAATATTATAAAAATATATATTTTAGGGAATCACAGATTCAATATTTACAAGAGGAAACCACCGCGGCTGTAGCGCTAAACAGCGTGCCGTGGTTGAAAGCAGTACTAAACAGCGAACCTGCCGGCTTCTAGGCCCTGGTCACCACCCTGGCTGTAGTAGCACCTCCGCGGTGCACGCGGCAGTGAATAAAAAGCACGGTCTTACATACTGGTCTGGCAACGAAGGTAGTGGGGATGGTTCATTTCACGGCCGGTTATTTATCTCACCTTGTGGCCGCCAGGTCGGCGTTGTGATCGAGGGATGGATAATCAACGCGTGAGCAATACAGCGCCAACGTAATAATAATTTTCATCCCTACCATTCCTACCCCACGTACATCCCTAGATAACAGTACCGCGACATGGCTATTTCAAACACTAAAAACCACGCACAGCAAGAGAACCACGCCGCTCTGTAGAAAATTGGCTTTGTTGCCAGACCTGTATGTAAGACTGTGTAAGACCGTGACAAAAAGCGGGGAAAACTTAAATTGCTGTTATTATTTGTTATACCTATAACATACTGCAGGCATTTGATGAGTGAATAATATGTTGGAATAAGTTTAAAAAGCAATGTGGGCTGGACAATCTAACCTACTCATTCAGTAGTAGGATCACGAACTCAGGTTAGTACTAATTATACGATCGTAAAGTATGCACTACTGCTCTAACTTGAGGTAACCTAACCTATTACAACCTAATCATTACTAAACTCGCCTTCTAAATTAGCGAGCAGTAACAGGAAACATTTAGAAATATTACTCACAGCCGACGATACTCAAATGTTGAGAAAATCGCGTAGAGCAATAACAAAAATTGATTAATTTTCGGAACTTGTGTCGCATGTTGTGAACTTGTGTCGCATGTTGTGAACTTGCGACAAAGGAGGCAAGTTTTTTCAAAACATTACCGACTTATGTAGCAATTTCAAGCGCTATTTCATTGGTTGAAAATTGGTGCGTACCAGTGATTCTACAGTTATTGATATTGATTTTAAACTGATTGATTGAAAATAATAACGAACAGATTGAACATGAAATTTTTTAATTTTATTCATTTTACTCACTTATATGTATACGACACTATGTTGCTTTATTTATTGCTTTTACATTACTACCTACATTAGACTGGTTAAAACAAAATCGAAAATTTTTTTTTCAATGTCACATGTTTAACCGTTAGAGGGCTAGCATTGTTCCCTTGAAATTCGATATTTGTTAGAGGTTTCATTTATGTATTTTTCATTTTCCATCTAGTTAACATGAGAAAATAATTTTAGTTATTTCTAAATTTTGTAGGGCAGTAACAAAGCAAGGTACATAAATGTCTAATGCATATTTTTGGGGGTATTTAATGCTCTACAAAAACGGGCTTGTATAATTTTTTGATGACTAAACTCTTTTAAAATTTATTTAAGGTTAAAGTTGAAACTATTCTAAAAATTCACTTTATTCGAGATTAACAGCAAAAATACCAGATATATCACAAAATACTGTAGATTTGTTTTGTATAGTATTTCAGTCGATATCAAATCATGATATTCAATTAATTTTCAACTTGAGCAAATATATTTTTTGCTAGGAAAGGTGCTTTTAAAGTGGAGTTACATATATTACACATTATTACTCGTAATAATTATAAAATAAATTTACTTAAGTTGGAAATCAATCGAATGACATGATTTTACAGCTATTGAAATGTTTTACAAAAGCCAAAAACAAATATTTTGTGATAAGTTTAATATTTTCGCTGTTAATCTCGAAAAAAGTAAAGTTTTACATAATTTCAACTTTAACCTTGAACAAATTTTGAAAGAGTTGAGTTATAAAAAAAATTGCATCAGCACTTTTTGTAGAGCATTAAATTCCCTACAAAAATATATATATCAGACATTGATGTGCATTGTCTCGGTAGTGAGCTAAAAAATTCAGAAATAACTCAAATTATTTTCTCATGTTAACTAAATAGAAAATCGCGTTCAGGAACTACTAAATATTAATATTAAGCGCTCAAATTATAACAGGCGTTTTATTTCCTCTTTCTGTGACTATTAACCCTTACAACCACACAGGGTAACTAGTGAAATTATTAGCCCCTCCAGTAATTTTGCAAAATAAATATACTTTTTGAATGATCGGCGGATACTGTTATTTTTTGATGGTAGTGGTATTGTTGTGCGGACAGTCCTAAAATTTTCGCCTGTAATATTGAAAAATGGCAGAGTTATGAATTTTTTTGCTGATAAAAGCCATTTTTGCTGACTTTTCACATATATGACCAGTTTTTAGACAGCCATCTATAAATTGACCGATAAAAATCATTAGAAACGTTGAAGAACTCTTCAACAAACATGAAACAATTGGTTCGAAGTCTTAAAACACCCATATATATGTCTTGTACAACCAGGTTTTTTAGCGTGGGGTAATGAGTTATCCCATGTGACCGCTAAAGGTTAAACATGTCACACTGGAAAAGAAAAATAGTCGATTTTTTTTAACTAGTCCAATCTACATATGTTTATACGGCATTATTCTTACATATGTATTACGGTATTCAATTATAGTACAATGCTAATAAAATTAATGCACTTCTGTCATTGAAAACTGTAAATTCGTTTGAACACATGATCATGTTTTAATTCAGGGTTTCAGAAAATACTTTCCTACCGTTTTCAAGTTTACTAATGCTACAGGTAATTTTTAAGGTGCTTAGAAATCAGACATCTCGCTGATCTTTCCATAGAACATTC
This sequence comes from Neodiprion fabricii, assembly GCF_021155785.1. Lineage (NCBI taxonomy): Eukaryota > Metazoa > Arthropoda > Insecta > Hymenoptera > Diprionidae > Neodiprion > Neodiprion fabricii. Next base: position 23,503,227 of record NC_060240.1, read on the forward strand.
AAACGAAAATTCCCAAATATATGAATAAAATTAAATTATATACAATTGACTTCTAGTTTTTTGTTAAACTCTCCAAACAGGCTGATTTCCACACACTCCTATGTCCTTTTAACAAATTTTCTTACACTTGAATGTTCAATTGTTCATAAAATAGGTAACTGTTAAGTGAATAAAATTCACTTACTTCTGAAAATTCATTTCGGCAGATTTGAGCAAGAATTTTGATAATTATTTCAAAATATTGTTCGAAAGTTTTCATCATTTTAGTGTGATTGAAAATTCTCTTTCATAGTTATATGCATATGCTTGCAGCTGCATTTCAGAAAACTTAATTTTTAATGTTTCCTATATAATTTCTAATATTGTAAGAAACCTATCCCAGTTTTTCATAATGCGGTATTATTAGAAAATACACAGAAACGGCAGAATTTCGATTTTTCAGCTTTGGGATACAGATGAATGTCTAAGAAATATTATTTTTTTTCTACAAACGGGTCTTTCTTTCACCTCGAATCTACTTGGTCAAAAATAGTTAGACTGCCGAAAACTGAGAGTTTTCCAGATTTTCGATAAAAAAAAAAAAGAAGTGTGGAGAAAATCTGATTTCTTTTCAGAGACTTTGCAGAATTTTTTGAAATTATTTAGACATTAGAATAATTTTAACTTCTCCAAAAATAATGCAAAATTTTCAGCAGAACTATAAGAAAAAACATAATATATTTCGTAGAAATATGCAAAACAAAAAAAAAATATGTGAATATTTTTCACCAGGGATTACACCTTTGGGGTATATCAACAGACACCAACAAACCGTTGTATTTGGTATATAAACTTTCAACTATCAAAATGTCTAATTTAAAACTAATTCATTATCTTTTTCATTGGGTGATTGTTTTCAGCAACAATAAAGAATTGTTTATATCATAATAATTGTGTAACCCTTTCTGCATGAAATGTTCAAAGTCAACTGGTCAAAAACGGTCTAACTTTGTTAGTCTTGTAATACTATAAATTCGTTTGTAACCGGTGAATAATTTCAAATGAAATTTGGCCAACTCAGTTCTATATCCAAATTACAAAGGAGCATTATGTATAATTTTTACAACCCAGAATAGTCACACATTGAAAATCCAGGTACATAATCAATGAGTTATTCAGTTTTACACTCATTAGTTGCTGACGATGAGACAATCTTTGATACGAATGAAATATTCAAGTTTATTAAGATACTTCATGAAAGAACTTAAATCTTTCCCACGTAATGATGAAGCTGAGCTAGTAGCCAGAGTTAGCAGCGCAACGTGTCAAATTTTTTGGAAATAGATAAATGCAGTTCAGTTTTATTCTGGTAATTCTATAAAAGCATTAGGGGTTTACGGATGTCACAAAATTTGGTCTTTCAGACTTCACTACCTTATGCGAAAGAACATTAGAACGTTTGGCTGCTAATTCTGGCTGTTAGCTTCAGTCTCGTTTCATAATGTTCCACTGTAGTAATTACATATACGCGCAACTTTAATACTGATACATTCTCAGATACGTTCACAACATTGCATAACTTTCCACGGAGAGCCGGTCAACATTGAAAATTGGTCAGTTTTATTTTTATTTTCATCATTCATACATGTCAGCGCTTAATAAGAAGCCTAAATCGGGAAGCTTCATGAAAGTTTTTTATTTGATATTTTAGTAGTTGAGAAAAAAAAAACTAGAACACGACTTTTCTTTTTTCATTTGTAACAAAGTTGTAGCTGATACAGCAGGATAAAAAAGGTACTATGTGACTTCACCCTTGCTAAAGTACATCTACACATATAATATACAGCGAAAACAGCGAAATTCAATTGCATTTAACTTTTGCAAACATTATTGTTAATGGAAATGAAAAAAAATTGCTATAATTTATATATACTCTACTTTATGCACACATAAAAAGTAGAATTTTTTTACACGAAACTTCCCTATTGACGTTCTTCTCTTTAAATCCCATCACCTGCGAATGTGTCTAGTAGATATTTAGATTCTTTGAATATATGTAAGGGAGACCAGGGCAAAGTAGGCAGCTCAGTAAAAAAAAAAAACATCCAAAATTTGTTGATAACGTTATTCAACATAAAGTCTTTTCCTTATTTCATGAAACAATTCCTTCGTACCTCGACCAGTGCAAAAGATCACCTGGTCCAAAAGGAGTCGTCACATCTGAATAAATGCTATTGAACGTTCAGAAAAAGGATGTTCCAGAAGGTTTACTCGAACTTTTGCGTGTATTTCCAAATTTTCAACTCATGTTATCGAATCACAGAAATATAAAAATTACAAATTAAATGTTAATACGGGAAAGCAAATATTAAATTGACATAATGTTAAAATAATACGAATATTGAGTGGGCCTCACTGGAGTAGAAAATGGTCGAGATTATAAAAAATTTCACGATATATGTAAAAGATTCTTAATTAAAACTAAAAATCAGAAATTTTCGAAGAATTTTTCTTTGCTGAGGTACCCACTTTGCACCGGTCTCTCGTATATATCAGGATATGAATTACATGTATCTATAAATAAAGTAACATACACATTCATTGTTTACTGAGCACCAAGCGATATATCAATGTAGAAACGGATAGGGATTCGTGGTAGTTGGGATCGTGTGTCCCAGGATTGACCGACGCGTTTGTCACGAGGTTCAAGTCAGAGCCAGACGTCGACCGTTAAGGTCATGTAGCACCCCTTGCTTTACCGACCGAACAAACTCACTCTTTTTCTTCCTATATCAAATAAACAAATCTGTGGAAGGGTTCAAATTTCGACGGTGCATCGCTCTTTTGTAGCGAAATTCAGGAAACTCATATTCCGGAAATCGAAAAAATGTGTATTTTTTTGACACGCGTTACTAATCCCACATTTTCCGCATTTCAGAGGCGAAAAAGTGCGTAGCGGCGATATTTTGCGCAATTCCGTAAAGAATAAGGAGTAAAATGAGCCATCGTGAGACTGTTTTCATGTGATATTGAGGTCGCCAGACGAGAACTAGGAATTATAGTAATTTCTTAAGTAAACGATGCTGTCACGATCAGCTTAGCAATTTTTACCATCGAAATTGTTGTAATTCCTAGTTTTCGTCTAGTGACCACAATATTGCATGAAAACAGTCTCACGATGGCCTCATTTTACTCTTAATTCTGTCCGGCATTGCGTAAAGTATCTCAACTATGCATTTTTTGGCCCCTGAAATGCGGTAAATGTGGGAATAGCAACGCGTAACAAAAAGCCACACATTTATTTGATGATTTTCGAGATATGAGTAACTTTCCGGAATCCGCTACAAAAGATTGATGCACCATCGAAATTTGAACCTTTTCCGTTCGGTTGTTTATTTATTTATAGGAAGTGAAATGGTGAGTTTGCTCGGTCGGTACAGACAAGAGTGTAACATGAACTTAAGTTCCCTAGCCGGGCGGTCACTGTCGTAGCATTGTCGCAGCTATAATGACCGCACGGCTAGGAAACTCAACATCCGTACGACGTGTGGCTTTGGTTCGAACCACGTAACAGCTACGCCAGTCAATCCTAGACGGGCTTTGATCTAAAGTACCACGAATCTTTACCAATTTCCACATTGGCATATCGCTGGTTTTCAGGAAAGAATGAATAAACCTGTATACAATATCTTGTATATGATTAAATTTAACAAGACTTTTTTTTTTTTATAAAAAAAAATTACATATTATTATACACAGAAATAAATACTATCACACTCGTAGGAGTGGTGGAAAATCTGATTCACCCTTGAGATTGCATGCTATAATTTAGTTTTATTTTTTTGAAACGAATTACGAATTAAAAATAGACATATTATTCAATAGGTTTTGTCAACATAATTTAAAACAAAAAAAAAAAAAAAAAAAAAAAAAAAAACAAAGGAAAAAACAAAAATCAATTGTCGATGAGTATCGAATCTTCGCTCTTAAGTAGCACAAAGAACTTTTAGTGATGCACAGCAACGTTTTTTCACAGATTGCAAATGGCACAGCCAAGTCCGCAGCCTGTCGATCAACTCTGCGCAGTCACCTCCCGAGTCTATGCATTCATCGCCGCTTGTTTCTGAAATAATTGAAATGATATTCATTTTTTATATAAACACATTTACCAGATCGCAGCTGCGTATGAATACTCATTAAACTCATTTCAATATATGGTGTAAGCAATAAGTTGAATGGAGAAGATCGCCTTCACTGTCTCGTGGTGAAATGGCTGAAATAAACAGTAAAGTAAGAACAGAAATGAAGAGTGATACATATGTTAATATAGTCTGATATTGGATACAGCGTTTATTGAGTCTTCTGTATAACGCTGATATTTTCATTTTCCCTTAATTCAGTAAAGTAGTTGAAATTACATAATACTAATAAGAGTTTAGGTGAAGATTGCAAACGTGTTAGAAAAATTAGAATTAAAAACTCGTGGCTAATTGTTTATTATTTACGGTTTTGGTCGTCAAATGAAATTGGACTTATGATTACTTTCACGTATCGTGAACATGTTCCATGATTTCGTCGAAATATTATAGGAAGACATTGCATTGTAAATTTGTTATAAATTTAAAATTTTTCTAACAGTGTACGCAAAGATTGATTAACAATCATTTCGATAGTGGCCCAACAAAAGAATGAACGCTTTGTTCACTTCTATCCAACTATCATTTTCCACTCTCGGGCTTGAGAAATCCGACCCTGCTGGAAAGTCGGTATTTTTGGGGGGAGAAGAGAACGAAATACGTATTTGTCCACTAAAAAAATTTTATAGCTATTTGTTATTTAAACGTCATATGGAAACTTGAAAGAAACACCGCAATTAAGTTAGATAGAACAAAAAAATTGAAAGATCAACTAACGGATAATTGAGCTCGTCTGCTACTGCAGACCTCAGTGTGTAGTTTTGCAACCAATTTCGAAGTGGGAGGAATGGAGGTTGAAATTGACAAAAGACAATTTCGTATTCGTCACGCTTCTGCATATCACCTACTACTTTGCGAGCGTGCTGACCTAATCAATGGTTAAATTGTAAAATACCCAGTAGCATCGATGCTCGCTAATTAATCGCAAATTCAAATTTTCTTTTTTTTGGTACATATTAACTCTGTGGTGAAATTACTAAAAATATTATACAAAGCGATGTATTTTAAATGGCGAAATCAACCCTCCTTTCGCGATCCTATAATTGATTCCACTGGGAATAAAGTTTCAATGCCGGGGCCCCGTACAACTACAAACAGCACTGATTGTGCATCATTATGTTTCCTATTATTTTTTAGAGATCCTTTATTTCTGAAATGAGTAAAGAATTGTTATTCGTGTTCAATGTCGTTGTTATATACATATAGATGTTGTGTTACAGCACGGAGAAAAATTGAATTTGTCAGAATGTAGCCAAAAGTAGCTGACACACAGAATGTTATAGGTGAGAATTGTTGGAAATGTTGAAAAAACTTGAGTAGATAATAAATTTGGAAAAACACAATGAGGATGAATCGGCCGTGCCGTCTGAATTGAAAGTTCGGAAAAGAGAAGCTAACGGTCAAAAAAATTTCCAGCAATGTTATTTGTGCCAATGATATTGGACACCACTGAAATAGTATCCATGTTATGTAATAAAAATGATTCACAGCAAATTTGAATAACTGAAGCCAAGATATCAAGAATCAGAGAGAATATCTAAAAATGAAAATTATATAAATGATTAAACTCTGTGATTTTCAGTCATTCTCAAATTGTTTGGGCTCGTTTTTCTCCTCGCTGCCCAGGTTCCCATAAATTATGAAATTTACCCACCGTCATGGAATGTCCTCAATTTCAATAACTAAACATTGAATATATGTTTTTTAAGAAGTATCTTACCAAAATTCAAGTTCTGATTCGTTCACAATGTATGTTTTTGTTATTGTAAGGACATTTTCTCTGTTGTGCTATAACTTTGACATATTTCATCCCCAAATGTATATTTATTGTTTACATTGTATATTTGCTTCACAATATAAAATGGTGAAAAATTGTTAACTGAACGGCAATATATAGCTCATTTCAAGTTTGTTTTGCAACGTTCTTTGAAATCAGTCCAATGACCAATTTGAATTTTGCATTCAAACAAGACACTGACTGCAGAGTCACCGAGCGGCCAAAAATTAGTGAAACTTCCCCATTGTCTGAAAATCACAAAAAAAAATCCTAACCATATTATAACGTGCTTATGAATAAAATAATTCCAAAAACATTGAAACCGTATAAAAGATGCCAAATTATAAGCATTTTGTACATTCGGATAGTAAAACCTTTTTTTCAAATTCTTGGTATTTGAGCTTCTGTTATTCGAGTTTACTCAAAATCATTTCTATTAGCTACATGGTAGGGATGTTGTTTCATTCGTGTTCAATATCATTGATGTGAATAACATTCCTCGGGACTATTACTTTTCTACTTTTTACCTTCTGATACAAACGGTACAACACATTCATTCTTGAGGCGGGGTACAGACACCTGGATTGATTCTGATACGTTCGGTATACTTAGAAATTCTACGATTCGCACTGCTGGATGAGCACCGTTTGCATTACCGACTGCGCGCTGCAGATTATATTGATTGCTACACGCCCTGAGGCGCGCGGCCACTGATCTATATTGGTTATATAACAGAAATCAGTGCGCGCGCCGGTACTGCAAACGGTGCTCATCGAACACCGTGGGTCGTAGAATTTCTAGGGATATTGAATGTGTCAGAATCAATCCAAGTTACTGTACATAGAAATACAGTAGGTAAAGTTGCAGTCATAGAAATTGCCATGCTTAGGTACAAGTATTGTGTTTTGATTATTTCCTTTTGAATGATTATTTTTTTGTAATCCATTCAATCTTACCACGACTATGAATTAGCTGGCCATTAAATGCTCCAATGTTGCCGAATGTTGTTGACGGAAATGAATTTTTATACTCAAAGGGTGTAAAATTAGGATAATTCAGATCATTTTGGCTATTGTAATTCTTTACTGCCGGCGGTATTATTGTTGTTCTTGTTGCTGGGAATAAATTGATAGTTGAATAAGTTGAGTAACCATACGTTTTTTTCGGTAACTCAACATCTGTCAATAAATTCTCTGCGATTTTTTGTGTGTACTTAGAGAACACTTCAGGCGTTGCTTGCGTTTCTGGTGCTCTGAGTCTCGTCGTTGTCGTTGTTGTTGGTGATGTGAATAAATAGGAATATTTAAACGGATTGTTAGTACTCGTGAATGTATAGACATTCGGTAATTCTGGTGAAAAATTATATTTTTGTGGCAAACTGCTGCGTGTCGTTGAATCCCACTGGTACCTGTTTGGCATATAACATTGCAGTATATAATAAGAATTTTTTTTCGATAAGCATCTATTCTATGGAAAATAATATACAGAATCATCAAATTATACTATCGCAAACTTTGCAAATTGATTTACAGATACGGCGGGTGTTGGAGAAATACGTGAAACTTAACCTTCGATAACTTCTGAAATTCATTTCCCAAAAATCAAATATTTTGAAAGGTTAGAAAAATACCTTACTAAAATATGTTTACATTGTTTGAATAAAAGAAATATTGCAATTTTTAATTAATATAAAGCAATATTTCAAAGTAGCATGAGATATCTATTTTACCATAGCGTTCACTATTTTGTTTCATTTTTTTCCTTGTCATACTGAACAACGACATTCTTATCTCAGAAGGCTGAAGAATATTGCAATGTTCATAGCCTCGAGTCATTTATTTGATTCGTTTATTGAAAAAATTGAAGCCTTATAACGATTACGTAGATATGCAAATTTGGAATAATTTCGGCTTTTTATAGTATGTCGGAATTTTTGTATGTTTTTTTAGAGCTTATTGCCAGGAATCTGAAAAATTTCCTGTGCCGTTTCGTCGTGAAGGAAATTATAATTCACGAAGTTTTTGGAAACAAAACTCATTTTATAAAAATTATTTACAATATCAAATTAAGTAATTTGCTACCGATAAAAATGTGAGTATAATATTTTTCTTACAATTAGAGGTCGAACTCTAAGTTTTAACCTTCTAGTTTGACCCAAGAGTTGTCATCGGCAGTGAACGTGTTAATTTTTTTGTGATTCATCAATAGTAGTCTGTTGTTGATAGTTAACCTTTCGAAGCATACATTTTTCTTTGCAGTTAAATTCCTTGCATTTGGACTTGTAAGGGTTTTCGAGGTCGCTCATTTAAAAAATTGAGTCAGATCTGAGAAATTTTCAAAATTCAAAATGGCGGATCCAGTATGGCGGACTGAAAATGTGAAAATTATCGGAATGGCTCGAAGATGCACACTTAGGAGTCTTTTTGGGTCACCAAATATGATTGGATTCGCCATTTTGAACCTCTTAATTCTCATGTTGAATTCGTTTCCAACGACCTCGAAAACCCTCGAGTATTTCAAGCGAATCAGTTCAATTTTTATATTTTCAGTCCGCCATATTGGATTCGCTATTTTGAATTGTAAAATTTTGAAACTGGAATCACTTCTAGCGACCCCAAAAACTTAAGATTACCGGGTTTCACTTTTCTAATCCCCATAATCTTCCTACAATTACATTTATTCTGTAAAAACAGGCATTTTAAACACTTTATTTATTTATAGCGCTCATTTCATTCGTGGAATCATCATGATTCCTCTTGAAATATCAACATTGACATCTTACAAGTCCAATTATATAAAAAATAATGACAGCGATACCTCAAAAATTGAATATTAACCTTGAATAACGGATACAAAAAAAGGTGTCTCATATATGAGACCCTGTACTGCAAAGTATTCATTTTCGTGAAATTTCTTCTTTTTTCACTACAAGTAATGAGAATAACAAAAGTTATTTACAAATTTCTGTTCTGAAATCGAGCATTTGAATATTGTGCATGTGCCAACCTCGTTTTACCGCACTGTTTGGAAATGGACTCACGCCCCACATGCTTTGAAAATCGAACTGTCCAAGCAAGTGATGCAAACAAAAGTTTTAACGATGAATTTATAATTTCACGATCATCTCTATTGTTTTTATCATTCACCTGATTTTTTTGATCACGACATTCACCGGATTTCATTTATCATAAGCTTTGGTATACCTAAAGATTAATTATTGTTAATTGCCACTGGTTTACCTGTTTTCTGTAGTGTTATAGTTGGAGTATATTGTACGGCTTTGGGGCTCCGTATTGTAGACATTTTCTCGGCGGATATACGTCGGTACATTTTGCGTGTAATCAGGAATTATATTTTCATGTTCTGCTACACATCTTCCATTTAAACAATACTGCGGACAGAAAACAAAATGCGCTACCATACAGTTTTATAATGATATCATGTTAATTTGTTCAGCTTATCTTTTGAAACACCATTCTTAATTTTTTTCAAAGTTTTTTTTTTATTACAGTACAATAAGTCAAAAATCCCCCCTATTAACTCAATTTCTTATTTTCTCATGCAATGTTTTTTCAGTTTTAAATATTCAAACATTTTTGTAGTTTTGTCTTCGTTACAGTTGAGGAAAAATTCTGAAAGTTTCACTTTTGGTTTCGATCATTCACTGTACCCATTGGTTTCGGAAGATGAAATAATTTCAAGTTCTTCGATTTTTAAGTTCGCAAGTTTTTGTAAAAACATGTGTATTTCATAATGGAAAATTGATTTTTGTTTGTTATTTAGGTTATGTATTACACACACAAGTTTTGTGGAGCAAATTAATTCCTTTTCAATACCAAATTCAATTTTCTACAATTGTCAACCAAATTGCATTGAATTTCTTCTCTCAACTCCATCAGTTGTTTGAAAATTGGAGCGCAAGTCTTACCTGCCCATCGCCACAAGGCGATCCTTCAGCTGCTGGTCGATAGGCAACGCAATAACCCGAACCAGCATCAAAACAGAACAATTGCGCACACACCCGATCATCTTTCTGTAATCATACATATTACAGTAGTTAAAATTCCACCCCAAAATCGCCAACAGGCAAGTAATACAATATATTTGTGTCAAAGTTCATTTTCAGTACGCTAGGATTTTATGATGGGAATATGAGATAAAGAAAATGTTTGGAATCAAATTTTCTCAACAATTGTCTTCTTAGGTTTTAAAGCTAGGACTTTCATACACTGTCACAAAAAATTTAAGGTTCCATATTCACTTTAAAAAGCGTGTAATTTCGAAGACGATCAACTTTGTGAATAATGTATGTAAACAATTTTTCAAAAGATCATTTTGAAGCTTAAAGCATGCTTCAAGATATTTCTTGCATTTTTGATCTACATCAGTTTCGTTCAAAGTTATCTCTTCAAACCTCAAACGAATCTGTTGAAATTTGTGAAAATTAAGTTGGACTTCTAAAAGTTGCACAGGAAATTTTTGTTTTGTCCCATTTCCAAGATAAGCAATTTGAAGTATAAACGGCCGTTTTCAAAATCCTTCTTTCTAATTTGTTATCGACCATCTATGGAAAAAATTTTCGTAAAACTATGATGAAATCTAACAAAAGTTATAGTAGAAGAAGATAAAGACGAAGAAATCATCGTAGACGGGGTTTTGCCTAAGTTCATTCAATCTGGAAAAAACGAAAATGCTACTTTGAACATTTTATGCCTGCTTTTTTTTGCAAAGCTGAATGAATGGCGCGTTAATTTTTGCAAACAGTGTCTGTATGAGAAAAATAAATAAGTAAATGGTCGGGGTCACAGGTTAGCGAATTGGGCATGAGCATGAAATCCCTTGTATTTCACTCACGAAGCATGCACTAGTGCCGCGATCTTTTCGACATTGCGCATCAAGAGATAACAGCTTTCCTGGAAGAACTCTGGGCAGTGCTTCGTCCTCGTGTGGCGCGTTGAAAAGACACGTGGCTGTGTCCCCACTGAAAATTAATATCATAGATTATTATTCAATAGAATTGACGTTTTCTTAAAATGAATATTCGGCGTGTTGTAACCTGCATGCAAAATAGTTAGACTACCAAGTTCTAAATAACCAACGTTCTGTGGTCACCGCCAACCGGCGTCAGCTCATAAGGAAACGCGTAATGTGAAAAAATTCAAAAGTCTATTATTCGTTATTAAATATTATGCATTGTAATATGACCTCCGGTGGGATTTTGTTTGAGCTAGACGGACGGATAACATCTGAAGTGGTAACACCACAGTAAAAACATAAAAAATGTACAATTTGTTTTTTAATGAAAGAATAAGTAATACGATAATTATATTTGAGGGAGTTATTAGACATATATTTAAGTATAATAAAAAAAAAAAATTATTATTAACAAATATTCAAAAATGGTGACATCGGAGCCATTCTCGCGAGACATGTAGCACGCAGTGTAACTGGTGCACATTTGAATCTGGAAAACAAAAATCAATTAATCTACATATTAATAGCTACAGAAATATGTAGGTGATTTTTGCTAACTTAATTTAAACATTATTAAGTAGCAGATGAGTGCCCTTTCTTTGGTCGAAAATTGAACATTTTCTTTCAAATACTCGCCAATTGCACAAAAATCAATATTTTTAAAATCTCCTACGTATTTCTCTAGCTATAGACGTGTGGATTAAGTATTTTTTTTTCTAGATTCAAATTTATACCAGCTACACTGCGTGTCGTAAAATTCAACATGTCTCGCGAGAATGGCTCCAGCATCGCCATTATTAAATATTTGTTGATAATAATTTTTTGTATTACACTTAAATACGTGCCTAATAACTTCCTTAAATATTATTATTTTATTACCTTCCCTTTCATCTAAAAAAAGGTCAAAGAAGTGCTTTTCTTTTATTATTACAGTGGTATTACCGTTTAAATATACCACAGGTGCATCGATCATTAATAATCATGGTAATTGAATCGAATAATATTTTATTCCTTCAAAAATCACCAGTCTAGGAACAGAAAGATATTCAACCATGTTTATTGTAATGCGAACATAAAACGCAAAAAAATCTCATTGCTATATAATTTGGGAATTTCAATAATATGCTTATGATTTAGTTGAAACATTTTTTTGCTTGCCATAGCCGTAAATAATTTTTCGTTTCTTCAATTCTTCGAACGAAGATACAATAGAATATGAAGGAATAATTTGAAAAATCTAACTTGTGTACTTGTAATTTTTTTTTTTTATTTACGCCGCGATAAAGTACTCATCAAATCTATGTAACACTGTCAAAATTGTTAAATTATGCATATGTCAAAGTCTTTCTATGGTAACTCAATTATTTTTTCGATGAAAAATCAAAGTTTTTCAGAAACATTCTACAAAATTTGAAAACGAAAAGTATATCGCGATCATTAAAAAAATATTTATAACGTCGTCTCGTTGGTAATGAATTCGATGCAAATCATCGAAGCTGCCAGGACTCACTTTAAAAAATGGTGGAACGACGAGACGCTGCAGTGGGACCATTTGAAACCCTTTTCCGTGTGTCTGAGATCACTCATTATGTAGCCGTCTTCCCAACGACATTTTTCGGCACCGGGACCACCGAGATAACTTGGTGGTGGAGAACCGTCATGGACAGCGCCAAGCCTAATGGGAAGATTTACAATTAAGTCAAAACTGTCAGCATTGCGGGCAACGAATTTTTCATATTTATTTCTTCTAATCGACCCAGATTTTTTTTTTGGTAAAAAAAAAAGAAAAAGAAGTCAAATAAAATACCAAGTAAATTTAGAGCGTTTTTATATTAGCTTTGAAGATAAGTAATAGTAATAATAGGTAAAATGTTTTTGAAATGAAAATCGATGAAAGACAAAGAAATATCCGGTTCAGATGGCGTGAAATATCTCATGTACACAATAGATATTTTCGTATCAACGGCGTAAAGTGTTATGTCCGTGATGCAAGCGATATTTTTCGGCCTACCTTGACGTGAAACGGGATTTTATGATTCTGGCACGGATGTAAAATCCCGTTTCCAGCCTACTGTGATGAAATGCGAATGCGAATGCGCATGCGTGGGATACAGAAAAGACCACTTTTTAGTTCTAGGAGTTGAAAGTGGTATTTTTCATACTGTGCGCATGCGCTGTCGCGAACAAATCTGACTCACACGACTCCAACCTCAATTTCGTGGTTCGTGAAAAAATACGTAACATACTCTTGTCAAATAAAGAATCGCGTCCAACAAGGATGAAACAGTCTTTTCGCCTCGCGTATTTGCAATATCCGTCTTCGGTTCACGTACGACTCATATTGCAAAATCACGCGCAACTTGAAAAACCCGAGTTTGCCTCCCTGATACACAACGTACTATTTTGCAAACAATGCAGTTTCTCTACGCCTGTGTCTCTCCAATAGGCTGATTTTTTTTTTCGTATCTTCCTTTTATGATACGTAAAATATCTAATGAATATTGAATTCATAGAATGAAAACAAGCCGTAATAATACTACTTTTTACGCAATTTCCATCACGTTACAAACAAATTCAGTTGCTAGAAGTACCGTAAAACATGATCAACATTTTTTTTCTTAAATAAAGGCCCTCTCTTATGAATAGTTTCGGTACCAGAGAACACCGAACCTTAAAATGTTCATCCTATTTCCAGTATTCCTTTGTGCACGGAAACTACGAATCAAAAAAAATCATTTCTAATAAATAAAACTTAGGCATGTAATCGGACAAGGCCACTTTAAGGTCATGGACTCATCCACTCCTCCAACCTCAATGACTTTACCTGTAGATGAAGTTACTGGTGTGACCTGGTGCAAATAGGTGTTTTTGGTTCTCGGATTAGAAAATCGAGATTAGAGAGCGCCTATGTATACGTATGTATGTATATACAGTGTGAGTTTTTTATCTTGAGACATTAAAATATCTCAAGAAATACGCATTGTACAAAGAAATGTTCGAGACTAAAACTGTTTGATTTTGATGGGGAAAACTAACTCCGTAAAATTCAACCCTCCACCCCAACCCCTGAGGGCATGAGCCGTAGTAACTTTGAAATCTTAAATGGAAACCACTATTTTTTATTGCAGATTCAAATTGTCTATGAGAAAATGCACAAGTTTTATTCGAAAGTTTTTAAATGCCTGCCAGATCACCAGACCTTAGGTCACCAGATTTTTATTTGTGGGGTTATTTAAAGGGTGAATTTTATCAAGAAGTACCAACGACTCGTGAGAACATGATTCAGCGAATCAGAAATGCTTGTGCGAAAATAACACCAGAGACACTTCTCAGTTGTGTACAATCATTCGAAGCGCGGATCAACAAATGCATCGAAGTGGAAGGTCACCATTTTGAGGACTTGATGTGAAAGATCACTCAGAAACAAGCAACCCGATAGTTTCCAAATCGTACTCTTGGAACCGTTTAACATGTACTACTTCATGAAAAATTTGATTTTTAATAATTACAGCGCCATCTGTATCCGATAACGAAAAAAAAATTTCGAATAAAACTTGTGTATTTTCTCATGGACAATTTGAATCTGCAATAAAAAATAGTGGTTTCCATTTAAGATTTCAAAGTTACTACCCCTCATGCCCTCAGGGGTTGGGGTGGAGGATTGAATTTTACGGGGTTAGTTTTCCCCATCAAAATCAAACAGTTTTAGTCTCGAACATTTCTTTGTACAATGCGTATTTCTTGAGATATTTTAATGTCTCAAGATAAAAAACTCACCCTGTATAAAATGTATGTACGTTTGTGTATATGTGTACAAACTATACATATATGTATGTGGATATGGGGCAGCCCATACCATTTCGACCTGGTCTCACCCTTGACCTCTCGGATTGAGTCCGCGATGTTTTGAAAGACATATGTATATATGAGGCACTCTCTGATCTCCATTTTTCCATCAGTGAACCAAAAACACCTATTCTCACCAGGTCCCACCAGGTAACGTCATCTACAGGTAAATTCATCGACGTTGGAGGAGGGGATGAGTCCGTAGATTTAAAGTGATCATGTCCGGTTACATGCCTAAGTTTTATTCGTTAGGAATAATTATTTTTTTCGTATTATGTCTTACACAAAGAAAGACTGGAAATAGGATGAACATTTTAAGGTTTGTTGGTCACTACCGCCGAAACTATTCATAGGAGAGGGTCGTTTCCGCGGAGACTTTTTAAGAATGCCAAGATCTACAACATATCAAAAATCCAGATGATTTCACTAAAACGCAGGGACGCAGTTTTTTTCACAACGAAGATGATCTAGAAGTAAACTTACAAATGTCCAACTTCGTGGGCTGCGACGATAATCCCGCTGAAGCCTCCAGTATCCTCGATAATCGCGACAGAGTTGACTTTTTCAAGACGTTTGTTAACGACGCAGGCTCCACCAACATATGCAAAACCTATACGGGAAGGAGAAATCGAATTAGCCCTACTGAATTATGGGTATCATTTTGCGTTGAGATTCGTGTTTTTTTTATCACTTGTTATTTCGTTGTTGTTTATAGGCTTTTTATCATTATTATAAGCTTTTTCGACATGATATGTTGAATTAATACCAGAGCAATGAAATTTGTTAATTGCTTTAGCTGCCGTCCCAAACGTTATCACCTGAGATTCGAAAAAAAAATAGTTACACGAAATATGCCATAGTATATTCTATTTCAAGTGCGGATAGTGACACGTGTTATTTTTTTCAACACCTGTGAAGGAAAGTTTGATTTCAGAACCAACCAAAGTACCACTGAGAGCGCGTAAAATTCCGGTTAGGTTAGGTTAGGTTATGTTAGATAACTTATGCTCAAAGTCAGTGCGTAAAATTGAGTTATCCGAAAGAGCGCACGCGCCAACTTTGCTATACCGCACTTTTTGGAAATGAGGCACTTTACGCACGCTCCATATGCTTCGAAAATCAAACTCCCAAGCAAGTGTTGGAAAAAATATCTTTAAAAATTCAACAGTCTTTTTCTTGTATGAATTTGCCACAAGTATGTGAGTTATAATTCAACTTATTAGTGAATAGAAATATTTTTCGTATTCAAAGTAAATGAGGTGTGTTTTCGTTAATTAATCTCGGTTTTCTCGTTTGGGCCGGGTATTTATCATTGTTAATTGTTTGTAGTCTACTAAATGAGAAGGTTTATTCATTATAATAGTATAAGATTATTTGCAGCAGAATTAGTGACCCGTATACGTTGTATGTAATAATAATTATCTGTATATAATATAAAAGTATTCCCCGTATTATATACTATTATACACAAGTAAAGTTTTCATTTTGTTGGTTGAAGCAGGCCTCTTTGCAAGCGACATGCATCTGGTTTCAGTTTTTTATCGTAAGAAGGTAAAAGTGTGGGAAGAAAATTTTGAATAACAAGTTTGATTGTATATCAAGTACCTTTGTAACAATAATTTAAGTTCGAAGGAATATGTCGAGAGCATGGGTCAATTATTTTGTACAGATACTTAAATAATATGGCAATTTTTTTCTTTTTTGACTCGATTTGTTCAAACAACTTCATTGTAAATAACAAATATTATAGACTGATTTTTTTCACTGAAATTATAGCTGTTTGATTTTGATGAAGTAATTCAAGAGATCAACATTCAAAATCTATTAATTATTATTACACAATAAAGATTGATTTTCAAAATCGTCGAATTATTATCAGAATTATTATTACGTTGTAGTAGTAATAACAAACTATCGATAGTTACAAATATTATTAATATCAGCGTACAAGGAAGACTGATTTCGAAATTCTGTTTTTTGCGCTCTGCCCTATTGTACACTATTTAGAGATCGGATCACCGTTTACTTTACCTCACGAAAGTGAGATCATTCACACTTTTTGGCTCTAGTTTGTCGAGTAATTGATTTTAAAAAAAAATTTCTTCCAAATCATTATTAACTTGGGTACTTAAAGTAAAACTGTCACGACTCCCGTCAAGATTAATTCTTTCCCATTTCACTCACGATCTGAATTTTTATACACTTTCTCCAATGTTATAAAAAAAATTTAAATAATAAGTAAAAAATAGTCATTTCAAAACACAATATTTTTTTAATTCAATGATAGAATAAAAATCTTACGGGAATAATTGACATTGAATTGATATTGTAAAAAATTGCCCTATTACCAATTATTTTCAAAACTTCATTCGATAGAAATATTTCAAAAATCATCTAATTTAGGAAAATTAGAAAGAACGGTACACTAAAAATGGCGCAATCATAGATATATGTGTAAATTTAGTTCAAAACGTTTCAGCCAAATGTAACGACTGATGAATATCGAGTGACCCATGATCTCAATGTTACCCGCGAATGAGAGAACATTCAAAAACTCTACCTAATTATTGACATTTTTCGTAGTTAATTTCATTCGTTTTCCAACGGCAATTACTGACAATTGTTAGTACGCATTTACGAGTTTTTTTTTTCCTAAATATGAATACCTCGTGTTTTGAGTTCAGTATTATTCATTCCGAGTTTGGATAAAGAGGACGTTCAGTCTCAAAACTTACCAAGCACGGTCCTTATCAGAAACGCGTCCAAAGATGAGAGACATTTATTAAAACCAGTATAGAAATATAGAGTACATAGAATATAAGTGCAGGTAGAATACAGTGAAATGTGAATATTTTATAACGATTTGAAAACTATTGTTTTAACCGTCCTGTCAATACCAATTTCGTTTCACGTCTAGAGCGGGCAGTCAATTGATTTCTAATCTCCGTGTAGTAAATCAGTTGTTTTAGATTTTTTGGCGGTCACAATATCCACATCGAGATATGAAAAAATTCACTGTCGATTTCGATAATTTGGTCTCCATAACTTATGATTTACACTAGATTTTAGTAACATGTAACAGCAAGACACTAGTAAAAAAGTTTTTATCACAAGAAATTTGGCAAACCGTTTTACTAATTAAACTTCTTCGGGATTCGTTTTGATCGACAAATTTTTTGAAAAAATTCCTCCGTCGAAACGATTAAATGGATGAGTTTTTCGAACAAAATGATTTCGAGAAAAGTTTAATCGGACTTTTATTTTGAAATTGATGTATACATTCATTATCGACTTTTTGTGGATTTTGTCACGAAAATCTAATGTGCATTACAAGTTATTATGCCGAAACTGTCGACATCTCGCGCATGAATTTTTATAAATCGTAAATATCAAAAGAGCGTGTCATAAAGAAATGAAAATACGGTCAATCCATCAAACATTTTTGTAAATATAATTCTAAAAGTTTCAGTTGCGGTCACTTTTTCCGAAACAGAATTGAAACTTGCAAATTTATTTCCCATTTCCGTGTTCTTCGCGACAACTGTGATAACGCAGTGCTGAAAGGCAGGCGCATTTTTGCAAATCGTAATGTTTTCGATTTTATGACATTGATTCATGGCGAAGAATCGAGGAAGCAGTTGTAGAAAATGCGATAGGATATCGTCTGCATTATTTATACTATAATTGGCAATATTATGGAAAAGGTGAAAGATTTATTAAACAGAAATCACACTTGCAGTAGCGTGTATTAAACAGAAGTATAACATTATAGAGAACGAGTAAGGAAAAGGTAAGAAATCAGTTGAAATTTATTTGTTGACAGTGAGAAAATTGAACAACGTTCCAGTTATAAGAAAAAATGGATGATTTGAACGAAATTAAAGTATAAAAAGAAAAACACGTGTACGGAGATAAAAAATAAAATGAAAATTTGCAATCGACGTTTGATTTTTATTGAGAAACGTACCTGCAGTTCCTCTATTGCACACGTCATTCGCGTATTGCCTCCTGCACATATCTAATCTGCAACGCAACAACAAAAATGTTCTTTATCCTGTAAATTAAGTATAGTGACTATATTTCGTTTCCCAAAGTCACGAGACAATTTAATTATAACAGTAATAACAACAGTCATAAAAATATTAATAGTGATTCACAGTATAATTATTCCAAGTGCAAATATTTCAGTAATGAAAAAATTTCGTCAATCTCGGCAGCCCGCCTAGAGTCTGAGGAATGAGAATAATGAAAAAAAATTATTATTTTAGCCAATAATCGTACCTGGTGAATACAACATAAAGCTGACCAATGTATTGAAAATTAAAACATCATTTAAACTCATCAATGTCTGCGTGTTAATCGGATTTTATAACCGTTACTGCAAAATTGTCCTTCAATTACGCTTCGATGAAATTTTATAGTAATATCCATTTGTGGAACCCGATCATCGACAATTTTCAAAAACGCTTATTCCAAGTTACAACTATCGATATTAACTGACAATGAGAAGGCTAGAATAGTACTTTTCGTAGCATGAGCAGTGTTGCCAACTTGGTGAGAATATTTACCTGTTTAGCGGTTGGCGGGAAATTTGGCGATTTTGAAAGCAACTTGGCTTTTTTAGCGGGTAATTTTGTGGTTTTCGCCAACTTCACATTTTTACCGGGAAATTTGATGGTTCGATTTTTTTTTATAATGGATTGATATTTACACCATATTTTTTTTCTGCAAAAATTTAAATGAACACAAAGGAACAATAACAAATGCAAATACACTATACCCACAGTTAAATATGAACCCAAATAAACTAAAACTACGATCAGATATAAACCGAAATAACGAGTCAAATATGATCTCAAATAAACAAACCCAACATCCAGACAAAACCTCAAATGAACAAACCCCAAACAGGTCACATAAAAATTCGAATGCATAAACAATTATTTGTAAATTTCACATTCAGATTTTCCAATTTGATATCAGATAGAACATTTCTTATCATAAAACACAAAAAAATGAAATTGGTTACGCTAGCATGCTCGTTTTCGTAGGGTTTTATGTACGCCTTTTGATTGGTTTGTCGGGTTCGGTTTTTGAAGTTTGGTGTTTTTTTTTCGCGGATAACGTAGCTAGTTCCTCTATTTTTGGTGAGAAATTGTCCAGACGAGTCTAGCGGTTTTTGTTGGGATTTGACAAGGACCCTAGTGGGATTACGACAATCCGAGTTGGCAACACTGCATGCATGTAAACTGAGTCTATTCCAGTTAGACCGATGTTTTCACCAGCCGTAGGACGGAGGCGGGTCATGCCGAAAACATCGCTCGAACCGAGAAACGGTTTACGAGCGCATGCAGAGGCATGAAATAGTACTTTATGTGGCATGCCGCTAAACTAGGTATTTTTAGAGCAAGGATTATGATCTCAGTACGAGCTGAAGGCGAGCCAAAAGCTAGTACTGCTATCACGCCGTCGAACTAACACGTCGCCATAACCTCAATCATCTCGTGTCGTATTTGTCGACTCTTTCACGCCTGTGCCGTTAAAAGTATTGTATGGGACGCGTCCGTGGACTGTTTTTGATTCGAATAATGATTTCAGTAATAATTTCAATCATTATCCTTGCCCTGAAAAAATCTACCTAACGGGCATGCCACATATAGTAACATTTTATGGCCTAGTCATGAAAAATTTTAAAGCTTAACAGTTTTGCTTCCAATAATAAGTTACGAGTTTTATGTGAAAACGTCATAAACATAGTGAATTTTGATAGCAGAATGCAAAATGAAGAAGATATTCTGTTATGCTGCAATTTTTGAATTATAAATTTTACTTTGAAAGTAAACTATTAACTTGTTTTCAAACGCTCTTAATTATACCGGAGGATTCGGTGCATCTTGTCGATCAGTTTCAACTTACAGCGAATGAGAAACGTTTTCGGTATTTGCTGCCATGAAAAAATAAATGGTTGCCTATCTGCTGGTGCTTATCGCTAAGGATTACTGAATCATTTATCTCCGTTTTAACAGAATTATTACGACTATCGTAAATGTGTTTCCAATTTTTTTCTTCTTAATATTCTGCTTTTAAATACGACCATCTCTTTTGCCTAAATAAAGCAAAAATAGTAATCTTCAAGACATGTGTCGGCGAAAAATAGGATTCCAGATGAACATCTTTTCAAAGTATGAATGTTTAAACGTTAAGTTTCTGTCGACACATCATGCCTGGAAAAATGTTGCCAAAAATATCAAATGACTGACTTTAGCTTTCAGAAAAAAAAGGTTTTAACCCTTACATTTCTTCTTATTCAAAGTTAACTTGTATGTTGCGAATTTGAAATCAAATGGCAGCAGCGCACTATTAGTTGTAGATGGTTGAATAAATGGTGTAACAACTCTTCTTCTTTTCTAATTTACAACATGTTAGTTCAATCGTAGATTGTCGGGTCAAAGACAGGTGGCATTAACGTTATATCCCATATTTGAGTCGAGTGATGTTGAATTAGTTGAGTGATAGGTCATTCCATGCAAAATAATCCAGCCTGTGAGTCTCTCCTTTTGTTTCCCTTTTTACTCAGAGTCGTCAGCTCAAGAATTGAAAGACAAAAATTTGAAAAAAAAATAAAAAATTGGACCAAGAATATTTTCCTTAACATTTCTTAACAAATTATTCGAGCTATCTCAAAACTGTGATGATTTAATTTTTTAACGATTTACACAATTTATGATGTAAAATACTGAAGTAGGATTCCCGTTCTTTGTATTTTTCCAGAGGGATTTAAACTATACATTTCAAAAATTTCGATACACTTAGTTATTTATACATTTGTGAGTGGTAATTTTTGTTACAATTTTTTAGAATTGAAAAATTCAATTTACCATCATAAACCATGTCATAAATAATTATGCCGAAGTTATTGAGTTGAGAAACCGAAGTTCGTCTGTGAGCCATCGAAAAAATCGGAATTCCACTTCCGTTTTGGTTTCAAAGTATCAGTTTACACCGTAGAATTTGCGCGAACATTTTTTTTTTTGGAAATCAAATTATTATGGTTTTTGAAATAGCTCAAAAAATGTGTAAAAACAAACTGGTCGTAAAAAACGCTGTATTTTTTTTTGTCATTTTTGCGGCGAGAATTGTTGTACACTCGTCACAAAAACTGATGTTATTTCGAGATTGCGTAACGTTGCAGAAAATACCTGCGAACAACTGTTCAAAGGATCATTTTGAAGATTGGGATATCAACTTCAAGACACTTCTTGCAGATTTGGTCTAACAGAATAACCTTTAAATTTTTGCTACTTCCTGCTAATAGCATATAATAGAAGGAAACCTAAAAATCGGTGGCTCCAATTGAACTTTTCATGTCACGTGAGTTTAGTCATTTAAAAAAAATTTTTTATAATAAATGTCAAGAAAACTGTCATACAACGCCATCGAATTCGTCATTACTCAATTTAGTAAATGTATAGCTTGATCATGCAAAGGACAACTCCGACTTCAAAAACTTCCACGGAGTAAAGTGATTTTTTTCGATTTATGAAATAGCCAATTTAAATTGTAAACTGTCGTATTCCAAATCCTATTTTTTCTAATTTCTCTTACAATTTTTTTTTTTTTGTGGTGCCAATTGCCTAATTGAACAAAAAAAAATGTTTGATAAACATTGCTGAAACGTAACGAAACTCATCGTAGAAGGGTTTCTGAACGATGCAGACCGAATAGGCAAAAAATATTTCAAGACTGATACTCTAAGCTCTAAATGACTTTTTGAACACTTATTTGCATGTATTTTTTGCAAAGTTGCGCCACATTAAAATTACAAAATTTGTTCAAGTAAAAACGCATGGCTCGCTAATTTTTCTAAGCAATACGCGCAAAAAATAATCTGAAGTGGTTAGGGTCACAGACCGGGTGGTTTAGCATGGAACTCACCATACAATATCATTGTATTATTATACTATCTAAACTTACAAAGCCCACGCGACAGTTTATTTCATTAGTCTACATGATCCGTACGGTGTCATTGCAGCCCAGTAGTATAAAATATGATAAGCTGTGATGAATGAATTAGATTTATCTTCGGGGTGGTTCAAGTTTCGGCTATATCAAATTTATAAGTTACGAATAAGTTTCGTCGAATTTCTTTTCTTCTACTAAATTGCACAATTCATCGTCTGGCAGCCCTCATAGATAAATCTAATAATTATTGCATTTTACCCGGTTGTTAACTGTTTTTATGTATATACAAATTATTTTAAATAATCTAAAATTCAATCAGCATAATTCCGATATATATATACATGTTTCGGATTCGCAAAATATAAATTAAAGATCGGAAAAAAGCTTAATCGCTAAGTAATAAACCATACCGGCTGTTCCCTTTGTGCAGCGGCCGCCTTTCCTACGGCGGCACATATCATACCTGTTTTTCAGAATAAAAAGATCGAAAGTATGAAATTATTAATTTTATACATAATTATCGAACAAGGTATACATTAGGGTTGAAAAAATATGAGTGTGTATATATTATTGTAAAGCTTCCAAATAGGACGATATCTGGTAAATCGATTGTTTAAGTACCTATAGAAAGTTTGAAAAAAATTTAGGAAACGGTAAAAAATAGTAACGTTTTGTGGTGGAACAATTATAAATTGATAAGCTTCCGCTCATTTATTCAGGAGCATGAAATATATCAAGAAATGTTAATTTGGTGGAACTATTTGTGAAATATTTCTACAAATATATGATAATTTTTTGAAATATTACCAAATATTTTACAGCAATATTTCTACAAATATATGATAATTTTTTGAAATATTACCAAATATTTTGCAGCAATATTTCAACAATATATAAAGAAACCAAGTTGAAAATATTTCCATCAATGTTACAATATAATTTTGCATTCGTTAGAAATCTAAGAAGAAAACTAGATAATCTTACGTTATTAGCGAATCAAAGAGAAAATAAATGGTTCAGAATATTTATAGAAATTGTGCCAAATATTTCACGGTAATGATTGAAGAAAATGTCTTAAAATCATTTTTAAACATTTGTAACAATATTACAGAGTAACGTATTGGAATATGATAGAAAATGTTTGAAAAATATTCTAAAACAACTTTTAACAATAGCCCAAGATGTTTTCCTAAAATATTTCAGTAATATTGTTAAAAATATTCCAGAGATCATAGAGCAAATATTTCCAGGAAGTGTTTGTGAGTTATTGAAATATTTCATGCCCTGCAGATTCTGAAAATTTGAGGGATTCGTTAATTTGTTTTTCTTTCTAATTTTATCACATTTTTGAATAGCATTTCGTGAAAAGAACACCTGGACATTTCTTTCTTGGATTTGCGAAGAGCAATTTCCTAGAAAAACAACATGTTCTGCTAAAGAGTTTTCCGTCTTTTGTTCTAACTTGTTTCATGTCATAGATTGACGTTTAAAAAACACCCAATCAGAGGTGTGTACCCACCATGGACTTTTTTTTTTACTACTTTGCTTTTGAATTCGAAAACAATAATATTATTATTTCTTATATACTCTTATTTCTCAACTATTTTATTACATGTAGCTATAGCATGTGATTACGGAAAGATTCACTGTAAAGGTAATTTTTGTATTTGTAATTTATATTGCATAAAAAAATAAATTTTGATATGTGTATTCCTTCAGAAAAAGAAAAAGTATTCAACTATTCATTAATCACTTGCAAATTTATTATATGGTATGTGCAATATGTATACCTATACAGGTATAATATAATGAAAAAATTGAAAGCAAGAATTCTTGATCATCGGTGATGTTGTGTTAGACTTCTTTACACGTTTGGTAATACCGTGAAACTTCTCTTAACGGACACCTCTCAACAACGGATTCCTTTTTACAATGGACAGTCTAAAAATCTCTAGTAGCACAATTTACACGTTAGTATTGTTCTGAATAGCGGACAATCCTCAATAACGGACATTATTTTTAGTCCCGAAGATGTCTGCTATTGGGAAGTTTCACTGTAGAAAAAAAATGAGTTACTCCTATAGAAAATTAAATGATGAAATATCGGCTTGCTTGCACTGTTTATGGAGAGTTTGGATTGAATGCGATTTTTCAAAAGTGGCTGTACGGAATCTACACGGAGAGAAAAAACTAGAGCTTAAGGTAGTTGGGCAGTAATTTTGGAAATCTTTAATTCACGTGAATATTAGTTATGTAATTTTTTGAGTAATTCTAAATAATCCTGTAAAGTTTTAAAATGATTTACCGTTTAGTTACTGAGTTTTTTGATATTAAAGTTGAGCTATTTTATACTGTGTAGATAGGGACTGGTTTAAAAACTGAGTTTCGAGTTGGTTGTTTTAGAAGAAAATGTTTAGAACGGGGAAGAAGTATTGAATAAGATAAAATGAATATTTAGGAATAATATATCAAATTTTTGCGAATTTTCACCATCATTTAATAATTAAACTCATAATATAAAAAAAAAATGCGATTGTAATTTTGGTTAGGTTGTACATGATATTGCTAAAACACTTTATTTTTAGTATTTTTTTGCAAATCTCCCATTGAATCGTAACTGATCTGACATTTTGATTCACAAAAGTAAAGGTTATAGCGAGGTAAACATTAAAGGTTCAAGCAGACTACAATACAAGAAAATCACGTGACGTTGCTAAATTTATTTTCTATTATTTGAGGAATACAGTGCTCACAATTATCCATCGAATGGCTTTACTGTCGCTACCCAACTAACTTAACGAACGAACGTTGGTGATACCTCGATAGCAAGCTTTTCTTTTAGAATATACTTCTGCGCTGCTTCGGTTCATCGCAAAGAACGGCTCCACGGACAATAAGCTCGGCGTATAGGGAAAAACAACAATGTTAAAGTTAGTAACGTTATTCTAACGACTTATGCTGAGGAGAAACCATTACTTCGCAATTTTGGAATTGTTAGAAATTTAGTGAACCGTAATGAAACAAAATATACTCATATTTTGAAATCTTTGTAATTGGAAAAATGAGAAAACGCAAATTTTTTTTTCTATTTCGTTACGGTATCGTTACAAACATCAATCTCGTGAAAAGTCCCTAGAGTCACTTGGGCTAATAGCAAGGCTGTCATGCACTGTAACCATTGAGTTAACCGAAGGATATTTACAAGAGAGCTCACGGATTTTTGCCGTGAGATTCGTTGCGATTGCTTTTTAAGCGAAGCATCTGCGGTATAAGAGGCGTGGCTTGAAACACAATCGCAAGGAGCCTCACGGAAAAAGTCCGTGGGCTCTCTTAGAAATATCCTTCGGACAACTTCATTGTTTTAGCGAAAGGCAACGTTGCTATGAATCCAATCGGTTCAGATCTTCGCATGTGCGCTGGTGCATTTAAGAAAAAAAGGATACGTCGCGCATTAAGGTCATGAAGTACTCCTACCTTTGCCGACCGAGCAAACTCCGCATTTTTCTTCCTATATTAAATAAACAAACGAACGAAAAGGGCTCAAATTTCGAAGGTGCATCGCTCTTTCGTAGCGGAATTCGGGAAGGTTACTCATATTCTGAGAATCGTAAAAAAATGTGTGGTTCTTTGACACGTGTTACTATTCCCACAACCAAGGAACGCTCGGTCGTGCGCCTAGCTGACCGTGAGAGCATCTTTTATTTGTGAAATTATTGCAATTTGTAATACTTGTATAGCGGCCTCAATATTGCATGAAAACCGTCTCACAATGGCTCATTTTGCTCCTCATTCTTTCCGAAATTGCGTAAAGTATCTCAGCTATGCACTTTTTGGCCCCTGAAAAGAGGGAAATGTGACAATAGTAATACGTGTCAAAAAACTACACATTTTTTTGACGATTTTCGGGATATGAGTAACATTCCGGGATTCAGCTACAAAAGAGCGATGCACCGTCGAAATTTGGATCCTTTCCGTTTGTTTGATTTAGGATAATATAGGAAGAAAAGAGGGCGAGTTTGCTCGGCCGGTAAAAGTAGGGGTACTACATGACCTTAAGCCCATGAGGTCCTAGGGAATGGGCAAGAGACGCCTGCGGTGATCGAACGGCAAATAGTCCCTGTGTGAATCCCACAAATTCTTTTGTATTAAGCTCTAGTTTTTTCTCTCCGTGCATACTTTCACACACAAATTTAACGTGTGATTATTAATATTAACACGTGCTCAGCAGTTTGAGAAATAGTTGAAATCGCATCCTCAACTTTGTGGAAACCAGTACAACAAAAGATTCCTCGAATAAATTTTCATACCTAATAATCAAATTTCGAATCGAAAGTTGAATAGTAATGCGAATAGTTTTGCGCTCAAATAAATTTGTTTGCACAGTTGTTTTGTAAGATGATTGAAAAATCGATACGAACTACTTGAAAATTGTCGTTTGTTATTAACGGGTATTGATTTTGTGTTTATTTTGTTTCAGAAGTGAACACTCTTACTTTGTAACCGCTACTGCAATGTCGTAGACCGGAAGTCGCCTCTCGCGGAAAAGGTATTTCCCCATATCGGTCAAGGCAGCTGCTGAATCTATAGCATCTCGACCAACGCGATTCTGTTCCAAATACGGCGTAGCGTCTCTACCCTAGAAGAAAGAAGTTTCATTAATTGCGCCAAGTCAAAAACAAGGCTGCGGACGGTTCAAGTCTTCGCTTTACTGCGACGCCCAATGAAATGGCTACGAACGCAGTTTACCAATTTCTCAAAGTCCAGAACAGGCCTTACAGTGCGAACGACATCACATCAAATTTGCAGGAATTCAGTAAAGCCAATGTCAATAAGGCGTTAGACAATCTGGTCGAGAGTAAGAAAATATTCGAAAAGGTGCGTACGTCAAAGTAATCAGGGAAAGGTGGTAAAAAAAAATGGCCAAAAATCATTTATCAAATTATTATATCCGTAAGCTGTTAAGATATGTTTGACAATACTCGAGCTCGTCTAAGTTGCGGATTGCTCAAACTCTGAACGGTGCTAATTCGGTTTATTGATTATTCGGAACTTTGAATGGCATTCAATAATACAAATATACAAAATATTGTAATCACGAACCAGCGTTTGAATATCGATGCAACATTTCTAATGGCTTTAAGATGGTTTCAAATCTAATAGGTTGGTTTAATTCCATGCTTTGAGGCCCCATTTTGTTGGGAAAAATGTTTCCTACAAAATATTTTCGTCAGATTTTTTTTAGTA
This sequence comes from Neodiprion fabricii, assembly GCF_021155785.1. Taxonomy (NCBI): domain Eukaryota; kingdom Metazoa; phylum Arthropoda; class Insecta; order Hymenoptera; family Diprionidae; genus Neodiprion; species Neodiprion fabricii. Next base: position 23,531,205 of record NC_060240.1, read on the forward strand.
AATGGTCTATTTAATATTGAAATCTGTTGATCACAATCAGTAATGACACAACGTTGTCAAATTAAATATTCAACGATAACAGCGTTATAAAAAGATGGTTTCAATGTTTTGCTAGAAAATAATCTTCTGAATAAAATGAAACATCGCAGAGAGAAATGAAACTAATCTCCTGAGTTTTGAATTATTTTGAAGTAATTTGAAATGAAGCTAAGCTTTTGTTTATAATTCCAGTATTCTCTATTTTGATATTTACAAATATATCTTTGTAGCTCACAAATAAAACGATTTGACAAATATTTTAGTAATATTATTTGCGCCAGTGATAGTCAATACAAATGAAACAATATTCCTACCATGTAATAGAAATAAAACTGAGTACATTCGAACGACAAAAGCTGAGATATCAATAATTTTCGAAATGATTTTATAATTAGAACGTTCAATATGATAAAACCCTAGTGTTCTTTTCATCTAATTCTAATGTTTTTGAGCTTATTTTGCTCAACGTAAGGATCTCAAGAGATCGCCGAAAAGTTTTTCATCAACAATTACAATGAACCGTGCCTATTTTAAAAAAAATTAACACCGCTGAATACTTGATGTAACTCTTTATAATTCTGGTTTTATCCGTGTGATAATTTTATGTTCATACTTTCTCTTTATGTTCTCCAAAATTCATAAACTCATAAATCAAACAGTGTGGAAACACTCTGGCATTTTATCCATGTCAAAGTTTATCAGATCTGTCCATTCTTGGTACAGAACAGATCCAATTTTTTCACACCTGTCAAAGTTATAGACATTACTGTTGATTTGAGTGAAACCTGAAATAATTCATGTTTGCTTTGGACGAATTTCTATTTATTCTCTAATCAGATAAAAAATATAAAACAGTATTGTAAGTTTCTTCAAAAAACAATTATGGATTATTTTCCACTTGTTCCAGATTTATGGGAAGCAAAAAGTTTACTGCATCGTTCAGGATGGAACGCAGGAGCCAGAAGAATTTATGCGAATTCAAAGGGAACTAGACCTTTACTTGCCGCAAATTACTTCGAAGAAACTGGAACTTGAACGAGAGCTTCGTTCAAAAGAAGCCGAACTTGCAGCGCTGAAGTCAAGCTTGTCTCTTACTGAAGCGAAAAATGAAAATACTAGACTTTTGAATTCAATTAAGAAAATGGAAGATGAATTGGAAACCACAATTAGCAAAAATGGATCCGAAAATTTTGGCGAAGTGAAAACATGCTTGCTTAAAAAAATTGAAAATTATACACGCGAGTATTCAAAGAGAAAACGACTCTGTGCTGAAATAATTGAATCTATTCTTGAAGGATTTCCTGGGACAAAAAAAGGCCTGTACGAAGAAATCGGCATTGAAACTGTAGATTTGGGATGATTCGTACTTAAAAAATTAATACTGCTATCTTATTACGATTTTTATTATCTCTTATTTCGCTTTTTCACGACGAACTTGGAGTATATTTATTTTTAGCAAAAAATACTGAAAATGTGTTTTTTTTTTTGTCGTTTAATTCAATATCCTCGACTTTTTTCCCACAAATATTTCTGAATACTTTACAGTAGAGTGTGGAAAGTTTAGAAAAATAGTTTCAACAGTTTTTGAGTAAAAAAATAGAATAAACGCAACATTGCAGAACAGTCGGTGACTCGATATTTATATTAATTTTTTTTATTTTAAGCTACGATAACCATCGCACAGTACATTTTTCCTTGAGATTTTCACTGACAATGGATTATCATGTAACATTTTTGGTAATTTTTTTAATATCATATTCTCACCTATCCTTTTTATTTTTTATTTTTGTTTTTACTTTGAAACTGTAAAGATTACCGTTCCATAAAGATTCTTCTAATATCTGCAAATTTCCGAAAATGAGACAAGACAGGACAAAAACTGTAGAAAAAAATCTATGGCGTTGAATTCGTCGTAAAAAATTTTCTCGTCTTTTATTAGCTAAAATCATCCTACTTTCCTTTATTCAACGAATAGAAAATTATAATATGTATTTTGTAATTCCAAACTCTTTTCAAGCAGTTTAATTTAGAATCAAAATATAGTCAAATAAGATATTTTTTAACGTGATATGACAACCTGAAAGAGTATCGCATATGTTCATATGTTTGATAAATAAGTCGCTCTAAATTTTTAAGGAAAACAAAAGAAATATAAATTCTAAATTCGTGATTAATTAGTAACTTACTCTTGAAATAATAATACCCGCGATGCTGATGCGAATTTTTGGACCCTTCAATAATTTGTATCTCAAGTCAACTCCATTCCAGAATGAGACGAAGTACCTTTTAATCTGTACATTATCTCCGCCGTGTAGCCTAAGAAAATATTAACGCTTGAGTATTAATTACAGATATTATATGAAAGGAAAAATGGTGACGAAAATTTTTCACATGAAATATCTTCATTTTGTGAATTGCATATTTTTGTATGAAATGAACCATTAATTCTGATAGTACATTAAATGTGAATTTGATCAAAATTTCCGGTTGTAAAAATATTTCATTTACCTGTACCCGTCGTAATCTACGATACACAGGATTTCCGGAAAGATGGCGTATGGCGCTTCGCGCTTTGATCTACTACCGATCGATCGTTTCGATCTAAACCTCTTTCCCAGACGATCAGGCTCCATGAACGCTGAAATACAAAATATTAGATGTAATCCTGATTAGATTTCCAAAGGCACGTTGATTGATAACGCGTATAATTCATTTCTACTATAACATTACTAAATAAGGTGAAAAATGTTCAGAATGGCGATAATAAAATACTCGAAATACCCACCAAAATCACTGTAATCGTCGTCTTGCAGTGGCTGCGATCTCTTGTAAATGACGTGATGATGTGTGTGCTTTAGGTTTCTTTTCGTACGTGTAACGTCATCCTGCTTTGATTTCCCGTGCTGCGAATCTTGCGAATTTCTCACAACATCTTTTAAAATTCGTTTTGGTAACGGTCGTATCACTAATTCTGACCCTATATTTCCTTCCTGTAAATAATCTTCAAATTATCATCCATGCCTAGGTACATTAATTTCGTGGATACGTGAAATAAAAAATTTAATTATTTTAGCCATATTTGTTTAAGGTAACTTAAGAACGCAATTTTTGCTTGTCTCGAAAGCGCAAAATACGGCCGTGTTGGTTTTAAGGTTATGTAGTACTCCTGCCATTACCGACCGAGCAAACTCACCCTTGTTCTTCCTATATTAAATAAACAAATGATCGGAAATTGTTCAAATTTCGACGTTGCATTGCTTCTTTGTAACGAAATTTCGAAAAGTTACTCGTTTCTCGAAAATTGTCAAAAAAATATGTGGTTTTTTCACACATGTTACTAATTCCACATTTTCCGCATTTCGGGGGCCAAAAAGTGAATAGCTGAGATACTTTGCGCAAATGTGAGAATGTTTTCATGCAATATTGGGTTCGCTAAACGAGAAGTAGGAATTATAATAATTTCGCAAATAAAAGATGCTTCTTACGATCGTGTGGTGGAATAGTAACACATATCAAAAAACCACACATTGCTTTGATGATTTTCGTGATCTGAGTAACTTTCCTGAATCCCGCTGCAAAAGAGCGATGCACCATTGAAATTTGAACCATTTCCGATCATTTGTTTATTTAGTATCGGAAGAACACGGGTGAGTTTGCTCGGTCGGTAATGGTAGGAATACTACATGACCTTAAAATCCAATATCGATTATCGACATTTGTTATCAGGTCAATGACCTGCTATGAAATTTCGCTCACGTGAGAACGTGCTTTTCAACTTTGATATGCTAAAATACGAATGTTCTCTGTCGTAATCGATTTTGCAGTTGAACCAAACACTTTATGCAACATTGAAAAGTGTTCTTTGTTGTTCGGTATTTCCTGGGTCGCCGTCGTCGTGTATAAGTCCATCAAGATTCGGTATCGAGATTGAGAGATGCGGGAGGCGCGTTAAAGAGAGAGTGAAAGTGAAAGGTCAAGACACTTTGAGTCACTGATCAAAGTGCCTTTTAACAATGTGTCTGTGCCCTGTAAATTATTACCAACAACCCGAATCTCCAGTATTCCAGTCCTAACCAACCGATATAATTACCTATATCGACATATTATTTTTAGATTGCAGAGAAAGCAGACGAATCATAATTGTTGTAGTATATTTTTAAAAAACGATTTATGATTATTGGACATTTTTATAACAATTTTTTCCTGAGTTATGAACTTTCAGGAGAATTCTTATTCGATTTTTTCAACCAAATATAATTTGAAAACGAAATGAGATACTAAAAACAAGTGAGCATATGTTTTCTTCGTCTTTAGTCATGGGTTCAACAAAAATTACGAAATGAAATTGTTAATTAGAAACAGTTGACCATGAAATTTTACGAAAATTCACAATATGATAAACAATAATCGCGGTAAATTTTTTAGAAAATAAATGCTTGTTTCAACAAACAGCATGAAAGAAAGAAAATATGAAGCGTATGAAAAATTTTGATAACAAAATCTTGTCCGAATTTAAAAATAATGCCCCACCTATTAAAAACGCGTTATGAAACTATTGCCTTTTGATACAATGGCGATTCGAGACTGAATTGAGAAATACGGAGCGCAGCTTACCACGAGAACTTTTCCATTTTCATCTCGCCGAAGGAGAATAGACGCCATGTTGCTCCTGTCTTGGTAAATATCGCCTATATCAACGCTTCCCTGGAAAATGAAATAAATTTCATTAAAGGACGCCGCATCGATATTTCAAAAAAACCCAAGGTAATTCTTTGGTCGTGAAGAACGTCGGAGTGAGAAAGAATTTAAATTTAGTCAAAAACCTTAACATTTTTTGCATGACCGATGAAATCTAAGTTTTGAGCTAAGAAAAGCTCCTTAGATAGAGAAAAAACCACTAAAATCCGTTTGTTCGTTCTCCAGATATCATCCGAAAAAATAATTGATCACACAGTTAAAACTTTCGTAACATGTATACCACCTATTTTTCTTATTTATAAGAAGCGAAGAAATCTGTTTCTCAGAAAATTTACACAACGAAAATTTCAAGCCATGAATAGAAGTTGAATGTTTTTTTTTTTTTTATATAAGTTATAGTTCTTTTATTTAGAAGGTAACTGAAAACTGAAAGGATATTACTTTTTAATATCGATTAATTAATTAGTCATTCGTTGACATACACACTATATCAGTTTTTGCAGCCGATTGATTTATTTTGCAGAATTATTGTCAGATTGCGTGAAAAACGCAAATATTGAGAGAAAAATTCAATTTCTGAAACATCTAAAAATCGTCCATACAGTCTTTCTTTACTCAAATATAGGCATTTTGAGGTAACATTTTCATTTTAAAGTAAAGGGGTCAACCATTTGTTATCAATTTTTCTAAAGTAAAACAGCCGTAACTTCTATTATTAAAAATTGTTCCACTCCCGTTCATGGTTTGAAATTTTATTTATTCCCCATGGAATTATTAAAAATATTGAATGAGAAATTGAAAATAGCCAGTTTGACAAGAATCATGTTTTTTTTACTCAAAAATGAATGAAAAATAAGTTATTGAAAATGAAACAAATTTTTTTAGTGAACTTTCGTGAGAAAATGAGATTGAAATCTCCTCCTCAAAAAATCGATTCATCGTATAAAAGTGTTTCAAAGATTTTGTCCAGAAAAATCTTCAAATATATTTAGAAGAAAATTCTGAAGCATTAAGAAAGTTGCAATACCCGTCAAATTTTAGCAAACCTCTGGACCAGTTTGTGTCAGAGTTTTGGATCGCTGTAGAATTTCTAACAGTGTCCGCGGAATTGGGTGAAAATTATGAGAAACGCCGAGAGTTTGCCGTACAGTTTTCATAATCTTTCAATTTCATCGAAGAATAATGCATAGAAATATATTTTCACCCGCAGGTAGAAAACAAAAGTGTTGTAAAAACGTTCTACCTGAAGCGTGAAACCGGCGATAGAGAATCCCGAAAATAGCGATTATAATCATGAAATATATTGCCTAAGGTTTGAACCGTGATATTTAATAACTTTCCGCGTTGCCCAAGGCCATTTGTTTGTACATTTATTATCGGTTGGAGAATAAAAAGAGCAAAGCCGTAAAGCATGTAATGTATGCCGTGATTTTTGTCAACTTTGCCTCGACTCGGGAGTTTCCAGGTGCAGATGTAGGCAGCCGGTATTTGCAATGAAACGTGCCGGTGAATGGTAAAAGTGAAAATTCCGTGGCCAGATGCGTGACGGAAGGAGTGCGCGAAACAAGCGAAGTAGAAATACAAAAGGCTTAAGTAATGTTCCAGAGTGACGTCACAGCTCTTGGGAAGGAAAGAGAAATCTGGCATTCATTGCGAGTTCGATGATTTAAATTCATTTCGCGTAGACGCGTCGACGTTTCCTTGGAAAATATAAATGTCGGATGAATTACAAGACGTATAATTTCAAGTTTGTAATAATTTATGCACCGAGATTAATTCATTTATATACTCTGCTGAATAACTATTTGTTTAACGAAGGTCGGAAATATTTTGATAATTTCGTTTCCACAAACTTTAATCGTTCGTCATTTTATTCTAATTACTTTCGCGCTGTACGAATAATTTCCAAGATTTGACACAATATTTTACAGAAGGTTTTGTTCCGATGTTTTCAAAGTACCGACTAACGTATCGATATTCCAGGTTAATTTTGAGTAAACATTGTAATTTCTTACAAAAGTTTCTCGATAGTCGATTTATAAGGAAGATAGGTAATAATAATTTGATAATTTTTTAGAATACACTGTCTTAAAAATAAAGATTCGAAAAAACAAACAATTCTCCATATGCTGTATTTTTCTTCCGTCGCTATCCGCGATGATTATACAGAATCAGATGCGAAACATTATTGGTAAGTATCGAACTGCTTTTCGATATATAATACATATACGCACAGAGATTTCGCAAATAAAAAGTCCAGTTCTCTTTCCTGTGCCCAAAAATCTTGTTCACCAATATATGAATACCATAATTCGTATTCCCAATTCACACCTCTTACTTTTGCTAGGTGAACGAAATAGTTTTTTACTTCTGTAACGTAACACATCACGGTGCTAATGCCAAAACGGCTCATAATTATTTTACGCCCTTTTGGCTTTAGAGAGCTATCTAAAGCCAAAAGGGTGCTTTTTTGTTTGCCAATCGTTCCGTAGACTTCTTTTCGAGCTAAATATTGAAAAAAAAAATTTACAGGGTGTATATCTAAGTTTGAAGCCAAAAGGGCGTATATATTTTTGTCAATATTTAGCTTGAAAACAAGTCTACTGAACGTTGGCAATGAAAAAAAAAAAGAAATATACGCCCTGTTGGCATTAGCACCGCGATATAATATTAAAATATGTATATTATGTATCTGACGTTCCAATCGAGCAAGTTAGATCGTGAATTCAAATTTCCACGTTTGAATTTCTATCTTAGATTTCTCTCGATTTCGAGAGTGATACCTAGTTAGCTATTGTAAGTAGGAAACGGTGAAATTATGGCTAAATATTGCATTGATTCATAATTTCGTTTGCTGTAAGAAGACTTTGCAATTTTTTTTCAATTTCAATCTTTACGGAGTGCGGCGTCTAAACCTTAGATTTGAATCATGTACTTGGCACCAAATCTGATTTTAATATTTTTTGTACATCAAGAAAGTATTTTTGCGGCTAGCTATTAGGGCAGTCGTAAAAGGTCATTTTTAATCCCGACGTTCTCCGCTCCCCCTCCCCACCCCCAAATATGCTTCGAATAATTAAAAAATAATTCGCTAATTTTTTTAGATTTTTATCTCAACTCTAATCCGTGCTGCCATAGGGTTGATATTCCCATTTAACCCATTCAACGGAAAAGTAAATCTACCAAACGGACTTCGACGAAATTTAAAATTGAGAGGATTTTTCTTTGGTCGCTGATTACGAATCTGAAATCGAAATTTTGAAATTCAAAATAGCGGATCGAAGAATGCTACCAAGTGACTTTTGGGATGTTTGTCGGCCATATGGGATCCGCCATTTTGAATTGGTAGATTTGCTGTTCCCTTAAAAAGGTTTGAATAAGGAAATAAGCTCTCTTGCAGCACGTGTTTGATTTGAGATAAAAGTCTGAAAAAATGAGGGAATTATTTTTGAATTATTTGAAGCCAATTTAGGGGATGAGACAGTTGAAATTCAAATATAATCTTTTCAAAGACCGCCCTACTAGCTATTCCCATGTTTTTCGAGATGAAATAGAAATTTATGCAAGCATTGATCGTTTTAGTGTATTTGGCGAATGGTTTTCGCACTTGAGTTGTTTTTGAGGAAATAAGTAAGATTAGTGTACCAGTTATCGATGCTGTCCCAATTATTGACCGTTTTTTGTTGTATCTGTTTGATCCATGTAGTTCCAAAATTATCAAAAAATAAATTTGCAGTGTCTAACCCTCCAGCAATTGGTTTTAGTCATTGTTACGTCCTCCAGACCTTAGATTCTTTTGCCAGACCCTTACAGCTACCTTACACCCTGCATCTTCTTCTCATCATCATCTCACTCCCTCGGTTTCCATACCGTATCAGCAGAATGCTCCCTCTACTTCTCCACTGCCACTAACGAGTCCTTTGCATCCTTCCCCCCCAAGTACTTACTCTTAAGTCATTTTTCATTCGGCCAACATCTAAATTCACCTTTCTTCCGATGCACTCTCCATATCTTTGACAATAAATCAATTATATACTCCGATATTGAATTCCTCAAAACAATAGCCGCTCGTCGCGATCTCAATCATTTATCCCGTAACGTCATCGAGAAATTCACAATTTGTGCCGTTGATTTATCACTTTGGAAAATGAAAGGGCCAATAATTGGGTCTAAACGTGTCAATAACTGGTACACTTACTTTAATATCTCTATGAGTATACCAGGCGAAAGACTTATGGGATTTGCCTTTCTTGTCCATCTCTTACTTCTCGATCAAAGATATTTTTGGGGTTATGGTGTTTGAGTTGGTAAATAACCTGCTCGCTGATAAGATTTAGATAAAAAAGGAAAAACTAGGTGAATCTGCATTTGAGTGTTCATTTGCCTGAGACTGTTACGGTATGGAGTATATTATTACTGTACTTGTACTTTCATCTGTGATATATGAATATGTTTTCAAATCATGAACCCTTTCTAATATGCATACTATACATATAGAGTCAGATGTTTATGTTTAATTCTCCGACATTCTTCGTACCTGTGAATTATAATCGTGAATCACGAAATATGTACAGTGAGGTGTCTTAAAAAGAATTCAATTTTGATTTTTCATGCTCCTACCCCTCACGACTTGAGGTTTGATAGAAAAAAACATCCTCGCGAAGAGGGAGCTCTGCAAAAACTTTTTGGATTTATTCGTTTAGAAATTATAAAAAATCAGCAAATTTAGAATAAACAAAGTATTTATTTGATTTTTTATTCTTTTAATTTGAAATACAATCCCTGTGATGAAATTTTTCCATCGAGAAAGTTGGTCATAGACGTTAATTGGCTGTTGATGGGAAGAGAATAATGAGCAGCGGCTTCCACTTAAGCTACAGACCTCCCACTACGCGCGGGTAATTTGTTTCATGAGAACTCAAGTTTTGAGGGGTAGGTGCATGAAAAATCTACATTTTCTCTTTCTCGTTTTGAGATACCCTGACGCACAGCTTGAAAAAAGTAGGTATACACCGAGAAAACCAAGCATTTGATTTGCATTTATTCGATTCATGTGAAACGGTCAAACTTTGACTAAATTTGATTTTACCAAAACAAACTTTTACTTATAACTGTAAGATGATAAATTATTCAGTTGGATTGACAAAGTTTAACTGGATCTGTAAAAAAAAAAGCTGTCAACTCAATCGATCGTTACAGTGATCGATTCCCCCTATGCAATGAAAATTGGACTCGTTCGATTAAAAAATTATTTATTTCGCAGATGGAAGGAATTATTCCATAAGGTCCATAAAAGTCGTTAGCTAATTGAAAGTGTGAAATTTCCTGAAACGAATTAAAAATTTCAACGATTTGTTACTTCTTCAAGTCTGATAACTTTCCTTTTAGTCTACAACGAAAAATTACGTCTCGTTTTTATTGTACACGATACTTATACAAGTCTTCGATCCGGCTAATTGTAAGAAGAACAGGACAAAAACAAAACAGTGTAATTAGAATATTTTCTCAGCAGTACCTCGGATACGTCAACGTAATGAAGACCGTCTGGTTGGGAACTGTTTTTCTCGACAGTCCAAATCGGCAGATCCTTCGCAGGTAAGAGGCCACGTGTCGGCTTTAAGGAGAGATTGTAATTTTTTCCGAAAGCTTGAAGCTCCAATTCGGGCTCAGAATTGATGCTCCTCTTTGGCAACGTGTGGCGAATCGGTATCACCTCGTATTCAGGCACTGAAAATGATCGTGAGAAACAAAAAAAAAAGTTTTATTTTTTCTGTATATTTATTTGTTTTTTTTTTTACTTTTTTCTCAAGATAATGAGTTAAACTTTGTTAGTTGTGTAATTTTCTTCGACGTTCTTGTTATTCGATTTACCCTTCCAATACTCTCTGTCTTTCACAAAAGTGAGTGAATTTTGAAAATTCGTGTTTCGACAATCAGCCATTAAAATCAATTCGGGTTTGTTTTATTCAAAACTATTTAGATCGAGTCTTATTTACATGTTTTCTTACTAACATCTATCAATAGAAAGCATATTTATTATTAGAAGGTTATCTGCAATAACTTTAAGGTTTTATTAGACGGGTATTCTCAACCAAAAGTGAGTCTCGGTGAGAATATTGAACACTTCGCGAAGAGTTAAAAATATGAAAAGAAATGATTCATAACCAAGTTAATAAGACAATTCGTTTTGAATAATAATAATGCTACATAGTTGTTAAGAAATTGTTTAAACAAAGATTTATGTAACAAATTTTTAGTGAAATTTTTTGATTTCTACAAAATGAATCTATTGGTTATACTAAATATCTATGAATTTTTTTGGAATTTTTGGCGATTTTGAATAATTCCGTTTTCCAAAATTTTCCAACGCTCTATTTATGAAACAATTCGTTACATACCTCTAAAATTTCTTCAGTGTAATGTATAATCATTTACGAAACCCTATCAAAAAATTCAGATCTTTGATCCGTTTTTCAAAATCGCTGAAAATACCAAAAAAATGCATAGGTGTTCAGAAAACTCAATATATTCATTTCGCATGAAATTTAAAAAATCTCATTAGAGATTTGTTACACAAATTTTTTTTCGAACAATTTGTCAACATTTTTTTGGCATTATTGTTATTCAAAACGAATCATCTTATCAATTTGATTATGGTTGATTTTTTTTGGATTTTCATCTCATCACGAAATATTCTCACCGAAACTGATTTTTGGTTGGGAATATGCGTCCAATAAGACCTTAATTACTTTGCTGGGTGACAGGTTATGCCAACTGATTTACTTCAAATCTACAAACAGTATTTTTGGATAGTTTATCTTCTTTGCCATAACCCCATCTTTTTAGGTGTCGAATTTTTCATTTGTTAATTAAATTGAAAATTCGTATGTCTTGGACGAAAAATCGAATTTCAGCTTTAAGTGGCGGTCATTTTTCTGAGATAAAATTTAGATCACAGAGAATAAACTATCAATGAATACTGTATAAATTTGTAAAAAACTGGTTGATCAGTTTTTGAGATGTGGGCACTGCAAAATATGACACCGATCGAAATGGTTTACTTGTTCAATTTACATACTTTCGAATAAAACGAACCTAATTGAATTGAATTGAATAATTGACTGTCGAGGTATAACTTCCCAAAATTCACATTGTTTTCCAGCCGTCCACTCGTATACCTATACTTTATATAATATATTGGGTATTCTACGTGAAATAAGCCAGTCTGTGACGCTGATCATTTTGAAATTTCTTATTTTGTTTGATTACACGGCAGTCCTCGCCCGAAAAAGTACACAAAATTGTTTTTAAAAATTGATTTTTTCAATAATTTTTCTCTACAAATTATTCGAGCCCTCTACGAAAACGATGATCAGACGATTTACACAATTTGTAAGATATGAAACGATTATTTCAAGCCTAAAATAAAAAAAATGGGATCCGAATTTTTCAATTTTTTTCAGAAGGATTTAAATTTGTGATCTTAATAATTTCGACGTACTTAATTAGACAAGTATTTTTTATGGCCAAATTTTTCTAAGGTTTCTTAAAATTAAACCATAATACGGAAGATACAAAAGTTTTTTCATCTAATTAAGTCGAATTTATTGGGAAAAAAATGCGAATGCTCCTGGAAAAATTGAAAAAAAAAAACGGAATCCCACTTTCGGTTTAGTCTTTCAATATTCGTTGGACGTTTTAGTATTTGTACGCATTTCTGCAAAAATTAAATAATTCTTTTTCAGTTTTCTTGTATAATTTTCACAAAAAAATTGTTAACTCTAGTTGGTCACGCCTCAGTAGTATCGCATAACGCTCACACGGGGTGAAATTCGCCACAAACGCAATATGTTGCTTGAAAAATGAGTTCTGAAAATCTAAAAAAAAAATATTTAGTCATTGGTTAAGGATGGCAGAAAAATTTCACTCAGTTTTCCTCACCGAAAATAATTAAAGAAAGTTTCAAATGTACGTAATTAAGTGAAAAACGTGTGTAAAAAAATTCTCAAATGATTATTTTGAAGCTAGAGACATAAACTTCAAAACGCATATTGTGCGTTTGGTTTATACCAGTTTTTTTTGCAAAGACATATCTCTTTAAGGCGACTCGCGTCGAAATTATTGAAAATTAACTTCTAACTCAAACGCCTGCATGGTGCAAAATCATTTATTATCCATTTCTGCTCATCTTTTTAAAAACCCGTTTTTCAAATTTTAACGAACATTGAACGAAATTTCTCGGACAATTTTTTTACGATTCATGAAAATGCAAATCATAATACAAAGGATTGTTGAATGATTGAATGATATAGCCCAATATGTAATAACTATCCTGAAGCTCATACCTCGAGCTATAAATCGATTTATCTAACACTTTTTTAAACCATTTGAGGCAAATGCGTTGAAAATGCGTCTTTTTACAGAATACTTATAATTGTGAGAAGGTAATTGTGGGGAATGAAAAAGTGGAAGTCGGTAATCTTGGGTCTTAGGGGTCGCTGAAAGCAATCCAACATCAGAAGTTCAAAATTCGAAATGGTGGTCTGAATATGGTGGACTGAAAATATAAAAATTGCTGATTCGCGCCTATTGGATCCATTATTTTAAATTTTGTAAATTTGTCAGATCCAACCCCATTTCTGAAATCAGCGACCTCGAAAACCCTTATATACCCAGTTTCAAGGAATTTGACTGCAAGGAAAAATTTATGCTTCAAAGGTTAGTTTTTGTGAACAGTGTAAACGAAAAAAAAAATGGACAAGACAAAATCTCAAATCGCCAGCGTCACGGTAGGCTGGGTGATTTGGCACGAGATACTTCGTCAACAAACACACGTTGCACAACGCCGACTCTAATGGGTCAATACTCTCGCAATCTGCAAATGATACGAATTACGCAGAAATTGCAAGACTGATGGAGATGACATGCGTTGTTTAGAGCTACGAATAGGACATTTTTCTGTCAGTCAGTTAACAGTTTGTCGTCAACGTTCCCACGAATTTCTGACAAATGTCGACGCGCAAATTTTTGCTTTTCGTTATTTAACTGTTCTGCGATATTTGACGAGTAAATATTGATTCATTATCGGAATGATTCACGACAGTTGTATTACAAATAAATTTTGCTTCGCCTTACGAAAACGAAATAGATAAAAAAAAAGAAGGAAAAATAAAAAACCGCTGCAATCAATCTTGAGTGTAAATTCATGGAGCATGTATTTATAATTTACGCTTCGACTGTAATTTCAAATCATTACCCAAATCTTGTTGCTCGGTGTGGAAAACTGACAGCATCTCTTCCGTTGTCATGTGTTTGTGTATCTGGAACATAAATGATATTTTATTTTAGCTAAATAAAATTTGTCTTTTTTCATTAATTGTAATAAATTTTAAATGCATTGGGGTGTAAAATAATAATGAACTGTTAAGGCTAGCTTAGCTGCGAAAACATTTCAATTTTGGTATACATGAAAGTTGAAAAGAATCTTCTCGCGTGTACACAATTTCAGACCAGGTCGTCGACCTCGTAAGGTAAGGAAAAAAAACATTCCAAATCGCATATATTTCTTTTGAACGTCATTGCTTCAAAACAGATATAAATTTTTAGCAGACAGAGTTTATTAAAAAAACAAACAGTAAAACTTTGCGAAGTTTCAAAATATCACAGTAAATCATCAGGTTCACATCGGATCGGAGTTGGTGGAACGGGTTTCAAGCAAGTTGATAGTAGGTTACAAAACAGAAGAAATCATGAGATGAATTTTTGCGAAGACTTTGTATCAATTGAAAGGGGCGGAAATAATTTTCAGAACCTTTCAAAGATTTCAGCAATCTTACTTCGAATTTGAATTTCTGATAGTTTTACAGTTCTTTTGGGTAAAACTGTTGAAAAATTTCGCATGATTTCTGTAAGAATTTTATAGAAATACATGAATTTCTTTGTAAGAAAATTTTATTTCAGCAGATTTGTAGGAAAACTGATATTTTTGGCAATTTTTTAAAACATTTTCACGATCCTAGTGTTATTCCAAATATTCGTGTACCGATGCGTTCGTACTTATTCAAACTACATTACAAAAAAAAAACACTAATTTCGACTGTTTTTTTAAAACTTTCCACTTCCTCTCAGAAATCCATCTCAGATCTTCACAACGTGGCACCGTAAAAAAAATACACAGAAGTACCAGGACTCCGATTTTTGCGGACTTGTGATGTGGATTGAAGGTTTGAAAAAATATGAGCTTTCTCTATAAATTGGTCTGATTTTTCGTACAACTTGGTCGGGAAACCGAAAACTCGGACCTTTTGAGATCTTCATTGAAAAGAGCAGTTTGCAAAGAACCAAAGCAAAAAAAAACACCCTAAAATTTCTTGAAATCCCTAAAACATGTTAAAAATAATTTGTACTTTTCCGGGAATAATATCAATTTTTTCTCAATACTGTCCGAAAACATTGTATCATTTGGAGTAAAAGAAAAATGAGAAATTTTCATTGCAAATATCATTCCATGCTCTCGCGTCTCAGGTATCCGACCCTGTTGAGAAGATGTTGGTACCTTAATAGGTTACCAGTACCCATTAGCATCAACGCACACTAATTCATTACAAATTCTGATTTCTTTTTCTTTTTTTTTGCAAAAATTTAGTCCTGCAGTGGAATAATTATAAATATTGTAAAAAGCGGTGTATTTTGAATGGCGAACCTAACCCCCTTTCCTGATCGTTTAGGGCTAACGTGGAGAATTATTATTTGAAAGAGATTTTTCTTTATTTATTTTGAACTGATTCAGAGGGTGTCTCAGTCAAAATTGTCCCTGGCTTATTTTAAGGATCATCTTAACGTATACTTTCATGTAAGCTTATGGTTGGTTGATCACACTTTTCTAAATAAGCGTAACAGACCTGTAAGAAAAATACACGTAGCTCTCATTCGGTAAAGTTGATAATTAAGGATGAAATTGATTTTTTTTTTTTAAATAAAATTGAAGTCATGTTTTTATTTTTGCCTACCTGCTCAAACTAAATTTACAAACTTCATATATAAACTGATTTCGTTACAAATAAAATTTTAATATCGGGGCCCGTGCCTTGATTCGGCACTGATAATGGAAAGGCTTTAAATGTCACAAACGACAATAAAACCATTTTGCATTACAGGTATCGACGGTTTAAATCTTAATCATCGTCTGTGTTTTGAAACTAATATTTATAGCAACAAGTGTATCACACCTCGTCACATTATACATACAATAAGATGTTAGAATGGCAGACCAATCGGCTTTTTGAGACCAGTTTTCTGGTTAAGAATTGGCGGAATGTGCCATACGTAGTAGGTGGATTCCTGAGGGAAAACCGGCAGAACTTGATTCAATAACGTTCACCTGAAGTAGTCATATTTCAAGAGCCGGTGCAAAAAAAGAAGGTTCATAATGCAATCTTCTACAGAATTGATTATCTTGTTGGAAAATTTTAAGGGGTGTCCCCTGAATGTAAAATCAAGTTGAAAAACACGTTTTGTGAAACATCTCTTGAAGCGTGCATCGTACGACAAAACAATACAGATCGTTTTTGTAGATAATAAAATTTTCCACAACTTTCAAATTTTCATTTACAGCATGACAAACTTTTTCATTTTGATGAAAGATTTCAGGGAAAAAAAAAAAAAAAACAAAAGAAAATGTATGGGAAGTTTTATGTTCTACAAATTTCATCATCGCCATTTTTACTATTTCATCAACCCCTAACTACGTATATGTTTGGCAATATCGATTTTGGAAAAAGTTTGCCGCTCTATGTATAAAAATCTATCCGCCATAGAGAAAAAAGGACGGTATAAAAGTTGCAGAAAATTTTATTACCCATATACTAGAAAGGTTAGTGAATTTCTCGTACGACGCTACGGTTCGGGAGATATTTGATAATACGTGTTCTCCAAGATGGCGACCGAAGCTCACGCCTAACACTTGAATCTACATTCAGGGAACACCCGAGAACATTTTCCAAACAAGAAAATCAATCCTGTAGAAGATTGCAGAAAAAAAGTCCCTGGCTCTTGGCCTATCACTTGTGCCTAGTTTGCGTACTTGGTTAGGTGTTTCATTTGTACAATCTATGACTGAAAGAGACCTTGAAACAGAAACACAGCCGCGGAGTCTGTGAAGCGATTGGAAACTCGACGCCACCGCACAATGCAGCGAATCGAATCTTTGCACACATCGGTGTACGTATTATGCTTAACGTGTGTTGAAACTCTTGCAGCCAGTTAGTCAATGGCTTCATAATAGGCACGCTGGCGAAATAACCAACGAACTGGGTAATCGCCGAGTTGCGATTCACGATTTTTAACTCGCATTGAGACTCGATTCGTTCGTTAGCTTTTTTCTTTTCTTTTTTTTTCCCTTATGCGGTTGAACGCTGATTATAGAAAATTATTCATTAAAAAAAGTATACACCAAGTCTTTATATTACGTTATATCAGAATTATGCAGTGGATGTACTGTGAGAAATTTCATTAGTTATAGTTGCTAAAATATTGTAGTGAAATGGGTATCGTTTTGGAAGCGGTTTCAATATCTGTAGGAATTACGAAAAAATGTGGTGCAATCGAGTAACCACCTAGTATGAATATATATTCTCGTTACTGCCACAAAACTAATTATCATTACGTACGAAGAACTACATCTTTCGGTTTTGGTGAATAAAAGGGGAGAAAAAAAAAACAAAAAAAAAAAAAAAACAGTCAAGTACGCTACAGCAACCACAACTAGAATTTTTGTTTTTCTTGTGTATTTATTTATCTCTTTCTGTATTAAAGAAAATATAATTTAATTTACGATTTCGTTTCTGAGCATCGCGTCTCCCATTATTGAGGAATTTATTAGAAGCATTCAAGTGGTTTATTCACCGTTTGCAATACTGCGCGACAAATTTGTTTTTCCCCACGCGTAGTCTGCAAAACATTACTTGGAACTTGTCTCATTTCGCCGTCGTGAATAAATATATATATATAGTACAGCAAATAAATATAAAAATTTTAGGTAAGCAATATAAACAGTTTCCTGCGGCTGCGTACTGTTTGCGCATAAATTCGCAAAACTATCACCTGTACGTCAAAAAAACATGGATCAAAGACAGACTTTACGCGGCTTCTTTACTTTGAAACCGAGGGAAAAGAAAAAAATAGAGCCATGAGAAAAACAACAAGCATTACATGGGTAATTTAATTACACTTATACCGTGTGCATCTTTGTCAGAAAACTTGCAACTATCACCGCAATAATCATTTTATACATTGTCAAGTTTAAAAAGATAAAACACGAACGAAAATAGCTATAATATTGATGATAATAATAATTCAACTCGACCAGATCAGACTCACGTCATTTCGAAAACCACCAGCTTCGATAACTCAATTTAATTGATCGCGGCTCATTCAAAGTTGAAAAACCCCAGCCGAGTAAAATTTGTGCAAACAATATGCAAATTTAATTCTAAAATATCGAAAGAAATATCAGTGTTAATGGTTTTGCATCTGTATAGTTTAGCTATCCATAATCGGTCATTTATTGAAAAATAATTTGCAATATTTGTGTACAACTGCGTCGTATATTTACTTATTTAGTACAACTACGTTACAACTTTACTTGTATGTGTTTTATTACAATGTGATTAAATCGCGGCTCTTCGATAAATATAAATAAAATATACCGGAGAATGGGGTTGAAAAGGTCGGTAAAGCAATAGAACATGACCATAGATTCCGATTCATTGCACAAGAACGATAAAATGCCGAGGTTATCGAGATCTTACGACGTGTGTTGGGTTTTATAGTTAAATAAAGCGGGAGAATGCTTAAATGATTTTGAATTTCTCGAATTTAACGGTGGAAATTTACTACGATTGATGTCGTCTGCTCTGTAACCGTTATTCGAAGACGAGTACAGGACCTATCTCCTTGGTTATTACAATATTATAAATTATATTTGAAACACGGACAAGAGAATTCGTAACAGACGACGAATCAGCTTTGTTCAACCGATCGTCAAAAGCTGGACATTATTTGTTAGAAAAAAAGAGAATTTGAAAAAAAAAAAACGTCGACGAACCGATGAGGCGCGAGTAATTGTTCTAACCTTCTTTCTTCTTTTTTGCCTTCACTCACGGTTTTCGGATTCACCGATAAGTTCACCAAACCGTTCAGTGGGCCAAAATTAAGGGGCAGAACTATTTACGGGAAAATTCACATATTTGTATAATACAATACTATACAAGTTCAATTTATGTGTTTTTAGTTGAATCCCGGAGCCCAGAGATACTAAAATACTTAACAGCGTTGTTGAGGGAAGTCTGCAGATTAAGAAACCATACGATTTTTTCCAATTGAGTGAGGAATAAGGGAAATAACACAAAAGAAAGTGTAAAAGATCCCACTTTTCACATTGCTTCTTCTATAATTTGTATTCCGAAATAAAAATATCCTATCTAGTCAACCATATTCGTTATTCATACATTTCTGACATTCGGAGGATTCAACTTCACTAACTTTAGACTAAAAAGAACAGTTCTATGGTGACTAGAGGGTTAATTACGAAAGAGGTTCGCAGTTTCAATTTTTCTATCAACCAAGGAGATAGTTTTCTCACAAAACTAGCGAGAGCTGAATTCGGTTACTAATTCTAAGCCTTTGTTTCTCAACTTCTCCGGTTTCCACGCTTTTTGACTGGACTGTACGCCCGACACATGCCGAACGTATAAATCCTTGCGAAAAATGAGAACAGTACATGTAGATAGTTGTAGGTATCCATTACTACCGAGCTGGTAAGGAACCGTTATTAAAAGTACCACATCGTGTGTAAAATAGACTGCAAGACTACGCTTTCCCGGGTATTTGTTAAGTAGGTATTATACCTATACGTAGCACTGCTCTGACAACTGTACCAGAAATGAAAGTGAATGTAGCAGGCGTGCATCTTACTATATTATATTTTTCACCTATAGAATCAGTACACCAAGCTGCAGAGATATAGGAATGGCATTTTAGAGTACTGTGAAAACAACTTTGATAACACAGTTCTGCAACCAAAAAACTGCACAGGTTGTTTTTTTTTTTTTTTTTTAATGCTTTTTCTTACAGATTTTTACTCACTGAAACGGGAAAAAATATTCAAAAAGTTCCATCGCGTCAGATTTTTTCTAGAACTAGTGTTTGTAGTTTCATTTGGAGTGAAATTTCCGTTTAACTAGAAATCTGGTATCTTATTCTTGTTGCTAACAAGCCTATGCAAAAGCGATTTCTTACTTCGATTTAGTATGTATTAGAGTGAGACTCGAGAATAAATACAAGCAGGGAAACAGAAAATGGAAAGCGGAAGTGTGTTCGGAGGTGTATCGAAGAGAGGAAGAAAAGGTTTCATTGGGGAAAAGAATGAACATGGAATGTTAAATACATTTCGTAAAGAAATTGTTTGTTTAATTTTATAAGAAATATTGTTTAGTTCATTGTAAAAAAATTGTCGTTTTTTCATTATTGTTATGCTTTTTTTAAAAAAGGATCTTATATTTTGCAAGAATATTGTACGCGATGGACGGAAATGGAACTGATTTTTGGTTTCAGCACACTAATAACATAATATTTATCAAAAACGTCTCGTGCAGCTGAAACAAAAATATTTGTTTGCAGACCTGTGTGATCGCTCAATCGACGTTTTCGAATATGCCTAATTCGTAAGCTTCAGATTTTCCTAACAAATGAAACTATTGACGAACCTTAGTCGATAGTTGATCAATTAAAAAAAAAAAAAATTGAGAAAGTACATAATTACACCTGAGCTTCTGGCTTCAAATAAGAGAGCTAGAGATCGTTACTAATCGTAAGCGAGAGCTCGGACTACGACGGAATCCGGTTGTCGGAAGAATCTCGTTAACTTTTATCTTTGGACTTTGCCCATTGGCAGTGAAATTCCTACAGCGGTGTGGGTTTGTATATTATAACATATACGTGACATATTACACGTACACAGTGCCATCCGAAATTTTGGGATCACTTTTTGAGTTTTCGATCGGGATAAGAAGTTGGATCTCTCAGTCAAAGACAAAACATGAACGAATGATCGAAATCCCGTTTCAAAGTAGAAGAAGGCAGCTTCGTTAGATTTTGAAAATAAAAAAAAAAAAATTATCTCCGACTCTGCTTCGCACTCGTTGCATAATGTTGATCGTGGTTTTTCTCCTTCTTTTTTATTGTGTTGCAGATTTCATACCTTGAAGAATCTCTTTTTATAATATAGACGCCATTATGGAAACAGGTTTTTCCAAATCACAAAAAGAAATTTCCATTGCTATTAGCCGAGAAATTACACATAACTTTGTAATAGTATGAAAATGGTAGTCAAGAAAAATAAATAAATAGACTTCAACATTACGTTGTGAATGCAGAGAGAATCCTTTATGGATCCAAACGTAGAGCCTTGGATGAAATCTACTTTTGAATGCGTATGGCCCCCAAGGATTGCATCGTTATTCATTGTACTTTGGTGGAACTGGATCTGTTTCCAGATGTGCTGGCAGACCAAATGTATTTGTGCTTAGCAATGAGTATGGATTGAAACATTTTTTTTTTTTTTTTTTTGTAGACAAACTTATTTTCGCCAGAATTTATTGGGGTATTTTTAAAAATGAATCTTGGTGAGTAATTGTTTTGCTGGTTTCTAGATTGCAAAGTAAATTTTTGTCGTTATTTTCCACTCTGATGTACTTGGCGCAAGGTTTTTTGGAGGTGCTTCTGATGAATTTCAGTACTTGTTGTTTGCAAGCAAGGCTATTAGTTATGCGTCTAGATTCATCGAAAGCTCTACAACTTATAAAAATAACTTGAACTAGTGTACGACGATCAGGAATGATTAGTTAGTTTTTATTCGCGACTATCAGTTCACTGATGAAAAATTTAGAAATTTGTGTCGAAATTCGTATCGCTAACTTTGCTTGATCGAAGCTTTTCGTACCTTGTGACCCCACAAGATCAGTTATAATTATACTCTTTAATCTCTCTGCTAGTTTGGCTTTTTTCACGTGGCTATGTTTGGTAAATTGAGCACTCAATGTTATTTAATCGATCGAGCTCATTGAATTTGCACAGTTTCCAGCTACCCAAGTTTCATTAATTATTTAAATGTTTATCGTGGAATCTCAATATTGTCAAAGAATTGATGTTTTGATTAAAGTTAATTAGCCGGAACTTCAAACTGCATCTCGTTTCTGAATCTAACACCACGAAATAACAAATTTAGATGATAAACGTTACATGGCACAATACTTGATAATAAAAAGCAGCACAACATCAAATGTAAAATTATCTTACCGCTGTTTGCACTTTTACTTTGAAGAGATCAACATTTAATTGCTTAAAATCAACTGACGCAAAGATTCTCTCTTCCATTGACGTTACCACAATTTAGTAGAAAGATTTGATTTTAGATACTGAAAATTTGCAAATTTGACGCCTTACTAAAGCGATATCATGAAACATCTTTTGACGCACCATGAAGTTTAATAAAGAATTTTCTCGTCAAAATCTACGATAATGGCGTTAAATCCTACGACTGCGTACTCCGAGCTTGGAAATACCTTCGCTGTCCGTGTTCAATTTCACTTCAGTGAAAGCTCGTACATAGCTTTTACATCGCTAGGATATTACTGATATCGCGAAAAATTCCTATTAAAAACCATATTGGCATGAGAACCTCGTGAAATGAGTTTCACTAATAAGTTTCGGTATCGGTTCATCTTGATGTACTCCGTTACGCCTTTACACATCCTTGTGATGTGAAAATAGATTTCTCAAAACAAAGCATTACATATTTCAAACAGTTTTTCACTCGGAGTTGTAATTCTAAGAACATATATTAATCATGAATGTTGTTAAAATAATTATTCGCCAACCTTATAGCTTGAATCGCCTGAGACAAAAAGTTCCAACTCATAGTGTAGGAATAACTTTGTTGGATCTGAAACTTTCTGTTTGCTAGTCGCTGAATGCAGGTGAGCTAAATTTCATGATCGTGCCAAATGACAAGTCAAGCGGTGAAATACATTCGTTACATGATTACATGATCATGGTAAAATTCAGCGTTAATAAATGTTTGATTATGTTATCACCAATGTCATACCAGAGTGGCCATATTCTTTAAATCTGACTTGTTTTTCTAAAACAATGTCTAATCGGTTACACGCTCGGTAAAAACTACAGCGCGAGGAAACTGTTTTTTTTTTTTGAATTCGTTACACTCGAGTTTATAAATTAAGATGTTTTGATCAACACTTGCCTAATGCAATTGAGTTTTGGGTCGATATTAGACCAAACATCACAAAACTAGTTTATTCCTGACTCAACTGTAGTGGCCACTTTAGTGACCTGAAGAGCGGGACAAAAGTAGCATATGATTCCCTTATACTTTTTTCCTGCATTTACGGCAGAAAAGTTTTTACTTCCCGGTTATTTGCTAATGGAGTAGCCACTTTTCGAGTCAATATGGCGGTCGCAGTTAAGTCAGAAATAAAATTCTATGCGCAAAACGAGAATAAAGTCATTTATTCCATTGTTGCGTAATGTACTATTTAAGATTATATGGAAAACGAGAATGCTACAGCAGAAAGTTCTGCAGTTTTTATTCTTTTACGCGTATCAGCGTAAACTTCGTTGAAACGATATTTAATTTTTCTTGATATGTTAAATAAACAAACGAACGGAAGAGGTTTGAATTTCGACGGTGGATCGCCCTTTTGTACCGGAATTCAGGAAAGTTACTGATATCCCGAAAATCGGCAAAAAAATGTGTGGTTTTTTTCACACGTGTTGCTATTCCCACATTTTCCGCACTTCAAGGGCCAAAAAGTGCATAGCTGAGTCACTTTGCGGAAATCCGGAAGAACGATGATTGCGGAAATCCATCGTGAGACTGTTTTCATGCAATATTAAGATCGCTAGACAAGAACTAGGAACTACCTACATTAATTTCGTAAATTAAAGATACTCTCACAATCAGCTGGGAAGCATCTTTTTTTAAGTGATTGGTTACACTTTTTAATCTATTTATCCATATAGCAGCATTTTGCCATTCTGTTGAGTATCAGTGTAAAAGTAAGAATACAATAATGTAATTAATCTAATATCTTACGAAATGTAGTGATTTTCACTTACGTTGTAGCCTTGTGCAAGAGTTTGGCTGACCATGCATAGTAAAACTAAAGTGCAAAGCATGATGTACAGAAATATCCCAATTCGGGTGCGCCAAGTTACTGAAACAGAAAAAAAAACAGATTTTTATTTGTGCATGCCTGTAAACGAGGAACTGCATGTGCAGAAACATACAATTAGCTTTAAAATTCATGGACGCATAACAATTATTTATGCATACATGTTTGTGTACGAGAGTCAATAACAAAAATTTACGCGCAAGTCGAAGCAGTCTTGTTATCGCTAAGAGATGCCCTTGGCGTATACGGCGAAAATATGATCACATATTTCTCTCCATTCACGGTTGACTCCAACATTTGAGAATTTTATTCAAAAAGCTGGCAGGAAGAGCTTGCATTTGAGATCTGTTTCGATGCAATCAATAAGGGGAGAGCTGAGAATAAAATTTGATACATTTTTAATCTCATCAAAATCATCAGTTGGCTTAACAATTTTCATCGTCTGCCTTTCAGTCTAGATGTATAAGATACGCTTGAAAGTTGTATGACTTTAAAGATAACATAGCGAGGCACTGTTCTACACAGAAATTAGCAGTTTAACTACAATTGATTTACCTTGGGACAAGTCCCCTAAGGCAGCATGAAGAGTTACCATACGTAACGATGAAATGAAATAAAATAAAGTAAAAAACGAAAGTAATAGCAAAGAAATAGATGTAAACATACACACAGCAGTGACAGATAAGAGAAAAATAACTAACAAGGAGCAAACATAAATAAATAAATAAAATGGAGAAGGAATGGACCAGCGGATAAAATGAAAATAAAGCTAGACAACAGCGTTGTAAGATCGTCGTTTAAGATCGAGGAAACAGGTAAATATGTTGACCTTGAACAGCCCTACAGTTTTCACCTCAAAAATTGCAGTAGGCAGCGAATACCAATGAGGTTGAAGTTAGTAACGTTACTGTAACGACGCGTGTTTAGGAAAGATCGTTACTTCGCACCTTCAGGATTGTCTGTTTAGTGAACCACACTAAACAAAACACATTTATATTTTGAAAAGCCAACTCATTGAAAGTTACTCTCAAATTGAACAATAGAGAAGATTTCCCTGATGTTTCGTTACCGTAACGTTACTAACTTCAGCTTCGAGAATTCTGTAGGTAGCATGCCGTCACAACAATTGACCATTCATAACAGACCGTCCGGCAGAACAACACTTGTAAGCGATGGGTTTACGTGGCAAACGACACTCCGCAGGTCTAAAAGACTCTGCCAGGTAAGCAGGACTGCCAGAGTGCAAAACGTTGAATAAGTAACACCCGATAAAATAGAGCCTCCTGTTCTGTAGGATAAGTGTAACAGAAAACAACGACCTATCAAAGTCGAGGTGATGTAACACGGTATTGATCTTATTGCAGATTTTGTAACACGTTCGTTCTAGGAAAGAGTAGGCATCGACACGAGATCAAGACTCTTAACTTCATTAGCATAATTTATACAATGATTTCCGACTATAATAGGAGGTAGGGGAGTGGCATTGAGCTGATTTATAAACCTCACAGTACCACATAACAGCGCCTTGGTCTTGTCGTAGTTGATTTTGAGACAGTTATTCAAAGCTCAGTCAGAAATGGCCAGCACATCCTCAAAAACTCGTCTGACATCTTTATTAATGTTCACTGAAGAAAACGTGAAATAAATTTGAAGGTCATCTGTGTAAAGAATGTGCTCACAATCACACATCACTGTCGGTAGATTATTCAAAAAGACAGAAAAGAATAACGGGCCAAGCACAAACTCCTGAGGAACCCCTGATTTAATTCCAGCCCAGAAAGTAACAGAATGACCATACGAGAATCCATGGCTTATTTGAACTTGCCGGTTAGTTGAGCAAGGCTGACTACATATTATATTTACACCGAAAACCCAACTTATACGGATCAAGTAATTCATGCGCTCCACATAGCCGGCGAGCTGATAATACACAATCGTTTCAAGACCCTTGGAAAGTGCACCCAGAATAAGAATGGAATGGAAATCATCCCACGAGACAGGGTTCTTAGTTTTGTTGATCGGTTGAACCAAAGGTTCTTCCATAAAAGGGGAAGAACAGAATTAGTAATCGAATAATTACTGATTTCCAGTACAAATGGAAACAGTGATTTCATTACAAGACGCAGATGTCTAGCACTTATGCCATCGCAGCCGGAGGCTTTGGAAGTGGATGAAAGAACTAATTCAGCAAGGTAGACAGGCGTGATGTGTTGAAAATAAAAATGTTTACAGTTAAACTCAGAGTCAAGGACAATTGGAACCACAAGGCAAGGAAGACCCGAGGTACTAGTCTGTGCAAAATAGGCGTTAAGACGGTTAGGCGTCAGATCTACAGGAAGCACAACCTAGCGCTGCTTACACAAACCGAAATGTCTCAATTCACGCCATAAGGATCTGGGCGTGGTGAGTGCAGAAAAGAGATGTTGTAACAGGTAGACTCAGTAGCCCAAGTTAGCATTTGGACGTGATTTCAGAGGGTTTTGTACCTATTGTACAGCACCAAGCACAGAGCCTTATTAAATACTTTAAAGTTATCATTACGTTCCCTCGTGAGACGCCGAATGTAGTCAGTTAGCCAAGAGGCAGGAGTACGCTTAGTGTGACACGTTTTGGACAGTGCGTGATTATCCAAGGTGTCAAGTAAGTGCGTATTAAGCAAGGCAAGCTTATCGGCGATTCCAACTCTATCGACTAATTCCTTATCCAGCACAGAGGTCCTGTTTTGGTTTAGCGAATCCTGGTGGAGGGCCTGCGCATCGATCTTCTTGACGTCCCGGTAACTGAACGACTTAGGAGCAGGACGAGGTAACTTAAGCGGGTAGCCAACACAAAATCATTCGTGCCCTGACAGAAACGGAGCACCCGACTGCCCTTGGAATACAATCTTCTCACTATCGTCAACTACACAAAGATCCGCCCACGTATAAGAGTCTTCAGTGTAATGCGTAGGCTCAAACGTAACGACATACAAATTATTACACGCAAATAATAGCAGCAATTGCTCAGAGTGGAAGGAGCATGACAAGAGATTCGCATTAAAATCCCCACCAATAACAAGGTTTTGGTAAACATGTTCAGAAAAAGTGTCCTCGAATCCGCTCAAACACCCAATCTCACGAAGATGGTATACAACGGAAAACCGTAACTTAGACGCAATTGGAATAGCCATATCCAATATTA
This sequence comes from Neodiprion fabricii, assembly GCF_021155785.1. NCBI lineage: Eukaryota > Metazoa > Arthropoda > Insecta > Hymenoptera > Diprionidae > Neodiprion > Neodiprion fabricii. The sequence continues at coordinate 23,558,372 of NC_060240.1, forward strand.
TAAATTCTGGCTTATGGCAATACTGGCCAGGAAACCTTAGGATTACTCAAGCACTTGGATTAGAATGTACGTATACAGCTACCCTGCCTCTGCAATACATCATCGTGTCGTAAAAATAGTCTCTAAAGTAGCTAGCAAAGTTATGAAAACGAGCAACCAGGAATTGAACGTTAGAGTGGCAGAATTTCAAGTAGCCGTGACAGCGACCAGATGAAACAGAACGATCAGCTGGTGGAGCCAACGGAAGCTCACACGATAAAGAAGGACGACCACTGTTCACACGCAAAGGTCGAATGCCGATAAGGGGCTGCTCAGGCTGAACAGCCGGGAGGTCATCTAAAGAGCGAATCCGTAAAAGCTTAGCTCCAGTATCCTTCTTGAGAAAACTGCCTCACGCCTGGCTCGGAGATATTTGAAGTCGTGCCGCTTAGTATGGCTACGCACCTAGTGCAAGAGATCCTGCTCAGAAAAGGAAAGGGTTTCATGTATGTGAAAACGAGATTCAAGGAGAGAACCATCAATCAATTTTGCTAATAACACTCTCATGGCATCCCGGTTTTCTAGCCACACAGATTGCGTATTACGAAGGTGGTAAATCGAACGATTAGCGATATCTGATCTCACAGCAAAAAAGATTTACCCATCGGTTAAGCTTCGAAAAATTATTTTACTCATAAATAAGTTCAATGGTCTGACGATTCTTTTCAGGATGAAAGAAGAAAATGTACATAACGCAGAACAGAATGCTTCGTATGATATATTTCCTTTCATCAGGTATCAAAGTATGCATTATTAATAATTCTCCTACGAATGACTCGATGAAGACTACATGATTGTTTTCTATGTAATCTGAAAAGGAGTCTTATCATATCGAATCCAACCTCAATGCCTAATTAAAAATACATTCAGGGGCCGGCGATGAAAATATTCTAATTCATACACTGGAGTGTGAAAAATTCGACAACTTCCTCGGACTGTAGTTCTGATGAAGCATTTAACCTGTTGATGTTGGTTCAGGAAATCGTGTTAGATTTACAAAATATTACCACTGTGGTATGATATTCGTGACAACGTAATCTGATATTTATTAATGCTGAATTCTAGCTTAGATATATATGTATATTAAGCAGCGAATGTATTTCGCTTTGTGACTCGTTGTTGCGCATGGTCATGAAATGTAACTTGACGATGAGATTGCTGCTTAGAGGACAGTCTCTAATATTGGCGAGAGATTGTACAATGGTACGTAATGTTCCGATCGGTTTCAAGATTCACATTTACCTCGATCTGGCTCACCGATTGGAAGCAACAACTATCACATCTAGTCATGTTATTCCGACAAATTCTGCTTATTCACTTCTCATCGCACGGGTTGGAAATTTTTTTAGGGCAAAACGATGAACCATCATGAAAACAAAAATCTTAAATGGGGAAGGTGTAAGTCACCTTAAAAATAAACAGACTAAAGGAAAAACGTTGAAAATCTATTAATTTGGATCACTCATCAACTTTTGCTGCATCAGTTATTTCAATTTATTTGTTACTTCGCACAAGCGACACAAGTACTAAATATAATCACAAATACTACAAAAAAACAACCGCTAAAAGCATTAAATACTTCGAAACATACAACGTAATATACTTGTGATTCGAAAGTTCATGCTTTGAAAATTGCATACTGTAGTGCAGGAGATTTGCAAATTGCTTGAATACCTACGGTTATACTCAGTTCTAATATAAATATGTATAGAAAATTTCAACGCAATTTTCTCGAGACTATATTTCTGGGACTTTACCACGATATCTAAAGAACCGCGTGAGATATAAATTTTTTTTTTTTTAATTCTCATACAGAAGTTGTAAAACACTACAACGCATTAATTATACCTAAAAAGTGCCAGCAAAAATTTGTGCTTACTTTTTTAATAACAATTAACTTAAATTTTTCAAAAATTTTCATTATTTAGACGCCATTTTTTTTAGGATGGTTTCATTTTTCAGGTATAATCTACAGAGGGGATATACGGAGTAGAAATATTTTCGAAATTTAAAAACATCTATATCCGTTCTATTGGAACCGTGGTAGAAGGGGATTTTACGTAATTCGCCTAAATACGTAGGAGCACCGATGCTATTGACCTTAAAATGAATCTCAATGAATTTGTCTACGCTCGATCTTTTCAGCAAACATTTCGTAATTTTCAGGAGCAAGAATTTCCGGACGGACAAAAATACACGTGTCTTTCCTTTTTAAGTATTTTTTGCGTAAAAAAAATGTCGCTCGTTTTGAAGAATACGAAGTTAATTCTTGTCAAATTTGACGTGGAATTGCCTTTATCAATATTTGATGAGATCGGACTGTACTTCAAATAAACATAAAAAGACCTAAAAGTTCCACTGGTTATGGCAAAAATACTACCACTTGTTTCACATATTATCACATTTCAGTTTTCAATATAGCTATAAATCTAAATTACCTATAGTAATGAATCGAGTTGTGATTAAATTAAGCGATGTCTAAAAAAAATGTAAAATAAAACGTAAAACAAAAAAGTAATCCTAATATTGATTTCTAAGAGGCACGAGAGACGGGTAAATAAAGATAACAAAAAAACAAGAACAGCGTACAAGAAGAATGCCTGATTAGACATAAAACAATACACAGATCACTGCTATTGCTAATGAACAAAGTTTGTCTTACAACAATCTCGTGTTCCTGCAATGTGATATCAAATAAGCAATGTACGTCATTATTAGCAGGTAAAAAGAGAGAAAATAGAACAAAAATAAAACAAAGCTCATCGGCAGCGCAGAAAAATAGCAGTTCGAACAGCGAAATGACGGTAATTTGATCGTAAACACAATGAATTATCTTACCGTTCTCTCGAGACAATGTTTTATTTTGTTTTTTCGCGTAGTCCATTTTTGTGCTTATTGATTTAAAAAAAGAAAATTACATTTTTCCTCGAATTCTCATTGCGCATATGAATTATGACATAGAATTTCAGTGTTAGTGAAATTTCGTGGTAATTCAAGAAACGATAAAAAGACCATCATGGAAAGAAAAAAAAAACCATTTCATCAAAATGAAATATCATCCTAAGCGTAACTTGGAAGTAACAGGATAAAAAAGAAAATTTCTACAAGTGTAGCTCATAAAATTTCGAGTTCACAAAACACTAGCAATTTAAATTTTTCACTTTTTTAATTTTAATTTTAACAATAAGTTTAATGTTATTTATTTCCACAATAAACGGGATGATCACATCACATAACAGAACAACAACACAGGTAACATAAACATAACAATATAGACTAGAATTAATGAATAGGAAAAAGCCCGAGCAACGGTCAATAATGGTAAAGGAAACGCACGACAGATAAGTTCCATTGGTCATAAACGAGTAACTACTACCTGCAAACGAATGTGAAGGCAGAGATAGTAGAGCCAAAAAGTTTGAGCCAATCAAAGTTAACAACAGCCAACACAAACGTCTCGCCGTCACTGATCTATCGACCTAACTCACCATGGACTATGCTGTCGAAAACTGTTCGTAGTTGCCTCTAAGGGACATTCTATCTATCGGGGACATGAAAATAAATCTTATCAACAAACGCAGTACAGCCCACCAAGTTGCTGAAAGTTTTGAAAATCAAAAGAGCATCCGAGCATATTATACAGGATTCAACAGTGCATGCATTATAGCCAACTTAACCACGTTCCCGTTATCGTAGTCCCGGACGGACATGGTCCTCTCTAACCTATAAGACAGGTGCCTCAAAAACTTGTGTTGATCACGCTTACTTGCGTTGAACACACTTACTAGTGTTGAACATGCTCAAGCATAACATTACATCACTCTTGGTATGTTGTATGTATGAGGGGGTTGAGCTTCAGCCGCCATCTTGAAAAATACGTTTTCTCAAATATCTCGCGAACCGTGCATCGTACGAAAAATACTTTGTTGTAACTTTAGCTATGTTACCTTATCCAACAATAAATATTTATAGTTTTCCGAGGAGGGCCCCTCTCAGGGCCGAAATGTCAAACATTGACTTCCAATCGTTTGACCTTCGACGCCGGGAATTCCACACATATTGTCAAGATAAGGTCGAGAAAATAGTTGACATTGTACAAAATATTTTTTTCAGCACTTGCTCGGAAAGTAAGCTTGTTAAAGCCTGTGGAATATACGTAAGGAACCCCATTTCCGAACAGTGTGATGAAACAACGAAACAAGCGCATGCGCGCAACCGAATTGCTCGATTTTACATACTAGGGCTTTCCTTGGCGCATCTGTACCTTCGAATAACTCATTACCACGCACACTGACACACCATTGAGCGTAAGTTACCTAATACCAAACTTACGCGCAGTAGAACCTTCGTTGCTTCTCAAATAAAAGTCCCCTTTATAGGTATTGGATAAAGCAGCATGCGTCAGACTCACAGTAGCATGTGTGAATGGGCGAAATCTGACTCGTGAGATTACAGCGCTTGCCTCTGGCTCGTGCCACCAACTTCATACTCGTATTCATGTGAACGCAGCACTCGCCTTTGTGGCTTAAGTGGCAAACTTCATACGTATCGGAAATCCCTCACTTTCCGCCCTAGTAACACAATATACTATTTCTTTCCAGAATATCTTGGAGCATTGATAACATTATTTTGTACTCGAAATGGCACAACGCATTTACAGAAATAATTACGACGTCATGAAGTATATTTTTCACTAGCCAAATAAAAAGATTCTCAACATTACAATTAGTAATAAAATTTGCATAACTTGTTAAAATCTTCCCATTGATAATCGAATTTTAACAAGTATTCTCTAAGTACGATTTTTATACGTCGAGTAACTTGTAATTAATTATATAATTAAAAAAATGCGATCGATCTTCTTCAAATTTTACGTGATTGGGATCAATTTTGCAATAATTTTTACAGATTTTTAAAAGTGGCCAGACAATTCAAACTTTATCTGTTTCTAACGGTCAAACGGTGTGATGTCAAGAATCAAAAAAATGCGGATGGTTGTACTTGAGACTACCACTAATTATACATGCACCTACTCAAAGTAATTAAGAATATCGGGAATGGTGAAACTCCGTGGTATTCCTCATATACGACATACATAAGATATGAAAAAACACCATGCAACGTACAAATGAATGTCTGCAAAAACCTCCGAATTTCTCCTTGGAAATTAGTGTAACTAAAATCTGTTCAATTATCGGGAATATTGTCCTGGGAATTTTCAGGTTGACGTAGATACCCGCTGCGAGTCAATCTGTTCAACTGCCTTTTACATGTTTACACGAATAGTTTATGTAAATATGTAAATAATATGTATGTATAAATACTTAGCATTCGAATAGAATAGAGTTTTATACATATCGACTCATTGCAATACATAGCAATATTTTTGTCTGCAAGTGTTTGCCGTAAAACGCGTGATTACGTTCGTTTATTATTGTGTCTACGTGTACACATCATATTAGGGCGGAAATCAAGATTTGTACGTATTCCACGACATCTTTATACGTAAACGAACATAAGGTATACAGGTACAACGACTAACGAATTTACACATTCGCGCATAATAATGTAACCGAGCTTTGTCTAACCATTTTACCAAATGGAATAACCCAAGTTTTTCACCGGCATACATAGGGTTTTGTTAATTGTGAACTGTGCCACTTTTCGCAGAAGTCCATCGGAATTTCGAAATTTTTCTCAGATATCTGAGAGAAATCATTTCGTCGGGAGACTTTTTTTTTTAAATTTGGACATAATGCGAAACCCGTGGGTCGAATCACAAAATTTTTTCAACTTTTGCATTCCGTTTTCGATGCCGTAGTTTTTTCTAATATTTTATTTATCATATTTCACCCGTTTTTTGTTGTTTCATTTGAAACACTTTTCTGCATCAAATAAAAATGTATTGGAGGGTTTTTGTTCAGGATAGAACGGGACTGATAAGCCTTTTTTTGAGTTTCGAATATGTGAACTTGTTGTGAGATATTTGGAGACATATACGTTAAGGTCGAAATCGACCATGGCACCCCTTTAACCCTTTGAGTCACAGTGGTAAGTGTTCTGATCACCTATTTTCTATTCATTTTTTGTATATTTCGAGAAGTTTTCAACACGTTTTTTTGCGGTTTTTTACTATTTCTGATGGTATACTAATAGGTTTTCAATAGCCGAGAGTAATTATAGCGACGGTACCTAAATTATTATTGTTAAAAACAAATTGACTGAGAAAAATTTTGAATTTTGAAAGAATTCATTTCCGAGGAAGTTATCCCTCTACATATATACACGTTTTACATAAATTATAAGTTTTCGGTAAATTTTGAAAATTCTAGATGGTGGATCCAATATGGCGGATGAAAATTTGAAATTCGACCGAACCCGGAGGTAAAGTTCTGGTTTCGGGGGTCGCTGGTTACGAATCTGAAATCAGATTTTGAAAATTCAGTATGGCGATTCCAGTCAGCAGCCCCGAAGACTCTTGCATAAAATTTTTCACCATATTCGATCAAATTTGAAATTTTTGACCGCCATATTGGATCCGCCATCATAAATTTTTGTTATCTGATTTCAGATTCGTTACCAGTGACCCGAAAAACGATAGAAAACTATCTTGCTGTGAAAGTTGGCCCAGCACAATACTATTTGGCTCAAAAGGTTAAGTTACAAACGTCAAAATCTTCTAAAAATTTTTCTATTCAAACATTCTCGTTCGGCTACAAAAAAATTGCTTTTCTTCCGATTATTTTAGAAGGTCAGGTTTCATCCAAATTAAAAACAGCGAGGTATCAAATTTGTTGCTTTGGCACGGAATGCCCCATGTACACAATATCGGTGTGCAAGAGTTTTAACAACTGCGAATTGCAAATGCGAATAGATATTAGAAGTGCTGGTTCGTTATTATGAATGTCGCATGTTGAGCTACAACGCTGATTGTGAGACACGTGAGTATTGCACGCATACGTGGGTACATGCATACATACATGCATACATACATACATACATACATACATACATACACGTGTTATGTAGATACCTTACACAAACCGATTGGCTGCAGTCGCGAGTAAAGGGTAACTGGTTTTGCTCTCACGCAGCCAAGGAGAAGCTGATTGCGAAGTAGACAACATTTCCTCCCTGTATAAAATATGTGTCATTGTCGTAAATCCAACGATAATTGTACAGTGCGTGTTCAGTTCGTTACAACAGTAATTATCTGTCGATTTTAAACATTTGCTCTTATACATTTCTCTCCCCAGTGCTATTGTTCCAAAACTCATATTTGTATCTTGGGACCTCTAATTACTGCCGTCAACATTTTTTTTTGAATGTTGAACTTTGCGACTACAAGAGACGGAAAAACCATCTATAAATTATCACCAATTTTTTGTAGCATCCTAGCGTTTTGAGTGGCTTTTTTTGCCAAGCGAAATGAATAAAAAGCGTGTCAATTTTTCGATCAATTTGTATTTGTCAAGCTTTCACGTACCTTAAAAAAATAATTTTCGTATAAAATTGAAAGTAAAAGATATTATTTTTTCCTTAATGATATTTTATACTTACATTGCTGCCAAATTTACAGACAATTAATTGCTCGTTGCAGAGACGTTCGGTAAAAAAGACGCCAGAATAGGATTAAGCAAGATAATGTATTTAGTAGAATAAAAAGAAAAACATTGCTCGTTGCATTGGCCCCTAAATAGCCTGACAAATGAAAACTATTCTTCGTTTCTTTGTAAGTTGGGTTTACAGAGTGTTACATTTTCGGTGTATCGCAATGAGAGCGACCATCGTCGTTGTTACAGATGACGGCTGTTAGCCTTATAAAACTGGACATGATTCGTTTTTGATGGCTTTCAAGCTTTCAGTCCATGTATTCAAATGTAAGTATCACACAATTTTCGTACAGAACCAGGGTTGTGAAATTTTTAGCGAAGAATTAACGAATTGACCAATAATTTTTTATTCTATAATGGAAATCATTTTCAACAAAAATTAAAATTTAATGGCTAATGGGTATATTTGCATTAAAATTCGAGAATTATTGGAACATTAATGCATTGAAAAAAGTAATGCATCACTTACAACCCTGCACAGAACATTAGTTTCTCTTTCAGCTCCATACTTTATTTGCCCCCCACCCGTTATTCGATTGTATGAATAATATTTTCTCCGTCGTAAATAAATTATAGTTCTAATGTAGGACCCCTCAAACGGCTGTAACGACAAACCATTTTTGACTGGTTTTTAAATTGACCTTTTAAACTGAGAAAAGGATCGTTCTATAACTCGACAAGGTCGGAAAATTCTCTTTTTAATCCCAATTTTGTTGTAACTTCAGTACATACCATATGGAATCACTATCGATACAGCCACATATATGAAGAGAATTATCAGGATGTTCGGGGTCAGACGTTGGTCAATTTGGCGTGGAATACCCGGTATAAACTATGCTAGTGAGATTGTCAGCGGCAATTCGGGAAAGTTTTTGCAGCAAACTGTTATTTAGATTGAATTTACTTTCACTAAGATTGCACTCGCGTCAGGTTTCGTGAGTATCAATTATGACTTTTTTTAGTACGCAACGCACAAGTGATGATGCATATAGGAATGAATCGCGAATCCTGAAATTATGTTTTTCGAAAGGTTCTATTTTTGGACGTGATTTAATTCCCTGCCGAAGGTTTTTGTGACGTACCAACTGTGGTGGGTTTTTTGGTTTCCGTAACTGCAATGAAAACCGCTCAAATTTCCTCTGAAATTTCTTGAAGAACTCGGAAAAGTTCTGCGAATTTGGAACTTAAAAAATGACTCACAGAATTTCATTGTCAGTGAAACGGGTACGAAGTAATCAATTTCTAAGACTTTTAGCAAAAGTTTGAGAAAACAAATGTTCCTCAGAGAGCGAAAAGAAACGTGAACTCAAAATTGAGGTTACAACAAATCACACAAATACACAGGTATATTCGGATTACACAATGGGTACTAGCGGTTATTTCATCGATAAAGAGCCGTCCAGAAACTACCTAACGGACTTTGGAAGGAAGTTGAAAATCTCCCAAAAATGACGTTGCGTCAGAGTAACGAGAACGGACGCTTGATTTCAACTGCGCAACGCAATTGTCAAGTCATATTATTCGGTATCGAAACTTCGGTTCCGTACAGGTTAAAACGGTAACATAAAGTTAGGTTAAGTATAGTGAGGAATGTACCGATTTAAATATCCCGATATTTATATATCATTATATTATATATTTGTTTAGTTGTTATTTAGAAGATGAAAATGAGTCATTGTTCAATGTGTAGGACATGTAACGGATGTAGAAAAATTAGACGGGTTCTCGATAGGTACGTCTAGAAAACTCAGAGGTTTCTTTACGGCGTCGTCCACGTCTTTGTCTACAGTCTCACGTCGGGGTCATGAATTTTCTGTTGTTGCCACACCTGTAATTAGCTCGAAATCGTGTGCAAAAAACGGACTTTCACATACTGGTTAAAAAGACCGTGCAGACGTCGTAAGGCCGACATTATTTTACAACCTCTCGGTAGGAACGTACAACAATTTCGCAGCTGTGATTATAGGTTTCGTGTAATTACAACTTCGACTACCAAATTATTGATTCATTATTACTTATTCCGTAAAATCTGCCCAAGATTTCTGAAATCTAAATAAACTAATTGTGTGAGATTGGGAAAGTCTGATCCAAGGGCGATTAAACATGCGGGAACTTTTAATTAACGTACCTGAAAAAATTTCGCTTTAGTTGCAATGCTGTGCATTTGATAAATTATTTATTATTATTTGTCGATCAATCTTTGTTTGACGATATCAGGAGAAGAAATGAACGGATTTGCATGATTCTGGTCTCAATCAGCGGGTTTTTTTTTTCAAAGCAGAACTGACCAATTTGTTGACATATTTCAATAAAAAAATTTCATTTGTTAATGTTTTGTAGGCTCTCGAACGCATCCCAGCTGGAAGTTCTTGGGCTGTCACCATCAAGGTCAGGAAAATTAATCACTTATTTTCATTACTCGATGAAATTTTATAACAATTTGTAGACAAAAATTCTATCGAAGAGTACAGATCACATTTCTTTTAAATGAAATTTGGCAGTCCAAATACAATGCACAAATCTTTTACTACTTTTGCCTCGTACAAAATTCAGTATGAAAATAAAATAAGTGAATAAATAAATCGAATCCGAATTGGAAATAATTGTAATAAAAAATGTTTCTCATGATTTTCGTCGACTTTTATCACAGCGGTTACTTGGTATAATCGCCTTATTGTTAAAAAAAAAGGTATTATGCGTAGAAGATGTGGAGGAGAAATTGATTATTCGTCGGAGGGAAACGGCAAGGATTTGGTCTGTTTTTCGGGCGAGCGGTGAATTTAGTTGCTGGCCGAATGAAAGACGACTTGGGAATGAATATACCGTGAATTTCTCTTGAAACAAGCCTTTCCAAGCCATGCGGTCACCGCCTACACCAGAGCATGCACAACTTTCACTTTGCAACGAGAGTATTTCTCCGTTACGCTCGGTTCAGGTAAAGTTTGCGGATACATCGTCGCAGACGATGACCGCGTGACATGAAAGGGTCCGTTTCCAGAGGAATTCACGGTATGGGAATAAGGATGTTGGTATGAAACTGACTTGTACTTTTTTCAGGTATGGATTTCGTTATAGTATTGAGAACGGAAGGGGGTTGTTTATTTACTTTATTACGGTTACATGGTATTTTGACTAACGTTATATCGTTGCACTTTCGAAAGATATTAACCTCGTTTTTATACAATTTTTTAATAAAACCAAAACCAGCTTAAAGTCCAACATTTCACTTATTCGTGATGGAGGTTTGATCGATTTCTGTTACTATTATTGCATGAATATAAAGGACCGCTGTGTCAATTAATCCAGATACCATTATTAATCTAAGATATGAGTTTTCAACCAAAAAAAAAAAAAAAAAAAGAAATCAATTTTGGATGCAATGCAAATGAGTAAAGTATGTCGTAGCCATAGATACGCAGAAAGTTTGAGTCGGTGAACTACTGACTCAATAATAATCTTCGAAAATTTTTGATTTCATTCCATTCAAGTCTTCGCCTACCAATAATGTCCAATTTGTAGATGTGTTTCGTAACTTTTTCCAAGTATGGAAACTCCATACTCATTGTCAGCACACATTAAGTATGGATTACTGGTGTAGAGACCGAGTTACCTAGGTGAAAATAAGAATAGGATGCAGGGTGTGGGGTAAGAATGTGGAAAAGCTGGAGGAACGTGTTAATTGGAGGGCTGAACAGTGGACGTAACACAGCCAATTACAATTAGGGTCGTTAACCTGTACGGTAGTTTCATTCCAGGGGGTCATAATTGAAATTATATCCCATCTTGGAACAATTATCGAGAATTTTTCTTTTCTTATCTAGTTTTTAAACAAATTATCGAAGTAAAGATGTGCGTGTATTGGGAACAACAAATTTGAGTTTAAATTCGAACATTTGCCATCGTTGTTAAGGGTATGTCAACCTCCGTCGAATATGACAAATCTTATTTTAGGTCCGCTTCTTTCTTTTCTAAATAATGAAATCTTTTCAAACTTTCGGAAATGATGGGGTTTATGATTGTGCTCGTGGATCGATTTTGAAAAGTTAGAAACTTGATGCTAACACTACAATATTTACAGCTAGTTGTCAATTAATTTGACGTTATGGTACACTGCTGCAGCTTAATCAGATATTTTTTGCACTTTAACATTCATTTTCCGAAGTCTTCTTTACCAACCCACATGCACAATCGTGAACCCTATTGTTTGACAAAGCTTGAAGAGATTTCATTACTCATAAAGAGTAAGATTAGTAAAATACGATCTGTCTCATTCGACGGAGGTCCAACACCCCTTCAATGGTATTGCAAAAGTCCGGAATATGCTTGAAAAAAAGGTTGTAAAATAATTCGATGAACTAAAAAGTTCTGGTAACTCATAAATTCTGACTGAACATTGGTGGAAATTTTTCAAACAGTTTTGAGAAATGGACGTACGAGCTTAACGAAAAAATCTAAAAAGTCTTAACTTTTTTAATGTTCCAAAACTGTTTCCAATACGTCTCTGTAAATTTGCCTTCAAATGTCAATTTTCCAAAATTAGTCTCGAATTTCAATTTCTTGATCGGGTCTCTGATCCTGTAAAAACACTCCATAAATTCTTCTATCAAGACTAGAAGTGCTCGAATTATCTGATGATCAGAATAAACTAAGAAATAATCAGTTTATAAAAAAGTGTAGAAATTTGTCACACCCACCTAACAAATAATCGTAATCTTGTGTTTCCGGTACATGATTTTTGGAGTTTCAGACTTATCAAGGATCACGTGGCCGGAAAGTGTCCTCAATTTTATAAGAATCACCAGGTCGTATGTCCCTCGTAATTGATACTCAGATGCATTTAGCCATCTGCTGGTGACGGTATTCATGGAGCTATAATTCGTCACTTTTTACCAATCTTTTCACCTTCGTTCGGATCTACAAGATCCGGGGTATCAAATGATATCCGCATTCAAACGAGTGAGTCAATGATCGATAACAACGAAAAGCGAAAGTTCTGATTAAGCCTCGAAAAACTTACTTTCAGAAATGAATTGGTTCTCATCGTTGGTAAAAAAATACGACTGCCCAATTACGATTACGGTATTTGGTTTGGTTTGTTTCATAAGCTCTCAAGCCTATTTAATCGTCACGTCGACCGAAACATTTTCAGTTGCCATTCGTTGTAAAAGATACTTGCTGAAAAAAATCGTTCAATTTCAAACGCTAAAAAAGGGAATCCAATTGTAAGGAAGCAATTTTTCAATATTCATTCACTGTTTTCCTTGATTTCTGTTGTCGAATGAATACCGTTATGCTTTCGTAGTAGGAAATTTTTTCAGTCATAATCAAGGAAATAAATGTAAATTTTGTTATCCTTCTTTTTATCGATGCAGCAAACACGAAGTATTCAAAATTAATTGTTTTACGCCGTTATTAATATTGGTACAAATGTCAAAGTTGATTAAATGTTTTACAAAAATGACAAAGACCCAAAGAAAGATTCCTTCAAATTTTCAAATTACGAGCCGTTAATTTACTCTCGAGCACTGTTAGAGACATAGAAACGTATTGTTTAAAAACACTGAAACATGAGTAAATTTTGTAGGTTTTCAATTTTAATTTTTTGTTTGGTGATAATTCAACTTTCTTCATTTTTCACCCAGTGTTACCGATTTTATTAATTTTATGTAAAACTTTCGTAGGCTAAAAACTGTACAAAAATGTAAAAGTGTAAGGTAAAAAGGACTGAATATTCAAGACTCTAATATGATTGCAAGAAATAAAACAATTCAAAAAACGTAGAGCTTCCAGAAGCGTTGCTATGACCTGAACAATTTTCATTCAAATGAAAAATCCAAACGTGATCGAATTGTCGTGGAATTTCCCATACACGATGAATCGTTTCGTGAGTTGAGTTTGTAACGCGATATATCGAAAGTATTTCAAGCTACATGTGATTTTCTTTTTATGTAATATTTTTTTCTATCTCTCTTTCCAGTTCCATTCGTGCATGACGGTAACGAATTATACCTGTCCAGTCGAGATCTTGCTGTTTGTTGTTTTTTTTTTTTCTTTTTCGTATACCTGGAATGTATATATATATTCGAGGTTTGAATTAAACCCAAATATGTGTGAATCTGTGTTTCCAAGCAAGAACACTGGTTCATTAATTATGCAATAACTATACTGAGAACCATAAGATCGTTCGCTTAAAGCACTTAATCGAAACGACGAACGCTTACAGTTTTGCTTACTGAGAATTTTAGGCCAGTAAATTACACATCTTCTCACGCTTCAATCCGCATACAAGAAATTAATCTCTTCAAAAGTAGAGAGAACCACGTCGAGAGTTCGGTGGATGTTTTTTCAAATTTATTACTTCAGGAAGAATTTTTTTCTTTAGACAGGGTACCTTGAATTGCATGTAATAAAACAGTTGGTGAGAATTGTTGGGACGAGGAATACATCAACTTTCGCTTCAGAGTTTTATTTTAAGTTTCTGACAATTTATTTCACCGCACGGTAATAGGAAGGACTTTTTTGAAAAAGCGGATTACACAACCATTTGAATATATATCACACGGTTCTGTTAAACGGAGATTTATAATCTAGTAAGAATTGTAACTGAAAGTTGTTCTATTTTTGTCAATTTTTTTTCATCTATCTTCAGAAAAGTAGACATTTTTGTTCTTTGTTATAGGTACTGCAAGGTCTCGACGTGTTCTATAATAAATATATGATATGTAGTGTAATGTATAGCTACGTGTAACGTCATGGCAGATATAACTAATTCAATGAGCCAAAACATTCAAAATGCAATAAACACCATGCAGTATAACAATACACGAAAATAAGAAAAAATTTGATCTCCTGACCAACGGCTGTGGAAGAGATAATACATTGTGTTACGAGTGCGGAAAGTGGACGAAATCCGATAAGTGTAGCCAAGATGAGCGTTGTAACCACACTAGTCAAATTTTGCCCGTCCCTACGTACGACACATGATATTTCCAATACCTGTGAAGAAAAGTTTGATTTAAGAAGCAACGAAGATGCGACTGACAGTGCGTAAAATTGAGTTATTCGAAAGTACGCTTGCACCGAAAAAAGCCTTAGAGTGTCAGATCGAACACTTCGATTGTGCGCATGCGCCAAAGTTCTTCCACCGCATTGTTTGGAAATGGAGCACTTTACGTACGCTTCACATGTTTCGAAAATCAAACTATCCAGGAACGTGTTTTAACAAAAATTTCGAAACAACAAATTGATAACCTTAAAAGTTCCGTTAACTCACACGGAGTGCCATTAATTTGCGGTTGTTCGATCGATAAGAATATTACACGGATTCCGTAGGAAACTGTTGAGAGATATTTTGAAAACAGTAAACATGTTTAAAACAACACGAAGATTTGGCTCAGTGATCGAAGTCAAGGTTGACTGTAGAAACAGATACGAGGTAGGAAATGCCGAAATGTTTTCCTTTGCTCCTTCAAATTTCAGATTGCACCGCAGATTGTGTGGAAAAGTTGAGACGAAGTATACATCGGTATCTCTTCGATCTCATTGAGAAAATGTGTTGAAGAGTTGAGACATATCATATCACATGATTTCTCAACCCGATTGGGACCGTGAAAACGTCGTCTATATGTGTAAAAGCTGTACGAACCAAAGTATCTGATTATTATTGACAACAATCTTAAGGTAATTATTGAACTTGACGCCATGTTTAGCTTAGCTTACACATAGGTTCATCGATATTGTCAATTTCCTTCTCCCTTGCTCCCTGTTTTTTTCTTCAACCACGCAGCTGTTCGGTAACTGTTAAAAAGTCGTCTCGAATTTGCGTAAATATCAGCAGGACAGTCGTGGTATCGAAGGATCCAGATGAATGCAGATGTTTGTCGCTTCATTTTTTTCGGTAAGGATGTTGCAATGTTTATTCGTTGTTGTAATTGTTGGAAGCATTTTGACAAGAATGATGAGTCTAACCTAGCTACATTATCGTTGCAGTTGCTACCTGGCTTCGCTCTTCTGGACATGAGTCGACTCCGATTAAAAGGATTTGTATTTCTTTTCGCATCGTTGTACAGTTTATATTTAAAATTTTATTGTAAATAAAATATGTGGCATTCCGCGTCAACTCGGTAAACGATCGACCATAACATTTTTTAATTTCACAAAGGATTTTTCCTACGTTAGTATGACCCGTGAAAAGGATACAAAAGAAATTTCTAATTTTTTCAATCACTCGTATCCAATGATTTTTTAAACCCGTCTCAAAAACACTCAAAGTGATTTTTATGATACAGGAAACAAACAAAACGTTCGGTTTCCGAGATGAAACATTTTCACGCAAGATTCCGAGTCGGACTTCGTTTTTTCCTATTTTTTAAAATCATTTTTTCTATTTTTGTGAATCGTTCTTTATATTTTCATACATGTTGAAAATCTACGATAAAAATTTTCGAACCAGAATAGCAATAAAAAAAAAAAATCAGTAATCAAATCGGATATGCGGTATGCATTATAATGGATTTTTGACGGGTTTGAAAATAGAAAAAACAATTTAAAAAATAGAAAAAAACGAGTTTCCACTCTGAATCTTGCGTGAAAATGTTTCATTTTGGAAACCGAATGTTTTTTGTCTTGTTTCATAAAAATCAATTTTGGGGTTTTTGAGATGGGTTCAAAAAATCGTAGGGTAAAGACGGGTGATCGAAAATTGTTGAAATTTGTTTTCCAATCTTGTCAAGGCTCGTACTAACGCAGGAAAAATTTTTGGTCAGATGGAAAAACGTCATGGTCAACCGTTTACTGAGTTAGCGTGGAATTCACCACGTATTTTTACAGTTCTGAGGAGAAAACGTAACATGAGATTTTTGTTTCTCTGTCTCTGACCTACGATATCGAAAGACGTTACTATAAATCTTAGGGTAACTAGTTAATTAAACGCGTGGTGCGATATTTCTCCCCCTCTTTTCCGAAACTCACAGCCAGACGCTCAGCGCCCAGAGTTTGCTCGGTGAATTAAATTCTGGCGCGTATTTCGCACTCGACGAGATCAAAGTGAATGTAAAAACATGTAGAAGCGCACGTGTCAGCACGTGACATCAGCCCCTCGAGGCGTAATAATCATAGTGTAGAGGATAATATTTTATTGATACATGTAGGCCGAGGACCAGCGGTTAACCAGCCGCTTGCGATCCAAAGTCTAATTCGAGCGAAGATTTTCATTTCCAGCTTTTTCCACTTTACATGACTGCAGGCATTCGGAATAGCACCGAACTAAATTTCCTTTCCTCGCTCAGCTATTTAGATACTATAAAATGGCGTTCGCTCCAAGAGGTTACATTTTTTTTTCCATGTTAAGCTGAAAAAGCAAACAAATTTTTTAAATTTCGATCGACTTTCATGTCGAGTGTCACTTTATCGGTTGTAAAATTGTTGAATGCAAGAAGGAGAGTTCAATTTATTAAATCATCCGTTTATTGAAGAACGGTATTTATTTTCACCATCTAACTAAACCGATAGTAAGTTTTATCAAATTTCGATCGACTTCTGTATTAAACCTCACTCGACTTGTAGTTTCAAATCGTTGAACGCGAGAATTATAATTCATTTTGTTACTCCGTAAATTTCAAATTTGGTTTACAGTAATACAGTCTCATTACACCGTTTTACTATTTTACTTTTGCAAATGTCATAATATTTCACAGTCAACATTTCTCTTTCTTCTCAACAATGTTCCTCCCTGTGTTTTATACAGTCCACGTGATCAATAAAAATGCGCAAATTCTATTTATCGAGAGCGTGGAAAATTCCACGTAGCCGTTTTTATGGCCAAATATCTTTTTTCTCTCGTTATATTAACGTCCATTAGTTCTAAAAATTAAAATGAACGGCAATACGTGGATTGAATAAATTTACTTCTACAAATTCGCCGGCGGAATTGTTGTGTAAGGACAAACCGCAATCTACAGTCACATCAGACTTTACGACGCGACGATTTTTCCCACAGCTACAGAAGAATCAAACTCTCATGGACCTGACTAGAAACCCACGTTACACGTGAAAAGTCGAGAGTAGAAATTACGTAACATCACCCACGTAGTTTGTTTCTCGTGTTCGTTATGTGGCTTCATTATGATAAGTAAGTAAGCACGGTGACTAACGTAGATTTGAAAAGGTTGTTTCATTCATGCCTCAAAAATCTCGATTAGAAACGGAATAAGTCACGGAGAATATCATGAAGAGCCGAATAATATCTAACGAAATTATGGCATTAATTTACCGGCAGAAAATATTCATCAATTTAATGTACGGGGCATTATTTTCGACATCGGACAAGATTTTAGCGTAGAATTTTCGACAGGCGTCGTTTACTTCAAATACATTGTATCGGTCGGAAGAATCATTCGCGATTCTTTTCATATTTTTACGTCGATTTATGAATATGCCAAAATTTTCCTATTTAAATTTTTTAAATGAATAAATTCAAGGCGAAATAAGATATTGAGATATGTCCAGATGGATTTTTTTACATGTTGGAGCATAGATTCATAAAAAAAGATATGACAAAAATTTAATGCAAAAATCACTCACTTTTTTTGAATTTTAAACTAATTAATTTTTTTCCATCGCAAGAGTCTCATTTTATTCATTCAAAAAAATTTCATCACTATTTATTTTTCCGTGCATTTTAAGCCATGTATCGAATATTCGTTAAGTTATTTATTACTTATTTGTAAACATGAATTTCATGGAGTTATTCTCAAAAAAATTTTATTTCTCATTAGTGATCATTTTATTTTATGATATTTACAGTTGACTGAACAATAATTTAAAAAGCATTTTTTCTCCATTCAGCGAATATAATTGTTTGCATACATTACAGCTTATCGTTAGCCAAATGAAGTTTGCATTTGATGAACGATGATTTTTTTAAATTCAATTTATCAATTTTCTCTACGTAATAGTACCGATGATATCGGATTTTTTTCAAAGTAAATGTACTTTAAAAATTGTTTTTTTTTTGTAACTTTAACTTTCTTCGTAACCGCTATTACGAATTTCTTCTTGCCTCATTTTTCTTGATTTCGGAAAGTTGTATTTTCGTTAAAAAGGTTGAAAAATATTATCGTTCTTCGGAAGAGACTTTTTTATTTTATTCTGGTGTAGATTTTATCGGAAAAAAATGGCTAGGCTAGTGTATCGGAGTGAAAATAGGAAGTAATATCTACGTATCGCATTACACATTAGAAGAGTGAAAATATGGGCGCAAGTTGCACACAATGATGTGTAATATTTACATTGCCGATGCTATCGTGAGATATCATTTATCTTGCTTTCATTCTCTGGGGCAGATTTTGCATATTTAGTGTAATTGATCTTGTTGTTATAATAAATGTCTCCGCGCACATTTCACACACGTACAATGTATAACGTGACTTTAATGTTATAGAAGATGAGTTTTTAACCCTTTAGTTGACCCTGGGACGCTCAGCGTTCCACTTTTTGTTTTTTGCAGCTTTTTATTTATGAAACCACTTTTTTAGTAACAGCTGCCGACTTTTTTGGTCCCACATGATCCCTGAAATATTTCCAAGCATAAAAAGAATACAGAATTTATTTATTTATTATTGCAATAACAGCACGTGTAAACAAATGGTCGAAATTTGTACTTTTTTACGAAAAAATGTATTTTCTGCTAATCTACCGTAAATTTCCAAATGCCAATTTTTACCAAAACTTGACGAAAGGGTTAATCGGTAATGCTGCCTACGATATACGCGAATAACAATGAAGAAACTTTATGAAATAGCTCAAGGTTTTCACCGGAATAAATAACATACGTATGTAAGTAGGTATCTTTAGACGTAACACTCTATTCACAATGTCTCTAACAATAAGTTCATTCTTCGTTGTTTCGCACGTACTGAGCGACAAGTGAAAGTGTGCAAATTCGTTGCGGGAATTTACAGTAAAGAGCGTTGAGCGTCGCAATTGATTAAATATAAATAAACAAGCAAATGAATAATAAAAGGATGTATCATATACGGGGGGGGCAAAAGAAACGTGAGTCATTTTACGCAATCATTTATTTCACGCTATTTCGCTTTCGTCCACGGTAATAAACTTCTAACAATTCATTTCTGCCGTGATCACTGATGAATTTTATTTTATTTATTTTTTTTTATTGAATATGTATTTTTGTCACATAAACGTTGAATACGAATTTTGAAATAATTAATTGTGTAAACGATTCAGAACGTAATTTGGTATGTTTCTGTAAATTGAGCGTGAAAAATACGAAATTGCTTCGGATTATTTATACGCTACGTGTAATGATTCTTAATGTTGAATTGACCATTAAAAGAAAAAACTGGATTTCAAATAGTTGATATTTGAAAAAAAGAAGGCGCCCGCATGAAATTACATTGTACGTATCCAGCGGAATTTTTACCGTTTCAGAGTGTATTAAAATTATTAATCGACGCTTGTTTACAATTTTGGTATACGTTTTTGCTTGTATTATACGCAATATAATAATTTCATACGTACTTGAGGTACAAAGAAAAGGTATTTTCAACTCTTGAACATCCATAAAATAACAATCGACAATTTTTTTGTAGATACAGAAATGATGAGATAAATTACGTCTTATATATTTTTGTACAAGATTTAACATTAAAACGGGAATGATGACACAGTTTCAAAAAAAAGTTTCTCCTTCTGTCGAAACGGATGGAAAAATATTGACAAAAGTTTTCCAAAAATATCAAAGTTCGTCAAATAAAACATAACATCTCTGTTGTAATTAAATGAATGGACGTGTAGTGACGTCGACGCTGAGGCAAAACGCCTTAAGCATATTACCTTTTCAATTCAGTTTCTTAGCCTGTTACGGAATATTCCCCGCAATAAACGCTGTATAATTAAATACGAAAAGTGTCTAGGTGAAAAAAAGGAATTCACTGCCAGAGTCACATCGCGACGAATTAGTGAATATTGTAATGAATAGGCCTCAGGTGTTCCACGTTCAGGTTTCTGAAAAACACGTTTCAGGCGTATGGCTTTGCCAGATGTATCTCTCTCTCTCTCTCTCTCTCTTTCCGAATTCAAGCAAGCCTTGTACAGGGCTTTATTTTCTGCGGGCTAGTGCTCCACGTATCTTTCTACCTTTGCTTTACTTTATCTTCTGCATGTAAATATTTTCTTTTATTTATCAATTCATCTATCTATCTATCAATCTATCTATCTCTCTCTTTGTCTGCTTGTACTGTTTTCCCCTTTTGTTACTTTCCACGGTCGATTTATTCAACATGCTCATTCGGTAGTTTAGCGGAAAGCTGAATTTTTTTATTTAATCTTGACAAATAACTATCATTGTCAGTCAATCAATCTCATTCTTTCTCTCTGCTTCTCTCTTCCCGTCACAACCTTAATTTCTAATTTTTATAATCGATAAATTCTTAACAATCCCGACATTCTCTCACACTCTTAAATTTTTCTCCTTATCGCGGTTATAGTTTTTTTCTTATTATTATTCTATCTACAATACAGTACTACGCTGAAAGATCTTTTACTCGGAAGTTATCTTCCAAGTCTGTCACCTTGTTTCTTACTCATTTTATAAGATACGTTCTATTCTATATATATGTATATTATGATAGCTATGTTTTTTGCAAAAGCAAACTTTATGATTAATAAATGAAATTTTGGTTGTTATTCGATGTATAGAATCAAAATTTATTCATCCAAATATAAACTCAAAAACAATTTTTTTTTTTTTTTGTTCACCTTTTTAACCACTTTGTACATTTAGACGGTTCATTCGGATAGTATGGTTCATTAATCTTGAAATAAGCATGTATAATGCATGGATTTCAAGTATAATCATCCAACCCTAAAAATTCTTGCTTGCTTTATACATGCACATGGGAAATTCCACGCGAACCCGACCAATGTTTGACCTTCACCATTTTAGATTTAGATCAAAAACTTTTATACGATTGTCCTAACTCTGAAACAGTACCTTGAATTATATCAGATTTTTTAACCAACCGGTTAATTATTTATATATTAAAATTTTTTTTTAAATTTCAAAAACCCGTATTTTTCATTTTGGACATTTCAAGACCAGGCCCATGATGGACCGACTTTTTTTTAAATTTTTTGCTAGCACTTGTAATTTTTTTGATCAATCAAAGCGTTTTTCGAACGGTCTGAAAATTCTCGACAAATTTTCAAAACTTTATTCTTTCTATTCTTTCACTTCAAACATTTCTAGACTAGTTTTTAGGAATCTTTCGACCGGTTCAATAATGTTTTGGTTCATCAAAAAAATTAAAATCACTGAAAAAAAATAGAAAAAAAATCGGTCCATCATGGTCCTGGTCTTCAAATTGTGTTTCTCGTCCGTTTCGAATGTTTTCGGACTTATTTTATTTACCAAAGGAATTTCCAGTAAGTATTAAAAAAAAAAAAAAAACTTTTTCAAATTGATTTTTCCATTAGAGTAAACTAAAAAAATTTTTCTGAAATTGTACATAATCTAGTAAATTACTTCGCGTCATAATTTTTTGTAGATACATTAAACGGATTTTGTTTTCCTTCAACAGCCAAATTATAATATCACTATTATTATTTATCAAACTAAATCATGAAAATTAAACATTTGAAAATGTCAAAGTGATGGAGAAAAAAAAGTGTTTCACAATCAATGAAATCGTAGGGAATAAACTTGCGCAGAATAAAACGACTTGTCATGGAGTGAAGCGGTACGAATGTATGTGGCGTTTTTTACGATTTTAGAAAGACTTATGAAAACTCAGTACCTGATCTGATCTTCGTAACTTCGGTAGTTTTTCCATGAAATATTGATAGGAAAATCACCGCAGCCTGCGAATATATTAGTTTGTTGAGCGCTCAACTTGCGATCATCTCGTGATAAAGTGACGAAAAAAAGTATTGATTTCCAACGGACCTCCTCAATTTCGTAACGAAGCTCGAATGATATACAAAGAACACGTAGTTATATATACGTTATACGTAGAATTTCAAAGTGTGTGCTACGGTTTCCTTACAACATGAAACTTGTGTAAGAACATAAACACCCACACATACGTAGTGCGGAAAAAACACTGTGAAGCAAACGGTTTGTCACGCGAATTTCATAGCCGTATTAACCAGGAAAAAAAAATTAAGAAAGCAATAAAATACACACTGTCAGTAACAGGTTAATAATATATGAAGTTGAGTTTTTAAGACTAACATAGGTTTTTTTTTAACCTTTCTTTATTATCCTTATTTCCATCGATAGTGAGAAATGCACTTAACGAAGCGTGCCCATTAGCATCAGTAATTACTTATTTTAATTTCAAACGAGGATATATCATTTATACAGGGATTTTTATGATCACACCGAAACCTAATGCTAAGGTTAAAGTTCGATGAGAGTATTTTATCTTTATTTTATTTTCTTCCCTATTTACCAATCGCAAAAATAAATGGTCACTGTATTTTGTTGCACGACATAGATAGAACTTTTTCACGGTAATAACCTTTCTTGAGTAACTCCAGAAAAAAACTGTGAGAGATTTCTCTTCGCTCACCTTGCAAAAAATATCCGTTTATCGGGACATACATACCTGAAAGGGTATGATGGGACTGAAAATGATTATTGTGATTATTGTTGATAAAACCGGTTTTCCTAGGTTTAATTGAATCGGTTTGTATTTGGCGATGTTTTTTTTTTTTTTTTTTTTACAGCGATAATTAAAGGTGCCTTTTTCTTCCATTTTTCATTTAAATAACACGTTAAAAAAATGGACAAATTTTTGCATTTTTTTTTTCTATCTCGTAAACGGCTCGACTTGTAAACTATCTAAATGCAAATTTTTATAGGAGATTTCACGCTCTGTACAAAAGTACTGAGATAGAATTTTCCTAACTCTAACCGATTACGAGATGTTCGTCTATAAACGTTGAGCCAGCTTCAAATTTGTAATTTTTTTGTATACTCACAACAGTTTATTCGTTAATTTAACATCTCATTTTATGTAAACACTGATCTTATTTGATAACCTGTCAAGTTTGTAATAAAAATATCATTATATACCGAATCTGATACGTGTAATATATATATTATAAAATAATAGAAGAAGATTTGAGAAGTGAAAGTAGAGGTCTTATCGTTGCAGAAATAGAACACGGAGTCAACATGCGGGTGACATCAATGCGGGATTTAACGTTCTTTAATTAGCGCACACGCTGCAGAGAGATATCAATGCTGCCGCAGAAAGAAACACTCGTCTCTGTCCAGTACCAGGTTTGACCTTCAGGACGGTAATCACCGAGCCCGATTTTGCCTGGCAATAATAATAAGATGCAGGCAGTTCGATAATTGGCGCATATTTTTCAACTGTTTGGAACGCTGAGATTTTTGGATAATTATCTTCGAAGCTGCATAATTACCTAAGCTGTACCAATTGCATGCAGTGGTATTATAAATCAGTGTCATGTAAATATGAATAGATGCAATGTGGATTTAAATACTCACGTTTTGCGGTCGTGACAACAAGTCTGCCATACGAAGAATTCTTTGAAAATCAGGCCTCTTTTCGGTAGTTATTGAAACTAACCCCAACATCGTAGCGACGCGCGATAAAACGATAAACTATTCAAATAATCAAATATATACCTATCTGTAAATTTATGTAGGCTAGGAGAGAAAGATTTCGTAATTTTATATTCGAACGGTGAAAAAATTTTTTCAACCAGCACTTCTTCAACGGTAATTTCAACATGGAGTACTGATGAATTTACTTGCTACAAAATGGAGAACGCGGAGGCTGCGACCCAGTAGAATTAACCTATAAAGACTCAAGACGCCCCTCAAAGATCGAAGGACTTGCGTGTCTCACGGAAATTTTTTCACACCATCATTTTATTACAAGAAATTCACACAGCATTTGGAGTGTAATTGTTGGTTGATGTGAGGATTCGGTAAAAGTAAAACTAGTTCTCGAGTGGCGTACTGACAAAAAAGTAAAACAACCTTATGAAAAACGATTCAGTTTTGATTTTTGTAAATCCATAATTTATCGTAGAAAAAAAAAGATGAAATATTGTAGCGACCCATCATGTAACCGATGTTGAAACCTATGAGAATTTTTTCGAAGAATCGAAAACAAGTAGGCTCGTAACTTTTATTGACTAAGCTCGACTCAAAAATGACTGCATGGTAAAATAAAAATGAAGACGTCAGAGAAGATTTTTATTTACTTTTAATTAGTTACATTTGATAAATTCAATCTTTGTTTCATCAAAAACGGTGCAGTTGAGATGACTTAGAATGCCTCATACATGCCAGTATGTACGCTTTATTTATCAAATTTAAAATGCAATCTGGGTAGGTACGAAAAAAAATCAAATCGATGCCAATGTATTTTTGTGTAATTGTTGATCATTCGCTAAATATCTCCAAATGATTGTAAGAGAACGATCATCAGAGTCCTTCACTCGAAGTTCCCCATTTAAGGCGTGATGTGTTCCCCTTCAAATAACCGATAAAATACACTTATTATTCGTGCCGCTGTACGATGGAAAAATTTAATTGCCTATTTTGATTTTAAGAAGAACCTTGAAGGCGCATAGCTGATGCCGATTTGAAGGCAACAATAATTACATACGGCCGTATTAAAAAGCAAACAATACCCGTGCAATTGCTCACCGATTATGAAATGAATTAGGCAGATAACGCTCTTTCAATAAATGGCCAAGAAGCTTCGGGAATCAGAGTTTGGGGGACTCAGCCTTCTTCGACTGGCAACCGGCGGTTCTCCGGGTTGTTGCCATCGTTAGTCCCATGAAGTTTTTGTCACCAACGGCCTTGACCCGCATCCAAGAAGCGTAATCCCTGGATACACGCTATACGGTTGATTAAGAGAGACCGTGATGTGATTATACATGGCGTGTCTAGAACTCCTACGACGCGCCACTTTCTTCGAGATCAAAGCCTTCGAGTAATCTTGTACCAACTGTTTGAAGAAATCCCTATATTACTAGGGAATTATTTTTCCAGCGGACGCTACCCTGCTCGGTAACGCCATCGTGTGAAGTACACGACACACAACGGTCGTAACAGTTTGACGGTTATGTATTGTGCAACAAAGAGGTTTTATTCGTGGTGTCAATCGAAAATAGATTATTTCAAATGTTATTCGAAGATGAATATAAGGTTTATAGTGGAAATGGTGTATTCGTGTATTGTGCAGTGTTGCGGAAGTAATCCTGCACATTGCGCAACATTTAATTACCGTAATTTAATTTTAGTACCTCGCACTGATATTCGAATTATTCAATGTTTTAAAAATTAAGTATATTCTCCGGTACACGAATCCCGTAACATTGTCGCTACAAGTCAGCAGATACTTAAAAGACCCGCTCATCTTTTCCCCATGCAGTTTCAACGTCACAACCATTAATTACTACCGATCTAGGGTATTTTCGAGCCGTTGGTACTAGTACAGGCAATAGGGGACCCGTTACTCTTGTCCATAATGCAATAAATTACAGTTTTTTTTTTTTCATAAATAGGTTCGGTATGACGTACGGAATGTAAATACACAAAATCCTTACAAAATTTAAGGGCGGAAGTCCCGCCATTTTGAGAAAAACCGTGTCGGCCTATATCTCCTTAACCGTGCACTCGAGGCTCAAAATGATAACGACCTTTATTGTAGATAATGATATTTTCTAACTTTTTTGTTGAATAACTTTTTTTGTATCACTAACTATTAACAACTTATACGACTGCCAAAATTCATTTATTGACTTTTTGATCAATATCTCCCCGAATAATTGTTTAAACAACGAAATGCTAATAATCTAACTTTTAGATCCACAAATTTCCTACAACTTTCCTACAAAGTCCAGTCCAACGCGAGAGAGAAACTTTTTTAGAGAAAGAAGCACTCCTAGGCACACCATGTATACTTACACCACGAGAAAGACCGGAATATATAAAGAGAGAAATGCGGGGCCGTAAAGGCGGATGTCCAGAAATCTCACGACTAACAGTTCGCTTGGAAGCGGACAAAACGAAACGACGAAACATGAAGGACGGCTCCGATGTCCCTCCGGTTCCTGTAATTGTGTCGAGGATCATCGCGATGGTTATCTCTCGTGTTTCTGCTCGAGGCCCAAAACCTTGTGGTTGCATGCACCGAGCACAAAAGGAACACCTTCAGATTTGAATTTCACGGGCCCGCGTCGCTTCGAATACACCCAAGGGGTTAACTAGTCATCAGTTTCTGTGTACAACAGGTTTTAAGATTGCACAATTTCAGAAGATTACACATCGTTTCAAAGATTTAGGATAATCCAAATTATTTTGTAGGATTTCACATGATCTGATGGCATTTCAAAGGATTTCAAAAAACTTTAGGGATTTCAGAAATAACAGACAATTTCAAATGATTTTACATGGCCTCGAAGATTGCAGGGAAACCAAATTCTCTCATACGATTTTACAAGGTTTCATTAGGCTACAATGGATTTCCGAGAGTTTCAGGAACTTGAAAGACTTCAGAGAATCCAGATGATTACAGAAGAATTCATAGGATTTGAAAAAATGTTGAAGAACTCAGGGATTTCATATTCCATGATTTAAAAGACCAAAGATTTCAGATTATTTCACAAGAGGAGATCTCATATGGTTTCAAGAAATTTCACGGGACTTCAACGGATTTCAGAAAATTTCAGAGATTTTAAATGATTTCATTATGTTGCGCCAGATATTAAATGTGGTCAACCCTTTGACGCGGCCTACAACAACAATTGGTACGTGTAACGGTTTCACCTTTAACGACTGAGTCTGAACTTCCGAATCACGGTTTATTTGTTTTATGAGAATAGTCACGCGACGTGTTATTTTGCTTCTCGTTACTTCCGAAATCTACGGAACCGACCGAGTTGTGCAAAAGATAAAAAAGACGCCGTCGGCAATGGTGTGATTTTTGCATCCCCTAAGGGTTCGTTGCCTCGTAGAGAAGTCGTTGATCTTAGACTCTGTTTTCATCTGTCTGGCAAACTAGACACGTGTGTTCTTTTTCCATTTCACCTTCGCGTATTTTAGGTTTATAATTTTATGCACGTGTTTGTGTAATACGCGAATTATGCCGATGGAACGATTTTGCGAGTTTCTGATCGCCATCTTTTTCACGGGGTCTAAAATCTTTTGGTCAAATTTCCGTTTTTATGTTTTCTTCTTGTCGAAACTCGTTTCGTTGACGGCACCACGATTTATTTTACAGCGAAACTCACATTTATTATTATTAGTGAAAGACGAAGACGATCATCCTTATCGTACGTAAAGGAAACATTATAATATGGTGATTAAAAGCAAGCCGGGAGACAGTATCGCGTATAATAAATGCGTTAAAGTGAGCGTGGCAATTTATGTCGAAAGAAAAATAGTATGCAAATTGGGCAACCATTTACTTGAGTTAACGAACTTGAAATACACTATGTAAAAAAATAAGGCAAAAAATACGTCAACAGTGAACTGCCTTTCTGTATTATACGTAAAACAAAGATCCGAAGACCTAACGCAGAGATTTATTTTCTCTTTGCGGTTAAAACCAGACTTCAGATTTAAAGGATCGTTCCTCCCAAGTTTTTGATTTTTGGCAACGACTGCATGTCTGAACAGACATGCACCGTAGAAGTGTTGGGCGAAATATGGTAAGAAACTGAAGAATATTTTTATACAATTTATGCTGGTTTGCTTGCAGATAGAGATATTATGCTCAACCGGTCTTTGATTGGAGATAATTATTCGATTCGTAATACCACATTGCGAATTTTTTTACTTTTTGAAGAAAATCGCTAATCCTGGAATTCTCAAAAATATTAATTCCTTCAGCATTGTGAACAGAGAACAATTATGTCAATTGCTCACGCAGATGACAGAAATTCACGTTTGCAGGCTCAACATGATCTATATGGTTTCGCCAAATTGATGCAACGACAGTTGTCACGATAATGTGACTCGTAAGATACCAGAAATAAAACCCGATACTCGTTTTATGCAGGTAGATTTATCGCAGCGGCTGTTTTTTAATTTCGTGAATTCCACAAAGCTGATCGGGAAAAGTCAAGGCACTCACGACAGAACTGATTCAACTCTTACGGTGTAATAAGTAAAAGTAAAAATTTCCTCACTTATCGACGGAGTAGGCAAATCGTATTTTGTACTAATTTTTTCTCCTGTGTATTGAAATTGTTTCGAACTTTGGGAAATGATAAAGTTGAGATTATGGTTGTGTGATCATTGAAGAAAGTTCGGGGAATTCATAGAAACAGTATATTTGAGGTTATAGCGCGCTAATCTACTTCGGAATCCTACCTTTTTTGTATCGTCTCATCATCTTTCCAAATTTTCCTCAATGATCACACAAGCGCGATCATAAATCCCATCGTTTTTCCAACACCTGCTCGAAAACTTCAGTGCCCCATGTCTGAACGGTGCGGTAAAACCACTATGACACTTGCGTAAGATGAAAATACTCGATTTCCCACACTAGTTATTGCTTTGGCGCATGCACAATTTCGAACAAATCAATTTCAAATACTGTGTCGTGAAGCGTACGTCACAGAACCCCAATTTTACTTGCTTTTAGTGGCACCGTCGTTGCTTTTCAGCTCAAACTTTTATTCATAAGTGTTGGAAAAATAGCGTGTGTCACACGTGCGAATGGGCGATATCTGAATCGTGTCACTAAAGCGTTCGCTTTGGCTCATGCTGGAAACTTTACACTCAATGGAAATTGCCCACTTTCTGCACTCGTGACACGACAAATTCTATCTATCAGGGTGTTTCAGAAAATAATAATTTGTAATTTTCCAAAGTGGTACCCCCTAAAAAGTTTGTTTCGGTTGAAAGATAGATTCTTGGACAAGATGAGTCTACGTTGTATGGAATATCGTCCTCATACGATTTTTCATTTTTTAACATTGTTTTTTTTCCTTCATGAAGATAGTGTGTGAATAGTGAGCAAAAATTTTTTTATCTTGCTTACATTAATCAAAATATCAATTTACATGGCAAAGAACACCCACATTTGTAATATCAAGTCTCCAGTTGATGTTTGAGAAGTGTATCTGACGATTAATGGTTACAATTTAATATGAAGTTTTAATTTAGGAAAATAATATTTCCGTTCGATACATCGTCATGTTACGGATCGTAATCTTCGGTTTGTTGAATTTGCCGGTATAATAGGATGATGCGATATTCTCGTACTAACTGGGAAACTGTCAACATGATTTTTTCGATATTCAAAACGGGGAATCGCAGTAACTAGGATTCCTGATCACCGAAATTTCGTCGAAAACTATCGAGCGGTTTAGGAGATACGATGCATTGTTTACGTAGGTCAAGCATGGTATGTACTTTGAAATTTGTGTCGCGTATTTCAACATACGATGAGTCCTACGGAAATTTCCAAAGTTGCTTCGACGAAATCTTATTTTTAAGAAAGTGTGAGACCTTCCTCTTTTACTACCAAATTCCGAAATTCGTATTTTACACTTTTTCTCTTCCCGAATGATGTAATGTCGGGAAATAACAGCATTCCTGATCACACTTTGTGGTTAAGAAAATGAGCCCAGAAATTTGATCTGGGAATATGAAAAATATGACTTTCAGCTATGTCATAATCTTCAAGCGAGCGAGAACTAAAAATGGAGGCTGTAATTTCCTAAAGTTTCAAATGACTTCGCTACGCGGTCAGTAAGATGTGAACAAATTCTTACATCCGTATTTACTCTAAGATTATCTAATACCGACTCACACCAGAGGTATTTCACAATGCGGTAAAGAGCCATATGTAATTGGAAATCTGAAAATCTGCCTTCAGTGCGGTGATGATATTTAAGTCCCGAGAGTTCCAGCCGTGAATCATCGACAGAGTTCAAAGTTTCAACACTTCAAATATTTGCTTTTTTATTGAATGGCCGATCGGAAGGCCCCAATCCAACCTAAACCAGCTAACAATTATCATTCTCATAATTACAGTATAGCTGACGCTGACTGTTTGGTAGCCGTCGCCAAGCCTCTGGCCGTTCAGCTATTTCAGTCTTTTCTTACTACACCGACAATTGTAAGCAATAATTCGTCTTTCCAACGCTTATTGAAAAAATTCTTTTTCAGCACTGCAAAGACTGATGGCGTGTGTCAAGGTCAGGTACCTTACATTCTTCTCCGCCTTACGCGTGTTTAAACAAATAATTAGTGGCTCTTGACTGGTTACTGCTTCGGTCCATCGCGACAAGCCTATTTATTACGTTGACTAAGCTAGTCTGATGTGTTTCGGAGATCTTTATCATACCGGGATAAGCGACCTGCTAGAAAATTTCTATGTTCAACAGGCATCGGAACTGACAAACTTTGCAGCGGGTTCTCCATCTTTTGAAGAATAACAAAAATATTCCACTCGCCATCACTCGGGCAGATACCTACACAGTTTCGGTTGAAATTATGGAGAAAGATCCTACTAAAAAATATAGCTACGGATTTTCATTAAACATTAATAATAATAATTGGACCACGACAAGAGCCTTACTGAGGTGAATATATATGATTTTTCTAGAAGCCTACGAGTTGATTGTATTGAAAAGGACGAATCGGCCGTACCGTCTGATTCAAAAGTTAGGAAAGAAGAAATAACTGTTTCAAAAATCTCCAGCAATTTGATTTCCGGTGATGATAGTGAATACAAATAAAATAATATATTACTTTGGAAGATCCCCAAAGATCGCCTGAAAAATCTTCGCAGACAATTACTTTCAGAATGAGCAGACACAATTTTTGTAAGTACAACCGATGTTTATCAAGAATTGCATTTGCGCGCTAGAACTATACTACAACGTTGAAAGACATTTTGAAGGTTTTTTAAACGGTTTGTGGAGATTAAGATAACGAGCACCATGCGCCTAAAACATTAGAATCGGACAAGAAAACATCAATGGTTCAGCATTTTGAATGTTCTAATTATTGAACCTTGTCTAAATAGTTGACATCTTAGCTTGTATTGTTTATTTTTGTTTCGATTAATTAATATTACATAAGGATGTCGTTTTATTTACCGCAATTAGCGCAAATACAACTACTGAAGATTTTTTAAGGGTTATTCTTTTTTCCTACCTTTTAAATCAAATGGTCCAGCCGGTTGAAATTTTCAAATGATAAACATTCATTTTCGCGGGTAATAAAAAATGTTCAGTCTTGGAAGGACTGAGAGAAGCACGTAAAAAAAAGAGTTACGAGTTGGAGATATTTTGAAAAATTAAGAAATGATGGTTACATAAAAATTTTTCAATATTTCAGTAGGAAAATGAAGAACAACAAAAATTAAGATTCAAGAAGTGATACTACAACCTAAAAAAGTTTGAAATTTATGAAAACGGTTAAATCGAAACATGCTTCTTATATTAATAGATTATTAACTATTAAATAAGCATCAAATATCATCAAAATGTAAGTGAATATACAAGGTATGCTGCTAAAATAATAATTTAATTTTTTTCATTCAGATCTTACATATGAAACAAATTATTTCCAATTTGAAACTTTTGTTAGAACTACGCTTCAGTGTTTGAAAAGATTTTTTATTCTAAATTCAGAGGAATTTTATAAGCATTTTCATTCAGTCTTGTTAAACCGAAAATATATACGTCTCGGTGCATCTGCAGCTGCTTGTACCTACCAGGAAACGTGCGATTATTGTTTGGACAAGAATATTAAAATAGTTGTTCGCCTTGCGAATATTCTAATATAATTTTATCGTCAACAAAGATTCACATATAGAGATACGATTGATAAACAGACTGCAGGCATAATAACGTTGTACGTATGTACATATTTATGCGCAACATATACATGCATTGCATGCACTGGTGCAGTAAACGATGTAAGGCTTCAAGAAGGAACGGGCGGTAGGGTCTGAATCAGAAGGTGACGAAGGAAAAAAACCATTCAAACACATTTATGTGGTAGCATTATTCACACAAATGATAGTAAACACCCTTACTGTGTAATACGAATAATGAATCTAACTGTCTCGTCCTTCGAAATTACACGTACTGGCCCCTTGCTCGTCAATGTAGCCCCACTTTTAGAATCTTTAACCCTTTAATTCACGCTGGGACGTTCAGCATCCCACCTTTTTTTGCAGCTTTCTATTAATTAAACTACTTTTTTGGTAACAACTGCCGAGTTTTGTGGTTCCATATGGTCCTTGCAATACTTCTAAGTATAAAAAAATATAAAATTTATCAATTTATTCATTAAAAAAATAGCACATGTAAACGAATGGTCGAAATTTATACTATTCCACGAAAAAACTGTTTTCTGCTGATATACCATAGAAATTCAAATGCCAATTTTAACACAAACTCAATATACACCAAATAATTTTCCTTCTTGTTGTTTTTGTCTATCCACCATATTGAATCTGCCGTTTTGAATTTTCGAATTTCGAATCATATGTACGGAAAAATGTATGCGTGAAACGGTTAAATTTTGCGTCACCTGTGCTGTCCTGTCTCGTCCGCGCGCTGCGAGTACCTTTACCTTTTGCGATGCCGGTAAAACCGACACGTTAGACACGTCAGTCTGTGCAAGTTCAATAAATAAATTTAATGTGGGATGTTCAACAAGAATGAGCGATCACTTGTGCTACAGGTTAAGGGAAAAACAGTTAGAACTATTCAGGAGACAGAAGAGAAGCGGCGTACCATAAGGGACGAGTTCCGGCATCTGAGCGTCGCAACCACGGTTGAGCTAGTTAACTACAAAGAGTTACCATACTCTTTGGTTAACTATACCCGTAGCGTCTGAAAGTCTTGCAGACGTAGTGTGAAAGAAATGAGGGGCATCCATTTGAGTTTTGCAATGTTGGGTTACGTTGTGTTTACGAAGATGTAGCCTATTTCGCGTCCGGCCGGCAGTGGCGCTGCGGGTTGATTCTGCATTGCCAACATAAATGACTTGTGAATAAGAATTTTCGTCTCTTCAAGCGCTGTATATAGGAATGTATTGTGTAGATGATATGTTTACCCTTTTTGAATTCTTGCTTCTGATGAGAAGCCACGCAAGACGGGCAAAGCCGTCTAATAAATGATATGCAGACGTGCAAATCATTAATCACGAGAAGATAATTGTTGAAAATTATCATGGCGGCTAGGTGGTCTAGTGGAGTAAGGCTCCGGCTAAGCATCTCTAAACGCCAGGTTCGATTCCTGGCTCCGTCGTTAATTTTTCGAAATCACCAAATTTTCGAATTGTCAATTTACATAGATGACTTGTCCCTAAAATTAGCCCGTTCAGAATTACTGTCGCCATGTGTACCTGATCGTTTCTAAAATCTTTAAGGTCGGCCTCTCTATTACCCTCTCTGTCCTTCATACACGCTCTCCATATCACATCCAGAGTTTTATTATCAGTGGGTGTTAGCCTAGGATGGGTTGTTCCAACCTCCAAGTAAAGTATCCGTCAGCTAACGGCCAAGTAAATTTTCTACCCCCGCCACTGTTTTACCCACGTTTATCGGGAGGTGAAACAGCTTTAGTCGGTATTTTTTGGATGGTTATGAACTACCTACCGAGTAGAGCCATTTACCCGCCAGATTACGTTACTTGAAAGATGGAAAAATGCTATATAGTCATTCACCCGCTGAGTAGGCTACTTGATACTTTAAGTGGAGGTTGGAACAACCCGCCCTTAGTCCTGACCGACGCACGAGTCAATTTGCATGTGACCGGATACGGTTTAAATGGGAAGTGGCTTACATTATTAGAGTGAAATAACTGTAGTAATTAATTTTTGCACCTACAAAGGCTGCAAAAAACGATAAAATAATCGGCTGGGATTGAGTTTTCATTGCTTTCCAAACGCAAATCATTCGATCTTAGATATAAATATGTATAAAATTCACCGTAAGATAATACAACCAATATTAATATAATATGCAATATTTGACATTATGTAGACGGATCATTTTTCTGTACCTCATCAAACATGCCATTTATACGGTTATTCGTGCAAGTTCTGTTCCGGAATCGTGTTATTCGACGAATAGAAAATTAGAAAATGTCAACGTCTCACGAAGTTGAAGTTGGTAACGAGAAAATAAGGTAACATTGGAAAAACAACGATGGATTCGTAACTTCAGAATGACTTTGAAAAAGTTGAGTTTACAAAATATGAGTTTGCTTTATGTTATTCATATCAATTGAATCTGACGCAATTCTAAAGTTGTCAAGTAACGATTCACGTTACAAATTTCGACTTCATCATGTTTTGTACGCTACAATGCAGTTTGGGTACAATCATTTTTTGGACACAGTATGATCTGATTGGATTAAATGCAAGTAAACTAACTATAGAAATATCTTGCTACTACGAACCATACACCGCAGGAACCGTTGAGGTTATTTGAGCAAAAAATTGATAAGCAGCTGTACTTATAAAAGGGCCTATCCGAAAGATACGAAAAAAAATTGCTCTACTTTTTGGTTTTCTTCATTTTTCATCGTTTCACGATTTTCTCGTTATTTTTTTTCAAGTGAGCACGAATGATTAACACTTAATAATATGAGAAGCGAGGATATTCGAAGTACCCAACGTAGGAAGGTAACTTGATTTTTGCAAACAAAAATGCATATATCTTGTAATTTATTGCTGCGTTGACCTATCGTATAACTTTCACGTTCTTGTTGTTTCACCGCAAGGTAACATACACGTGCATACACGTATTTTTCCGCCGAGTACGGATACCAAACGGCTGCTCAGAAACTCCGCCTACTTTTGCCACAGGCAGCTTCGAGTGGGGGCTGTGTTTGAACTTGTAACAGTGGCGCCATACCACGTTAAATTTTATCCCTAAATCTCTGACACCACGTGTCGCAATGGAAACGTTCTTTTAAATACCCATAGTATATTCTTTGGTGGAAGCACATCCCGTTCATGAGTGAGCTAAGTGAAGCGCTAAGCATGCTTGGTACATAACCTCGCGGCATTAAGTCTTAGTGTTAAACCAGCGATAGAACACGCCACACGAGAAAAATGTATCTGGCGGTGAATCCACATAAGTAGTTTAGTTAAACACCGTTTACGAATGTGCAAAGCACGCTTAAGAACCCTTACCGTTGGTTTATTTATTTAATATAGGAAGAAAAAGGGTGAGTTTGCTCGGTCGGTAAAGGTAAGAGTACTGCATGACCTGAACACATAAATTCGCCACAGACCCTACCAGTAAGTATCATATATTCTCTAAAATTTCCGTCAAAACCCTGGTTAAAACTTACACGGAGACCGATTTGCTCGAGGGTAATCGAAAGTCGTGATAACTTGGGCTATCAAGTAATTTGCATACAGCCTTCTCAGAGCAATGAGGCTGAAGTTAATAACGTTAGCGTATCAAAATATTGGGGGGAAAAAATCACTATTTTGCAATTTTGTAGTGACTGTGAAGTGGTTAAGTTTTGAAAATATGAAATACTTTTGCCGTATTGTAATTTACTGTATCTCGCCTTATTCGGAGCAACATTCTCGTATTGTCTGGGTCTCTGTAAGTTTGCCAGGCACAGCACTAAATGCACAACTGTTGTATATATATATATATATATATATATATATATATATATATATATATATATATATGACAGGCAGAACGCAAATGAGGCGTCACACCGATACGACGAGCCGACGCTTAAAACTTTCAGTAAACGTCACGTACTGGAGGTAGTTCACGAGATATGTAAATTTTGATTTCTCCCCGCTTGGCAACGCGCTTGGCACGTTACTGTAATTCAGATCGTATCAATAATACTTATGAAGGAATTATATTAATTCACTCGTGACATTACAACTCAGACATAGCTCGGAAACCATAAAGTCAAGTCTGCACGAGATACGAAAACGTTTAACAGTGCATAGACATGATTCGTAAGATAGCAAATCGACCGTGTCATTTTCAATGGGATATCATTTTTGATTTTAGGTTAGCTGCAGATCATGTGCAGATCCCGTAGGCGCAGGCTACATGAAAGCTTTCACATAGATCTGTACCTCAGCATCGATTATAAAATTAACAATGATGGAAAACTATCGGTGAAATAATCTCAATTTGTTTTAAAAAAATTAACCTAACAATGAGAAAGTAATCTGTGATTAATGCAGTACGTTCAAAGGTCATGCGCTCCTAACTACCTATATTGCCTCGGGCTCGACGAGTACAATAAGCTTACGTGCACAAACGTGCAGAGTACTCGCACCCAAGTTAATACTTATCAATCATGGATTGGCAAAAAACCGTCTCTAAAGCACAGTGCAAGTTCACGCAATACAAAGCGGCTACAATGGTCTTCTCGACGAAAAAAAAAATATTCAGAATGGTTTACACAGATCTAAGGCAGTAAAATGATATTTGATTAGTGCTCTTTGGAATCTGATACTGCTCCTGGTCGTACCTTCGTAGCTTGTGCAAAAAACGTATAAGACAAAAAGCGGCGTGGAGGTAAACGCTCGTCATGATCCACAGCGATAGGCTGACGAGCAATGAAAATCCTCGAGAAAGAAGTATTTATGGAAACCATCGGAAATGTGTTATTCTAAGAATAGTATCCTGTGATTGGTTAGGTCATGAGCAGGATATACCTACATCCATTTTCGACTAAAGTCATCCAATGAATAAGTCATAGGCAGGAACGATAGGTGTAAACAAAAAAAAATTTTCATCGTATTATTATTATAATGAATAACAATAACAAAAAAAACAACAGCAGCAGCAACAGCAACAATAAGTATGTATGCACTGGTATATATTTATATATTTATATGGCACTGATACCTAGGTACAGTGTACGGTATCTATGCACAAGCCTTTCAAAGAATCTTAATTCCTTCCACTTTACTCAGGCGATTGAAAACTTCATTAAAACTTGGATGTGTAATATGTATTTAATCATGCGAGAGTATAAACATTTGGCAAGAACGAGAACGAGGCAATAATGTAATTATGAACGAACTTTCTTCGTAAATAATTTCGTTTGATCAACAATAATTTGAGAACAGATTTTGAAATCGGCCAGAGTTCATAAACACCAATTTTTTCAAATACACTGCATCGGATATTCGTCAACAATTACATTTGCATCATTTATTCATATGTAATATAATGTAGGATTTCTTGAATATTGTAGGCACAGTTTGCGGTGGTCGGGTCAGCGAATAAAATCAGCGACAAAATATTAGAATCGGACGAAAAACGTGGGACTTTAATAGTTTTGAATGTTCTAAGTATAAAATCTTTTTTAAAATCGTTGATATCAAACGTTGTGTTCGAATTTGCTTAGAATTATTTCTATCGCATAGTAAGAATATTTTTCTTAGAGTTCACCACAATTGGCGCAAATAACATTGCTGGAAGGTTTAAAAAACGTTTTGTACGTTTTTCTAACTTTTCATTCAAGAGATCCGGCTGATTTATCCTTAAGGAGACGCGTATCGTAAGTCGGAATCTGACGATAAGTATTAAATATGGCGGAATCTTGCAGCAGCTGCTTTGCGCAAGAGAAAGTGCGTAACACTGCTAATTATACCTTTCATAGGTCTGTCTGGATTCTCCGGCATCAGCGCGATATACAGTCTGTATAAATTACATTGACATTCGCATGGTTTTCTCTTTAAATTTTTATACTTTTTTTTAGACGATGCGAAGTGTATTTTCATCGTTTACTAGTTGCGGCAAAATATTTCTAACCATTTTGAAAGAAAACGATTGATTTCTTATCACAATATTCAATTACATCTCTTTGATTTTATATTACACTCTGTAATTTTGAATCCGTGACAATTCACTGATTCCAAATTCTAAGTATAAGATTTAATGACTTTTCGCTAATTTTTCACTGAGAACGAGTGCCGGTGTACATACACTGAGTTTTTCCAGTTGTATACTTGTAACTGGGAATCAGTAAATTTTCACTGAATAAGATTTCGAGAGCATGGATCAGTTTTCGTAATCCGAACAAATTAGGAAAGTTAAAATGTATGGCTTTTTAGGATCACAATCTCTATTTAGCTGTAATTATGGACACGTTTATATAGCTATTGTACACAACATTTGAAAATCCTCCAGCTTTTGGTTCTTAGGACTTATCGCTTACGAGAAACACGTTAGTCAATTTTATGACGTCTTTGAAACGAATCTTACTGTTCGAATTTTTACACTTTTTGTCGTTGGAATTTTGTGTTACAAAGTAGAGATTTTTGAATATATCATGAAATTTTTAGAGTGGAAGGAATATGGGATCATCATAATTAAATCGATGAAGATATTCCAAAGATCCAGATTTTTCGGAATATATTCTATACTCCTGGAATATTTAAACTGATTCAATTATCCTACAGTTTTCATTTCACTTTAAAAACTTTAGGATGTATTCCAAAATCTGTACTTTTGGACTTGATAAAAGTGGAACAATTTTTTTGGGGCCTTCGCATATACGAACTGAAACTGTAAAAAAATATTTTTTGCAATTCCTGGGGATCTACTTTAAAATGGATTCCATACACCGAAGGACCAGATTCTTTTGCACAAAAATCATCTGGCAATTTTTTTTCTTGATGACAGGAAGTGCTGAAAATTCTAAGGCAATTCAATTTAATTTCAAAACGCGATAACATCGATCAACGTGTTTTTCATATGCGGTAAGGCCTAACGGCCTGAAAATTGGAGGATCTTAGTATCTTCGTGTAGACTATAATATATTCAAATTGTAGTGAAATGCAAATTTCAAGACTAAATAGCCTGCGGAAAGTTGGTGGATCGATCCGTATATACGTATTGTGTACAGATGTGACAGAAAGTTTTCGGTTATTTACCAGGAATCACCAACAACAAATATCGACATTCATAGTAAATTTTGAAGTATAATACTGAAAATAAAATTATTTCTAAAAATTTCTTGAATATCAATGGATGACAAAACATATTACCGAGATTTTGTAGTAGTTACATAAACTTGTCAAACTCGATTTGGACAAGGATTGAGATTTCAAAAAATACAACTTCTTATACTTAATTTTTTTACAACTCTGCTATATTATCTGAATAATCATTTTTTAAATCTGTGAAAGTATTCGATCAACAAGGAGCACGGAGAACTACAGATGAGAGAAATCTTTAGATACCGAAATGTAAATGCGACTTTCTGAATACGTTCTCTGCAGTTTCAATAATTTTTAGTTCAACTTTATTCTTTTCGACCAATTATTTTCAATTGAAAATGTAATATTTAGTTACGTCTTCTAGCGTAGGATGTTAAGAAAATTTCAAGTTTTTATCCACATTTTTCTCTACCCAGTGAACCTCCTTAATATCTCATAAGGAAAAATGGTCAGTATCTGAAGAAAAACAGTCATTGCAGAGTTTGTCAGCGTATTTTGATGGCCTCTAGTAAAATTTACTCAGTTTTAAAGAGGTTGATTATAAAAGATCTAACTTTGGCGTGAGAATTATAATCCAAGTAACTCTACGGACCCCGATGATAAAACAATTATCTACTATGCTTATACACAGGAGCTAACTGTTTTATCATCGGAGTCCGTAGAGTTACTTGGATTACACAGGTCTGCAACGAAAAAACTGCTCAGGTTTTTGATACTGTTTCTTATAGATTTTCACTCACCGAAACGGGGAAAAATACTCAAAAAGTTCCATAACGTCAGGTTTTTTTTTTTGAACTTGTGTTTGTAGTTTCATTTAGAGTGAAACTTTCGTTTAATTCAATATCTGGTATGCTGTTCTTGAATCTAAAAATCCTATGCAAAACTTTCTTACTTGATTTCTTACTTCAATTTAATATGTATTAGCGTGAGACTCAAGAATAAATACAAACAGGGAAACAGAAGATGGAAAGTGGAAGCGTGTTCGGAGATGTATCGAAGAGAAGAAGAAGAAAGGTTTCACATGCGAAAAGAATGAACATGGAATGTTAAACATATTTCATAAAGAAATTGTCTGTCTAATTTTATAAGAAATATTGTTTAGTTCATTGTAATAAAATGGTAGTTTTTCATTATTGTTATGCTTTTTTTTCTATGCAAACACCTTGTATTTTGCAGGAATATTGTTCTTGATGGAGGGAAATGGAAGTTATTTTTGGATTCAGCCCACTCGAAAACATAATATTTACCAAAAACATCCTATGCAGCTGAAAAATAATTTTTTTTTTTTTTTTTTTCTTTTGCAAACCTGTGTTACAATCGTCACGCAAGAGTTAGGTCTTGTATAATCAGTCTCTCTAAAGTTAAGTTTAAATTTTTCAGGACTTTGCAGTGCCACTTGAAAGTCGTCGTGTACGAGCTAGAAACTATGAAGCTGGGTTGATTCTCAGCTCAGCTGGATTATTACAATCCCGCGCAAGCAAAAGTTCACCAGTTCACTACAGTTCACCCTTCCCTTTCAAAGTCAGCTCTTACTTTCCCCTGATCGGACAACACGGCGGCGGCTACAATCCAAGACTTATACTAGACCCGGATAATAATATCTGTTCGATTAATTCCCTGCAGAAAAAAATTCTTAGAAATTTATCATCACTTTTTTCAGAAATTTCTTAGAATTATGTTATTCTTACGGTCGACTTGAAGGAATATTCTGTATTATTTCTGAGAGAGAAATTTGAGTTATCTGATAGTATGCGAGGTATTTCAACAAAATTCTAGACGGTTTCTGGAAAGAATACATATTCTATCGGAACTTTCGTTTCTCATGCCGAAAATGTATAAAACTGGAAGATCTGACAAACTGGTTTTTTTTCTTTTACACTATTTGTGAGCGATTTGTGCGTGAAAATCGATCCAACTTTTGGAGAAAATTCATATTTTTCTAAACGT
Source organism: Neodiprion fabricii (assembly GCF_021155785.1). Lineage (NCBI taxonomy): Eukaryota > Metazoa > Arthropoda > Insecta > Hymenoptera > Diprionidae > Neodiprion > Neodiprion fabricii. The sequence goes on from NC_060240.1 coordinate 23,599,970, forward strand.
CATTTTGCATCTTAAATCTGAAAACGTTCGAGTTACGATGATTTTGTGTATTTCCTGACCGTAAAACGTTATGGAAAATTGGAATGGATTTCTGAGAGAAATTAAAACCGTTCAACACACAGTTGGAATTCAATTTTATCAAATGCAGTTGAAAAAATTTGGATGTATATATATAAAAGAACATTTACAATAAAACTGGAAATATAAAGAGTTTTTCGAAATTTTTAAGAAACATGCAAGGCTTTTCTACTAACCTACGGAAATGAATTTTCTATTTCGTAATTTATATAATTGTATGAAATTTCCACAAAATTATCAGAATTTTTTTGAGCTTTCTAGAAAAATGGATAAATCTGTTGGAAATTCAAACTCTGAGTAAATCAATCATTATTCCCGAATTTTTTTCGAATCACTTCTATTCAGGTTTATTATCATGATTTTTATTTAGTCTCCTCGATTTTGGATCATTTTGAAAATTCCTAGGATTAATAATCAACTCGTATATTCTGCAAATGATCAGCTGTCCCAATTTTCAAATTGACCAGCCGATACTAATCAGATTGAAAAAAGTAAAACTGATAATTTTCCAACATTCTTATTCATCACTTTTGCCGTAACAGTTGCTTAAGGTGGAGATTTTTTTTTTGGTAATGAGAAACCAGGCATTACGAATGATGAATATTGGTTTCTTGACCTCGGTATTGGTTCATATCCATGAATAATATTTACTCGTTACGAATAATGTTGTATTTTTCAGTTAATCTGATCCAACCTAACTTGACTTGACCTCCTGTGTAAATAGAAGACCTAATTTTATCACACGTTTACGATACCTTGAACCTACATTTCTCCAGGTTAAAATCTCAACGAAAAAATCGTTTTTTTTTTTGTGCCAAGCACCATTTTGTACGCAATACAAATATCAACAACAAAACGTAGCGTTTCATTTTTTTATCCTTGACTTTTTTTGCAAATCAGAAGTCTAAAAATTATGGATTTTGGGTATCACGAGGCTGAAGTTATAGTAACGTTAATGTATCGAAACGTTGGAACCAAAATTACTATTTTACACCTTTCGAATATTTGAAGAAGGTGGATTTACAAAGTCTGAGTTTGTTGTTGCCGTATTAACAGTTTACTAAATTTCAAGTAATCATAAAGTCGCAAAATAACGACTTCTTCCAAAGACGCGTCGTTACATTAACGTTAAAATATTTTGAACGAAACTAAAAATTATCAAAAACTCTTCCGCTATCAAAACTAAATACTGAAATTGACGCTATTTTGTTAATGCACCGTTTCAAAAAAATACGAAATAATCGATTAATAGAATAATTTTTAACGATTCAATCGATTTGTATTCAATCGTTTTTTGGACTTGATTAATTGATGAATCGATTATTTTCAGCTTAGTGGCCATCGCTCACTGAGTACATTATTGGTAAATTGGAATCGGTGAAGAATACAAAAATCTTCCGAACTTCGGGCTCAATGAATTCCGTTCAACATAAAGACAAAGACTGTTACTTTTAATCCCCCGTCCGAGCGACCCGGACACAAAATAACCGTCATTGAACAGGCGGAAGCAGAGATAAATCTTAAATGTCGTAAGGGAAACGGCGCCAGCAGCCTTTCTACATCCGTAGTTATAAAATAGCGCTGCGGTACAGAATAATAAGATATCAATGAAAAAAGTGAGACAAAAACAATTAACGAATACAAAAAATGAAATAAATATACTACGATTACAATTATAACTCATACCGATCTCGGCAAGAGAATGAATTGATAAGTCATGCTGTGCATGCAGGAACAAACGTGTCCGACAGCTTTTTCTTGTCTTTTTTTTTTTTTTTTTCTTCATACTCGTTTCTTTTCGCCGCTCTATCCACTTCGTCCATTTTTATATCCACCAGTGAAACAAAAGTGAGTCGGTTGTAGGCTTTGCATATAATATACCTATATAAATACGTGATTGCCTCTACCTGCAAATAGACTGACTATATATATACACACATACGTACATACAGCTATATGCCACGCAGCAGACCGCAGCAATGTTACAAAATATCAACTTTCACCATATCAGCACTAACATGTACATGTACTGTATAGAATATACTCATACATAAACACTGGTATAAATTTCTACGCGCATTGGTTTATGAAAGTCTCCATTGTACGCAACTTGTATACATTTTACAGGTATCCTACACACACACACACACACACACATGTTAACATAGCCAAGTATACTACGTGTGTCAGTGATCTCTTTTATAGTTCTAGGTACAATACTATACCTTGTGTGTATATTACGCGAAATAAAGTCTGCACCCGGTATTATCGAGTTGCGTAATGATTCCAAATCGCTAAAATAATTACGGTGCGTTCTGTGCCAACAAGACAAACGTCTGACCCTCACCATGCAAGATCTGAGCCATACTTTTTACACTCATGTTTTTATTTTCGTCCATATCTCTTTTCTCAACTGTTATTCAGCAATGCGCTAATTTTTTTCACATTCTCTGTATCAATTAATTTTCAGATTGAAATCTTATTGTTATTTTGTGTACATTTGATTCCAGACATTTTACTCGCCGTACATTTAATATCGATTCAAGACCCGTCATTTTAACAGAAGTGAGAGTAAAAATTAGGAAACCGATTGAATTTACATGCAAATATGCGTAATGTATGTATACCTATACTGCGGATCAGGCATCGATCATATTGGCATGGAATGTCGATTACATATTTCCGCCTAGCCTACACTTTGAACACGAATTTATGCTGCAGCTTTTTGAATCGCGACATCGTTTCGCTTTGGGCCCTTGCATGTAAAATTTTTTGATCATAGCGTAACAAGTCGCAAAGAAAGCTAAAATAAATAGGTCGCGTTTTTTTCTACTTCCTATTGAACAAAAATTAAAACAAATTATATGCCTTGGTTCGAAACTAGGCAACAATTGTTCTGAATCGGTGAAATTTAATTGCATCCGTCATTTACAATAATAATGATTTGTGTCGAAGAAATGTCGAAGAAAAATTACTTAATGTCGAAGAAAAAATACGATGCTCATAGCTTCGTATTTTAGAAAAATTTTGGACGTTCCTCTTGCTAGATTTACTTTCACAAACTTTCAGAAATGTCAACGGATCTACTCTTAGGATGTAAAGTTCTGGCAGAGTCTCGTTTTTTTTTCTTTGCAATCTGACAAATTTTAATGGTTTTTATAAATTTTATAGAAATATATCGATATCTAGGCGGAAAAATTAATTTCGGCAGATGTATGGAACAGTCTCGATATTTCTTGAGAATTTTTGAATAGTTTTCTCAATTCTATTGTTGAAAATTCTCTTTCACAGATATATTCAGATTTTTTTCAGATTCATTTCGGAAAAGTTAGTTTCCAAACTGTTTCCTACTAATTTTCCATTTCCCTCAGAAATCTAGTTTTTCACGACGCGGTACTTTCGGTGTCAATTAGTGATAAAAAATGAAGTTGCGGAAAAATAATTTTTTTTCTACATACATACATACGTATCGGTCCAATGCCTCTACCTCTAACTGAACTCTGTCGTAAATCGTCAGGAAGTCGAAAACTCGGAGTATTCAAAATTTTCCAACAAAAAATGAATTTCTGAAAGACCGTCAGTTATCTTTAGAAACTCTGAATTTTCGAAATCTCCCATACATAATCAGAACGATTAAAACTTTTCCAGAAATGGTAAAGCATTTTATCACAAAATTGTCCGAAACCATAGCACATTTACGAGAAATTTCTCAACTAATAATTACACAGATATTTCCAATGATTTTACTTGCGCTGAAAAGGTAGTGGGAATCAGCTGTAAGTATAATCACACTGTTTCCGTCAATTTTTCGATCTTTCTTCAATTCTCATCCATGCACAATTATATACTACGTATATCATTTCCTTGAGTTTCACACAATTTCATCCTTCAAGAGAAAGAAAAGTGAAAAGTACGATTTTTACTCGTCAGTCGGTTCGTACAAGTCAAGTTTGCAGGTAACGGTGTCGCGCACGCTGATTGTATGTCGAAATTAGATCGGTAAGGCATATCCTCGTCGTGAAATAGCCTTGTAATATGGTATAAAATATACATGTACACATATACATGTTTAAATATTATACATGTATATAAAATATAAAAAATGTATACGTGTATATATATGTATATATATACACATACTCATACACACTATATAATGCATTAAATTATACGTATTCGAAACCGATCACCGATCACCGATCACTTGCATTACAAACGCGTAAACGAGAGTTTAGGTACAGTGTCGAGTGCCCGCGGGAATGCATAGTCAACCACTTGCCCAGGCTAGGTCTTAATCTGTATTCAAACATCGTCTTTAGAGCGAAACTTCTGACCTTGGCCCGGCGTGATATTACAGAATAAAAAGACAAACCGTACGTACGATTTCCATCACGACCAGTCGCTGCTTTAACCCTTACATGCATGTATACTTTTCCTTACATGCGATTCACTTGAAATTTTGCATGCATAGGCAATAGAATCGTTGATTACGAATCTGAACTCGAAATTAAAAAATACAAAACGGCTCATCCAGTATGACGGAAAAACAAAAAGAACAGGAAAAATTTTGTAATATTTTTTGGTGTTTATTATGTTTGTGTAAAAATTGGTATTCGGATTGTCATGGTAGATTAGCAGAAAATGCTTTTCTTCGTGGAAAAAATAGTATTTCCACCATTTGTTTACACGTGCTGTTTTTCCGATAAATGAATAAATTTCATATTTTTTTTAGACTTAGAAATATTTCAGGGACCATGTGGAACCACAAAATTTGGCAGTTGTTGCCAAAAGAATAGTTGATTAAATAAAAAGCCGCAAAAAGAAAAGGTGGAACTCTGAATGTGCCAGCGTGAATTAAAGGGTTAGTGGAATAGCATGTGATAAGTCGAGTCATTCGACTTCGGTATCGTTTTCTAAATCAAATTTATAACCAAATTTGTAATTTCTCCAGAAATCAACGATTACACTACCTACTGCGAGATAGCTGAGCTTAGAATATTAACATTTTCGACAGAGTGCATGGTTTGGCTTAAAAAGGATTGTCCGACAACCTTACAGTGGTGTGCATCGAAATTAGCCTCTGACAATATTTTCAGAAGAAATTTGAACACGAGCCGTTAGTCATTTACAATTGTCGGTAAGCTAGAGTTGTGGTTTTCTCGACAGCTGTGCGGAAAATTTATTTTATACAATGCGAGCATGTTGTACGTGTTTTTATGCGCGTTCCCCACATACGAAATATCCGTTTCTACGACGGTAGAGTGGGTCTGCAAACGCGGATGCTCAGAGTACGGTAAAAACCACCAAAGTTCGATTGTTAAAGCCTGTGGTGCGTGCGTAAAATCCCCCATTTCCAAACAGCGCGGTAAAGTAGCGTTGACGTATGCATACAATGGAAATGCTATATTTTACACACTAAGAGGTTCTTTGGCGCATGCGCACTCTTGACCAACTCAATATTACGCACTGTGTAATTGAACCTAAAGTACCTAATCCAATCTTACACATTTCCAACGGCGTCATTGTTATTTCTCAAATCAAACTTTCTTTCACAAATGCTGGAAAAAGTAACGTTTGTCACAGGTGCAGATGGGTGAAATCTGACTTGTATGATTAATAATGAAAAAAAAAATAAGGATAATAATGAAATCACCCACTTTTCGCACTCGCAACAGAATATGTTATTTTCATTTCCACGAAGCTATCTTCTGTGTTTCTAGCCTATGGTGTAGTAATGAACGATAGACAGCCAGACGGGTTGAGATCCGTCAGTTCTTTTTCTTCTGTAACCCAGATATTGATCACGGAATAATAACTTTATAAAACAATAAAAATGTTGTCGGCTTTCGTTTTTGTGCCCAGGTAAGAGATAAAACATATATAACAAAGCAGAATTTGTTATCCTTCAAATGAAATACGTTTGTATTTCTACTCGCATATAATACCGAATACCTACATAACTTACAGTTACGCTTGCAATGTCGTTAGTTCAAGTATTAGTCTAAATACCAGCTAGACAGCTTATAAGCTGGTACGATGCAATTAAATACTAACGTTTTCACTTTTACCATTCTATTAATCGACAGTTCATTCGCTTTTACAATCACGGATCTTTAGTGAAATGATTTCTGCGAAGAGCTTGCATATATAGTACACATAAATATTTTGGCATGATGTGCAATTTGTATACCGAGAGAAATTTTTAGTTACGGGGACTACATAAACTTTAATTATTTTCATTTTTTACCACAATCGAGAAGTATAGTCCTGGACAAAAAATGAAAATTTGTTTAGTAGTTGTGACCAGAAAATCTAGTATCTGATAATATTCTTCTAGATTATCGTCATTTGTACTATATTTTCTTGTATCTATTGTGATAATTTGATGGTGCAACAATGAATTGATGTTGAGGCCTTATTTGCCTAAAGAAAAAATGTAATAAACCAAACAGATTGATTTTGCGTTGCAAGTGTTAGAAAATGTAATACTTGCACCTCATTTATTTATAATTCTAAAAATATTTAAACAGTTGTTGTAACGATACCCACTTTGCTAAAATTTTATAGTAACTATAGCAAAAAAAAAAAAAATACAAAAGTAAAAATTTGAAGGCAAGGTTTCCCACCACAGTGAGCTGGAACAATTAAGAACTGAGATTCTGTCAATTGAATTCTATCCAATCAACAAAGCCCGTCTCTTGCGCTAATTGGTTAGTTACGAAAACTTAGAAACTGGTATTGTCTAACTTCTAGCTAACGGACCTTGCTCCAGGATTTTTGCATGGAAACCGAAGATCCAAAGTTCCTGACTTTGTTAGAGTTTCTTTGCGCTTTTGTCTCCCCCTGGATAGATAATAATCGACTCATTAGACAATTGATACGTGTTGGACCAATCGCATGGGTTATAATAGTCAAGGACGACGAATCGACTGGCAGAAAGAGAGAGCCGGCAGATTACTATCCGCTAAATCTGTTTCTCGTCGTGTTTCTTTTCCTCGCCTCTCTCTCTCTCTCTTTCTCTCTCTCTTTCTCTCTCTCTCTCTATCTTTGTCTCTCTGTTTGTCGTGACCTTCCGACCTTCGGTGAACGTAATGTCTCGACGCGATCGCCAAGGCGCGTAACTCGAACGTGTTGCAGGGTGTGTCAATATCGAAAGTACATATCCAGATTCAAGACGGCGAATATCGCGTACATTGTCGCAGATTTTCTCCATCATAAGACGCACAGTATTTACAAATGCACACGATAAGCTCGAATGATGATTTTTTTGTGCTCCTACACCCGTTATTTCAAACACTGGAGTGAAAGTTACCGCGATAGTTTTAAATAAGAGTAAATAGTAACGAGTATGGAAAAAAACGAAAGAAAGAAAGAAAGGCAAGAGCATTTGCTCAATTTCTGTGTTGGTTTTCTGCTCAACTTCTTAGCGTCGTTAGTTCGGAATTGCTCCATTGTTATAACATGTAAATGGTGTAACTTGCATCGTAGATTATGCCACCTAATTGTTAGCAGAGAAATGGATTGCGTTATTATTTAATGAAGCCTGAAGTTTTGAAGAAAAAAAAAATTCAAGTACCGATTATGAAGTTACTGTTCATTCACGCATCCTCGATTCTGTATGATACATGTATTCTCATTGAAGTTGCAGCAACTTATTCCAATGTCTACGCTGAATTTTAGCGGAACTTTGCCAACTCTTGCAGCTCTTGTTGATAAGACTTTCTCTTAATTATTTCTAATATTTCGATCTCACCGTTTGGAAAGTGATGACAATTTTTTTTTCAAGTCAAAGTGCCTTGAAAAATTTTGTACATTGAATAAATAAATATCTCTGTGAAAAAATATTGTAGTTTTCTGTAAATTCTTGAGCCAACTGTTTGTCATGTGTTTTAACAATTTTGTGGACTTAATTTTTCATGGCAAAACATAAAAATACTTAATTTCTTTAGTCTTCTTTATTGAAGGCATATTTACATCAAAATGATGTAGTATTCTCTAAATGTTTCTAAATGAGAGATCTAAACTTATCTGCAGAAAGTCATCATTGAACGCCAAATTCCACAGAAGTAAATGATGGCCAAATTTACTGGGAATGCTTCATATACAACATTGTAAATATTTCTAAAGAGATGAAAAGATAGAAAAATATATCTGATGTGTTGTTTGAGAAGATTTTCAAGATCGGATTCTGACGGATTATAAAAATTTTGAGTTACCGACTCTGGTTACTTTTTATTAATTTGACTGATTATTCTGACGTAATTTGAAGACTTTGGAAAATTTGATGGAAATCTGGTAGAAATTTTTTATATGTACATATTGGCACAAAATTTGCCGAAAATGTCAACTTTTGTATATTTCAAAACTTTGTCAAGAAAGCCGCTTGAAATTTCCCTGAAAAATCACCGACTATTTTTATGATGTATCTGTTGTGTGGAAAGATTTTTATAAAGAATTTTCATTTCAATTTTCATCTAAAATTGCCTGTGAATTTCGATTTTTGATGGGGACTCTGAAAAAATCTAAAAACATTTTGTAAATTTGTCCGCCAATCAAATATCAAAAAGTGTTCGAAAAAGGTGACAGCGACCAGAGTAAGATGTGGAATAATTAGAGCTTTCGAAAAATTGTTAAAATCTTTTTGCACGGTAGTTAAAAAATATTCAACAATACTATTTTACTACCAGGATTGCGTTGACCATGATAAATGGCCCCTGCACCTTGGGTACATCAATGAGGCATTGACGACAGGTGTCAAGACGCGAAATCGAATGCACTGTATTGGATTATTTGAGCCGATCGCTTGGATAAATTATTTTTTAAAACATCAAAAGTCCTTACGTCATTTATGGATTGTGCTATCGGGTGGTAACTGCTGGGGTTCGCTGCAGTATTCAGAAGTCACTCCGTTCCTCATGTTTCGTGTAACATCTCCGCGCAAAAGACACTCAACATTTTCGTGGTTAGCTTGATTTTGGCATTTAAATGACACTGAACCGCCGTCGAGAATCGAGATTCTTTAACGTTTCTTGCTTATATTTTGTTTTTCCGTGATTTACTTTGTTTATCTATATAAAGTGACAAAATATTTGCGCAGAAATTGATTATCTCCTCTTTATATCCAATCACTCGTTCACTATAATATTACCCGAAGAAACTGAAATTCGCACTTCACATCACTTTCTCTCCCTCTCTCTCTTCCAAAATACTATAATTATGTTATCTTTTGTTAAATTTGAAAATACGCTCGCCGTTTGTATCTACGCTCTGCCCGACACTGAAACGGATTTTAAACATTACCATCGAAGATTTCTCGCCACTTTCGTGTCGCAGATTTAGCGACGATCATGGGTAATTATCGTCGTCAAATCGGTGAGCACAGATTAACGCTGATTCAATGATTACGCAACATTCAATAATTGACTGCAGTTTCCCCTGGTTCTGCAACTGTTGGTCAGTTAACTATTACGCAAAAATAATAATGACAGATAAACTTCAGATTTTTCTGGTTACACAGTGTGCGAGAACTAGAAAAAAACGGTACAGTGAAAAAAGAAGAAAAAAACGTTCACTGAAGAAAGCTTCAAAAAGAACTGGCTCACATAACAGTCAAAATTTTGTTCGTTATCCCTATATTGTATTCATGCCAAACAGAGGAAAAACATTTTTTTGTAAACAGCGACGAGAAACCATTCGATTTTCAAATAAACCGATTTTTACATAAAACATGCTCGAACTGCTGACTAAAGATCGTAATGTGACCGACGTGTTGGCGCGCGTTTGAATAAGACCAGTGAATACACTTACAAGGCGTTCTCACGCGATTGGCGTGCGTCCGAAAATCGGTAAAGTTACGGAGTCGATTGACATTTTGGCGAGGTTTTATTTTATGTTTTCAAGGTAAACGGGCGCGGAGTTGGATGTGCAAATAGCGGAGGAACTTGGAAAAAATTTTGCCGAAAACCGTCGATGAAAACGAACGAATGCTTGTGCGACAACGGGCTCTACCGGACTGCCGTCTGCGGCATTCACCGACGGCGTCGAAGGTGGGGAAAACCGAAGGATTGCCGCGCTACGGGGGCCGGTGATGGTGTTACCAGCGCACGAGAGAAGGCTGCATGCTGGCTAGTCGCTTCGGTTAGGTTAGGTTAGGTGGGAAACGCAGCCGCCGCAGGCACGTTCGCGCAATTTCGAATCTTGCACTAGGTATGTAACGTACACGCTACGTTCTGACGGATTCGACGAACAGCAAAAGTGGGCGCACTGAATCTGGTTTCCCTAATTTGCTTGCCTTTTCGTTGGCTGAATATTAGGGAATCTACACTCAGTGCGCACTCTTTCCGTACGTCCAATTTCTCATTATAAAACTGAATTATATCGTACGTGTACGCTACACCGATTGTTTCAGATCGAACGGCTGTACGAACGGAACGGGCGCAGGGCCACTCGCGTTCTTGACAAACTGTAAGAGTTTAAAACCGCAAACGATGTGATGATGTTTAACCCTCTTATGCATACATTATTCCTTATATGCGAGTCACTTGAAATTTTGTGTGCGTGGACTTTTGTGGTCGCTTATTACGAATCTCACCTCGAAATTCGAAAAGTCAAAATGGCTGATCCAATATGGTGGACAAACAAAAATCACTAGTAAATTTTGAAAAAATCCTGTCAAATTTTTTGGTTTGTATTAAGTTTCTGTACAAATTGGCATTCGGATTTTTATGGTGGATTAGCAGGAAATGCTCTTTTACGTGGAGAAGTGGAAATTTCGAATATTTGTTTGCATGTGCTGTTTTTGCAATAAATAAATTGATAAATTTAATATTTTTATCAGATTCAAAAATATTTCAGGGACTATGGGAACCAAAAAACTAGGCAGTTGTTACCAAAAAAGTAGTTAATAAATAAAAAGCTGCAAGAAAAAGGTGGGACATTGAGCGTCCTAGGGTGAATTTAAACGGTTAAAATTCATATTTCGGTACGTCAACGTTAAATGTAATTCGTGTTGGTAAGGTGGTTCTCTCACTAACCGATTGACTTACCGGATGTCTTATTCTTTGCTAACTTGATTCAAAAAGTAGTGTATAGTTCATGTATAAGAAATTTCGGGACCAGTTATCGGGAAGATAAGAGCAATAAACGATCTAGAAAAATAGTGAAGCCGCACCTTCTGACGCGGAAGTTGTTATGGCCGACCATTGCAGTCTCTCTCAAAATTGTAATTGAATAACCGTCACGATAAAAAACTTGAGACTTACACAATAAACCACGTATGTTCACTTTGAAATACTAGGATTTTATCGATTAAGAAGTAAATATGAGTAATTCAGACTTCTGAAGTAATATTTGGATGATAAAGTAAGGAAACGCGAAAAGTCGTGAGCGCATAGGTATTTGACAATGTCGTTTTATGTAAGGCCAGTCATCAAAGTCGCACCAGATTCGAATTCATTAGTAGTATATAATATACCACCTATATTTTTCGTCGACATATCACGTGTTCGTCACATTTTGTTTTAATGCATAAAAGATGAATCCATTTAAAAATAAAATTTTTCATACACCTTTGGGAAGAGATGCAGTCAGCAGACTGTAGAAAAGCAGAGAATTAATACAGACGAAGAAAGAAAATGACAGCGCTGCCATAGTTCTCATTTCTCAGGAACAAAACAAAGCGTAAATCATGACGACACGGTTATGATTGTTTTTTTAATTCATTGTTAATCGGGAGGAGGAAATAACTCATGATTTTAGTGATTAACTCAATTTAATTCATATTATTTCATGAATTTCAATTTCTTTCTCTATAATTTTCGATAATTCACTCTAATACAAGTGAAATTCAAAAAATTTCAATTCATTGTTTTGTATCTTCTGTTAATTCAAATGACTTTCCTTTAATTCAAACTAATTTTCTTGTTAAAATTCAATTGTTTTTCACTCTAAACAGGTAATGCCGGCACGAATCCAAACTCATTTTAATTCGCTTGACCTAATTTTCCATAATTTAGGTATTTCTCAGTGAATTCTCAATAGTTATCTCGCATTATTTCAATTAATTTTTAATAATTCATTTAAATCTCATTCATCCAGGTGAATTAGGTTAATTCACAAAGCTATTGACACATCACATCAATTCAGCGAGTTATTTTCCCCTCGGTTAATCAGCACAATATTATTGATATTAAATTTATAATTCATAATAATGTTGCTTTAGTGAGAATTGGATATTTATTCGCAATTTTACATAGGTTCCATGTTTAGTACCCACTATATACGCTTATCAATGGAGGAACCACCAGCAACTGCTTTATGGCCTTAACGGGTTTCAAAGTATCCATAATCGTCGATTTAAAACTCAAAATAATTTAGTAGGAAACTGCTCACTGTGATTATTTGAAAGTGTAACGCGGCCCGGGATTACTTTTGCTATAATTATATCATAAAAATAAACAAACAATACCGAATTAAGTTTTGATGGATCTCTAATGTACAAAAGTTACAAACATTTTGATAAAAAATCTTTGTAAATTACCCGTTCTTTCAGAATTTTGTTTGCTTCACGATCATTGCACAGCGCTATTTTTCATACTGCAATTTCGGATGAAAATACGGATCAAACTACTCTGTGCTAGTTGTCAATTTTTAGCAGAGTTTCCACTAAGGGAAGACATCACTGAAGATTTTCAATTTTTCGACTGAGTTGAAATTCGAACTCGTAGTAAAGCTTCATAAAGTGAGTGATTTTCACACGGTTTTAATCAACCGTGGTCCACATGTGCTCAGACATTGTTTGGAATAATGTCAAAAAGTGATGTTTTTCAAAAACCCCTGTCAGTACAATTTCTGTGGCAAAATTTTTCAAAGTTTTACGGTTATCGAAGAAACCCAGAGACCAAAACTGGTTATGGAAAATTGCGTTGCGATAAGGTACTACATAATTGTGACCATAAACGGCAATTAACAACCGTTGGACTAATTTTTATGAATTACAATAAATGGTCAATTGCGAGTTATAGGCGCAAAAAGATGGTAACTTGTTGGATCGCAATTTCCTTAGCAATTTTTGTTTCCTAGGTTCACCGTTAAGTTTTTTGAAAAATGTATGACAATGATCGTGCTGTCAGGAGCTTTTAGACAAATCCCACTTCTTGACCTTATTTTAAATGATATCTAGATACGTGTGGCACAAAATTGATCGATACCGAGTGAAAATCACTTGGTTTATGAGTTTAAATTTCAAGCAAATAGAAAAATGATCAAGCTTCGCTGATGTATCACCTAAGGAGGCAAAGTAGGTCTTTTTACGTCGAGTATGAGTTTGCAACACGATCGGAAATTAAATATCGCAAATATGTCGAGGGGTAAAAGACCTTGCCTCCGTGGTGCACACGATACTTTAAGTAACAAAAGTACGGTCCACACATTTTTTTTCGGGTACGCGTTTCAATAGCAAATGCGTCTGCGTAGACTACAAATTTAAGAAGTTTCAAGGACTAGGACATTTCGATTTTTTTTCTTTACTTCCGCAAAAAGGACTACCTTAAGTTGGTAACTCAGGTATGGAAAACGCATAAAACATGCCTGCGTTACATGAAAGCATATTCTGTTACAAGAGACGAAAATTGACGATTGCAACGAGTGTGAAGTTTGTGCCTGAGCAAAGCAAGGGCGGCAGTCACACGAGTCGCTATCACCAACTTTCGGCCTCAGTCATACGCGATAGTTTTCATAACAAATGAACGAAAAGTGGCGGGGCTTTGCGTGGTAGATTTGCGGGATGCAATTGGTTAATGTCTTCTGCGAAGGGACGAAAGTTATACCCCAAGGGCCGAAAGTGACGCACTTATGGACTGGGCATGCGCGAACCTATATTTACGATACTGAGATGAGATTAGTTACTTTCGTCCAGCTAAACTGCTTTTTATAAAAAAGATATTATGTAATCTATAATATTGCAATGCTTCGGGCGTTACTGAGAAAATAATGGGGTTCGTTGAGCGAAAGAAGTGATCAAACAGGCACAAATATATTAAGCCAGAAAAATGCTTTTATTGGCAGCACGTGTTTTCGGTCTAAAGTCCGAAACAGGACTCTTTTACAATAATAAGTGTTGACGTAGCAACCTCATTAATTGTATAACATTTGATAGTTTAGCTGTTTCTTTTATCTACGATAACTACTAAATCAGAAAAGGGGGGTATAACGGCTGATTTCACCTTTAGTAACAATATGAACGTATGTAAAATAGTTTGGACAGTTTAATTACTGTCGAATTGACCACCTTCAGGGTCCATTTGATATGTGATAAGTATGTATATATTTCTCACATTCCTTTTCCTAAAGAGGGATGTGATATCTGATCGTAACTGATTTCTTCCGAAATATTCGAATGAGAGATGCAGGCATGCAGTTATGAACCTGAAGTTAGTGGCTACATGGATTATTGTAGATTGCAAAAGAGTACTGAAGCCTAAGAATTAATCATGGAAATTTAACATCTCCATAAAATCGTCAGCATTGACCTGTACTGCATTGTTCAAAGGCAAAAGAATTTCAACACATTCGGCTACTACCTGCGGCCTCTTATACCAATGTATAGCTTCAACTTTAGCTCACAACTTCTGTTATGTTTAATGACAAAAGAGTATACCTAACAATAAGTAAAATTACGGAATTACTGTAGGATTGCGTCAGGCATCACTGGTCTTGGCCACGATGCTTGGTTAGGTGTCTACTGCATTCTACTAAACCATGAAAACATAATTCAATACTGTTTACGGGTTGCTCATTCATGATTGAGAGTTCCGTAGTCCGTACTCGAATATTATCACACTCTTACATCACCTCTTGTAAACACCCTTATATGATGGATAGCGGTGCACAGCAGTTATTTGACATTACGAATTGGTAATTAGACATCCCATAGACATGGAGCATGGGTAGCTCATCTAGACCGAAAACATGTCTCACTATGTGAAGAAATAGAACGCATTTGCTACCAATATCCAAGTTTCTGATCTTTCTCTTATTTTACACGAAGTAGAAAATTGAGAGAGACGAAAATTGGCCTATGGGTTTTATTCCTTTCACTGGACGTACAGCAGGGAAACAGGGAAACCCCACGCACTACAGAAAGTATGTAGTCCACGGTATAGAAAACAGAACAAGCCAATGAACGGGAGGCTATCTATAAAGATAGACTTAAGATTGAGGGGCGTATTGTACACAACTTTCAAGTGTCCAAGCGTCGCCTCGTCAGCTAACAGCTAAAGGTTTGACCGCGTCTGGAATTTCCACACATGCGGCGTTATTTATGGCGCGACGCAACCTAAGCCTCGGCTCAGGGGTGAGCCTGCACTTTTTCATATTTTCACCAGTCTTTGCCGCGCTCTCGTAACATACGCATCAAACTAGCTAGCTTTAATCGTTTTTCTTCTGTACCCTTATTAGTTAATCGTCAACATTCTGTGACTTCACCTTTTTCATTGAATAAACTTGTTTATTATAATTTTTACTACAGACCAAGATTTCTGGTGTCAATTATTTCATTTATCAGCCAACAACCCCACATTGGTCAATTTAACTTGTCTGGTTGTGAATAGCGTATTTCACGTGTAGTAAAGTTAAGGGTGATCGGATCAAGAAAATCATAAAACGTCGTCAGGATATGATGACACAAATTGGAACGTTTATTAATCAAATAACATAGAAATCTTCCGTGTAATTAACAACAGATTCGTTTTCAATGTTCCGTACCTCAAAAGACGAAAACGGAAACCTTATGCGATCACTTGGTTGTCCGTCTGTCTGTCCGTCTGTCAACATCCTTGTTCTCAGGAACGAGTAGGGATATCAAGTTCACATTAATATCAAATACTAAGGACTATGGTCCCTTGAAGGTTAAAAGATTCAAGCTTCTAAGTCAACGCAATCAAAAGATACGCTAATTTATGCAACATAATTTTAAAGCCGCAAACTCACTCTACAAAACCTATGGCGTACTTCCGGTTGATCGTCCAGTGTTGCCAACACTCTGAATTCACTCCCACTAAGACGACCAATCAATTCCACTGAAAAACCACTAAATTTGCCCCTGGTGGACTGTATTAAAAATTTTATTTCAATTTAGTGCGCGAATATTTGTCTAAAAATAATTATCCTATTTGTATGTATTAAACGAACATCTGTTACAGAATTTGGATCTAATTATTACTTTGTAATACATGGTAATAGAACATTAGAATTGGACGTCAATATACCGCTAATAAAATCAAATAAAAAAAGAAAAAACAAATAAACTTTACTGTTATTAGAACATGAATATTTATTATCGATATAAATTGTAACATCCATAAGAAAAAAAGGAAAAAAGATTTACTTTTCATGCTGTCATCTGATGATTAAGAAATTAAAACGTGTAAAAACTGATGACCAACCATACCACTGACAAAATCTACTAACTACTAAAAGTGAATTTTTTCTACCGTCCCAGAATAAAAACAACCAGATTTAGTGCAAAAACTACTGAGTTGGCAACACTGCGACCGTCGGGCCGGTGACAAGTAAACGGATTTCCAGAACCGCGAAAATACCGAAACCAACCCGCTGCTGCTACCTCGCTGCTAGATCCCGAATCCTTCGGCCGCAAGCGGCCGTAGTGCCATGAACCGCCGCCTGGCGCGCTCGCCACCCGAGCCAGGGGCTGAGTTCTGAACATCAAGTGAGTTCGAGTTAGTGAGTTCTACCCATGTTTCTACGGTTTTCCGCTCTCCATACTATTATTATAGTCGATGGTTAATGAACATCACGGTCGGTACAGAGCACGGTCTTATAGACAGGTCTGGGCACGCCACGCCCCTTCCTATATAACGCAGCATGTCCGTCTTGAAGCCTGTGTTTCTCAATTTGTGCATCAAAGACCGGAGCGCTGCAATCTCCGAGGCCGGTGTGCAACAATGAAGGGAATATAGGGCAGCCGTCTTTTTCTCCGTGCGCTTGCGTGATAAGTAGGCTTATACCTCACTAGCGCTAGCGGCGAAAATTCACAACATCGGCTTCATTTACGAGCACGGTTGCACAGCCGGAGTGCCAAACCTGTCTATAAGACTGTGGTACAGAGCTTATCGATGTTGAATATTATTACGAAGTGGCACATGTTGTTGATAGAGGGCGATAGCTAAGAAAGGAAGAAAATCAGATGTTAGTTCTGACGTTTGTTTGTATTAACCATACCTAACCTCTTATTCCTTCTCAAAAAGTTGGGTGTTGAATATACTGTATACTTCTTATTTTAGAGTTATTAAATTAAACACATGGGGTGCTAGTGGGTGGGCAATTACCACGAGCAGATAGAGAACGATTTATTAGCCGCTAGATGACATCACACTCCAAATGTCCATTTCCACAAAGATGAACACGAACTCACTTGATGTTCAGAATCCGGCCCCAGAGCCGCGTTTCCCATAAGCAGAAAATTACCCATATTGCCCGGATCTCACCACGTGGAGGTGCAGTTGGTATTTGTGAGTCGAACTCATAGACTTATAAAGATAGACTGAGTGCTCTTATGAGCCGCTTGAAGAAAACATTTAAAGAACATAAATATGCCGGGAGTACTCCTTTCTCTCTCTGACGATATTTGTGGCGGGGATCGAGGCGGTAGATGAGAATGAGGCGAAATTATGCGCCTATATCTCTAGCTGTTCCACTTACACTGTGCTCTTGTCTCCCGGTATGAAACCGATTGAAAAGAGAGAGCAGTACTCCCGACATATCTCTGTCCTTTATTTGTAAGCTTCAGTACCTCTTATAGGAGCACCCAGTCTATCTGTATAAGTCTATGGTTGATTTGTGATATAATGTAATATAATCCATGTCCATTTCGAGATCCATATTCATACAGAAATTCACAAATACATATAGGCACAAAGGCATGCTCTCTTAATTTTTGTCATATTCAGTTCTAACTGAATATCTTCCCTTTCAATCTTTCAACTTCCGATTCACATTCACAGATACGCACACATGTACTCTTTCTTAATTACTATCCTGTTTACGTCTATTCTATTCTGTTTGTTTTTCATTTCTCTCCAAACTTTCAATTGTGGGTTCACACTCACAGCTAGGCCACACATCAACTCTCTTTTGATTTCTATCTCATTTAGTTCTATATATATATATTTGTTTTTACAATTCTTTTGCAATATTTTAATTTTCAGACTTTGGCTTGTACTACTTTTTTCATATTTTTTTAGAGTAACTCTTTCTACGTATCCTTCGATTTGGCTGTAACTCGTATATTTTCTATTCCATCTTATCCGATATGTCCAGTTTTACTCGATGGGAGTATTCCACAATCAATATCAATCGTGTATGCATCAAATTTTTTGTTCGCTCTGTCCTGTATTGTATATATACAAGCGTGAATTTCTACCGAAATGTCACGGCTTACAATTGGTGCAACATTTTTTCGTGAGTTATTATTATATCTCAGACAATGATTTCCGGTTCAGTAATAGCCTATATAATGTCCTAGGCAATTGATCCGATTTGGCCCTTGATATTAGATGACCCCAGCTAGTTTGTACTGCGTTCCATCGGCAAATGTCAAACTTTGCGGCACGTCACGAAGTGCTTCTCTGATACTTCTGTCAGTATCGACATTCAGAAACAAATGTGCCTGAAAAAATGCCTGATAAAGAGCTTTTATCCCCACTGACGTCAAAGGGTTGTAGTTGACGTCTAAGAAAACACGTCGGTGATTCGCTTCAGTGTAACAATCGGGACACTTGCATCGCACTAAAGGTATAACTCGGTATATTGGCGAACGGAGCTTCGATAACAGTAGTGAGATTGGAGCCCGCTCGAACTCGAATGACATCATCTCTATCTACTTTTTTACTTAATGTCGGTAAAGCGCGTAATATGGTAACGCGTAGTTTGAAAACCTGCGCTACTAGACCTTTTTGTATAAGTATTCCGATACACGTATTGTGACGTGGATTTTTGCCGTCCTTCGGTCACTCGGAGAAAACGCCCGAGAACTTGCGGCGTATACAAAATAATTCGGCGGCCCGCGATGTATGCTGACGTGGATCTTACAAAAGATATGGCGAGATTCTGTTGAGCACCTGGCGTGATTAAATATAAAACGATACACTCATGGATAAATATGAGTACAAACGAAAAAACATATATATATATAAATATATCGTTCGTACCTGATTGTACCCCCCTAGAACATATCAGAAAAATAATACGAATAAGCCAAAAAGGCAAACAAAAATCAAGAGCAAATGGACACCAAAGAAAAAATTATTCTAGGTAATAAACAATGCTTTAGAGTGTAAGTGATGATACGGAATTTAAATATTCGCGGCCTTATTAGGCCACTAAAATGTAATATGAGAGGAGACAGGTGTCGCGTCCCCCTTTGACCCGCGATGCTGTACCATGATTGTATGGCCCAAAAAACGGATCGGCTTGGCATTCGTCCAGCATCGAAGACAAGATTTCAGGACCAATCGTTGACCATAATTTTACCATTATACGTATCTCATTTCTTTAAAAGAATTCCCGGTGTTAACCTATTATAAATTTACAGATGTGCCACAGGAAAATGAAGCAGTCTTCGGAATTTGGCATGTGGCAGTAATTTTGGTAAGATTGTAAAACAGTAGTATTTATATTAACTTCTAAAAAAATCATAAATTTTTAGAGCCATTGAAGGCTACAATTTGTACATGCAGACATCTATTTTCGTTTATTTAAAAATATCTATTCAATCAGATCAAGTATTTCGTATTATAATGTACAGTATACGAAGCGAAATCCAAAAAGACAAAAAAATTAAAAATGACAAAGACTGTGTGGCTTAAAACATTTAATTAATAATATTAAGCATTACTTATCTGAAAAATCAGATCATTGTCATATTTTAATAATAAATGTTTATTTTGCGCTACAAAAAAGGAAAAAAACAAATAAATGTATGAATACTTTTGTCACATGCAGAAAGTTTTATCTTTTTATTTCATGCCAATGAACATCACCCTACTACAATAAATAATACCTTTATTGCAGCTTCTAACTTTTCTTAACCTCAAAGCATGACTGCTTAATTTGAAACTCATCATATAATGCCGACATACCTTACCGTTGGAGAATTGTTAAAAGTCGTATATTAGTGTAACCAGTAATTAGTGTGACACTAATATACGACTTTTAACAATTTGTCAACGTTAAGGTATGTCCGCATAATATGATGAATTTAAAGTGATCATGTCTGCTTTCATTATCATGAGATTCAAAATACGCGCGTATCGCAGTGGTGGGAGTCCTTAGTTCCGCCCTGACTCAACAGAGGCGCTGCAAAACTGTACGAAGCTTAACATTGGCGCCTTATGGTGGCTGATTCTATATCCCATCCTCCTTGCTTTCCCCATTGTAACACTATACACTTGTACCGAATGAAATTCGAATATTCTAGACGTGATTACAGTAGCCCAAAACGTCACGACACGAGACTTGCGAAGGTCAACGAATATCCAACATAACATATGAAGTTAGTGTAACAGTAACTTACTTTTATTTTAGTTTTATCCAGCCAGACTTCGATTTCCTTTTCCGATCACTGTATAAATACAATGTACGAGTAAGTAAATTTTCATTCACAAACAAATTGATGTGACATATTTTGATTAGTTGCAATATCCTGTTTTTAAAATATTTTAAACATACAATACTCCGTAGATGATTGAGACATGTCATGGATATTAAAATATTATGATTAAATGAATTTTTTTTGTACCATTTTTATAGCTGAGAAGTCGTGAAATAATTAACTGTTAGGTAATCCCTCGGTTCATTCAAAGTTGTTTTATTCATTTAAACTCTGGTTGCATGTTACTAAATAACAATAATAATAATAATAATAATCATAATAATAACGACATTGATCATGTACTAAATATAATACAATTAGAATAGTAATTAATTAAAACTTCATTATCTTTTTGCTTTCTGTGACAGCTGCCTCAATGCCTCAGATAACTAGCTTTCCTACAGATTATCTTTTCTTAAGTAAGCTACTGTATAAGCAGCAATTGTATTCTGAATGACATCAATTTTTTTATCCAATATCTTCAGTATGTGTTTTAACATTTCGCTCCTTCTGTGCATAATAATAAATTTGGTCATAGAACTACGCAAAGCCCAATTACAAAAAAAATAACGATAAAAAAATCGTAAAAAAATTGTTGATAGCTACATATATATGTGCAAAAGTGACTATGCGTCATATATTATACCTTGGCGGTTTTACATTGAGCCACAGTATTGTTACACGATACAATTACACTAAGAGTACACATCAAATATAGAACAAACATGAAAAGTATTGAAAAAAAAAAAATGAAAGCAGATTCCCAAGCAATGTTAAAAATTATAAGTGCAACAAAGAATGAACATCATTTAATACATATAAATGTAATTGATTACTTTCACATTGAGAACATCGATTTCATATTTCAGATCACAGAAGTAACCATAATGCTGCTTTGTCAGACTGGTAAGATTTCTTGGCTGAAATGAAAATATCACTGTTGTATGAAAGGTTGTCCGAAATGATGAGATTTCAATTTATTGCGAAATATCTGTTTGTCCTGTTCCAACGTAAATTGTGAACTTTATGAAAGATTTTTTTCTCCAGTTGCTACTCTCAGTATTTTCATTAGCTAATGAGCTTTTTTAAATGTATTCAAGCCTCAACCGGCCGGCTCAAGGTGATAATAAATGAATATAATCATATTAATACGCTATAATATTAATCATAAATCATTTTTGAATTCTTGTGTCATCTTTAAGAAATGTAAGAGATGTATTTTCAAGAATGAGAGATTTTGACACTGGACATAATTCTGATATAAAGCCGGAGCAGGCAAATTTACCGTTGTATATTTTAGGGTTGTTCTTATTTACCCGATGTTGGAATTTAAATTCTGTCGCTCCCTCACCTCTTTCTAAATGAAAAAACAATAATTTTCAGCCGAACGTAAATGTTCTAACTTGATTTTTACCATCCACTGTAACGACGCAAAGTTTTCCATTTAAAATACACGTGATTTTTATCTTCTAGTGTTATTATTTTACTTTCATATTGGAATCAAAATTTTCGTTTTTTTTAATTTAGAAACAAATGAGGGAGTGGCACAATTGAAATTAGATCGGGCAATACATAATATATGGTCTCAATGCGAGTGCTTTCCGGTTCACATTCAAAACTAAAATCTATCAGAGATTCTAATTAAATGCTTGCTAATAATTGTACATTACTATTTAATCATAAGCTAGAAGGTAGACTTTTTATCTGCTTATTTCAAGTGGAACCAGAATATCCGAAATATCTACGAAATTTTCATATAAGTCATTAATTTCAATTTTTAAAACAGCCAAATACCCAAGGAATTTTAAAAATGACTTACAGACACACTTCAATATTAGGACATTCAGCATTAGGAATTGTCATTTTGATCCGTGATAAGTTCTCATAAAATTATATTGTCAATACATTAGTAATGTTTTTGCTGATCACACTTGCCTGCCTATTGCACTTGAAAGACCCAACACTCTACCTGGAATCATTATTTAAAGACTCGTTTGAAAGCACTAAATTAAGGAATTTCAAAATAGCAAAGAGACCCAAGTAATTTAGCTTGTAATTGATCCACGCTGCTGATGCTCAATTAAATTAGCTGTATGAACTTTACTTGAATAAAAAAATAAATAAATAAATATCGTTCACGTCAATTTGTCAATCCCTTGTCTATAATTGGTACAAAATTGATTGTGAAAGTTTTTAGTTATGGAATAAGTTGTGTTTACAAGTAAATACATGAGACCACGAAAACCATTGCATTGGCTTCGTGTATATGGCGATGCAATAGACACTCGATAACCAGTTGAACACGCCATTGTTTTGTATAAAGCATCGAGCAGTATTTAACGAGTCTTTAGGTTGGAATTACTTTTCTTATTTTTTTTTAATCAATTCTATCGACGTCGACGTAATCGTATAAGAAGGAAGCTGTAGCAACAGGGGATGCAGCCAACATTTCTGGTGGAGCCAAGTCGATCCCAGAATTGTTCCAGGTATCCATATTTGTGCCACCAATATCAAGACCAAGTCGCAAAGTAGCCGGTGTGTTGCCAATAACAAAATGATCTTCGGTGAGAGGAAACGCATCCTTAAGCAGGAGCCTAAACAAAAGAAGACAATATTGTCAATTAAGAAACCGTTAAACAAGTGATAGCGTGCAATATCGCGTGTAAGCTCTGTAAGTGATCGGAATCGATGCTGTAAAGATCAGCATTTCCTGGGGGGTGACCATTCTAAAACATGGATATAGTTCACACCTGACTTCGAACTTCAAGACCTAAAATGGCTTTATAACTGCAACTGACTTTACAAGAGTTCGAGCAACTTTAATTAACTTAAATGACTTGACAGCAAGTTTTATTTTACAGTGTACATTTGACTTCAGGAGTGGATACCTCCTTAATATTTCCGTAAATTGAAAACTCAGTGTCAATGAAAGAGAAATTACCTGGCCTGAAGTATTCAGGTCTCGGTGCGGCAACTTGAAAATCTTTTTGATAATTTCAGAGTATCTTTAGGGCACTTTATATTTGTTTCGCACCTCATACTCCACTATTATTAGAAGGATAAGAAGTAAATAGAGAAAATTTTTACGAAACTACTAAATGGATTCAGTTCAGAAAATCATTCACTCCAAGCTTTTAAATTCCAAACGAATGATTTGGGTGACTTGGATAAATTCTGTTTGAAAACTTACAAATCTACTAACAATGTGCTGTGAGACTTGCTCAATTTTAGTGTCATCTTCAATTACAAAAGGAAAATGATTGAAATTTGGATGAACAATTTTTAATCAGTGTACGATTTACTCTTAATTTTCATGAAATTTTCGTCTAAAGGCTATAGGACGATAAGCATAGTGAATCGGCTCAAGAAGGATATCTGGATCATCATTTGAGGGTATGTTGGTACTAATAAGATACGTTGATTCTGCAAGCTTCAGATCTTTATCTACTTTGGTTTTTGAATAAATCGAAAAAAACAAAATCAGAAACAAATTTTTTTCTCAAAAACGGCTTGACCGAGTTAAATGAAATTTGGTCACATCATAGAGCTATATAAAGGCTATAAATCGGGAAAAATAACAACTCATAATCTTCATAATAACTATTTGAAACAGGTGATTTTTCTCGAAATTATTTTTTTTCTCTATGATAACGCTTTCGTACAATTTTGAAAATAATTTTTTTTTATACCTTTTTTGTTGTAGAATAACCTCTCACAAGGGGGACGCCAAGGTTGAGAAATGAAGTTTGGGGTGGGGTGGTGCGTGGTTGCAGTACTGCCCCATAGTGTTAATGCCCAAGCCATAGGGCTAGATGGCCAGCCATTTACGAGAAAAACGCTCTAAAAGTATCATTCGTACCGTATGTACCCGAAAGTATTCGCTGTTAATCAAGCGGCCCGGTGGCCGAGGTGGTAGCTGGCAAGCGTAGCACGCCCAAGGTTCCGTGTTCGAACCCTGCGTTCTTGATTTTTTTTTTCCTTTTTTTATACTTTCTTTCTTCAAATTATTGTTTATTTGACTTATCAATAAGTTAATTTATTATAATCATAATTATATAATAAATATTTAAAAAAAAATTCTTGCTTCGTGCTTTCAACGTATCCATTTACTTTTCTTTATTGAAAAATAACTATACAATGAAGTTCAAATTGAAAACTTGTTTTTTTTAAATATTTATTATATAATTATGATTTTAATAAATTGACTTATTGATAAGTCAAATAAACAATAATTTGAAGAAAGAAAGTATAAAAAAAGAACAAAAATGAATCAGGAACAGAGGGTTCGAACACGGAACCTTCGGCGTGCTACGCTTGCCAATTACCACCTCGGCCAATGGGCCGCTTGGTTACCAGCGAATACTTTCGGGTACATACGGTAGGAACGAAACTTTTGGAGCGTTTTTCTCGTAAATGGCTGGCCATCTAGCCCTATGGCTTGGGGATTGTAACAGTATGGGGTAATACTGCATCCACGCACCGCCCTGCCTCAAACTTCATTTCCCAACCTTGGCATTCCTCTTGTCAAATCCACAAATCGATCGAAAAGGTACGCCATATTGAGAATAATGAAAAATCCATTTTTTTAATGTAAAAACGAACGGTTTCGAAAAATTAATGACGAAGCCAGGAGTCGAACCTAGCGTCTAGAGATGCTTGTCCGGAGGCTTACTCCACTAGACCACCTAGCCACCCTGACTCTGTTGTTTTTAATTTCTCTCATCACCTGTAAGTTCGAATTTGTTTTCGTGTGCTTGTATTTTCATGTGTTAAGAATTTCGTCTCTTCGGAGCACCATTATAGAGTATTAGTGTGTAGATGACATGTATACATTTTATATTCTAATATATAATAATTAATATTATTCAACGATTTTTTCATGTGACTGAAAATATCTCTGCGTCTAAAAGTCATAATTCGAAGTGATATATTTGTTCAAAATTCATTAAAAAAAATATCGAGCACTCCAAAACATACAATCCGATGAAGATACAAAAACGTTTTCGACTATCTTTGACCGTGCACTTGTGACTCCAAAGTGCCCGATATTTTTTTTATGAATTCTGAACAAATGCAATACTTCGAATTATTACTTTTAGACGCAGACATACTTTCATTCACAGAAAAAATCATTGAATTATATTAATTATTAAATCAAGACAAAAGTACGAACAAAACTCATTTTTAATTTCAACAATTAATATTTATTACGTTAGCTATCTAACTGCATGCTATCAACTAGTGAACAATTTGAAGCCACAGGTTTGATGGTTTTTCGTTGGTGATAAAATAGTGGTGTTACCAACATTAAATAAGAGCGCCATCTTATGGTTGCCAAACGAACTGATAATTGAGAGGGAACACTTATATCCTCTAAGGTGTAGTTTCATTATAAGTATGCAAAAGCATAGTTTATAATTGATTTTTGAATATTAAAGTACTTCGATAAAAAAAAAAAAAAATTATTTCCATATTATTGTTTTGAATATTTTATGTTATCTGCACTTATAAAGTGATCGGATAAGCTTCGTTTCTGTTGTTTCAAGGGTAAAAACATTCAAATAAATCGGTATTTACATTTAAAAAATCGATTTTTTATTATTCTCAATATGGCGTACCTTTTCGATAGATTTGTGGATTTGAGAGGTTATTCTACAACAAAAAAGGTACAAAAAAAAAAATTAGTTTCAAAATTGTACGAAAACGTCATCCTAGAGAAAAAAAAAATAATTTCAAGAAAAATCGCCTATTTCAAATGGTTATTATGAAGATTATGAGTTGTTATTTTTCCCGATCATAGGCTTTATATAGCTATATGATGTGACCAAATTTCATTTAAATCGGTCAAGCCGTTTTTGAGAATTTTTTTTTTTTTTTGATTTTCTGTTTTTTTCGATTTATTCAAAAACCAAAGTAGATAAAGATCTGAAGCTTTCAGAATCAACGTATCTTATTAGTACCGATATACCCTCAAATGATGATCGTTCTTGAGCCGATTCACTGTGCTTATCGTCCTATGGCCTTTACTGTACCCTTTATCGTTATTGCTTATAACATTGCGTTTATAACGCATGTTATGGACCGCCACATCCAACTTATTTGTCATAATAAATGGTAGCAATGAGCAGTCCCGGCAGACGATATGGTCGAAAATAAAATTACCTAGAATATTTTCATATCCCTTTTGTTTGTAAATATCTGTCCCCATGTCCCGGACTTGTGATCCCTTGTAATGCCGTTACCGACAACCGAGACAGTCACCAGGACAAGGCCATACTGCCAGAAGGATGCTGCCAATACCTAACTGGCCATAATCATCTCTGAACACGAGCACGCTATAACTTCCCATTATCACCCTTGGCAGATGCTTCAATGCCTCAGCCGGAGTATCTGGGTCTCTGTTACATCAGTTCTGGAATATCTTCAGAACCATTATCAATACTGTCAATCACCAAGACTATGTCAACCAGCTGATGGGACGAACCAAACTGGGTCAAGCCGCCGTGACATCGGGTCACATTCAAACCGATTCTACTACTCTTGGCAAAATCTACCATCGAAGTATCAAACTGCGGAGGCCCGTAGTTCCGCATTGCAGTCCCATCTACCGAGAGCGGGCGCAAACTCTTCTTTGGTGGGCTAATAACTGCCCCAACTATCGACATTGCCTGGAAGTACTCTTGCTTGACCCTGCTCAAGCTGACGGTTCATTGCCTCTCAAATCATGACAGAGACCCGGAGAAACAGCTGAGCATCGCGAGCGCTGCCGGGACACCTATCGGTGAGCATCTCCTTGAGTCCTCTCAACAAGGGCATCTTCAGACCATGGTGTAAGGAGTAAGGTGTGCTACAGCGCAGCTTTTCAGATGAACCAATAGAAACATTCCACCAGTTGACGTCACAACAGGCGGTCAATTTAAAACTATTGAAAGATTCAAGGTAGATTAAAATGTTACACATGAAACATTGACTGAATTCTTCCATTCACGCATGGCGGAAATGTGAATACTTTTACCTCTGCAGGTCCTACCACGATTCTTACAGCCCTTAACCGAACAGTTTAACATTTGATTGAATTCGTGAAACGATGCGCGTCAAGGCGATGCGTGACTCACCATGTATGTTTATACGTTTATCGAAGTAATAGTTGGGTTATGTTGTAATTTGTACGTACGCATGCGCTGTAGGCTTACTATGACTTGCTGTGACGTCAACTGGTGGAATGCGCGACCTTGTATGAAAATTGGTCCTCTATCAAGCACAACTTACTCCTTACACCATCCTTCAAACTGTCGTCTATTCCATGTTTTGTCGACGCTTTCGAAAAAATGAAAAGAACGCCATGATAGCGTCACTACTCGCCCTGCTAACAGTACGACCTGACGTGCATCTTCTCTTTATCTTAATTGTCTCTTTACATTATCTTAATCCCTGTATTTGTTTATTTTGCCGTACAGATTATTAACACCATTCATTTGTAAGTAGGCTTTCGTTATCGCTGACTCACCGAGTTATTATCTTTAAGATTAGCTCAGTGAAATTGTCCTGTTAGAATAAGACGCCACCAGTCGAAGCCACCATTGTCGGACTCTCGACCGGTTGTTTTTCTCTCAGTTTTCGTGTGTTCATTAGATTATGTTAAGAGTTTCATCTCTTCTTCTTTCGGGTATAAAATAATGTCTTGTATTTTCATTGTTATTGTATTATCGTCTGTATCATCCCTGCCCTCTGTACGTGTGTTACAATGCATGTATTTGTAGTATGAGTAGCGTCTTTTTATTATTTCGCCCACATCTAGCATTCATACCATATATTTGTGAACTGTCATTGAGAAATGTTAGTTTAATGCCTTCGCAGATAAATTGTTGATACGTGAATCCGTGTTGCTCACAGATGATCATCACTTTAATTTTTGCGCAGCGTTCCCTGTCAGCTATTTATATTTGATATAATTCCCTCTTGTCGCTGTTTAACGTCTCGATTATTGTCTAGTCTATATTTTAAGTAAATATTCGATTTAATAGTAGTAATAGTAAATTGTTTCCGAATAATTATTTAATACGGAGGTTTCATTTCGTGTTGTAGTTGCTCGTTTGTCATTTATAGTCACCCATAACACGTCTCTTTCAAAGATTCGTAACGGAAATTATTATTTTATTGTAGACGTAAATTATTCTCATTCTCTTGTTTGAGATATACAAGGTAAATTTGATGTATTTTCGTTTGATTATAACAATATACTTTTCCTTCTCTCCACTCTTCCTGTCACCTTCCACGACGTGCCAAGGGGACTCAATTGTGTTTTATATTATCGGCTGATAGAAGTTGTATACAAAAAGATAGCATATTCGAGACGTGTCTTACCTACCTTCCAAAAATTCCCTACTTTATCTACGTATTTTATTTCATTCATCACCCCCAACCTGCTGAGCATCCTGCAAGATCAAGGTTAACTGCTGAGAGCAGCTGATCATCTTCTTTTCGTTTGTGATTGAAATTGTCTTCATTCTTGAACATCGTCTCTTGGCCATTACGGCACCCAACAACATTCCAACTTCCTATATTACCTTTTCTTAAATAGGTTGTACGTTTGCTTAACTTTATACACTTTCAGTTATTTCCTTGAGAGTTTATTGTGTTGCACATTGCAGGCGTTTGCTAGCGCTCATATTTCCTTTAGTTTCCCATATGGTGAGTATGGCCGTTACATGTTATACATTCCTATGATGTCTGATCAGTGTATGAAATTTTGCATGGCCAAAACTTGGATACTTGGAAAACTTGGAAATTTTCCATATCAAAATAACTTTGCTGATTCAGACCAAACTGGGACAAGAAATTGAGTATGAGATGAATATGTGACTTTTTAAATCTACTAACGACTTCATTCATAAATGATGCAACTCCATAGATGCTTTAGCTACCAAATTGCAAAATGTGAGATCTTCAATGCCGTTTGACAGCACATTTAATCTATTATAGAAACATTATCTTGCTGTATACTTCTTCTTCTAATGCTATTTGATATTTTTTGATTTCTCAGTTTTCATTGTTTACGCCCAATTCTATACGGAATTAAAGTTAACGTATCCCTTATGAGCAAACTGCACAGTTTTGTCAACAACGAGCACAGTGTAGCTGTAAATTAGTTTAGAAATATTCTCTTGACGATTTTAAGTTCATGATCAGGTAGAATTGAATAAAGTACTTCATCGGTAATGGTCAACTCCGATAAACGAGTTTTATTTTTGATGTATTACCCAGACCTAGTCGACCATCTTCAGGGTACTACACAATAATGAAGTTAGCAGTTTGATGGGATAATTTTTTTTGTTTATCCACATATAATATAAATCTAAAGTTATTGATCCAAACATCAATTGTATCATCTAACAGCTATCACACTATTCGTAATAATCAATGAACTTGATTTTATTCCCAATATGGGATAATTTATAGGTTAACCCTCCAGTCATGTATTAAGTATTAAGCTGATGTGTGTTGGTATAACATTTGACCTCAAGTCTAGGTTACTTGAGATTATTGGGTCCGACCGAAACGTTAAAAATAGTCTAAACAAGTTGACCGACACTGTGAAGTACTCCATTTAATAATCTGCTGCTTGAAGTAAAAAACTTACCAAACGCTTTCATCTGCAACAACATGGACCTTAGGCACAGGAAATCCATTAAACTGAGATGCGACAGGCAAAGTATATGCACCCATATTTTCGAAAATGATCCATTCTCCCAGATCCATATCTTGCAGTAAAACATTTTCAACAACTTGGTCAAGGCCATCACATGTTGGTCCCCAAATACTTGACTGAATCATCTTTCCGCAGGCTTTCTGTTATAAAATAAAATTTGTTTAGACACTTTTCCCCATTTATTCTTTATCGTAAATACTGACGATGTACTGTGAGTATTTGATAAAACAGACTTTGACATGTTGCTAAAAATGACTAGATGCTTTTTGCCAATTCAGCTAGGTTGGCAGTTATTGTGAGAGCCACAAGTTGGCTTCCTTAAAAATTCACAGTAGTCTTACATACCTTAAATGCGGATATCAGAAAATAGAGAAAAGGTAAAGAACTTGTATTACCATAGTGAACTTTTTTGGAAATGTAATCTCATTATCAAAGTAAGAGCAGTTTCATCAAGTTCCGACAATAACGAGAATTTTTTTCGACAAATATGTCTACAAATACTCAGTAATTACACTATATTTCGCGGACAATCATCAAATCGCATAATGTTATTTCGGTTCGTTATCTAGAAATGGTGCACTATAAATTTTGCCCAACGAAGTGTGACATCAAAATTTACTGAGAATTTAAAAGCTTTTGGACAATTCTGTTACTTTTTGCAAATACATCGAAAATATCACTTTTCATTCTTAGATTGCAGAATAGTTATGCATTTATAATACTTTCAAGTTTTTTTACCATCCATCATCTTTTTCTTGCAATCATTTACATTTCGAGCTTACTGTATTTTATCTCAATTGTCTTGAAAATTAATGTGGGTATTTTGAGTGTCGAAATAAAACAAAGAATTATTTAAATAATTTAACAGTAACAACCTTGAGTGGAAGAGGAGTGACACGTTGATGATCGTACAGAAGGCAGTTGAAAGAACCGTAAACCCCATCATTGATGTAATACATTACATGTGTGACGGTATTTGGTGATGTTGGATCTTGGCGCACATATCGCTTGCTATGGATACTTGTTGCCAGAGTAAAAGCAGAAGCCACGTAGAAGCGACCAGGTTCAGCGATGACGTGGACATCTTCAGCTGCAATGATAAATTAGTCGAAATTGAATTATGAATTTAATAAATCATCTGCTTAGATTGATGATAGAGATAAGGATTTATGAAGTGTAAGGCGAAACATGATAAAAGAAAAATGCAAGGGTGAAAGTGAAGCGAATCAAGTTAAATCTGATTAAAAAAAATTCTGTAATCCAGAAAAACAATATTGAAATACTAAAATTCAACTGTAAACACCTTGTAACTATCAATATTAAGGACATGGAAATGTGTAAGATATTTCACAATTCACAATTTTTTAAAGAAAATATTATGAGTAAATCATGCTTAAATGGCCACGAGCCATTACTATTCGCATTTGATATCATTTGTAAATGAATTACACTGGAATTTCGTTTATACATTTTTCGAAAGGGATGGCAATTATGACATATAACTGACATCATTAGAGTCAATTTTTTCCCAATTTAATATTTATTCTCAATTTATGATTCAAAAAAGCTTCATAATATCATTTCGTTATTGCATGTGTAGCGAAATTGACTAATATCGAATAATATATAAGGATACCGAATAATATACAAATAGAAGGATATGAGCTGTAACTTGAATTATCGACTGTATAAAATCTGTATTCATTAGTTATTACCATGTTCCACATTTCTTCCACATTTTTTACTTTTAGACCACCGTGATTTGATGAGCTTTAATCTCCTTAAAAAGTCCTAAAATGTTGTGCCTATATCTGATATATCATCTATACAAAGTTCTAATCACACGTAGAGAATATATTTAATCAGTTTCGCGGTATAAAGATTAATAATGTAGGAAGAAAATTTTATCTCAAAATTGACGTTACTGACATGGTAGTTGAAGGGCACTTGCAGAATCCATTCCGAGCAGGGGCACTTTTGGTATGTTTACCCAGCTATGGCCATTCATTGGATTCAATAATATAAATATGACACGTCTCGCTATTAGTCCACTCTGTCCGCAAACTATGAGATTTCGACTCTTGCGTTTACGATGCATTTTAGCTCACATATTTTTGTTGATTGTAAAATGTAATAGCAGGCACATGACACATTAATCTTGATTAAAACATTAATCTTGATTAAAACATCAACTGTGTTTATAACATTTGAGTAAATAGAAAAAGGGGCTACCGACAAGTAACGTACAAATAAATATTTTTTGCCTGGTCTATAGGCAGAAACTACCAGGTCCACGTGAATTTAACGAACAAAACGAAAAAAACTACAAGTGAGAAACATATGAACGGGATGTCACTGTAATAAGAAATTTTTTGAGACCGATTTTTTTGGAGTTCGTTCGCTATAAGAATCCAGAATATACAATATTTATGATTTACATATGATGAACCTATGATTCAGCAGAAAGACATTAGCTATTTTCATTCAAAATAAAGCTCATTGTCAGATAATCTGCAGCGAAATTATTTACAAATTATAAAAGCTATTCTTCATCAGAATTGGCCAAACAATACGGATTTTCCAATGACAAATGGTAGGATAATGCAACTTCTCTGACGTTGTTAAAGTAATGAGGTGTTTAACCTTAAAATTAAGTGTTTGAAAATTTTTCCCGATACTCATGGTAGTTTGTTTAGTCAGATTTAACTGGATTAACTTTAGTGATACTTTTCAAAGCTCGACTCGTTCACGTTTTTGTTGACTGTACGTCGCATACATCCTTAAAGAGATTAAACAGAGTTCAACGTTTAATCCACTTATCTGACGACAATATTTTGAATAGTTAGACTAATCATATATCAGATACTTAGTTCCTACACCGATAGCATGGAGGATTTTTTTAGCATCTTCAAAAATAGTAAACCATCGATAGCAAAGATTTCTTACTTGGGAAGCATTCCACTAATGCCTCATTTATGACTTCAGCAATTTTGTCGATGGAAGTTCCTGTGGCTCCTGGATAACCACCTCCAAGATCAAGTAAATACGGCTTGAAGCCAAGATCCAAAGCCAAATTGAAGAGAACCCTGGCGTGACGTATGGCTCTCTGGAAAACAGGAGGATCTTGACAACCGGATCCCACATGAAAGCTGATTCCCACCACATTCAGTCCCAGCATGCGGGCGATATGAAGAAGCTTTGGAGCTTCGTGAGTTGGATCGCAGCCAAATTTCATACCTAACAGGCATTGTGCAACTTCAGCATCGCAGCGGATACGAATCACCACCTATTCACATTAAGGACAAAAATTAGCTTGTATTTAATTTTGATGATCACTGGCAGTATGTTAACTTAAGGATCAACAGAATTGAATCAAAACTTAGAAAAGGAGGAAAACGGTTAAAAAATCTCCAGTAATATTAACCGTGCCAGTGATGGTAAAAATGAATGGATTAACATCCTTACTGATGAAACGAAGTGATTCTGTAGATAAATGAGTGCCTTAGAAGGAATTGTTTTATATTAAGGCTATCATTTTTCAGTTGTTTGTAATATCGTTTTTGAGAAAGTTGTGTTAGTAAAATTTAATTTTATTTCTTTATAACTGTGAGTTATTTTAATCACTATAAATTGATTAGCTGCAATTCTTACTACAGTAGAACTCCAATATATTCACTCTACGTATTGCGCAGTAAAGTAAGGGCATTGAAAAGAGTAGGTGAAGCAACTTCCCATTCAAAGTAGGGCAAGTCGAATTTAAATCGTTCGAATATACATATGAGGGATTCTCCGTCAACTCGGCCACTTGTTTTTCGACCATCTCAGATCTGCCCCATAATTGGTTATATCAAAGTACTACTAAAAGGTACTCTATGCGAATTTTTTCAGATTTTTTAATTCATTATTTGAGAAATTGCCGTTTTTTTTTTTTTTAATGAATATATCTCGGAAACTTGAAGTAACTGAAAAAAAATGACTACATAAAAGTTGTAGTTTTTTGTTAGCTTTCGAGAGGAATTTTTGAAAAAATTTTTAACGTTCCGGTAACGCTGATTTTTTACCAAAAAAGGAAGAAATTATTTTTTTTATTCAAAAAGGACCCTTTCTTTTTACTGAAAAAATTACAGAGTTTTCCAATATGTGTGACAATATCGCCAAAAAATCGCCAGAGCGGCACAGATCGAGGTTTTAGGGTAAAAAAAAATGAAGCCACACAAATTAATTTTTTTATGTAGAGTCATTTTTTTCAGTTACTTCAAGTTTCCGAGATATATTCATTTGAAAAAAAACGGCAATTTCTCAAATAATGAATTAAAAAATCTGAAAAAATTCGCATAGAGTACCTTTTAGTAGTACTTTGATGTAACCAATTATGGGGCAGATCTGAGATGGTCGAAAAAAAAGTGGCCGAGTTGACGGTGAATCCCTCATATAGGAGTTCTGCTATATGTAATCTAAAAAGGTGATGATACACCAGTGAAATTTTTGTAATTTTTCATACTTATATTTATTGAAGCGTCAGGATTCGGAAAATAATTCCCCAAAGCCAATCGGCCAGATGGCCAGAAGTTATTGAGAAAATCCATTTTGAAGTATTACGAGGGTGGTATGAACACTAAACAGTAAGCATGCAACGTGGCCTATGGTTCATCGAGTAGCCCGCTATTTTTGGTTTTTCAAATTTCCTTTTTTTATAAATTTTTTTGCTTTTGCTTACCTCTCGCTTGAGAAATCGGATTTATTATTGAAAATAATAATTCTTGACTAACAATATTTCTGATAAACCATATACACCATTAGGTGGCTACTAAGTACTACTTTGCTACGTTTTCTTATGCAATTTTTCTACTGATCTTTCCTATCTGATACCCTTGGACTTGGTTGTTGGGTTTTTGTTTATTGGATAAATTGCCCTCGTAACATCTAGCCACGTTTTTCTCGTCAACGTAATGAAGCCGTACGTCAGAGAATAAAAATTTCTATTACACGTCGATTCTTAGGACGGACAAACAGACCCTCTATTGTGCAACGAAATTTTTAATAACGAAAGGCATCTACCAACGTGTATTGTAAAGATCATCCCTCCGAAATCTTCCTCTCCGGTTCAACGGTGCGACGTTTATTTTTATAGGCAAGTAAAAGAATTTATAAAGTGACTGCAGAACTGCGCGTACCTAATGGAGTAAGATTGGGAAATAAATTTCAGAGAGGATTGCCTAAAGATTCAATGCATCGTACATAACCAGCTGTCCTTCTCAATCTTTGATAATATGATGCGGTACGCATGGTTTGTATCCAAACTGTGCGATAACAGGGACATTTTTTTTAATTTCAACACAGTGTGTTTTTCGATAGACATTCAAAAAAAATTAAATATTGCCCCTGTAAAAATGCGTGCTTTGTGCAGTGTGCAAGGTGCCGTAGATTTTGTTTTCCTAGCTTCAACGATGAATATCACCCAGGAGCCTGTGAAACCCCGACTACAGAGTGAAAATATAAATTGCGATACATTGTATAATTAAAGTTCTTGCGTTTAATGTTTGTAAATTGTCACGGAAATAAAGGACACATCAATTTCCCAAAATTCTTTTTTCAAAGATTTTCTCGAAAACTTCTGGTCATTTGGCCCAATGACTGTGGGGGCATTATTATTTGAGTCTTGATGCTTCAGTACTACAAGTATGAAAAATTAAAAAAATATCACCGGTGTATCATCCCCTTGTAATTAAATCTAAGTAAATTCGAATTACACAAGATATTGAAAACTTGAGAAACTATTTGCTAATTAGAAAGTTAAAAATGATTGGATTCCATAATTTGTGTGAAAAATATTCTAGAAATCTATATGATAGCATAGCTACAGCACACGAATGTAATATTTGACAACCATCTATTGTACCACAATTACAAAAATGTATTTTTACCTAATTTTGAGACGAGTAATAGCGAAAAACATTTCCGGCAATCTCTGAAAATTAAGCCGCTTAAGGAGCTTGATGAAATGAATATCAATACTTTTCGTCAACTTGATTGAGAGATAGTAAAACACTGAGTAGTTATCGAATGAATATATCAGTAAGTTACGATCATTTTTCTAGAAAAACGATGAGACAACCTAAAATGATGAACATTAGCTTATAATCAGGTAGCTGATTTGTACAATTTCACTTTAGTATGGCTCATTTTGTATAGTAGTTTTTTTTTGCAAATTCACTGAGACAGATTTTTTCAATAGTAAATTCAATACTACTATCTGTTCGTGAAAATAAATGTCAGCGCAATTTTAAACAAATAGTCAATTTGACTGACTTTCACAGAATAGCTTAAAAACTT
The DNA here is from genome assembly GCF_021155785.1 of Neodiprion fabricii. Classification (NCBI taxonomy): domain Eukaryota; kingdom Metazoa; phylum Arthropoda; class Insecta; order Hymenoptera; family Diprionidae; genus Neodiprion; species Neodiprion fabricii. Next base: position 23,636,758 of record NC_060240.1, read on the forward strand.
CCCGCTTAGATGCGTTTTAAGCCTATAAAGCATCAACAAATGAAACATTTTTCATTTTATTTTATTAGATTATTTACATAAATTGAAAACTACTGGACTGATGATATCTAATACCTAATCGGTTCTAATTTAATAAAGACAATCGAGATCAAAATCATCCAAATCCGTTCAGTCGCTCTCGAGATATCATTGAACAAAAACTGATCGTACACACTTTCTCTTTTTTTCTCTGAAGTAAAAAAGGAGTAGAAAGTTAAATATTGAATAATCAACAATATTAACGAGATGATGCAAAGCATCTGAGATTGTAAATGCTTGTTTTTTGAACAAAATGAATCATTGCATAATGAAATTGACTGAATCTATTCATTTTCTTCTATTTCTAAGTGATTTGATAGGATTCATTAATATTATAATTTTGAAATATCATTGTAGCTTGCGAATGTGATAATTAGATAATTACTCAATGCGAGTATATCGTAATAAAATGAACGAAAAAGTACTAATTTGTAACTTACCAACCTCCTCAAGATACAATAACTAGGCTTATCATCTTCATTAATACTCCCAATGAGTAGTGAAACAGGTAATTGAGTAGAAAATGTGAGATGGTCAAAGTTTTGCATCACATCTAAAATTAAATGTTTCCAAAAAAGTATTACTGACCTTAGCAACTGGATGCAGCTTTTTAATCTTATGAAGTTCACTCTCGTTATCAGCAGTCATGGTATCAACACCCATTGCTGAAGCATGACGAATATGAGAGGCAGGTTTGGTCGGATTGGCAAAAATGATTCGAGAGGAGTCAACGCCAATACCCAAAACCTTGTTGATCTCAGACTGTGGAAGGATACAAAAAGCAAGAATTGCGAGAATTCAAAATTACCTTTACTGTAAAGCATATTACATTGAATACAATAGTAATCAAATATGGCAGAAACCAATCTTACCTTTGATGCACAATCAAATCCAACCCCAAGGGCGGCGAGTACTTCAAGAACTGTGAGGTTATCGTTGCATTTTACAGCTGAAATCAAAAGAATTTTGAAATATCAATTGAATATTGGATAACACGATTAATACTGGCATATTTGAAAGTCGCATTGTAAATGTAATGCAAATTTAGACAATGCCCAGGCGAAATTTTTTTTTAGATACTTTCAAAAAGGTTCATGCAGGTTGAGATAGGTAAATTTGCACCAACTCTTTATCAATGTGTATCGATGGAATTTCAGTACTAGATCTGAAAAAATTGTCAAAACCAAATTTTTTACTTTTTTAAATGTATATTATGTAAATAAGTGTATGGAATAGGACGTTAAAAACATTGTGATACGCGACTGTTAAAAAAATTGTGAAAAATAAAATCTTGTTATTTGACAGTGTTTTTAGCTTGTTTGAAGGAGAAAGAAATTAAACAAATGGTAGAATAAGCCAGTACCATAAATATATGGAATTCAAAATACATCACTTTAACGGTTTACGTTAACGTCTCCAGATGCACCAATAACGAAATCATACTCAAGATTGTGAAATTCTAACAAGCTCGAAAATAGCCAAACGTAAGAAATAAGTGTTTTTCGATTTTTCGTTATGGACCCAAATTTTTACCATGTCCAGCATTCTTTTCGACTTCCACCAAGATCGGGTCGATAGATCTCAATATAATTTATATCCCATACAAAATTTAGAGTTACTTCCTAATGCCATCGAGATAGAGCATTTCGATAAATTCAGGAAGTTATAAAACATCAGGATGACTCCATTTAAATCAAGAAAAAATTCAGATTCGAAAGTTTCAACTGTACTTTCGTAAACTTCATTTTTATTCATAGCAACTTGTCGAGGAGGTAATGCAAAAAATATTTTTCAGGTTTTCCATTAAACGAGACAAGAGTAGCAGGGATCCGAAAATTCTGTTTTGATAGTTTTTTTTAGATTCAGTATTGAACTGGTGTCAATACAGGTTAATAAACAGCGAGTTTAGAAATAAAGTATAGTGAAATATCAGATATACATTTTTCAAGGCATAAGTCAATTATGACATGAAACTGAGAATAACGTTGAAATGGATTTGTTTTCAATTTATGATTTCAAATAGCATCATGATTGTCATTTTGTACACACTCGTAGCATAATTGACTAGTACTATCGAATAAATATATGTCGGATGTAACTTGATCAACTCTATGACATCTTTATTCGTTGCTCGTAGCATAAATACATAACGCAGTGAGTTTTCACATTTATAAAAATGCATAAATAAAAAGTTACTGTCAAACTATCAGATTTTGACTCTTGCCTTTAAAGTAAATTTTAGCTCATGTATTCTTATTGATTGCAAAATCTAATAATATTTACGATAGATATCAAAATGCAAATCCTGATTGACACATCAGCTGCGATTAATGTTCAGGTGAAGAGAAAAAAGCACAAGGGACTGGAATAAGTGTTGTACAAGTGGGAAAATCATAAACTATTGATGTGAAAATTGAACTTTTTATATGGTCTATAAGCTGAAATTGCCAGTTCGAAAAAATTTGATGTACAAGTGAGCATCGTATAAATGAGGTTTCATAGCAAAGCATGCACATGTTGGAACTGTAATTCGAAAACTGCTGTTGAATATTTGATCTCAACAATGTAACGAACTTGAACCTTGCAAGATATTAGCGATGTTGATCTGCTGTAGATGGGAACAATTTGAAATGACAGAAGCCAAGAAAGAAATGACAAGATATAAACAAGTTCTATCTCGAATGTTAGTAAAAGTGTGTACCATAGTATGGCTCAACTCGAGGCAACTTTTCTTTCCAAATTTGATGCTTGCGAACGATGTCTCCGATGTCGAGAACATAAAAGGCTTCTTCTTGCACACCACTATTGCTGATGTCTCTGATAACAGTCATAACATCAGCAGAACTGTCCAGAACGTGAATGCGTTCGTCACAATTGGTGACCTTCATGATTCTGAATTTATTGATAAAGAGGAAAGGTTGCTGAATAATACGTAGCTCTGTAGGTGCTAGGCAGCAATCTGTAATTCAGAGTAAATGATACTCAATCACCACATATTCGCCCCATCAGATTTAAGTTCACTGATTTTTTTTTGTGAGTAAAAAGACATACGAGGCAGCTGTCAATGAGAGACGGACGTTTCGTCAGGAAGCAGGTTAAAATAAGATTGTAATCAGCGAGGAGGTGCTAGCAAAGCCACGGGGGCTCTGCGTTCAATGCCAATTTCCAGTTGCCGCTGCTGATTAGTGGTCCACCAGGAGACTGGCCAACCAGCCTATCGCAGATACAACCCTGAAACATTTGAAAGTCAATCTATAGCTCGTAATCATGACTATGTTAAGTGGATGTTAATTTGCTCACCCAACGTTCCAATGCATATTTAAAATACGCTAACTATTAATTTACAGTTATAATTCTTGTACGTAATCTTGCAATGCGCTAAACAGTTGTTTTCATATTTACCAAAGATCAAGATTGGAAAATCATGTAGATGAAATTGTTTTTGATGTTCTTAGATAATGAAAGCTGATGCTTATTCAACATTTGCAGCATTAGCTTAGTATTTTCAATTGTTATCGCGAGGTTGAAGGTGCTGACAGTAGTGCAATAATCCATTTATATGGAAAATCGATACTTAGCAATTTTAATTTAACTAAAATGCAGTGTACAGTGATAAAGTCAAACTTACTAGTTCATATTTTACAAACTCAATATCATTCAAAACTTGTCATGTAGTGCATGTTTGCCAAAGTTTTCGTTTTTATCAACTTCAACATCGTTAATTGCACAGGCACAGAAAAAAAAGTGTTGACCAGCAGACCGGATCACCATATCTATATACTTTTGGACATGCTGAATCCAAATCCGATGTTAATTTTGGTCCATTATCCCGGGATTTTGAGTACTCCAGCCTAAAACATCCATATGTGACCACTAACATTGCAAGATTTTTCGATGCACAAGTTAGAGTAGAACGCCTGATACATCATTCAAAATCTGGGCGCGAAGGAGCAATTTCGAGATTGGATTCGGAATCAGCATGTCCACAAAACATACAGTTGGTCTAGTCCGCCGGAGAAAACACTTTTTTTAATGTTGTTTTTTTTTCCGTGTTATCGTGGTTTCTTAATTTGAAATCGTTGTAAAACACAATAAGCACTCAATAAAATTGTAAGTAAAACAGATGAGGTTAAAAATATAAGAAAATTAAAAAATAGATGTTTCTCAATAGTGAATTTCGAAAATATATTTTCTAGAGTTCTTCAAATATGGAAAGTCGAAACATAGAAAAGTTAAAATGCTGAATGTTCAAAACAAAGAGCTATAATATAGAATTGATAGACTGAATACCCATAAGGGCAAATCGACAAAATCGATTTTGATGCTAGTTCTACATAGTATTAGAAACATATTTGCATAATTGAATCTACTATAATAAATATGATAATACTACAATAAAGGGTGAGAAAAAAAGTATGGAAACACCTGGATAATTCATTCGGGGTAGTAAAAAAAAAAAAAAAGATAACCAAAGTCAAGCCTAAGGGCTATTCCGCGTCAACCGGATCAGTCATCTCTCAGATATTTTTTTAATTTGGCATGTGGATTGTGTGGGAGGAGTTAGATTTTTGTGCTAAAGCGCGAATCTCATAATGCAAAATTCGATTTTTTATTAACAATAACAAATTAGACACCCATTTTTTTCAAAAATTCATAACTTTGGCAAAAAATTAGATATTTACAATATATTTTTTTTTTTTTAAATTACGCGGAAAGCTCCATAGAATTTAAAAAAAAATACGAAATGGTAAAAAAAAGTTGTTATCAATTGTTTATTTAACAATTAATTTTTCAAAGATTTTTAAAACAGTGACTGACACGATCCAAAAATTTTTTTAAAATTCTGACATGTTCCTTGAACTGTACTACAACCTGTGAATTAATTCCAGAGGGGTGTTTTTCTTCGTTTTCGAGTTAAAAATCATTAAAGGTGTCGATGTGCATGAAATTGCGGCGCGCCGAGTCTCTACGTAATGGCGGGCGGCCGGTTGCCGTCCACCGCTGCCCCGCGGTGGCGTCGCAGCGTTATTTTAGTCATTTTCACGATGTAGGACATGATCGAAGAATCTGAAAAAAATACTGTACCTTCACAAGGCCTGCTCAAAGCGATAAGTGAAGTTTCAGGAATGTGTTTTTATTTTAAAATAAGTAGCAAGTTATGTAATTATTATCATTTATGTGCACTCTCATGGTGTGTATCTAACCGTTATCTTGAATCTCTGTAATAGAAAAACGGTGAAAGACACATGCCTGAAACTTCACTTAGCGCTCTGAGCAGGCCTTGTGAAGGTACAGTATTTTTTTCAGATTCTTCAAACATGTCCTACATCGTGAAAATGACTCTAAAATAACGCTGCGATGCCACCGCGGGGTAGCGGTGGACGGCAACCGGCCGCCCGCCATTACGTAGAGACTCGGCGCGCCGCAATTTCATGCGCATCGACACCTTTAATGATTTTTAACTCGAAAACGAAGAAAAACACCCCTCTGGAATTAATTCACAGGTTGTAGTACAGTTCAAGGAACATGTCAGAATTTTAAAAAAATTTTTGGATCGTGTCAGTCACTGTTTTAAAAATCTTTGAAAAATTAATTGTTAAATAAGCAATTGATAACAACTTTTTTTACCATTTCGAATTTTTTTTTAAATTCTATGGAGCTTTCCGCGTAATTTGAAAGAAAAAAATATATTGTATCTAATTTTTTGCCAAAGTTATGAATTTTTGAAAAAAATGGGAGTCTAATTTGTTATTGTTAATAAAAAATCGAATTTTGCATTATGAGATTCGCGCTTTGGCACAAAAATCTAACTCCTCCCACACAATCCACATGCCAAATTGAAAAAATATCTGAGAGATGACTGATCCGATTGACGCGGAATAGCCCCTAACTTAATTTTCAACAAGGACTTCATTTGTGACCTTGCATTTGAACTTGACGCACAATTTCAAGGTTATTTCCAAGTCAATTGTTTTCTTTTAAAAGGAAACTCCTATTTTTGACTCCACAATCAACAAAATCGGAAAATTTTACGTAAAGAACGCACGTTAATGTATCTCTGCTTTTGATCAAAGTTACGGCCAACGGTCAATTGCGAGTAAAAATAAATGTGAAAAAACCACCCCAAAGGGAACATAATTATTTTAACCGCCGATTTCAATCCACATCTGAATGTAAGATTTTGCACTTTTTTCAAATTCATAGTGAAAAATAGGTGTTTCCGTTGTAAGTTTTTAACGGGGTTCCTAACCCAAGAGCGTTGTATAACATTAATGATTCTCAAAATTGTATGGGTTCGGGAGTAGAGGAAGTACAAAATTGGGCAAATTGGTTTTAAAGGTACGCAAATTCAGCTTTAATTGAAAAAAAAATCAGTTCGTAACGTGAAAATTGTGGCTGCTATTGCCACTGAAGTCATCGTGTGCAATAAGCAGCGTTGTAAACGGTAACCATGTTTTCAGCCAAACGGTGGGTCTGAAAAACAAAAACCAAAGATCACTTTGAACTACTTTGAAGGCTAAGGTACCCTCTATCCTCCCCCCACTTTCGACTATCGGACAAATTAGCACCGCCCACAGCGCCCTCACGCAAACCTAGCGCCATCGTGCCGACAGCACTGAACTATGATACAATTGGAACGCGCACCACTGTCTTCCTATTAGCTACTGCGCATGCGCTGCACCGTCGAAGTTTAAAATATCGTCCTACCCCGACATTGAATGATTGACTGAAGGTGATCGAGTCGTATTACTTTTTGGAAAGACTGTACATGGAGCGAGTGAGAAAGGTGGTCAAGTTAGATACCCGCCTCATTCGCCAGAACGTCAATCCCATCCCTAATCATTGCAATGTCGCGACATCTCTCGCCGCGTGGAGGGGGAGTTTGCACTAAGAAGTAACTGGTGCGCGGTATATGCAGGGAGTTTTGGGACATCCTGTTCGGGGGAATAGTCATACGAAAAACGAAGATGTGTCGGAACCACTGTATTTATTTCAGTAAGTTTTTTGTTTTCGCAGTTATTCATTTTAAACGTACGACCTATGATGTATAGATGAGTGAGTAATGCTGACGTATTTTTTTTTTATTAAAAAATGGATGTTTTGTGAGGTTTATGATAACTGTGACTGTAATAGTTTTCTCAGGGTAACAATTTGAAAATTATCACCCGAAGCGTAAACTTTGCATGAAATTCAGTTTTACGAACGGAATATAAAGAAAATTTTGCTTAGTTTCAAATTTTCGTACTTGTGAACTAGTTTTTCATGTATATCAATTGAAAAAAATGGTCGCATCCCAAATCTACACTATGCATCAAAAATGATTTCATTGTCAATATTGCTATGTTTGAATCAACGTAATACGAACGTATTCTACTAGCATTTACGGCATGTTTCATTTCTATGATTTCAATTCGTGCATTTCAGTTTATTTTCTGCAAATTGCATTCCATGTATTATATAATTATAACGTTTAAATTATAATGTATTACTACATGATATTACTCGGAGTGATGTGACGTGAAATGACGGACGATTCGGTCGTTAGATAATCACTCTGTATGTGAGTATATTCAAGAAACTTTAAACTTTTCTGAAAGAACAAAAACAAAAAGGATATAAAATCAAGGAAGGTAAGATAATAACCCATTTTAATTTTATATTGTTGGTGCTGTGGGTTGATTCTGCATTGCCACCATAATCGACTTGGCTGCAAAATGGGCAGTTTCATAATCACTGGTCCCGACTGTACAGTTTTGCTGCACTTAGCCAATTTGTCATATTAAAAATTAGACGTAACTTTAGTTGCCTATCTACCGGCGTGTCGTCGTTGGCATAGTTTATTTTCTAAGAATCCTATCAGTATAGAACAGTGAAATTTCAATTCATTTTGCAAGAGTTTCGTTGTATCGACAACATTTCCATTTTAACATTTCAATAAATAGATAATAATCTAATTAATTGCTTTGGCTGTTAAAAGATGAATGGGTCCCATTGTTCGGATCAAAAGTTAAATAAAGACACGTTGTCAGAATAATATGTGGTCCGGCTCTCATATCCACGCAATGCTAAGGCTTGTGATTATTTTAGCATAAGTCGTTGCATGCTCACCAGACAGCTACGGACCTGTAAGACCAATGTAAACAATAATAGCGGAACGCAGTGTTCAGAACAAATCAATAATATAATATCTATAAAGTATAAAAAGAAACATTATTTAAATATGGGCAGGAGTTGTTGTGTTTGTCATCGACGTACACAAGACGAATGTGGGGAAGATATATCTTTTTTCATCGTTCCCAAAGCAATTAATCGATACAATAAATGGAGAGTTACAATTGCTCTTACTGGAAAAGTTTAAAAAAAAAATCAATACGTTTTACAAAAACATTTCAACCGTGATCAAATATTGCTGTACGCACACAGAATCGGAGAATCGATCTGTATATGAATCTACTGTGTCTCATATGATACAGAACTACAGCTTTTCATTTTTTTGCGAACAAAACAAGGATGAAATTGTATCATATATCATGCACCATTACATAACTATGAGAATGCGACGATGGGCGAAAATTCATACTCGGAACGTTCTAAAGCAGAACCGTGAAAAGAGAAAATTATCTGGGTTGATGAAAACGTAGCTTTTAGCAGCTTCAAATTCGTAACGTTGACGCAATAGGATACTCGGACAAAGCACAATTTTGTGACTCAAATATTGTTATAATTGCAAAATAAGCGCGACACAATGTTTCAACTAACTTCGAGAATTACGTAGTGTAGTTCACTGTTTTTGAAACGTTCGACCCTTCAAAGTTCAACCTTTTTTCGATTATTCTGTTGCGTCAACGTTATGAACCTTAACCTCATAGGTTTATCATAACTTCTATTTATTTTATTTGTTATTATTTTTGGTATTTTATGTTTTTGAACTACAACTACTGCTCCTATGTTTATAAATATCACACGCTCATCTCATGATTAACCTAAAATTACCCTCCTCTCTTTCGAACACCGCATGCTCCCATTATTGTCTACAATGGTCCTACAGACCCGTAGCCGTCTGGTGGACAAGTACCGAACTGCGTAACAATAATCACAGCCGTCGAGCCGCAGCCGGACCACCTATTATTCGTACATCGTGAATAAAGAGAACAAACCGTTCAAAAAATCTGCAGAAATGTTATGTGAGTCAATGATAGTGAACACGAATGGAACAATATTCCTAAAACCCTGCGCCGGCCATCTGTAACGTTATCGTTACTTCTGACTTTTGGGTTTCTCGGTAGCTCGGGGCTTTTCCAATGTTTAAAAATGTAGGGACAAATTTGGCCACTCGTAGCGCTACTCATGCATACGCTCGGTCCCTATGAGAGTAAACATAACCGGCAAGATCAGACGGACAGAAAGAGAAGGAAACGAGCGACTATTCTCTTCTTGTTTGCATACGCATTTAAGGGGGGTATTCTGGTCTAGAAATTTGGAAAAAATCGATTGTATTTTTTTTTTGCATATTATTACAGCTACATCTTGTAAGAATATTTTTGCTGAAATTCGATGTCAAATTTCCAAAAATTGAAAAAGTTATGAGCACTTGAGTGAAACAATGTATGACCAGTCAGTGTGCGCCTCAATAAATTTATTGGCTGCAAGGCAAAAAGATTAGCCCGTAAGGAAGCTGCTAATGCGGCAGAAGGCTTCCATCTGCCCAGGAATGACCGATTAACAGTAAGAAAAATTCGCATTTTAGCTGATATATTTTATATATTTTAGCTGAAATAAGCGTCAAAACTTTAAACGCATTAACTTAAAATGCGTTCATCTCAAACTACATCTTTCAACCTCGTTGAGACAAAATCTCTAGTTCTATTCAACAATTTGATGTGACATTTGGTATGAATTTTCAGTATACATCCCTCTATAGCCCCTACCACGGGCATTACTAAAGTATTATTACAACGAATTAAAAAAAAATTGAAAAAACCGAAAAAAATAGGAAATAAATATTAATACTGATTTAAAACAGTCGCCATATTTGTTATTTGTTTTTTTTTTTTCAATTCTTAGTATGAGCTATAACGACATTCTTAATAATCAAAAAAGATCGTTGTTTTTCTATTCACGATGAATGGCAGCACTAGAATCGTACCAACCACCTCAACTTTTTTTTTTGTCACGGCCGTATTTAAAAGCTCATAACTTTTTCAGGGTCCATTTTTTTCACATAAATTTAACTGCAAGTTCTTTAAACACCAATAAAAATTCTGTCAAAAAATGAATGGTGAAAATATATTTTTTTCGATTGTATGAAGCCTGAAAAAATGCCCGAAACCCAGCCCTCTAGACCAGAATACCCAGAAGCTTGTGTCAGCAAACTTGCTTTACCACTGCGTATACTTCGTCGAAAAAGATAGAGAAGTCACTCGATTTTCTACCTCTCTCTTTTTGTCAACTGGACGCCTGTATGATTCACTTACCTACTCTGTTTTTATCTTTATGGCTATGTCCCCCTATTCCCACGGACTTATGGACGGAATGCAAAGTGGTATTCTTGGCACGGGGGTTATCCCAAAAGACGGAAGAATAATCAGAACGACAGCCATATTCATAGGAACCATTTGCGCGCCACTTTCAAACCAGTTGATTATTGAATAGATGCTAATGGATGTAGATGCAGTGCAACGTATCACGACTTAGTATTTATACGTAGTGCTTATGCCGCTTGTGCGTTTAAAAACAACGCAAAGAGCAAACGGAAGGCCGTAATATTGAGCAAGTGATATAGTGGTGAATGTAATATATTAATATAAATTTATGTACTTGGTAAGTAGATGTATCTATGTAGAAACCTATCGAGACAGATCGTACTAAAAATTTTATAAGTTACGATATCCAATACATTTATATCTCAACGCATTCAAATTTACTTTCATTTGTGTGGTTGTAATACTTGTAAACTACAAATAACATGTGCTCCATTCGTAAACTTATTATTTGAGTTTCAACTCTGGACACAACATGCCCCACTGTCTAGCAATAGGTTGCAGTAATAGGTCTAACAGAAAAAGCAGGGCCCAGTCACAGCTTGAAAAACACAATAAAATGACATTCCATTCCAAAGTCACGTTTAAAAATTGCAAACATTTGTAGTGATGGGCTCGGTATTATATTTCATTGGTATGTACATTTTAGTTTTCCAAAAAGTAGTGATACACGAAGGACATGGATCGAGCGTATGGGATTAACGGAAGTTTCTTTACTCAAATCCTCATTTTTATGTTCGTATCACTTTCCAAGTGAATCATTCGATTGAACTTCTGTGAGTAGACTTAGGCTCAAGAATGATGCTGTTCCAATCGTGAGTTTCATAAACTATTTGTAAGGTTTTCCTATATAAGTATTGAATGATTTTCAGCTGTGCTAATGTACATTATGTGTTTTTCTAGGTCGTTGCAGTTTCTGATGAGTGTAATACTGCAACCATGGAGTAGTAATAGGAGACAACACTCGAACAGCGCTCGAATGAAAAGTTGGCCCAGCTTTCGGGGCAACGTAAGAGGAATTGCCAAGGTGCGATTTAAGCACCTCTTGCGGTGTAAGCTCGTATAGCACTCTTCCCCCTTCCGCCTATGATCTTACGATTCGCCGTTTGCCACCTTTGCCTCTCATTCAATGTCGGTTGAGGTTGGAAAAGCAATTACTCTGTTTTCACTAACTTTACTTACTTCAAATGCGTATTTTACGAATTTACGAAGTATGTTTATAGCACGGAGGTTTATAGGTTGCGATCGGTACCCTTGTTTTTTTTTTTTTTTTTTTTTTTTAAGATTATATAGCGAAAATTTCACTTTCTTCCTACTACTCCGTGACTGCAACTGACAAAAAAGTAATTGTAGTATTACAAGAGATATGCAACATAAATATTGCCAAAAAAGCAACCATACGTAAGCACTCCAAAGATGATGCAGCCTTTAGTAGAAAGCTACGACGATTTCGAAGTACCTTGTTCTTAATTCTACAACAAAGTTACGCTTACCTAGAATAATAAAACAGCAAAAAGTCTCACATCAGCAACAAGTAAGAAATTTAAAACGAGGGAATCGTCTAAAAGAAAACAAATTGAATCGTCGAAGAACGTGTTGTCTAAGTTGAAACAACGTAACAAAGTCACGTATGAAGATCTGGATGTTTTAGCAAGTATGTCAACCAAAAATGTACTGAAACATGTAGTAACAAAAAATAAGCTTGGCATACTATCAAAGAAGTTTGCACCTGAGCTACGCTCTTTTGCTTTAACCTTGCATTATTACTCACCAAATGCTTACAATTATCTACGTGAAAAATTTGACTCGTGCTTGCCGCACCCTAAGGCATATTTCAAGTGGTATAGATCAGTGAGTTGGGAATCTGACTTTAACACTGAATCGTTCAATCCCATCAAAGAACGTGCCAACATGGTAGATCATTTGTTGATTGGTTGTCTGGGTTTTGAAGAGATGTCTATATGCCAGCACGAGTACGATGGACAGTAGTCTAGCGGCTATGAGGATATGGGTACTAATATAGGTAGCGATACACAAACCATCGCCAAAGATGCTCTAGGGTTTTTGTTTGTATGTATAAACAATTCATGGAAAATCCCAGTCGACTATTTCTTAACCGGTGGCAGAAATGCGCATCAAAGCCACTCTCGTCCAACAGTGTTTAACCATGCTACAAGAATCGGGTGTAAAAGTGATATCCCTAACATTTCTATGGTAAGACAACTCAGTCTCAGTTGGACGACCTTACTACTCTGCAACCAATGTTTTTGCATCCGGTGACATTGGGAAAAGTGTACATTATTCCAGATCGTTGTTACATGGTTAAACTGGTACGTAACATACTGGAGGATTCGAAATGTACAATCATGAATGGAAATGGAAACTTGATTTCATGGAATTACATCACAAAGATCCATAAAATACAAGGAGAAGCACTTCATTTAAGCAACAAGTTACGTTCAGGCCACATAGCCTATCACACACAAAAAATGAAAGTGAAATTTGCCACACAGGTACTTGGCACATCTCTTGCAAATAGTTTTAAATTGTGTAGAACAAATTTCCAGCTCAGTTATTTTAAAACCTCTGCACCCACTGAAGAATTTCTTGAATTATTCAACAAACTCTTTGATATATTCAATTCGAAAAATTTGACGAAGGCAGGATTCAAAAAGCCAATCCATCCCGAGAATATAGCAGAATTAATCACGAAACTTGATGCATGCCGGTATTACATATTAAGTTTAAAAAAAGGTGACACGGGACGCAGTATTCTCAATACACAGTGCAAAATGGGCTTCTTAAGATTTTTAATCTGTATCGAATGTCTGAAAGGCATTTTCCATGCACTGTGCGAATAAAAAATGAGTACTAACACATCTATATACCAACATACAAGTTGAACTAAAATTATGGAGTAATTTTTTTTTGGCTGCATTCGCTTACATGGAGGTTATCATAATAATCCCACAGTCCGAAAATTTAAAGCAGCTTTTAAAAAATTGCTTATACATTCTGAAAATCGAGAATCAGACGCAAGTAATTGTATTGCGCTATAGAACATATCGATAACCAGAGAATATAATGAATCTTCGACGCCTGCTGCTCAACTAATCGGTAGTGACCCGATATTCGACTTAAATAACACTTCCACTGTTCTCAATGATTATTTGTATCTACCTTTTATACGAAGTATATCAGAATTTTCTGACAGGATTATTGTATATATTGCCGGTTTTGTTGTCAAACATCTGTAATCTGCGAAATAAGTGTCAACGCTTTGTCGGGTACTGAATCAGATACCAAAAAGTACTCTGATATGATTGAAAAGTCGAGGTGGTTTGTATTACCTATCAGATAGTGTACAGCGTACTTTTTGTGCAGTGGAAAAAGTGATACGCAAAGTGGTTGGAAATTTTTAGAGACAATTCTCAGAAGACTATTTGTCAACTTGTGTACTGTCAAACTTGATTTAAATGAGCAGCTTGTTTCATGATTTACATGATCATTTTCATGATCAAATGGCCTTAGAGAACTATTTGACTTCAGCGATTGGCCAGACATGCGTGAAAATTAGACTGTATAACATTGGTGAAAAAACTGTAGCTGCGGCACCTAGTGATAGGCATACATTCAATAAACTACAATTGTTCGGAGTTAGTGAAAGCTGTCTGTACAAAATGCTATTAGTTATGCTACTAATACTTTTTCTGAGGCTATGGTTTTTGATGCTTGTGACTGTGTTTCATGTTATTTACAGGTCTGCACCGGATAGACTATACGATGTTGTTCAAATTGTTTCTAATTTTGTTACATATTTTTATAACTGCATGTTATTTAATATCCATACTTAGTCATCTTGTACTTATACTTATTATACGTACTACACTCATTTGTACTATGGGAACTTCGGATTTTTGTATGGCCTTTGGGTGAGGGTTTTTCTCACCTTCTGTAAGTATACATTATTCAAATGTTTGCACGTAATGCACGTAATTCGAACGTAATAAGATCCATATTGCTTTTAATTTCGTCATATAGGTTTGTTGTGGTGTCATATTATTATCCTTTGTAAGTAAAATTAAAATTGTGCATATGCGCTTATTTCGTCAATTACTTTTCACCTAGATTCCCTACAACCACGCTTATTTACAGATATTTTGCGCTGGGTTGGAGTTAATTTGGCGCTACCTTTGACTGGGAAACTTCATTTAGATCCAAGGTAATGTTTACCATGGACAAGGTAAAATGTTCTATGCCCAAGGCTTAAACAATTTTGATGTAAACACATGTTATATGCATATACAATTTGTATATAAAAAAATGTTATAGCTCACTTTGCTTTCAAATAGAGATATAAGTTTGGAGCTGATTCAAATAAATTGAATCTTAAATAGTGCAAATTTACGTCACAGATTGGTGATTGTTAGATAAAAATCATAATTTCTCTACCCTGAATAAATACTTTAGAGAGCCGTTACGTTATACAGTTGAAATTCTTCATTTAGTCAATATTCATATAATTATCAAAAAAGATGACCATTTCGAAATAAAACAATATAAATTATTATTCAAGAAAATAAGACACTAAAGTTAAGCTTATATTTATGAGTAAGCTCCTTTGATAGTAGTTATTATGTAGGGTGGCTGGTTTGAAAGTGGCGCGTAAATAGCTCCTATCAAGATGACTGATCGACTCGATTCCCCTTCCGTCTTTTGGGATACCTTCACAAGCGGAGGCTTTGTCCATAAGTCTGTGTCTATTCCTAACTTCCTAAGTCCATGGTCTAGTTAGTTGCAATGGCTGCGATTAGAAAGAGAAAGCAGGTCTGTTTAGATCTTACATACAGGTCTTGCAACGAACGTGGTGGGGGGTTGTCAGTTCACGTCCGAAACAAAAGTACAACTTATGGCCACAAGAGCAGCACTAAGAGTTATTCATAAGCTTATTATTATTATTATTTGACGGAACCCTAACCAATCTTTTTGATACTCATACACAGTCATACATATATATGAATGTTTACGGCGAAATACAAAACAGCTTCGAGCGAAATTAATTACTTTTTTTACGGAGCACTTCTCTTTCACTGATTTTCGACCCGTGTTGCAGGTCGGAACCACACAGGAATTAGTCGTCATTGCATATCTCTCTTGTGTTATTAATTTTAATCACAGTCATATGCTATTCGAATATAACCTTACGTTGTAATATCATTCATATGTCTATGAATAACTGACAGCGCCGCGTAGTGGCCAGTAGTGGCAAAAAAAATCTGGACAATAACGCGGCTATTCCCACCACTCAAACTTCAGTTGCTTGCAATATCTGTATGTAAGACCGTGGTTTAGATCTTCGTGCTCTTTCTAATAGCGAGACACTTCCACTTGTACACATGCCCACAGTAAGAAATGATGATCAACCATTAAATAGGACGTACACTAAATTGTATGCTGAAAAGTAACAATATTGCAACGCAAAAATATGGCACGAGTAGCTTTTAGTTTTTTAAACAATTATGCTTGTACAATTAAGGTTATGAGAGGTGTAAGTTGCTGAGTTATTTGTGGCCATCAAATAGCAGGCACAATCTGAAAAACGTGCGTGCAAAAATGTATTATGTTCGTCTAACATGATAGAATATTTGTTTACAAGACAGAATTTGAAAATTTATTTCACTAATACAAGTCTAACCATCAAGCAAGTATTCATAGCTTGACACAAGAAAATGTATATAATGCAGAACAGCATGCTTTGTAGGATGCATTTTTATTTTACAGTGGACGATGGGACAGAAACAAGACTTGAGATACGAAATTGAAGCAGTATGTGAATTAATAATCCTCATGCAAACGACTCACACAAACACTACGCTGACACGCATAATAGAAAAAAACTTCCAGACATATGTGCAGTATCATCATGTAATCTTAAAAGTAGAATTGTGATATTAAATCTAATGTTCATTTGCGAATTCCAATGCATTCAGCAAGTGTTGATAAAAATTATTGATTTCCAGATTCAAGTGTGGTAAATTCAAAAAACAGTTTCAGTTTTGACTGAGTATTTAACTGTATGGAGATTGGTTCAGAATATGACCAATGATGATAATGTAATCAGATATTTATAAACGCTGAATTTTAGCGCTGATATGTATATTATGTAGCAAACATATTTTACTGCTTGACATGTCGTTTGACGGGATCATGAAATATAGCTTGGTTATAAGTGTTCTACTTAGAAGACTGTATCTAATATCGGCACTAGATTGTACCATCATGTATAATTTTCCAATGAGGTTTCAGATACATATGTACCTCGACCTGTGCTCAGCGATGTATAAGCAGAAAGCTTCACATCTAACAAAGTTATTCCTACACTTCTTGTTTATTCGTTTATCATCATATGATCAAGCTAGAAATTTGGCGAATATTAATTTCAATAACATCAATGGTTTAATATATTCTTTGTGTAATAACTCTGAGTGAAAAAATATTCAAAATGTATAATATTGTTTTATGTCATTTATTTTAATGTCAAGAGAATAGGAAAAGTGTAACAGAGTAAATAAAAATAACTAATTAATACCAAAACTCATTAGCGTGACAAGGATCTCATGTCAGTATAGTTACTATAAAAATTTTTTCCCAAATCAGTAATTCCCTAAAAATCAAAACATTCTTTCTAAATTTCAGATACCACGAGCTTTCACTCAATTTTAATCGACACTTCTGATGTATGGATAGCAAAGGTATTTTCAAACTTGGAATGGCCAGTCGGAGGATACCATCATCGCAGAATTTGATCACAGAATACGTCGTTCAACTTGACGGTGCATTAAAGTCATTTTATGTCGCTTTTGTAAGGTGTCAAATTTGAACATTTTCAGAATCTAAAAACGAGTCTGTCTACAAAATTATAGTAAATACCAATGCAAGAGCAAATGTGTTCATTGAATGAGTTTTATGTATGTAAATGTTGATCGCTTTAAAGTAAGAGTTCAAACGATGGCAAATTAATTTCACATTTGACACTGTGTACCTTTTTTCTACCAAGTCTTGTATTACGTAACATTTGTCAAATAAATTTATCATTTCATGGTGCTTGATTCAGAAGCGAGATATACCTGAAGTTCCGACCGATCGACTCTGATTGAAACCTCAATTCTTGGCTAATATTGAGATTCCATGATAAATATTTAAAGAATTAATGAAATTCCAGTAGCTTTGAAATCTGAAAATTCCATAATCTTGATCGATCAAAGCTTCAGGCACATGAAGCCAGACACATAACACTGAATGCTCAATTTATCGAACACAGCGAGGTGGAATAAGTCGAACTAGCAGAGTACCTCGTACCAATTATAACTAACCTTACAAGACACAACGCAGGAAAAGCATCAATTAAGCAAAGTAAGTAATATGAATTTTGGCACAACCTTCTGATTTTCTGCACAGAGAACTGTTTTGACAGCATGTAAACCATATAACCAGGTCTGGTAGCAGTCAAGTCGTCTTAAAAAAGTTACTCAATTGTAACTCATCGCAATTAATTATTACACAGTAATTAAACGATAGATGCTATCACACTGTTATTCATCTTATCAGAAATACCTCTATTTTCAATTATATCACTGTATACGGGTTTTCCTTGTTTTTCATGTCTTTTTCCATATTACAAAAATGTATCACTGTACACGATATTTAGTAAATAAATTACAAGTGAACAACGACTCTGACTTATGAACTTATTGTCCTTTTAGGCAAAACATTTCGATACAGAAGCAATGAACAATTTGATGACAGTTGATTTTCTGAAATCAAACTAAGGCTGATTTTTTTGCTGAAAATAATATAATACTTGACAAACTAAATCTTGTCTAGTAGGTATCGCGTAGAAAAAAAATGGTGCAACCAAATTGGAAGGTCCATTTATGTATTTGATAAAATGACTAAATAAGTATCTTACAGATTTTCCATCTATTTATTTCACAGCGAGATAATATTTAGGTTTATATTTTGCAAACTTTACAATTATTCGTTCATGTGATAATATCGGTTCTAGCTGACCAGAGCGCACTTGGGAACATCAGAATGATCATACCACAAAAAATTTTAAATTGAATTCATACTTTATGAAAAAATGGATGGATTCTCGTCAATACGCTTAAATCGGTGACGTGTCATGTAACTATTTATTCTTGCAATAATGTTGCTATCTTCAACCTCAGTAAATAACGATATTTCCTAATTGTGCATTAATACACTAATGTTACCGTGTTTTGATTTAATGAATTCCAACCTGATGATCAGTCTTATTTGTACCCAATTGTAACAGGACTACAAACCTGGTATAATATAAACACTTTCCGCAATATTGGACTATGCCCTTAACAGACACTGTATATGTATAGAATGCGCTATTTGTATAGTAACAATTACCAAAACTGTGAGGAGAATTAGAAGTGCGATTTTGTATGAGCTATTCAGACAGAGTAAAAAGTTTCACAAAATAAAGCCAAACATATGCATATTGTGAAAACCTAACTTCTTCAAAGTTGTTCCAACATTGAAACATAGCAAATTATTTCCTAAATTTTTGTTACGATAATATTACTAACCTCAACTTGCAGCAAAGGCATGGTTCCCAAGATATTTCAAATCAAATTCCAAATATAATAATAATTAAGTGAGAGGGAAAATAAATTTTACTTGGATAGCAGATACAAAATCGCATGGTTCCAAGTTTTGAAATTTTTTCATAAAGCCATACTTTGCCGATTTCTCTCTGGGGGACGAAAAAATTATTAGTTATTTTTGTGATAAGAGCGAAACAAATTTTTTTTTACAGCCTATTGACTGATGACATAACGTAACAGAAAAGCAATGATTGTAAGAAAGAGAACGAAGAAAGACACACCTGATTATGGGACTCAATTCTCGTGCCTTCCTATCACATATACAATGAAAATCTCCCCATATAGTGTATTCCCGCGTAGCTTCAGCTGAACTAATCGAAAGTTATAACGAGGACAATGAAATATTCTATATCTTGGAGGAACAAAACACAATAGAGGAAAGCACCACGCTTCAGAGATTGAGTGCTAATACTAGTAGTGTATCGACAATTGAAGCTATTATTTATACTATACAAGTTTTACAAATATAATGATAAGCATTATCTGGCTGGCTGTTGGCACTTTGTGTAAACGTCATAGAATGACAGTTATCTACAAGCCATCAAGTACATGGTTCATAGAGTTCACAGTTGGCGTGCGAGGCATGCTTGTATCGTTCGCAAGGGTCGTATGTCCGCTGTTTCAGAAGGCATTGAAAAATTTTGCAAGGAGTACACTGGATACTATGATTGATTTCTAATTTTCATTCTGTAAGGTTGAATTTCGAGGTGTTAATGTATTTGTAGCGAAGCTATTAGGAATAAAGAATCGATACTTCATAAGTGTAAATTATTCCAATTTACAACAGAAGCTCCTATGATGTAAATATTAAACGTGGATAATTGTGATTTCTTGTTCATCTTACATCACATTGAAGATATGAATTTCAACCTTATGCAAAATTATAAAATATATTGCTCACAAAAATCACTGTATATCTCTCAGGTATACCTGAAAAAACACGTGATTTCAAAGCTAAACAACTTTGCAACAAACAGTAAAATTTTGATAAAAAGGATTTTCAAGATGGCAGTATCACCTTCAAGATGCATTTTGCTGAATTGATTTGTATTATTTAAAAACCCTTCTATGGTAACTTGTGCGTTAGTTAGGCAACTGTGTATCAGCATAACGTTTAACACGCAAGCGATACATAAAAACGATGATATTTAGTATCGCGGAATAACAACCAGTTCAGCAAAAGGATTGCTGATAAGATTGAACATGAAAAAAAAGCGATAACGGTAATACATTTCACAGTCGAATTTCAAAGATTCAACCATGTTTCTTCTTACAATAAATCTCAACACGCATTGTATAAGTAATGTAAACAATTTTTGTAACCTAACTTTGATTCCAAAGTTTTGTTCTAAATGCAAAAAAAAAAGGTAGTGTACAGACAGCCAAGAATGGCTGCGCAGTCTGTAGTCGTAAACGGCAGCGTGGTTGGCAGCTCAGAAATTTGTCTTCTTTTAATTAAAGTACTTTCTGTTATATATCATCCGTAAGTGAGCAGATGGTGCAGCAGCCAAGGTATTAGCCCAGTGAACTGGCGAAGATTCGAGACTTGACATGGTCAAACTTATTTTTATTATTTTTTTTATTTCATGGAGCAAGTTCCGCATTCCTCAAACTCTCGTTACAGATTTAATAAATTATCGTGCTTTATCGCTAATACGCACGAGGTAACAACTATGCTATTGGTTTGCAGCTGCCAACTGCACTACCGTTTACAGCTATCAGATATGCAGTCGTCGACGGCTGCATGACCAGAACCAGAAAAAAATTGAAATACAGGATAACATAAATCTCTAAAATGCTAAATGACAACAATTTTGCTACCTACTGATGAAGTTTTTTTCTTATCTAAAATACTATAGAATGAAAAATCAACGCATTCGAATTAAACATAGAATAATATATTGTATTAGAAAAATTTACTGCCACGTTAGATGCTCAGTGTAAATGCAAAATGACAAATGAACTTAGCGGTAGGTATGCACTATGTGAATGGATGATAAAAATGTGACTACAAAAAAAAAACATGTAAAAGATTATAAGAGCAGCTTCGTATTAGATTTCATAAAGGCCAAATTGATGCAACATATCACTAGTCTGAAATTATGTCTAACAGTAAAATCCAAGATTCTTAGATAAGAATAAGCATATGTGATAAGGCGAGAAACCCAATTGAACAAAATGATTTCAACAAACTATTAAACATTGCCATTGACAATGAAATATTCTCATTGATATGTCACTGCAATAAATTGTTGAAGGAAATAGAAAATGAACATGGAACATGTTGGATCAACTCTGAAAGTACAACTTATCACGTGGATTAATAATTTCTAGGTATGTGGTCAATGGACAAGCTAGTGTAATGGTGAATACATCAACCACAAACATATTGTCGTTATGTAATGCACTCCTGGTTTGTTAGTTCCTGTCAATAATATGGTTTGAATAACGAATTTACAATAAGCTAAGTAGATTGACTGACGTCGATTTGATGATTCATTGGTTACATAGGGTAGTTCGGATTTCACATGATTTGTAGAAGTTGAGTTGAACGACTGTTTGACATTGGCGAAACACAGAATAGAATGGAGAAAAAAAATGTATTTAGCAAAAGAATGAGGTGGTTACCTTAACAGAAGATTGCCACCCTACGGGTTGGCTCTTGGTTGATGACGGAATGATGGAAGTTTTCGGTGACTGGTTCCCAAAAATCAGTCAGTAAGATTTGGAGGAAAACGATATTATTCCGCGTCGAGACCAGTTGTCGAGTTCACTGGCGATGGACTTTTGACCAAGTAATACGGGACAAAACATTCGTTTGCGATATGCGAAACTGCTAGGTTGCATACACTGACATAATGTGAACCTTGCAATGTTGGATATACGAGATGCGATTGAAAAAAAGTCAGAAATATCACCCGAAACGCGAGCCTGCCTTCCAGCAAATCACAATTGCGAATGGCCGACTGCGGCCGACTACCTCGAAATTCTCGTATGTACGAGTAATCATGGAGCAACTGGGGATTGTGGCAAGGAATATAGAAACACCTAGAAGAACGATTCTATTGTCCTTCTTCTACTTCTCTTTCATCCGCCGTTGGGTATATAACTCTAGATAGACACTATCCTGTGTAACATCCGTAGAGTATACATATACTACGGGAGGGGTTGACTGCAGATATACCTATACATGTATCTATCTTTTACAATCCTCTTATCTCCAGACTATATGGTATAGCGTAAGTTGCTTATAGTGTAGCTCTTAGTTCCGAGTGCGCAAATGGCGTGGTAGCGTTAGATAATGATTGGACATAATGGCCTTAGTTAATTATGATGCTAATATAATAATATTATAGCACTCCGTAGTCCGAAGATCTTGTAACATGGTTTTAGGCAGCCCTCTGACACTCACCATTGCTCGTATACCAAAAAATTGTACGCGTCTTGTCCCCGTTTTTTAGTTCCTCTACGTGGCGCTAGTAGTAGACTTCTCACACGCTCGCTGCCCTCGCTGACCGCGCGCAAGCTCGTCAAGTAACTACTAGCGCAACTAGTGGTTGAAATTGGCGGCAAAATCGAGGAACATTTTGCGAACCACTTTTAGGACCGTGTGTCAGGGGACTTTGGGGGGGTTTTAGGCTTTGACACGGTCTTACATACAGGTCTTGCGACTCAATAGAATTCCAATGGTAGAGAGTGGCTCCTCTGTTGAAGAAAAATCCAGATGGAGCTGCGATCGAGGGATGCATCAACATAACCTACAATGTTTGATAATATGTAAATAAAATTTATGGGTTAGGATTCCACGCCCATGTGACGCGCGAGCGCAACTATCGTCATCCTTGTCGCACCGGGCATCCCTCGATCGCAGCGACGCTAGCGGCTTGACACGTTAAGAGGCCCACGTCGAAACTCAGAGTCGCAAGACCTGTATGTAAGACCGTGGGCTTTGATCAATGACTAACCAAACTCGAAGTACGAGAATCTTGTAACCAGAAGGTATTAAAACAACTTTCTAACTATTTGGAATATCCCTAGGTGGAAATAACTATAAAATTCACTAACCAGAGCCTAATGACGTTTTCGAATAAACGCTCCTCCAGGAGCGAGTTTTGTGTTCGAGTGAAAACCGAGCAGGTTGAGTGTAGCGACTGCATGTTCGAGTGACGGTTGAAATACTAAAACCATGTTACGAGATCTTCGCACTACAAAGAGCTATAATATTACTATACATTATTATATATCATTACCATATTAACACCATAATTAACTAACACTATTATATTCAATTATTATATAACACTCTACAATGCCATTGGCGCATTCGGAGCTGAGAGCTACACTATCAGCAACTACGCTATACCATATAACCTGGAGAATAGAAAACTACAAAATCATAGATACATATATAACTGATATGATGTAAAGATAGATGCACTGCTGCAATAATCCATAAAACCGGTGACTGCAAAACCTTCAAGACCGTGAATACCAATTATCCAGCATGAATTATACTATCCTCCGTAACGCCGTATTGTAGGCAACGTGCACAGCCGTTGAAGGTAATGCAGATCTCCAATGTGGAGCCATACAGAGCCTCATCTGCAGAACATATTAGGAAGCTCAACGACAAAACGATTGTAGATAAATCAATTTGCGGGATGATCCTGTAAGGCGAAACAACCAAACAGAATTACAATTAACGTATCAATACAGTAACAATCAACCCTTTTAGGTGAACAAGGCTTATACCAGTTTCGAGGTAAGAAAACATATCCCTAGCTCCTTACAGATATTGCACGACCACAACGACAAGGAATAAACTCAAAGATGTATACGTGGCAACGCCCAGTAACAGGCAACCAACAAACATAAGAGCAACATTCCAATATCTTCCAAGCTGATCTACATCAATATAAGAATTAACAATTACAGAAGAGAATTATACGAAAGCACATACTATGTAAGCCTGCTCCAGAACTACGAATTATCATATTTTTAAACATCCTAAATCTGTCAAGGTTGTTATAACACAAACACCTAAGAATATTCGTAGCAGCGCAATCCTAGTATTAGCTTTAATATTAAGTAAATAGCAACTATGCCACATAAACAATCACTATCGTACACCAGGTGAATAATGATAGTAATCAATTATAACACATATGCAAATCTACATATTTACACGCTATAAAACTAACAAAATAACTAGTAACCGATATAGTAATCTTAATATATAGAGTTTGTAACGAACAGGATAGTAAGAACATTTAAGAAGTAAACTATGACTATAGAACTCAGCGCATCGTGACTCCGAAAGTGCACAAGCCACTAACGTCTGCGACATATGACACCACGAAACATGGCTTACCTGTAGCGCACGTGCACTGTGATCATCATATTAAGAAATAGCAGCTGAAATCGGCTCAGGTCATAACGCCTACGAAAAGGGGGGAAGAAGCACGGTGGCCAAGGGGGCTTGCTGCCGCACCACCGCATCAACACGGCGTTATACCATGTATAAAAAAGCTCGCAATATAGTAATAGCTAAAGAGCTAAGATCAGGGGCGAACATGCGACGAAGATATCGTGCCCTAGTTTTAATTCCTAGAAAAAGGGGGAAGGCGCGCAGAAGTTGACGAAGAGTTAAAGAAGGGGATCGTTCTGCGCAGCGATTGATACCCATAAAAACTGTGACCGATCATAGGATCGTCCTCTTGGTTTCTACCACTAGATTCGTTATCTTGTCTCGGTACAGTATCACGGTAAAATCGTTTTGTCTTTTGCATTTAAACTTTTCCTACGAAGTTACTCTGTCTAAAACTCCAGCGAGTTTCCAGCTCTATTTTGTCATGTTAATTTGAGATCTAACAACTAAGTAACCCCGCTGTTTGTGACTTGAAATCTGAACTTACAAAATAAATCCAAGTTAATCAAAGTATCAAAATATATTAAAATCAGTCATTCCGTTAATTCCTCTCATCAATTCGCGCTGCAATTCATCACATCCAGATTATTCTCCAAAGGTAAGCCAATTTAAAAAACTACTCTTTCCTCGGTTCGTTTGATTAGAGCGATAGAATGACCGTTGTCCGGTGTATTTCAATATTTTATCGGTAATTGGTGACCCAAACTAGATGTGAGTCTAACTGTAGCTGTATGAACGATTTCAGTGTCTAGCATCTGAAAATTTCCACCAGGTACCGTACGACGTCAGAATAGTAAGAAGGAACAAAATATACGAGCGTTTCGGTCGGATGTTACATCAGAACGAGTGAAGCCGGAACCTCTGATGGGCGCTGTCAAAAGTAACTAGATTTCCGCACAGAACGGTTTCCGGACCATGAGTTTAGCGGCCCCAGTCACAGTAGTGGAAATGTTTTTCTAGGTACCTTTATAGTCCTTGCTAATACGGCACGTAAGGGATGGAACGTGGTTGTAACGAAAATGGCAAAGAATCGTCCTGCGTACTAGCCTATTTGCCCTTACGTACGAGACCCTGTTTATAAACAATAGGAACTTAAAGTTGAAATGGTGTATTCGACACTTTGAAACTTAGCATAGAATCAGTTTTTCGCAACAAAGTGAGCGAAATGTCGTTGATAAGACTTAACCCACAATCGTGCGTCAGATTGGTTAGAATTTGTTACCACGGCAAAAGAGATTATTCCGCCGTTACCCAAAGTGAGGAATGTTCGGAAATTCCACAGTATCCACAAATTTACGATGTATCACCTAAAGGAAAAATAAAAACAAAGCATGAACGTTTTCACAAGGAAATTCAAAATCTAAACACAGTTGAGGAAAAATTGATGAAGATCAACATGCCTCGTTACTACGGTTGGCGATGTGTAAATGTGTGTGAATCGTCCATACCCTATAACGCGGAATTAATGGCCCAATATACTACTAGAACACACATTGTTAAAGAACCAGGTCTGCCAAAATATTATGACCGCATTATCTCATCCGATAAATTGGACGCAGCGGTACAACAGGTTAAAAAACGGATCGAGGATGTTATTTTATTTGAACACATTAGTCACAAGTATGTATTGCCTCTGATCATGTTACTAATCTTGATAAACATTCACTCTTGTGAATTTGTATAACGAATATTTTCAAGGAATACATGGCAATCATCTGGAGTGAAAACTTGAAAATGATAAATGGATGGATGAATGATGAGTAATAATACTGTACCGAAACATTGTCAAAAATTTATTAGTTCTTAATATGCCTAGAAAAGTTAGTTACATTCTATTGAATTTTAGATAATTCTAAAGTTGTGCAATAACGATTTCTTCACGAAGGTGAGTGAGTGGGCTATAAAATCAGAATAGAATGTTCGGTAAAGGAAAAAAAAACCATTCTGGTAATTGAAGAGTCTGTTTGCACTACATCATTGATCTTTACAGGACATTTTAAACACACTAAATAATTATTTGTCTTGAATTTTTTGCAAAAATTATAGTGGGCGAACGATTATTTGCCAGAATTTTCATAAATGACCATATTCTATCATAATCCAAAACCACGTCCAAAGATCTGATCTATACTCTCTGTATCTGTTACACAGCAGAGATTGTGTTTCTGAAATATTCTATTCACACAAAAATTGGTGTGCGTAGGAAACTTATTCAGTATTTTTAATTTTGTCTTAATAATTCATGAGACACGAACATTTAGTATATGTAGCGTGTCCTGTAAAGGTTCGTTCTGTGGAGCCAATACACACAGTGTTTGGAAACTACCAGTAATTTTACTTGTATCAATGATGGTAAAGATAAATATAACAAAACCCCTACTACGTAGTAGAAATAAATCTGCATAAACTCCAACAACGCAAGCTGATGTATAAAAAATTTGCAACCAGATCTTATTATTGTAACGTTCAAAATGCCTAAACTCTGGTGCTAATTATAATATTTTTGGACTTATTTTGTTCACCAAAACAATCTGGAGATTTCCCGATAAAAATGTTATTATTTGTTATCTCTATAGTGCACATAAATAGATCCATGTAAGTACAGTACAACACAGGTGTTTGTCTACGATTACATTTGCACGTTGAAACTGTACTGTAATGCAAGATTTCTTAGTTGTTTTTCAGATAATTTGTAGGGATCTTGTCTATGCTCAAAAGAGACCAAAAATATTAGAATTGAATAACAAACAGAGTTTTAGCATTTAGAATGGCTTATTTCCCAAATTTTTTTCAAATTAGCGATATCTTGGATAGTGTCACTTGAATTTGCTTAGAATCCTGCCTTTTACCAGAGTGGTGGCTTACTGGAAAAACTAGGAATAGCTGGGGAATTTTGTGGATTGAACAAAGTGAGAACAAAATCAGGTAATCACGTTGTTCCATCGAAAAATAAATTTTTTTCTTGGCTTTTTTCTCAATGATTTAAACGCTTCAGTTGTGTTTCACAAATTCATCAAAACTTGCTTTTGGAAGTAATATTGTTAATTTTTTATGTTTACCACCCCTTCTTATATATAAATATTAGGGTGGTCCTTATTTGGGGTGCTGATGAATTTCGACAAGTGCGCCCCCTAGACACGTTCGAAATAAATGAAAAAAAAATGTGTGCGAAAACGGAGCGCTGTAGTCCAATTAGAAGACGTGCCTCTAAGCTCGTTTTGTTTTTCATTTGAATAACATGGAATTTTTAGACTACTTCAATCATTACGTTTTAAAAAATTCTTTTTTCACGTAAATCTGTTGTTCATGGGTACAACTACGCGTGTATTTTTCCACAAGTCGTTATCACAACCTTTACGCCCCCCCATCCCCCTGATATTATACACAACGGCAAATTGATCAACGTGAGAATACCTCTTTTTAGCCGCTTGGTGCTTGACAGTATTTCACCAATTAAAAGGCATTCTTATCTACGTCATAAGTTTGTAAAAAAAAATAATTGTACATGTGGGAAAAAATATGTATTTCAATTAGTGTATTTCAAAACACATCGTTTATACTTTATACTTTTTTAAAAAGTAATAATTAAAATTAAAATGTTTTGATCGCCGTCTGTTTTTTTGGATCGGGAAAGATTTTACGATATTCCGAGATCCATGAACAACAGATTTATGTGAAAAAAGAATTTTTTGCGTTCATGGGGACAACTCAAAAACATAATGACTGAAGTAGTCTGAAAATCCCATGTTATTCAAATGAAAAACAAAACGAGCTTATAGGCACGTCTTCTAATTGGACTACAGCGCTCCGTTTTTGCACACATTTTTTTAAATTTATTTCAAACGTGTCTAGGGGGCGCACTTGTCGGAATTCGTCAACACCCCAAATAAGGACCACCCTAATAAATATATTATATATTAATGCACCGTTGATTTCAAAAACTGTTTGACATTTTGTAATTTTGGTGTTACGAGGTTAGGGAATACTGAAATTTTTGGCAGGATGAGTCAATGAATTTATTGTAGCAAAATCTTTCCTGATTAGATATTAAAGATATTATCAATTTATTCCAGTCCACTATCATTTTTGCACATAACTCTGCTGGAAATTTTTGTGTTAATGTTTTTGTTACATTCAACATTACTCACTTCAACGTGGTATAGTTAGAATAAATCGTCATGTAATTCTGAAGCTCATGTTATTGGCTCATTTTATTGAAGTTTAAGAAGTTTTGAATATTTTTATAAAGGCAATAAAATAAGAACGATCTGTTGAATTTCATCGTCATTCATGATTTGCTGCAGGTTTAGTAATTCTAAAGTTGCAAAATAGCAAGATTCTTGATAACCATTATTTTGTCGTGGTTAAAATTTATATTTAAACAACATTTTTTCTGAATAGGATAATACGATTCAACTTTGTGTCTAGGATTAAGTTTTTGCTCCTTATTTCGTACATAAAGTTATCATCTTCATTTTACGTTTTGGCCTTTCTAGATAGCCTTACTTTACATTGCCTTATTTTAATCATCGCAGGTTTGTTTCCCCCCTAGTTTTATAAAGAACGTCATCACATAGGTGACCGCCTTCGATTTTTTTCCAATTTTGATAAGCTGTAGAGCATCAAAAATTACATAATATGTACGTAATATGTATCTTATGGGCTATAAATATGATTAAGGGGCAAAATAATTAAAGTTGGTCAAATCAAGGGTCAGTTCTACGGATTTACTCAGAAACATGACAACAAATCTAATCAAGGTGCATCACTCTGACAAAACCACATTTTCTATTTCACGCATAGCATGACCGCCCAGTTTAAATGAACGCAACTGTATTAATCAGAATAAAATGTTATGCTGTACATGCCCAAGCATTTTTTCAGAGCACTGCCATAGGGGCGTCAGCAACCCCTTTATCCCCAACTTGCGAGAGATAGTTTGTAATTTATTTTCACTGTGACTACGCAGCTGTGAATGGCTACATGGCTGGTAGCCATGAAACACCAGCGCAGTTATTACTTTGTGAGTGTGTTGTGGTTTCAGACAGAATACAATAATTGTTTGTAATTGTTGTAAGATATAAATAACAAAAGAAGTTTGATCCATCATGGTCTCAAACCGAAGTCTGCAGGTTTACACAGTAAAATATTATCTGACAAATGTATTACAATTTTACATAATCCAAATGAAAAGTTCATGACGATACATTCTATTTTTAAGGTTGTGCTTTGTAGCATTACCCATGTACCACTGGTATAATGCTTGTACTCGATGAGGCTGAAGTTTGTAACGTTGTTGTAATAATCAACGTTTTGGAAAATCGTTATTTCACAGTTGCAGAAATGTCTGAAATTCAGTAAATCATATTAAAGCAAAATGTATTAATATTTTGAAAACTTGACTGCTGCAAAGTCAATACGACTTTGCAAAATAGTAATTTTTCCCCCAAATGTTTCGTTAGGTTGACTCAATTATAAAACGTTATGACTAAAATTCACATGTAACTTATTACATTATTTATTTGATAATTCAATAAAATATTTTTTAAAAATCACACAATAAATTACAAAAACGCGAATTATTAGATATACTAGATTAAAAATCGTATAAAGATTATATAGTTCACTTTATAATTTTTGGACTAGTGCATCTAATGATTCCTGTTTTTGTATTTATGTTTAATCCTTATTCTTATTCTATATCTACAATGTTTATATTTTGTTTTCTTTATTTATTCCGTGATTTTTTATATATTATATCAAATTCAAAAGATAAGTCATGTAATAAATTACACGTAAATTTAAGCTATAACTTTTTATGTTATCACATGATCATTTTCAGTAAGGTGAATTTTTGTTGATGGGAATAGATGGTTTTTTTGAACTTCTTACTCCTCAGTTCATAGATGAACACCTGGTATGTGTATTGTGTATGTACGTGATCAATTTTACCTCGAAAATATCTCTAGAGCAATTAAATGGATTTTGCTGATTTTTATATCAATCGACATGGGATTTCTTAACTCGCGAAAAATTGAAATTTGTATCTTATCAGGAGTCCACCAATTTATGAGTTCGAATGAAGAATTTTAGAAAAATTTAATTTAATCAGTGGTTTGAGAACAAATCAACCGATTTCGATTTATGGGATCAATTAATGCTGCTCTACTTAACTTGCAACTGATTAGATTTTGGATCTAATCGGTTTAGTAGTTTTTGAGTTATGTGAATGTTGGAATTTAAAGAAAGTTCCAACCATGATATCTCGGAAACGGATCACTAGATTTTTATAATTCTCAGCTTAACCGACATGGCTTTTTGTAACTAATTACATTTTGAGCACAATCAGTTAAGCTATTTTTGAGTTATTTACAAAAATCAATATTATCGTCCATCAATAACTCTAGAACAAATAGAACAATTCAGATGGCTCAATTTAACTAAGAATGTATTGGACCATTTTTTCATGCATATCTTCTTCTTATATTTAAATCAATCATTAATATCTCTTCAGTTGAGATTCATGGGACAAGTTTGCTGGTAAAATTGAAATAAAACATCCTGTGCTTTTGGCACTCTGGTTGATGTGAATTTTTATGTATTGTCATTGTTTGCCAAGAAAGCTTTACAGTTAATGTATTTCGTTTCAGAAAATATAAAGAATTGGAATTGATCGATGCCGAGGATCACAAAGCAGCTGTTGATTCCATGGGTGACAAACTTGTCGGTCAGATTAACAGAATTATACTAGCTACCTTGTCATCAGAATCACCACATTTATTGGAAGCACAAGTCGATTACGAACCTCGTATCGAAGCTTTTTGGTGGTCGGGAGGAATGTGGCCTCCAAAATACATTGTAAAAAGAAAAAAGAAAACTTATCTTGCGAAGTACGCCGAGGACCTAGTTGACCGACGTATCCAATACCATGGAACTCCTACTTTACAACTCAGGCATGAATTTCCACTGAATGAAATCGTCAGTTTGAGTGAATCTGAAAATCCGGACTTTATCGTCCCAGAATTCCGATATGACCCTCGAGTTATTGGCTACAATTTAAAGGAGTTTCATGGGACGAATATTCCTGGGTTTTGGCCTGGCGATAAAAACGAATTCGGTATCATGTCATATCACAGACGTGGTCACATTGATGCTCGAAAATCTTCCTTCAAGGATGAGAATGAAGCCTTGGATGTTCAAGCTGTATTTGCATCCTATAGTTGGCTTCTTTCACAAGCATGCTATCAAGGTAAACTAATCATTGCTAGTAATTCAAACGAACGTATCAAGTGTTTATTTATTGAATTGTTCATTTGTAAATATTACTCGGGTGAAAGCCCTTCTGTGTAGGTACAATTGAATTCAGACGGAATAGTAAAAGAGAAGAAACCGTTTAAAAAACTTTCAACAATGTTATTTGTACTAGCGATGGTGATGGCGAATGAACAACACAAGCTAAGGCATGAAAAATTTAAGAAAAGATTTCATAATCAGAATTTTCAAAAATGATTAAAATTTCGTGTTTAAGATCCAATAAGGTTTTTGAGCTAATTTTGCTCGCTGACCAGGTACTCGCAAATTGTTTGAAAGCTTTGAAAAGCAAAATTTGATCTTTGCTTTTAAGATTTTCGCTAACCATATCAATTGCCTCATACTGCTGTTTAAGTTTAAATTTATTTTACCAAATTATACTCTCAGTAACACTAGGTTTTGCTTCTACATAAATCCAAGATTTGATATTCATTCTCCAGTTTTTCGGATTTTATTATAGTCAAAATATGAATGATATCTCGTTTCACCGTTTTATGACAGCGTTATGAACAAACGTATTCGTATCAATTATTATTCGTATCATGGATTCAAACCAGCTATACTCAATATATTAACCAAATAAGTGAATAAATAAAAATACCCAGTCTTGTAGAGTATTTTATCGAATTGGTTTTTCACTATATTTGCTCGCTTAATACATTCTCGCGATTAAAATGTTTCTTTCACCTACAATTTCATATCGAGTTTGCAGAAAAGAACAGTAGATCACTTTCCACTTCTATCAAGGTTTTGTTTTCCTATTTCATTCTTTACCTTGATCACCATTTTTACAATTTGGTAATATTCACCATCGAACTACTATTAGCAAATAACTGTCAGAAGTCCGGCGCTTCACACACGTTATGGTAACGCCACAAAGAAAATTGTCGCATAAACTCCGTTGTACCAAATTATGATATACAAGCATCGCATTCTTTGGTAGTATTACTATAATACAATCTCATTTTCACAAAGAAATTACTCTGTTGTTCCACTCCAGTAAGCATGGATGTTCTTTGAAAAGTTCACAGACTCGTTATACAAAAAAGTCCAGCAATCGTATCACTTACATTTTCTACTGTGGCTTTGTACCATAATTGTATAAAATTGTTTCTCAGGGGAATTAAAGAGATATTGTGTTCAAAATATGAGATAGCAGAAGTGGATGTAGTCATTGAATATTTTGAAAACAAATAGACAGTCACAAACAAATTTTATTTTTGGATTTTGAATCTTCAAAATACTCAATGAATGTAAAGCTCTACCATCACTTTTCGACTTTGAATAGATAGATAAAAACCGAAATATTCATAAGTTGTATCTTACCTTGATATGAATTGATTTCTTGCAGGTTTTTCCACATTCAATGACTTGACATATCCTCTAGTAACGCAAACTGTAATCTCAAATGGACAATTGTGGTCGTTTTATGCATACCAATTGAATACAACAGTGATGCATTCAGAGTATGCAGATGAAAACCCTAGGAGAAATTTATGTTGGAAAACAGGACCCTTGAAGTTGTTTGAGACGATCGCAGATGGAAAGCTTGTTGGATTCAATGATGATGTATTGAAAGAATTGATCAAGTTTTATGGAAATACACCGCAGAAACGGAATGGCGTTAATATGACGCCATATTTGGGTGATGATGAGAAAAGGGTCGCGGATATAAAAGATTCAGAGAAGAGAGAATGGCTTGAAAAACATTACAAACATATGGTCAGCAATAGGCCGAGACATAGGTGAGTCTCTTATTCTGTAATTTCAACATTTATTTCATGTTATGCAATACGATAATTGAGCGTGTATCGATATTACCGTTTGTTCTTAGTTACTAAAATTTATACATCTGCTTGTTTCTACTAGGCAAAGAGAAGAAATTGATTGGTGGGAACGAATTTACAAAATCTACTTCAACACAAGATTCATGGACAGTAAACGAAAACAGTGGGAATTTGGTAAAACGCATTCTGGCCGAAGATATGATGATCATGCACCTGAATATATACCAAAAGTTTTGAGGCCTGGTGGACCCAAGAGTAAAATCAAATTCAGAAAAACCTATTATCCTTGAAGGTGTGCTGAGAATGATCTTTGTTGGTTATTTTGTCACATGATGTAATATACGTTAGTAAGCCGAATAGCTGTGTACCTCATTCTGTATCCCAATTAAGATAAGAACATTTAAGAATGATATTAATATTGATAATGATAATAATAATAATCACTGCTAACATGCCACATTCGTAAGAGTGTGTTTCCAGTAGCTTGTATCTACAGATCAGTGGCTTGTACGGAAATCAAATTGATTCTGACACGTTCGATATCCCTAGACCATTTAAGATTCACGGTGTTGGATGAGCACAGTTAGCACTGTCGGCTGTGCGCCGCAGACTCTTTGCTGCTCGGCCTGAGGCGCGCGACCGATTGTGCAAACGCTGCTCATCCAACGCCATGGGTCGTAAAATTTCTAAAGATATCGAATGTGTCAGAATCAATCTAAGTTACTGTACGAGATAAGGAAGGGAATGGTCACCATCATTATGCGTCTTAAGATGTTCAATAGAAATACCAGAATTTGCATAACAGGTAAGGAAAATTGCAGAAAATTTTTCCCAGGTGTAGCCACACTGATTTCAAACCTCAGGTTGCCGATTCGGCGTCTTACTGACCTCTGTAAAGCTGGACTCCCACTTGCTAAAAAAAAAAAAATTGGAAAAAATCATAGATTAAAGAGCTACTTATGAGCTCTGCAATGTCGCAAACTGCGATTTTTGAGCTCGTTTTTCTGTGAAAAAATCAATTTTGAAAAATGGGGAAGTGGGGGGCATATTTATATGCATAATTTTGCA
The DNA here is from genome assembly GCF_021155785.1 of Neodiprion fabricii. Classification (NCBI taxonomy): domain Eukaryota; kingdom Metazoa; phylum Arthropoda; class Insecta; order Hymenoptera; family Diprionidae; genus Neodiprion; species Neodiprion fabricii. The sequence continues at coordinate 23,671,670 of NC_060240.1, forward strand.
TATCCTGTTAGTTCCTAAATCGCTGCACATATTGCCATAAAAAATGAATTCGCTGCGATGAATATTAAGGCGATTTTTTTTTTTTGGTTTATCACCAAGGGTTGAAAATCAAAAATTGTTACCAGTGGTATTTAAAAGCTCTTGAATCACGCAACATGCTAGTACTCATAATTTTGACTTTTTTTTTGTTCCCGTCGTGATAGGGCGTGTACATATCCATACGAGTTGTTTCTACGGCATTGTTTCCAACGTATATTAGGAACTCCCAATTCTCACGAATAAAAATAATAAATTTTTTTTTATTCGGGGGATACTTTCCGGTAAGCCCTCCCCCCCACTTTTCAAAATTGATTTTCTCGCAACAGAAAGGAGTTTCAAAATCGCAGTTTGCAGCATTCCAAAGCTCACAACTAGTTCTTTGATCTATGATTTTTCCAAATTCTTTTTAGCAAGTGGGGGGCCAGCTTCACGCGAGCTTAGTAGCGTGGAGAGGGGAGGGGAAGTTTAGTGGCGAGAAGGCACAGACACTCGATACGCTACGCAATTCTAGAAAAAGAGAATTAACCAATATATTCTGCAATCAATGCGATACAAAAGAAAAAACAAAACACTCAGTTCGCTCTTTGCGATAATGAAAATGAAAAATATCCAATAAATCTTACATCTAATTGCGCTAGTCGCACTCTCAATAATAAACAAAATTGCCAAAACTCGAAAACAAGAGATGACTCGAACGCGCTAACCGCGATTGTTCTGTACTAAACCAAGGAGCTAATTTAATCACAAATTACTTAATATCTGAAATCAAAAATAATTTTCAAGTTGATAACTTTAACTTAAGGCGACTAATCGCGATGCATCCGAAACTCTATTTTTGCGAAATGTGCGACCAACATACAACTTATCCGATCGCTCGCACACAGTGATACGTGACCTACACCAGCGATGAGACTTTCAAACACGCTAGCGTCACAAGACCCCGTGGAGCGGAATTTGGCTGCATGCAATTTAAAAGCGAAATGACTATATTCAAAACTGTGACTACTCTAGATTTACATAGAATTTCGAGTATCCTAGTAACGCAATTAAAAAATGGTCAATCGGTGCGCCGATCTAAATCAATCTCGAAATTGCTTCGCTAGGAATTAATAGCGCTTACTGCTTCGCAGCTACACCAAGAATCCTCCAAGTCAATTTTCGAACTTCAGTTCAGTTCAATAGCAAACGCAACAAACTCTATTCCACTAATACGTTTCTAGACTCGACTTCTAAATTTTTATCCTCAACTCGAATAACGACAGGACTCAAGTGAAGAGCTTCGCTACGCGAAGCTGAAATTCGAATATAGGCGCTATCAGTCGCGAAAGGTTCCCCAGATCTTGTTGGGTTTCGGATTACGAAATTCTGAAAGTCTAGCTTATCGCTAACGTTGATTTCCGCTGTCGCGAAACGCTGATTGGCTCTCGGGCTTGACGGCGCTCCATCATTCGGCAGTGGCATGGTGACAGCTTCCCGAGGCTGGTGTTCTGCGGGAAGGCTACGACTCGCTAGCCAACAACGGGAATATCGTTCGCCTCAGAGCTCTTCGTTGGCAATCTTTCCGTAGCCTCGCGTAAGGCCTTTCGCTCGCGGTGTAGCCTCGCTCCTGTCACTACTTCATCAGAATTCTCCGCTACCGTTATCACAAGACGCTGTCGACTTTGCCGTCGATCCCATGTCTGATGTCGCATGTACTCGAAACAAAAATAACAAAAATCCTGAAATATCTTATTTTTTGGCCCATAAAATGTCCCCACTCGGAGTTTCAGATACGTGACCCTCGTCCTGGCGCTCTCTTTTGAAATTGCTATTGATTACTACCGCGAAATCCCTATTTCTGCGTTCCGCCTAGGGTTCGGGGAGCTGTTTGTAACGCGCGTCAATAATGCCACGCTACAATATAGATGAAATAAAATATAAATAATACATACAATATATACAGGGTGTCCCAATTGAAAAGACGCATTACATTTCCATCCGACCTAATGGTTCATGTAAGGGTTCGTCCTTAAAATACCGTTCTCACTAGGATTCACGATAAAAGTGTTACGTTCTGGGACGAACATCGAGAGAAATCTTTTATTCAACCTGTTTCGATCTGGAACTTGCGGGTTGTGCCAGCTATCACGACGCGTGATTTGAATAATTCGATCGACACACTTTAGTTTAAAATACACCTTTATTAATAATGATATGGTCTTTATATTGGTTTTCGAGATATGGGTTTTTTATTGTGATTCACTTGATTAGTGCACAAAGTTTGAAGTTTCTGAATATAAGCGTTCTATAGCAGACTGGTCTATGACGTTTTTTTGGTTTCGAGGTGCGCAATGGTTTCGAAGTCTAAATCGGTTGCGTTCCTTTTGATGTCTGAAGTGATTCTAATTTGCAACTGTCTAATTCGAAAAGGATCTTGAATAGTGAGAGGTCTAGAAGAGACTCCTGATTGGTCTTTGGATACGTCAGTGCAAGACGATTGGTCTTGAATAGGCCAATCGGTGCAATGCTGACAAGATAGTTCCAAGAATGCAAATTTGAATTTTAAGAATGATACTTGGCGAACTGCTCGTCTCTTCTTCTCTCACGTTCCTTAAGTTTGGTCAGTGAGAGTTCGCGAGCCTGAATTGAAATTGAAGATATAAAATAAAGAAATGAAAATGATACATGAACGATTGTCGGTGCCAGACCGTTGCACACCAAGACGATAACTAAATCTATATCTATATGGTTCTTAAAGGCTATGGTACGAGTATGCGTGCTCTCTTATAATAATTGCACGTTGGTAGGTTACGATACAGAGAGGGTGCAGCCATGATTATCGGCTGGGACGTAACAGGCCGATTAAAAAAAAAATTTTAACACACTTAATGATTTTGATCAAAATTCCCAAAAATTCGCGAAACTTCTATTTTTCACTAAGAACATTTCAACATTTCTGTATGTTCGGATTTAGAAGCAAACTCAGTCCATGTCAAGGCCTTTGTTTCTGAATACATGTATTAGAAACCAGCCGACCGCTCGACTATAATAACGCTCTAACGATCACCAACATCGATCGCACGACAACAATCGGTAATCCGGCTTTTGAACGTCGAAACACAGCTCAGATCACATTCTGTGTTCGGTGGTCAGCGATTGTGGTTGTACGATCTGGAGCTACACTAGATTTGCTATCGGCGTTTACCATTCTATTCAATCTCGGGTATCTTTTTTGATTACCCTTGTTTTCAATTACGAGGTTTTCTTTCCCTTTCAACTGTGAGTTCAACCCAGATAATTTATGTTATTTTCATTTAGTTACCTTATTTCTGTTCAATTTCATTTAGTTTGAAAGCCCAGTGCTCTCATTGAGAGACCAGTTCTCTCTGTGGATTTGAGAGCTCAGTGCTTTCTTTTAGAGACCAGTTCTTTCACCCTTTAATACAATGTACCTCCAGTCTCAATCGTCATACCAACACCAGAAATAAAGTTTATTTTTTGCTCCAAACACACACTATACCAGTTTCATTATGAAGTTGGGAAAAAAGTTGAATGTAATAAAAAAGTATGCAAAAATCGGTTCATAATGGAACTGGTCTAGAAATGTTCTAACTAAAAAATAGAATTTTTGAGCATTTTTCGGTTTCGGACCATTTAAACCATCTTCTAGATGATCAAAAAAATCAAGTGTTGAAAAAAAATATTTAAAATAATCGACCCATGATGAGCACAGTCATGAAATATTTGGAATAAAAAATAGTTTTTGAGAATTTGTCGAGAATTCTAAAAAGGTCTTTTTCCAAATCACTCTAAATATTAATGAATAATTAATCAGTTGAATAAAAAATGTGAAAAAATTGAGGATACCGTTTCAGAGTGGAGACAAATGCAGACAAAATTTTTATCGAAATAAAAAACGGTAAGGGTCAGACGTTAATTGGGTTCGTATGGAATTCCCCATACATACGTATATTTCTATTGAAAAACGCGGTTTCCCTTAGCCTGCCCCTAACGCTCAAAGGGCTAGGCACAGCGCTGTACGTAAGGGTGACTTAAATCACCGTACAGTAATGTTGACCGTGAAGTTTACTTGGCAAACAATAATGCGCAATGGCTCATCCTTATTCCAACATCTATAGCTGCATTACAGCGGTTTGCGAGGGATGCATTGTTACCGTCCATGATTGTATCATTGTATTTTGTTGAAGAACCTTTGTTACACGTTTGTCTTCTAAGCCACTTGTTACAATTTTTCGATCAATATATCTTCATAAAAGGGTTTCAACCCGTGTATAATAAGTAAAATAAATGTATATATATGTATTATTATATTTCATACATTTTTTTGTAAATTTGTGACGTGAACACGAATTGTGCTAAAAAATTTTAAATTGTGGATTATTTTTATTAATTGAAAACTATAGCACAAAATAAAAATACTAATATAGGAATTAGAAATTTCGAGTTTTAGTGCGCGATCAGGCTGGTTACCATGGAATAAGCTACACAATGATAATTTCAAACGTTTTCTGTCAATTTCGCAGAATTTTGTATGACTCGAAATCCTTTTAACTGATTTCAAGTAGAATTATGGATGCGGTTAGCGTATTTTAAGTCGTTTCGTATGGCTTCTAATCTTTTCTGCTCAATTCTTGCGAAATAATCTCATCAACACAACAGTCATTAAAAGAATTTCTTTAATTAACCACCTCATTTGAAACCTTATTGACAACCGCCATTCTTGACTACAAAAGAAATTTTCACATTATAGCACTGCTTGCTCCAAATGAAAACAATTGGTTAAGTTCTGGTCTTTGAAATTAATCTTTATATTTTCGCATCTATCACACGACTAACAGTAAGATTTGCAGTATTCATTACTGATTGCCGTTAATGGTACTGACGCTCAAGTTCGATATTTTTTGAACGCCGTAAACGTTGAAATTCTTTTTCTTCTTTGATCCTACGATAAACTTTTCACCGTGATATTGTGAAACCAATTTAAAAGTAGAAAATAAACTAGACTGACTGGAAGTAATCAAAAAGAACTTATGTTATACAAAAACGAATTGAATTGTTAGTCAATACAACGAGTTACAGTTTTTCACAGAGAGCCAAATATAAAAAACATTCGTTTTACACGTATAAGTTAATTGTACATGATACTAGAATATGCATCCAATGTCGAACGAGGCATTCCAGTGTTCGATTAGGGGAGTCTTCTATTCAAAGAGAAATTTTTATACTATTTTTACAACTTTTCTGAAAGGAAGCTGTACTGTTCTCTTTTTTTACGTATTTACGCATATTTGAAGGACGTTTTAAAAATTTTCTATTGAAAAAAGGATTATAAATAAGCGCTATCTCCGATATTAAAAGAAAATTGCTTCATGGTTCCCACGATTCCGCGTTTTATTGTCATCTCAGACAAAAAAACCAAAAAGATTCTTAATCTGCATGAGTTTAGCTCAAGCAGGTATTGGAATGCATAAAAACATGAAAAATGGCGTAATTCTGTAAAGAATTATCAACACAAGCTCCCTGGACTACTGTATTCGAACGAGGTTCCAGTGTACCTTTTTTACAATAGGACTGACGGGTTAGAAAAACTACAAAAAACTGGTTTTTTTATTGCATTTAGGCATCGTTTGAAAGATTCTTAGTGACCAATCGATTGTAATTTTTAGTGTGTTATTTGTGATAACAATATCAGAAATTATATCAAAATGCAGCTCAATGCTAATTATTTCGAAGTTAGTACGGTCATTATATCCGAAAAAAAGCAAATAAATGCAAATGAACCGAGAAAGCTGATTTCCTATATTATGTAGAGGTAGCTTAGAAAAGCTTAACTTGAAATTTTCGACCAAGATTTCATATGAGCTTTCTCCGCCATCTTGAAAAAAAGGGTTAAATTTTTTTTTTTTTACGATAACTCGGTGCTTCGTCGTGATACGAAAATTGCGATTATATACTTTTTTTGTTGCTTTTTTGACGCCCTACAATTTAGGTTATATGAATTTTTCACCTACCGTTGATTGTTGTTGAGATATTGAACGAAGAAGTAAAAAATGACGAGTTTGAAACCTGTTTTTTGCTGCGTTGTCCTTTCTCGTGATATATATCGAAAAAATGTCTATTATCAAACTTGTAGAGAATTCTAATACCTGAAATCTATTTTTTTTTTTATTTTTTCTTTAGACAAAAATTATGGCTCGTAGCGCGCCGTCAAATCCAATCAGAGATGAGGATTTCTATAGGGCTCTACTTCTTTGAATGATTCTGTTATTTAATAAATCGAATTCAAATCGCTCCGATTACACCAAATACTACAGCAGAGGTGCTAAGATTCTTCAATTTTTCCGAATTTCAGTAGTCCCTGAACTTTTGCTACCAAACTTACAATATTTTAACCACTCTTTAGGACCAACGGCGCCTTAAATTGTGTGCCAAAGGAGGGAGGACATGATAATAGAACATTATTTCTAAGAGCAAGTTTTACCGAATTTACAGCGCACAATTGGAAATTCTAATTCAATTGATTGAGAGGAAAAACGAGAAAAAATACATTTTTCGCGACGAAAATACGTGATTCTCCAACTTTTACCCAACTTTTCCGGATTGACGAATTTTTCTGACTATTCTTGGTTTTCCCAGTCTGTCGCCATCCTGTATTGATATGAGTAATTCTGTTTTACTACCATAAGTACATATTAAGGCAAACATTTTTTACCGTTTATCCCAACGACAATCTTACTAAAAAGTGCAACATAACGTTTCACTCACGACCGGATGTCTCAGTTTTCACGATATAATCACATGGTACATGTCTAGAATGAGAAGACATTGCATTAATAAATCTACAAGGTTTTATAATTTATCCATATGTATACCCGAAGAATTTAATATGTGAAATTACTTGTAATTTGAACTTTTTGAACCAAGATTATTGAGCCGAATGTTGAGTTTGTGACTGTACAAAAAAAAATATTCGTGGAAAAGATACAGTAAGGGGGAATGGATGACTGAAAATATTTGACGATCATCTGTATTACGTGAGCAAACTCCTAATATCAAAAAATTGATTTACTTACAAATAATATACCGTATCAAGTCTCAGTCCAAACTTTATCCAAGTTACTTCTCAGATAAATATCTTCAGTCACATAACATTGTTGTAAAGAAAAGTGGTTGAAAATACGTAAATAAAGAATTCATCGATTATCTAATGAGTTGAAATTATTCAAAAATACTTCATAGGTACTTAACATACCATGAGAAATATGAATACGTATTTTAGAACGCACAGCAAAAAATATAATAATTTTCCAACACCTGAATCTAACAACAAATGCGCATTTGAAAATCGAAACGATGCATTCAAATTCAAAATGAAATAAGCCAAGATTTTTTATCGTCGTAATGATTTTATACCACATCAGAAACTATGAATGTACAGCGAAGTTTCAACCGAGGCAATTATTGTATGTGTATTTAATATGTAGCTCTGTATGGTGGAATAGTAATTTAATAATTGCGATTATCTTCACGATTGCGATCGCGCCTTTGGCGACCCCAATCTTGACCTTGGCGATTGTAATTCTGACGATCACGGAAGTTCCCTTGATTACCGCTTCTTGAGAAGAAGTTTCCTGTAACATGAATCGAGCACTTTAAAGATGAATCGGCCAGAGTGTCTAAATCACTAATACATCTTAGTATTCTGCAGAATTTTTCGCATAAACTGTAATGACGCGACTGATTCCTTAATCACATATGAAATTTAGAGTACAAATAGTACTTTCAACAGGAATAATTTGTGAACCTAGAAACTTTCACTCTTAGTTGGATTCCAAGTGAAAAAATAGTACTCAAGAGAGAGTGAACAGATTCTATGTCTCGGACGATTAATTCTGTATATATGGTAGTATAGAATAATAATTCGGTATAAGAAGATACGCAACGATCGAATGATTTCAATTTTCCGACATGTTTGCATAAAAGGCAGCGACACGTCAATACGATGTACAGGGTGCATTTCATGACATTTCGATCAAGATTCTACGTCGATTTCTCATATGAACTTTACAATTTTTTCCATAACAGTATATAAAAAACGCAGTCGCAATTTTTTCAGAACTTTTCGACCCAGTGTATCTGAAGTATGATTTAAAAACTGAAAGAAAAAATTCACTTTCTAAAATCTGAAAAACTTCAGGAAAATACAACAAAATTTTCAACATTTATCAGAAGATGAAGATTTCATAACTTCAAAAGATAAATAAGAAAAATTAAAGAACAAAAAATTATTATTATTGGATTGCATTTTTGACATAAGAATGAACATTAAAGCTCATTATAATGAGCTTTTATGTTCGTTTTTGCAAAAAAAAAAATGCAATCGAATAATAATAATTTTTTTTTCTGATTTATCTTCTGAAGTTATGAAATTTTCATCTTCTAATAGGTATCAAAAATTTTTTTATATTTTTTAAGACTTTTCTGAATTATTAAAAATTTTCGAAAGTGGATTTTTTTCAAGTTTTCAAATCATACTTTAGATATGCCAGATCAAAAGATTCTGAAAAAAATTGTGTTTGCGTTTTTCGTCATGTATTATCATACAAAAAATTATAATGCCAATCGGAGACATTGACGTAGAATCGTGATCGAGATGTCATAGAATGCCTCATAGTCCTAAATCTTGGGACACAGTTAGATCAAAAAAGTGAAGGAACAATATTCTCCAATATCGCTGTAGCTAATCTACTTACATATAACTAGAAAAGCTCACGTGATAGAATTTTTTTTAGTAAAAAAATTATATTTCGCGTTTGACTTACAATTAGACGAACAATAGCTCATTCTATTTGTAAATAACTTCTGCACAAATTTTCTGAATTAGACTGTTGATGTCAATAATTTATTTTCAACTGAATCATAATTTTATCATCCGTAAATTATAACGATTGTACGTTATCGGATTTTTGTTGCGAACTGACGAGCTCGGAAAAAATACTTTCCCAGCCAATTTGTAGGGAATTTGTTAACGGGTGAAATACGTTACTTTTCATTAGAATAGAAGACACTATATTGAATTTTTCATTGAAAAAAGTAAAATAAAATGATTAGTCTGAGACTGTCAATAACGAGTTGTTCACAGTTGAAATTTAAAGATTGTTTTCCGACACCTGCTTGAAAAGTTTGATTTTCAACGCTTGTGGAGACTACGTCAAGTGCCCTATTTCCAAACAGTACGGTAAAACAATGTTGGCGCAGGAGTACAACTGAAATGCTCAGTTTCACGCTAAGGCTTTCTTTGGTGCCAACGCATTTTCAAATAATTTAATTTTATGCACTGTGTCATTAAGGGGGTGCCCCAGTCGATTTCGATATTGACGTATATATCTCCATGTACCAAAGTCTACGTATCTCAAACGCAAAAAACGGCTAATAGCACCATTTTATACGCAATTCTGAACAAAAACACTTCAATACATCTTTATTTCTGCATCGAATGAAAACGTTTTGTTTTTGTTCAGAATTGCAAGTGGAATGGGGCTTAAAAAAGCCCTTCTTCGCGTTTGAGATACGCAGACTTCCATATTTGAATATGTACATCAACGCCGAAATCGACTAGGACACCGCCTTAAACGTAAGTTACCGAACCGCAATTTCACGCCCTGTCAATGACACCTTTGTTCCTTCTCAAATCAAACTTTGCTTCACAGGTATTGGAAAAAATATCGTCACACGTACGGATGAATAAAATATGATTCGTGTGATTACAGCGCTCGTTTTGGCTCAAGCTGCAAATTTCACACTCACCGGAGATCACCTACTTTCTGGACTAGTAACACAATATACCGTTTACGAATCACAAGTATATTTTTTATTTAGATTTAACTTGATTGGCTTTACTTGCCCTTTTGAAACCCTTGCTTTCTTACGTTTTTGATTTGTTACTATTTTGACTTTACTGTACATCTCATTACATTCTTAACAATAACTCAGCTGAGCCGTCTGAATCAAAAGTTGGGAAAAGAACAAAAATCCGCAGTAATGTTATTTGTGCCAATGACGGCAAACGCGAATGAAATAATATTCCTACTATGTCACAGTGGATGCGAGCAAATTCGAACAACACCAACTAAAATGTCAACAAATTGAGAAAATATTTTATTATTGGAATGTTTAAAACGATCAATTTTTGGTGTTATTTTTTATCTGATTCTAACGATTTGGGCTCATCTTTATCGCTAATCAGATCCCTACAACTTTGCTGAACAAAGATTAAAAAACTTGTTACTATAGTATAATTACAACCTGCAACTGTAATTATTGACAAACATTTCTTTCAGCATACTTATACAAATCTGTTTTTGTCCACTCTGATGATAACCATTTGTAAAACGTTTTTATTCAATCTCTGATGAACAAAACTTTGGAATTGGCTCGACAACAGACGAGATTGTGCATTTTGTACGTTCTGATTATAAAATCCTTTCTCAAACTGTTAAGAACTTAACTTGTGTTAGTGAGATTGGTTCAGATTCATTTCTTTTACATGGTCGAATAGTTCTATCATTTGTGTTTACCATCATTGATACAAATAACATTGCTGGAAATTCTTTAAACAGTCTTTTCCCATTTTCCAACTTTCGATTTCTTCTCAATGCCAACAGTGTAATATAATGAATACAAATTTTTATTCATAGATACAAATAATCTGATAAATACGAAGATATTACCTTGCTTCAATTCGAATATCCTGTCATTAGAATCAACGAAATTGTTGACTTTGTCAGTGAGCTGCAACGCCAGGGATTGCAAACGGCTGGGTTCACTGCGATGCATCACAACTGTCTCCGTCGGGTCATCGAGCGATGCCATCAATTCTTCATTAATTATCATCTTACTGATAATCGAGTGAACTACGGGGCGCTTCAACTGGAACATCTCTGCCAGTGTGGGCATTGAAATCGAGTCATAAACATGCGAGTAAGTGAACAAATAAGTTCGCAGCGCTTCCTCCTGTATCAGCCTTGTCAACATGGCCCGAACCTTATCGGTTTGATAGAAAAGATCCCAAACCTTGGCGTTCATTTTCTCATTGATGATAAAATTGTTACAGGCAGCCCAGTTTCCGTTCCGCATTGCTTTCGCAGCGGCAACAACATGTTCCCTCATCGATTCTGGCGGACCGACCAAAGACTGTCTCTCACTAGATCGCAATTGTTGGTAAAACGTTTTAGAGATCATTCTTCGTCTGGCGTCAAATTCGTGCGCAGCCATGTAAGGAATTTCAATAAGCATAGCAGACACGAGGTAAACGCATTCCAGCAATTCGAGATTGATATGCATGTGGAACGGCATTTGACGTTGCTTCTCAATCTTCTCCTGTTCTTTGCTTCGTTCGTGTTGCCGCTGCGGCAGCAAGCCTTGAGCGAGGAGCTCTTTAACTTTACCAGTCATCATCAAGTCAACCAAACAATTATGAGCATCTTTGATGTTTGCATGTCTAAACGCACAAAGCCCAAGATGAGCCATCGTTCTGTTGTACAGTATTTGCGTAGCCGGATCTGAATGCTGAATGGTTTCTTGCAAATGGGACATCAGTATCAGATCTCGAGCTTGGAACCAATTGTCATGAAGCGCATGATGGTAAATATGCGAAAGAATAGCTCTGGTCCGCAAACGATCTGTACCATCTTTTGCATAGACAAATTTGCACAATTTTTCCATAACTTGGACCGACGTTACGACATTGGAAGCAATTTCGCCATCCTTCTGTTTCAGCACAGTCGGATCAAACTTGTAGTAAAGATGTTCGATCTTGCGAAGGTAAATCCGACACAATTCTGATACTACGCTCTGCCTCTCCAGATACTCCTGCACCTTGTCTATAATCGTTGATACGCGTTTTTCGTCCTTCAGTCGCTCGACGTATTCGTTGCTGTGCGGATCGCACTCTTTAAGCAGCTTGGTGAACTCCTCGTCCAATCTCTCGACCAGAGTCAGCACGCAACCATGCAGCTTGTACGGCGGTGTTTCGTATTCCTCTGAGTCTTCAGAGACTGTTTCTGCGATTACCATATCTGGAGTGCTCAGAAGCATGTCTAACATCTCCGATATGCGCTCAAGAAGCTTTGACCAGTATTCAGGTTTCATCGCATCGGAAACTTTTGGGTTATAATCAAATATTGAAGAGATTATAGAAAACTTTATCTTGACGGCGACGGCTGGCCCGAGATTATGAGTTTCAGCAATCGACTGCAGCTCATGAAGTAGTTCGATCTGCTCTCTTCTGTCTGTTCGCTTTTTACCGCGTGCAGCTATCACCTCAGTTAGTTTCTTCAACACGGCCTGCACATTTATCTCAGCATCCTTGGCGAACATTTTAGGCTTTTCTGACGGTATTGCCACACCTCCTTTAACAGTCTCCCATTCACCCTCGCCGTCGTCTTCATCACGTCTCTTCTTTCTCTCTTTGTCTTTGCGCTCTTTGCGTTGTTCTTTCTTCTTTGCCTTATCTTCGTCATCATCTTTGTCTGTTGTTTTCTTTATGAATCTTTCGCGAATGTTTGTGTACTGGCCATCGTCATCGCTTGATGTGCTATCACTGTCAGAATCACTTCCCCAATCTTCGTCGCTGTCGCTGGCTTCCTCACCGTCGATCGTTGGACCTTTCTACAAACGGAAAAAAGTCATGAAAACAATAAAAGACATTGAAGTAGTTGTGAGGCAAAAAATCGACCCTTTTTTCAATTTTATTTAAGGGATCATCAGTGTGAAATTTTCAAAAAATCTTTTTTTTTTTTTTGCACTATCGGATAGTATACACTATTATAAACATTCTCTCAAATTTTTTAACGAAATTCGAATTATTTCAGTCACTACAGCATTTCTTAGAGAAAGGGAATGTGACATATACCGCGTTTGTCTCCCCGTTCAACTGTTATTCCTTTTGTCTTGTTCCTACCTGCGCGTGTACGTTCCTGCAGGAAATGAACAATTTAAGGAAGCAGAAGGAATATTGTATGGACCTGGCATCGCCGATTGATCGTAATTAAACGATATATCTACAATTTTCTAACTTCAATCTTTAAACGCGTTTTTCTCGGAATGGTGTCCACTCTCAAAGGAAGAGTTTTCAAGCTATCCATTTGCAATTTTGACAGAACATTCTTTACGTCATTCTCTATCGTGCTATGGAAGCTTTTTTTTTTTTAAATCTTTCAATTTTTTTTTTACGAAAAACCGTAAAAAAAAAAAACTAAATTCGATACGTTTTGTTCAAACCGCCGCCATTTTGTCAAATTAAAAAAAAAAAAAAGCGTCCATAGCACGATAGCGGCTTTCATACAGATTAATAATCTTTTTGCAATTTTTGTTTCAGATCAGGATTAAGACCGCAATCCTGGACACCATGCAGGACCTTTTTTTTGAATCGGACTTTTCAATAATTTAAAACAATATTGAACAATAAATAAATCAACTTAGAAAAAATCATTTTATATTCTTCATCACTGCCTTGATGTGCAAAAAAAAAATCAAACCGATTAGTTTATCCTAACCATAAAAAAAAAATCGCGAAAATCAGTGATATTTCGGAGGATCACACTGTGATGATCCCTTAAAGATAGTCGTACATTGCGTATTAATCAAATTGTTATATTCCAAAGATCTCTTTCAAAATGCCAGAATAGAAAATACTGGAATTCTAAACATAAGATTAGATATGGCTGTTTTATTTCAAACTGCTTCTAAATAAATAGAACTCTAGTAAATTTTTCGATGTCACAATACATTGTTACATTTTAATCAGAAGATTATTTTCTACACTGTCACTAAGCCAGATAATTTTTTTTAACTAGTTAATTCAATATTGCCATTAGTTGATGATGAATACTGCTAGTGCAATATTATGTAACTAAATATTTAATGATGCCAGCATGATAACAAAAAAAAAAAAGTACTTCAGTAACTTTGCAGACAATAGTTTTCTAAATGAAATTATTGGTTCTAGAATGAAATCAAACGAATCTACGAGATTTTTAAACATTTCAATGCCTTTTAGAAAGCATGGATACTTATGCTTTTGTTCATAATTGAAGTATATTCTATTTTTAAAGAAATCTTCGTAGCTTACAAATATTATGATTTGATAGACTCGATGAACGACTATTTCATAATAAAATTATTGTAACGTATTGATTTTCGACCAACCAACGGTCTTAATTAATGCGGTAACGTGACCACGATCAAACCCTACAAATATAATGAAAATTTGATAAATGCTAAATGAACGACTAATTCATAACAAAATTGATAAAAAGTATCAATTTTGGCCAACTAACGAGCTCAATTAATACAATAATGTAACCACGTTCAAACCTTGAATTTCGAAACATCAGGAGCATTTGCTTCTGCTGAACTAGCTTTCTTGAAGGCGTTGGCACGATCTTCTTCTCCATCCGACTCCTCAGCCTCTTCAGCTATGTGATCATGTTAAATATTTAATAATATGTAACATTAACTTGCTTTAGTTGAGGTAACTAGATTATATCTACATATTTCTCTGCGTTAACACTGTAATATTCAACTCTGATAATCGACACTGCACCTTTTTCTTCCTCATCTTCATCTTCCTGGTCAGGATTCTCTTTGAACTTGGTAATATCCTCCTCAAAGTCCTTGATATATTTCCGTATCTTCTGGCGTAAAGAGGTGAGTGATTTGGAATTATTTTTAGACATATTCTTACGATCTTCCCAAACATCAGTAATAAAATTCTCCAACTCGACTAAACATCGTAAGTAAAAATGTGGCGTCTGGCCATTTTCCTCCTTGGCAATAACTGGCAGTGCCTTTGCATAAGCTCGCGTCAACTGTTCGAAACCTAGAACCCACAACACCAGCGTTAATTTATTCCATACAATCCCGAACCATAAGGTCGCGTAATACTAATACTTACTTGTGAGCATGCTGCTCATATCCTTGATTTTTTTGTAATTTCTAATCAGTTTAATCAGATTTGTGATTTCCTCATAACGCTTCTCTTTTGTTGAGCGCACAACACGCTTTGTTTCTTCCTCATCATCACTGAACTGTAAAGAAAATTTATTCGTTTACAAAGGTGAGATGCGTGATAACCAAAACCAGACAATCGAAGTCTGTTTGTGTCACATAACGGTAGCGAACTTCAACGTGATTTAAGGTTAGATTAAGGCAAGGTTGAAAAATACCGTATAAACTGCCCCTGTGGGCCTCTGAATCTGTTCCTCCTCAGACGAGCTGTCAGACTCGGAGTCCGATCCGGTGGCGAAAAATCGGCTCATGATTAGACTGAATCTGTGAAATTAAACTGTACAAATGTATCACTGCTGATTTGCACGGCTTACAAATGAGTTGTCAAACACATGGCACAGTAAAATAGACTGCTTTGGCCTGATTTTAAGTCCTAGTCACAATTGGGGGCCGTAATATTTAGGAGAAATGTGATCATCCTACAGAGGAAGTCTTTTCTTTATTATACAGACCGTAATAACTCGTTAATCAATTTACCTGTGATCGCCTGCGAAGAAATCCCCTTACGGGTAGCCGTTCAATGTAAAGAGGCCGATCGCAACCACGATCTTACATACAGGTCTGGCAACGAAGCTCAATTTTCTACAGAGCGGCGTGGTTCTCTTTTTGTCCGTAGTTTTTAGTGTTTGAAATAGCCATGTCGCAGCGCTGCTATCTCGGGATGTACGTGGGGTAGGGATGGTACGGATGAAAATGTGCCAATAATAATATTATTATTAGGATGGCGATGCATTGCGCACGCGTTGATTATCCATCTCTCGATCACAACGCCGGCCTGGCGGCCACAAAGTGAGATAAATAACCGGCCGTGAAATCAACCACCCCCACTACCTTCGTTGCCAGACCTGTATGTAAGACCGTGATTGCAACGAAATAAGCTTGGCGTCGACAATTGTAACCTGTAATAAAATAGATATACATAGACGCGAATACGTCATTGAAATTTCGGATCATGTCAAATTGTCAGACAGTGTACACCACCTAGCGGATTTTTTAACAAGCTGTTGCAAAGGCGATTGTTACGCGGTTTTTCCCAGTGGGTCTTTCGCCAACATACATTGTTACATTTACATGTATGAAATACATAGAATAAGGATTACTAAAAACTATGTAAATACTGTACACCGACTCGACGATGGTGAAGTCTCTGCAACCAAATACATACATACCTAAAGTGTGCTCGCGACATATGTAGAGATGATAACATGAGTGAATTTATTCTCAAAGAATTTTCGACTCAGTATCTCGGGTCCTAAAATGTTGCATTGATTATTCACTCGTTACTAATAAGTCGAATTTTTTTATTGTGATATATTCGTATAAGATACGATTCATTTAAAAATACAGTACGGTATACAAGTTTTGTTTCGCATTTTTTTGTACATAAATATTGACAATGGAGCATATAGTTTAATAATAATAATAATAATAATAATAATATAATGATGATACAGCACAATATAATACTTTGTTTTTATATTAAATAATATGATATAGCTATAACAAAAATATTGTGCTTGTTTTGTATTATCAACAATCGTAATAACAATGTGAATAGAACAAAGGTACTAAGTATGTAATTTATCTACTGCGGGAATGTGCATAAAACACCGTGTTTTCATTCTTCAACATAGATTATAATAATTAATAACATAATAATAATTAATAACATAATAATAATAATATGAATTAATATTTCAATTAACTATGATGAACAGACTTCATACTCTGTGCATTACATATACATGCATACCTATATGATATACTTGTGGAAAAGGCACATCGTATTTCAGGGAATATGTTCAAGAGCTTTTCTTGATAGCTGTTGATTCCATTTTCATGCTTTCTTTTTTCAATCAGTCAGTTCCGTTCATCGTAGGCTGCGGAGGTGCTTGGTCTTTCGATTTTCTACGAACCACTTGCCTCTGGTGCTCATATTCAAAGTCTTCTTCACTCAATTTCAGTCTATGAATCTGTATTGGAGTGAAATATGGATATCATATACTAACAATAAGTGTTCTTTCCATTCCGAATGAATTTTTACTTGTAAGAAACTCATTTCATTACCCTATTTGTGAGTGTCTCTAAAGGTGACACTGCCACTTCAGGACAATCGATTAAAATCTATGTAGAGATGTAGTGCTCTTTTATTGCTAATTTCTTGCCAAAATTTTGACTTTCTTGCATCAGTCGTTTTAGCAGAATGGATGGCGATACTAGGTTGAAAAAAATTGGCATTAACATGAGTAAAAAATGAAAATGAAAATAAAATAAAAATGGTATGTTTAGCTACTATTTAGTTGCTTGAATTTCACGAAGAAATACATGTGAAATTATCAACTCCCAGCTTGGATAACTACCCCTGGTGTAGTGAAAATATGAAATTACACAATATTCTTTATGTGAGCAATATCGCGATCGGTATTTACTTTTAGAATTAGTTGCTTTGTCAAAATCGATGGCATGAGTTCGTAACTCACCTGACGTTGGCCGAAAGCCACCCCTAGTATGATAAACATACGAAATTACGCGAAATATCTTTTGTTCCGTATTTTTATCACACTAGTAATGGTTTTCGGCCAAATGCACGCAAGTAACAAAATCACGCAGTAGTTTTACAGAGTAACTAATTCTAGAAGTAAATACTGATCGCGTAATTGCTGAAACGGATCTGTATACTGGCCAAGCTGCAGCCCAAAGGTTAAGCAACTAATTAGCAATTAAATATACCATTTTTATTTTATTTTTATCTTCATTTTTTATTTGTGACGGTGCTAGCTTTTTTCAACCTAACATCGCCATTGAATTTGTCAAAATGGCTAGAGTGACAAAGTCGGAATTTTGGTAACAAAAAAGCACTGAGTCTCTACAAAGATTTTAATCGATAGTGCTCAAGTGGCCATGCCTTTAATGACATAATCTGCGGAATAGTGTCAAAATGTTACCTGATTCACGAGCATCTCCTCCTCCATGAGCTGGTGAGGAGGATTCCTCAATTGTTGAAGAGTTTCATACATGGTTGGACAGTGTTTGGTGAGAGTCGAGCGGCCCAGACAACCCTTGAGCAAAACTAGTCCAACTTTGAAGATAATCTTTACTCCTTCGCAAAGAAACATGTCCCAAACACGCAAAATGCTCTCCCAGGGTAATGTTCGCGTATAAACGCATAGAAACCATTCAGTCATGTACAAAATTGGCTCCATCTTCTGTTTCTTCTGTAATAACAAGCGACAAGCATCCATGAGAATTTCGCAGTTTACAACCAGAAAAACGGAAAAACCAGGATTATAACTAATGTGTGTAACAAATATCTGACTGACCAAATGTTTGTAAGCAACTGGAGACACCCTCTTTAGAAGTGCAAACAAAATGTCTCCGTCACGCTGCAGTGTTTCCATGCCTTGACTGTAGTAACCCACTAAATACTTGTCGCAGACCGCGACGAGACACCAAAAGGCCTGTACAGCGGGCATATGCATGAGTAAAAATGCTGCGATGGGTGCCTGAGCTTGACAGTAGCCGACTTTGCTGTTGAGAATGGAGTAGGCCTTGAGAACTTGGAACAATTCTTGTTGGCCAGGTGCATTCTCAACAAACATTTCATGCTGAGGAAACTGCCGGTGAAGATCCTTCCGTATATCTTCAATGTACTTTGGATCTCCAGGTCTGGCAATCAGCTCTGCATATAAGTGCGGGTTTTCATCCATCAGCAGTTTTCCTCCGCAGAGGTAGAGCCATGCACGTGGCCTCACAGATGGTGGTATTCCCTTCCGACATCTCTCTCTGACTTTGCGATAGTTTGCTGACATAAAGTTGTTCCATTTTCCCAACATTCGTAGCCATTTTCGCTCCCTTCGAAGTATTACCTCTGGCGGCACAATCTGTCTTCTGTTCGAAAAATAATAATCAGTAGTTATTAGGCAGTTATTGAATATCTGATGATATACACTTCACATTTCGATTTACAAGGCTATAGAAGGAAGTAAAGGTTCAAGTTCTGAGCAGATTTTTGAACAGGATGTCCAGTGATATCAGAATAAATAATTCCCGTATAATTTCCGTATATTTCTGATTATTTTTTTCAAATATGTTTTCTCCCGTATATTCGTATATAATGATTTCTATGGCGCTTGTGTGTTGTCATGATATGATTAACACTGAACACCATCATATTCTCTATACTCCAACCAATCTACATTTTGACTTTTATATGTTTCTACTTTCTATGTTTTAAAAATTTTTAAATTACAGCGATATTCCGAAGAAATATTAATTTATAAATTCGTTTTTCTGCAGGTGAATGTAGAAACAGCAATTTAATTGCAAATTCCCAGTTGCTGCGGAAAATTCCTGTATAATTCTTGTCTTTTCAAGGCACTTTAATTCCTGGCTTTCCAAGAATTCCCGGTTGCTATACAACCTGTTAAAAGACTGTTTATTGCTTGCTTTGAAAAATAAATGCAAAATATTTGACACCACTGGAGAAATTCTGTGATAAGTGTAAAAAAGAATAATCAATTAAATTTAAGTAAACGTGTTCGGTTAGTGTCTTTTTCCTTCAAAATGAATATTTGAAGGAAAAATTATACTTTAAACGATTTTTTGCAAATAAAAAATGATCACAGTGAGAAGCCAAATTCTATAAGATATAAATTTACATCACAGGGCAGTTTTTTCTAGGATACAGCGAGAATTTATTGTCCGTATCAATATCACAACTGGTAATTTGATCATCTAGCTTGAGGATAAGTTTCACCAGGATATGAAAAAAGTAAGTCTGAGGAGAACTCTGTGAGATGGATCATAAGCCACCTTTATTTACTGTATGAAGTGGCGGTTATCGGGATTAATCATTCTTTTTATGCAATATTGAACTAACAATCAGTTTATCTTATCCTGTTTCGTAATAGGGACTTCCCCCACTCTCAATCATGTAAGCATCGTAATAATAACCAAACTTATGTCAGCATAACAAGAATATTTCCACCAATTTTAATATTAACAAAATTAGTGGTAAGAGGAGAATGAAATTGATTGAATTTTTGCGGATTATTGAGTGTCAATCTTACGGTTCAGGACTATACTGCGCTCCTCCCAGAAAGCCATGCCTGTCAGGTACAGTTGAAATAACAGATCCAGACTGGAAGATGCTGCTCGCTTCGGACCCCGAGTCTCCGTTTAGGTCCTCCTCATTTTCCCGTGATCCCGAGGCAGCCATAGCATCTTTTTAGCCTGAATATAAATGGCTGGATATAAAAAAAGCGAAAGTAGTAAGCCTAGTGAATGATGAAACAAATTATTCATGCTCGCAAAAGAACTTTCCAATATCTAGCAAACTGATATTCAAGGTCTACCGCTGCTCTTATCGAACATTGAAATTCAAATTCGTCTGCTCGATATTAACACCATATAATATTCAATTTCAAGACTCCACAGAAAAGCAGAAAGGATTCAGCTCTACAACATTTGTTGCTGTTATGACGAGTCACGGAGTTCGTTCATAAAAGACGAACATGCGGATATAAGACCGAATTTAAGTATGCAGCAAAAAATGGGGGAATGAAAACACCTTATTTCGTTGCAGCTGATGAATGTAGGTGGTGCAACCTGCAGCTATCACAGATTAAGTACCTTATCACGGATGATAATAAACATAGGCAAGAAATCAATTAACGATATTTAACTCGGTTGAAGAACTGCTAGGAAATCACGCAATTCACCAAATAAATAACCGTTTCCACATCACAGACATTAATGTAGATGGACAAAGCAAAGGAACCGCCTTAATTTGACAGTCGCCGTCGTGTTTGTGCGTACGGATCCGCTGTATTTACCAACACCGAACACGCGTATGCGAACGATTTTTATTTTTCCCCGTTTTCCGCCTCTTACTTTCTGCTTCATCACCGTTAATAAATTAAAAATATTGAATATACTTGCCCCGTCGGTGATTTTCACTAAAATCATTCACATTTGCAGAAACACGCGAACATCACAGCACAATGCGATATAACTTTTCATCGCTGACTAGACGAGTTGCGAATTTATTACCTACGGTCTAAGTTATTACCAGGGTTGCGTTGAATTAACCTGAAAATTTATTATTCGTAAATGTTTTTTGCTTGGTTAGTATTGTGATGCTTAAATTCGACGTGTGTGCGAACTTGGGAATTTAACTCGACGATGATGTCACGGTGTAATTTATTATTTATACAATTATTTTATCGATTGAATTCTTGAAATCGAATCGACATAAGTTCGCGGTTAGATTGTCACTCGAGAAGTAGACGGGAAATTTTTTATCTTCACACAATACCGAATGCACGGGTAATTTTAACATGGTCGATTATAACGATCATACAATGGATTGTAACGCAAATTCCAATGACGGTATGAGTATGACGATAAGCTGCTGTAATACGTGGTCGAAGTATATTGTGGAAATTTATTACTTACACCGGCTAGCTACTGGAATTTCGTCGTAGATCTAAAACTTAATCTTACCGACCGAGTAACTTTTGTATGGCCTGCACACACTTCTCGATTATCAGATCTCACTGCGATGGCGATAAAAAAATTACTCGGTCAAAAAAAGTAATATAAAATTACTTATTTAAGTAATTCTCTTATGTTTTACTTGTCTCACAATTTTTTTTCTCGAGAGTTATTGGCAGATAATTAACATCCACCCACTTGACACATTGTATAATTGAAAACAACAATTATGATTTTATTTTCACTTTATCTTTGGACAAATTTTTTTTTATCCCTCGTCCAAATTTTTTCATTCGTATTTGAGAAGAATTTTCTCAAAAGAATAATATTAGATTATAACTTTCACAGAAAAAGACGTACAAATGTCCGTATATTTACATTATTAATAATAGCATTAATAATAATCGTAGGATTATGACCACAACGAAAAGAACCAAGTAATTGTAAAAATTATTCCTTAATTTTATTGTACCACTGTTACGTACAAACTAGTTTAAAATAAGTCTACAATAGTCGGTAAAAAATAGTTACTACCTAGAACGCGATTAGCTCTATTTTACGAATTAAAAAACAGGCTCTAGCAAGCATCAGATAATAATATACCCTTTGACAGTACGTAAAAAGTGATAATTACTTTTACTGTTTATTAAATGAAGTGGTAGGCGTATTATTACAATGACGGATAAGTCAATATTGAAAAGAAATATCAGTTGACATGTGACTGGGGAATTGACATTACAATCAATTTTATCGCTAGGCAGACTTTCAAGTTTGGTTCATTGATCTCATAACGACTGTTATTCGAAAAGTATGTATTTATGTATGTATGTAACGCAATTTTAAAATCACCCATTTGAACAGACCTTCCGGAATATATTGGATTTGTACAAACTTTGTGACCGATTACGTAAATTGGGTGTAATGCGGAGAGTGAAAGTTTAAAATCACATTAACATTCCATTTAAATGCTTCAAATTTAGATACAGCATGATCCTGTCTGATCGAATTCACAATCAATATATTTTCACGTAGATATTCTTAATATAATGCATTTATTATTCAATATCAAATCCTATAACAATGGACATTGAATCATAGATTTTGGACCAAAAGCATCCCTCGCTGTAAATTGTAAACTCACAATAACTTCACAAGCACATGTGCTTTTGCAGATGAATGGGCCGTAGAGACTGCATTAAACGTTCGCAGAAGATAAGAAACCATTCAAAAATATCCAACAATGTTATGTGCACCAATTGTGGTAAACGCGTATGAAAGACCATTAATATCTGTGTAATGGAAATCAATGTGAACAAACCGAATAACATAAGCTAAGATATCAACAATTTAAGATAAAGTTTTATAATTAGAACGTTAAAAAACATAAAACTGAGTTTTTTTTAATCCGATTCTAATGTTTATGGCATTATTTTTTCATCATAGAGATTTCTAAATAACCTAGAAAAAATGTTACTTCAAGTAATCCTCAGAGTGAATAAAAGTATTTTTATATAAGTACGATATAACAGATGTTTGTCAACAGTTACATTTGTGTATTGTAAGTGTATACTAGAATGTGAAATTTCTGGAATGTTTTTCACACAATTTGTGGAATTTTGGACAGCTAGTACAATGAGCACAAACACATTAGAATTCGATGAAAAACATCAGAGTAAATTGATTGAAACACTATATTTATGCAACCTTTTCACTTCATCAACCTTATTGACGACTTTAGTGTGTGTGATCCGAATTTGCTAATAATCATTTCTATTACGTAGTAGGGATGTTGTTTTATTTGCGTTTGCTATCATTGGTGCAAACAATATTGCACATTTTTGAACGAGTTTTTCTCTTCGACTGACTTTTGACTTAAGCATTAAGGCTCATTGATCCGAAAACAAACGTATAATCGTTTCCTTTCGCAAGATTTAACGACATTTTGGCTACAAAATGGAAAAACCCTTTACGGACAGGACAAATTTGATACAACAAATGCCAAGATTTGTTTAAAACGGTGAAATCCAATGCGGAATAACACGGTGAACTAGAAATCGCAAGATTGGTAAATCTGCTCGGAAATACATTACTTCATATTGGTTTAATTAAGACTATTTTTCTTCCACTTAGATGCTGTTTACAATTAAACTTTGACCGTGTCATCGTACTAAGCCGATGCATTCAAAATTAGTACAATTTCAGCCAACGTAAAGATACGAACTGACTCCGAGTCGAGGTTTAACTGCAGTGCAGCACGTTGCTTGCCAAATAAGTCAATCTCACAGAAAGTAATCAGCTTGAGGCTTCTTGCTCGGAATTCCTCGACTCTCTTGCGGTGCTGCTTCAAATATGGTAAAATCTCTTTGGAGGTGTTCATTCAGTTCTAATATCGCTGCTACGTTACCACATCTGTATGAAGTAAGAATGCAGCATTTAAAATTGATCAGTATTGAAATAAAAAAATTCCATCTGTCTGTCTATTAGAGTATCGGGTTCAGTGTGGTATTACTGTTGCACTTTTGTGTCGATAAAATCTCGACAATCAGGAAAATGATTGAAATGTGTCTTTTGGCATTACGCTACGTTTCAGATATTTTCAAGGTAGTAGACTATGAAGCTGATTGTAAGGTCAAAGGTTTGAAGTGGTAAGGTGATATCAGACAACAAAAATTGAATACCTGTCATCAGAAGCTTCTATGAAATATAAGATTTATCTCTGAGAAAATATTTTTAAAACGCATTCCCAATATTTTGATACTCTTGATTGAATACTGTTGTTAAATTGTATAGAAGGGTATTACAGTGACTCAATGGTTAATTATATAAGAAGAAAAATTACCTGTAGCAATAGTTTGGCGCTGACCAAACCGTAAGGACTGTTTCATTAAAATGCCACTTGTACCCTTCCATGACTAATTGATGGGCTCGACAAATCATGTCTATGTCATTAGCAGAGTTGAACTGTGCAACAACGTCGCTACCAAACAAATATCCAGCGCCTCGAGGAGAAACGCCCCATCCTTGCGTATCCTCAGGATCTGACCAGAGCAAATCACACATTGGACCGTCGTGTGGTACCTGAAATTATTGTGAACGAATTGAATTGAATTCGTGGTGGTGACAAAATCTCAAGGTAGTTCGTCAGCCATAAATGAATACTTTTCATCAATTTTATTGCAAAATAATTGTATTCAGAGTATTTATGCAGATATTATATACATATGGTGAGAAAATCTCTTCAAAAATACAAAAGTAGAAAATACTGACATGATAAACAAAAGCTTAAATATCGATGCGTTGTTTCGAGTTACTTCAAAATCGGTTAAAAACTTAGTAGATTCGCTCGATTTCACTCGATGATGGCTCATTTTATTCAGGAGACTAATTCCTACAAATTAACTAAAACATTTTTTTCACCTGACGCAATCCGTGAATATCTAATTTAACGACATGAGGAAAAAAGAAAATTTATTTCAGTGACTTTGTAGAAAATGGTCTTCCGAATAAAATGAGCTTTGGTGGAATGAGATTGAATGAAGCTACTAGATTTTCAACCATTTTCAAATTAATTGAAATAAACCATCAATATGTAACCTGTACTTTATAGGTGATTGCAGTATTTTCTATTCTCGTTTTTTCAAAGAGCTCTTCTTAGCTCTGAATATAGTAATTTGATAAATGCTCAATAAATAATTATTTTGTAATAAAATTGATGAAAAAGTAGATTTGTGGCTAACCATCTTCCTTAACTTTTATATTTTTTTAATTGTCGAATTTGCATTGACGCTAATTTTTAGATAAAGCATAATCCGTATTAAACAACATACCTCTTGTTTCCTATCTATTGTTCTAATTTGGTCCAGTGTTTGAATACTAGGCGAAAGACCACCGTGAACGCAGAATATCTTTCCATCGATTATTGCCGACAGGGACAGGTAATCAAATATCTCTGTGCAGTATCGCCACACTGTTATGCTTCCATACTTGCGCAAGCATTCGTCATAGAAACCATAAACCTGCGTTATCTGTCTCGATTCATGATTACCACGGATCAGGGTTATTCTGTCGGGATAGCGAACCTGCAAACATTGTTATTCACGATTTGAAAATAAAAAGAGTCATAATTGTGTACACTGGATAACTTTCGTTAAATTTTTAACTCTGATATTTCGCTTAACATATTTATTATATCATTTATTTAATACTTATTTTTAGTAGTTTTTAATGTATAGTGTGTAATCAATATAGCTGAAGTTTCTTGTAAGAATACCATCGTACTTTTAAAGCAAGAAGAAGCAAGAATGTTTCAACACTGTAAAATCCCCTGTCAACAAAATCGCCCATGAAAAGGTAGTTCGTTTCAGGAACATCGCCACCCACTTTGAACAACTCTTTTAGATCATAAAATTGTCCGTGTATATCACCGCAAACCTAAAAAATATAAATTTATGGTTAATCTTGTTGGAATGAATTGCTAACCAATTCAAAAGATTAAAAGAAAAAGTAAAACTTTGTATTCATCAACAAAAAATTTGTTAATTTGTGAATAATCTGCCTGAGACATTTTTTTGAAGCAATTTTTAGACTGGGAAGTAGATCCTGGAGAACGATAGGTTTTTAGGAGTTGGAATTACAGAAAAGTCTAGGATTGACTTTCAATAGGCAAAATCGTTTTGATGTTCTTCAGCCTATTGATAAAAAATTTTGCAAAATGTGGAAAATTTAAATGATAAGAAGAAGGTACATGCCAAATTCTATGAAAATCAGGATTAATATCAATTATAGGAATTACGAACTCTTGCAAAGTGTATGACATCTCCATTTTGTAACTGTAATTCATGAAATATTAGAATTTTCTGGCGATTTTTTCCTTAAAGGTTAACAATTGTATAATGAAAAAAATTAAGTCATCAAACGAACAGCTAATATTGGCTGGGTTTGAGAGAAAACAGTGGATTTTTATATTTACTGCAAGGGAACCCGTGAAATTAGTGTTCTTAACTCCTCAGAAGAGAAAAGAAACGTTGAGTGTTCTGTGTAGAATTTGAGGACCAATATGCAGCCTACAATTGTGTTCTTAATTCTGCCATCAATATTTAGGTGAAATACATTTTGAGAATCGTACGGCTAATAGAATCTTGTTGTAGTAATGTGGTCTTCACTTTAAAAAATAAATTAATGAAATTTCAAACAGATTTCTGATACACTTCACGCATTTATAGTGACTTTGGAATTCATCGAATATTGGCACATTTACGGGTTCAACGACCAACTTACAGTAACGGGTGAGTCGACTCGCTGCACATTACTTTCTTCGATCAGGATTTCCCTAGCTTTAGCACAGAGAGCCTTAACTTCGGCTTCTTTGATAATCTCGCATTTTTTCAGCTGTTCAATTTGCCGATCCAAATCACTGGAATCGGACATTGCTCCGTTAGTTTACTGCTCCTAAACTGTAAACATATAAAAATACAAATAAAATGTTATATAGACATTTTTACTTTGTTGAAATTTCTGGTTTATAAAAGATCAAACTTTGCATACTCTAAAGGCAGCTAATGATGCAATCTAACCTGAAATATTGAACGCGGTGTTCCAAGTTCAGTTAAATTGTTGAATAATCATGACGGGCCAGTTTAGGCAGATATGTTTGGGTTAGGTAAATTGTGAGGCAGATTGAGGTTTTTGGTCTGAAAACGACCTGAGGTAAAGCACTATGATTACATCGAATGCAAAAGCAGGTTAGTCAAGGAAGATATGAACGGACACAAGTCGCGTAAAGATATCGAGCGATTTTTGAAACAGCAATAAGATTAGGTAAATAATGAAATAGAAGGATGTTTCACAGTACGAGTGAAATAGCAGCCAAGATACGGTAAGAGCATTTCGTTAAAAAAACTGAGTTTCTAAGTGAAAATAGTTTATAAATCTACTAATTACGATGGATATACGAGAACCTGCGTGTTTAGTGTAATATCGGAGCAAAACACGGAGAAATAAAAGCACTAAGTGCCAAGCATGCAGCTCATGGACAGACTGTAAAATACTAATTCCCTTACCGTCTAGATGAGGAACGGATTATTTTTCGACGAGACTCTAATCACTCGAAGAAGCTGGCTTTTCTCACCGTAATCTCCTGCCGGTCTCCATTTATTTCCGACAATGCATTGCGTGGTGCGCGCGTCGTTCGTTGCAGGGAGACTAGAGTAAAGGAGTGGACACAGCGTGCTTCAGAAATGAACACGAAATCCCGGCCTAAAACGGCGGCGCTGCGATCAAAAGGATCGTAGTCATATATATGTGTATTTAGATCAGACACACTGTTACTACTTATTTTCTAACCTCAATGTGGCAAAATCGTGCAATGTTTATGTTTACATGTGTAAAGCTTTTTGTTATTAATGTGCAGTGTTAATTATTTTATTATGTTTATTAAAATGGGTGTATCAAATTTCGTTGAATAAAAATAAGCTGAAACATTAGGAACCTGTAATTTATCATTTTCGCGCAATGAATCGAGAGAAGCTCAGGACAATTTTGTCCCGTTATTTTATGAAAAAAAAGTTTTGACATTTCTCGAAATAGTCTCCTTAACTTCCAATATACTATCATTTAGGTGCGTCTCTTTTCATTCTACTGCGCAAGCGCGGACCGGTCACTTTCATCGTGTGGACCACGGTCTTACATACAGGTCTGGTAACTCCGGCACTTTTGAGTGGTAGGGGGTGTCACCGTTAGTGAGGCACACGGTCTTGTTTTCTATCCATCCGCTAGGGGCGCCATTGGCCCGGGGTATGATAGATATAGATATATACCGATAGGATAACCTGCTCATCGAAGTTTTTGACAGTTCATAACTCAGTGTAAAGTGTGTAAACGGTGGATCATCTTCACAAGATCTCAAACTGTCTCAAAAGTTGTGAGCCCTCGCTTGATGTTTATGGATTTTATTGACTTAAACATTTGAGGATTCCGTTAAAATAAAACAATTATCACGCCCGCCATGGAATGCTAGTAAACATCTCAATCATTTTTTATTCGCATCTTTCTTCATTTTTGAGTGTTATTCAGGATTGTTGATTCCGAAAAATCGGCTGTTCGGATCTGATTTATGATTGGCTCACCCCGAGGGGGCAGCGCTGCAGACGGCGAAGACGAGAACCACGGTTTTGCCTCATTATCTGAGTCATAACTCACCCTACTAGTTTTGCGGACCTGTATGTAAGAGCGTGGTGTGGACTAATTTTATTACTATATTTACGATCTTTTCGACCTATGTGATGCTAATGGCAGAGCGGAGAACTAATTGAAGAACGGGTTTTTGAGGACGCCGTTACTACTTATTCTCCTATTCTGTGTCCATTCCTTCACTCTAGTCTTCCTGGTTCGTTGGTAATGCTGTTGCAACTATGTATGGCGTGTTGCCTGTTCAATACGTGTCTCCATATCAGAGTACCGACGGAGTCAGCACACAGTATTTCATTTGACAAGAGAACTGTGACACTATTCTCTTGTGAACACGGTCTTATAGACAGGTCTGGGAACTCCGGCTGTAAAACCGTGCTCGAAAACGAAGCCGATGTTGTGAATTTTCGCCGCTAGCGCTAGTGAGGGAGAGGCCTACTTAGGGCGTGTTCGGAAATTGACTGAAAGTACTGTCAGTACTGAAAATGGTATAGTCCAAGTGACGTATACTATTACTACTATCGATTTTCAATACTGACAGTACTTTTAGTCAATTTCCGAACACGCCCTTAGTCACGGTCTGACATACAGGTCTGGCAACGAAGGTAGTGGGTGTGGTTGATTTCACGGCCGGTTATTTATCTCACTTTGTGGCCGCCAGGTCGACGTTGTGATCGAGGGATGGATAATCAACGCGTGCGCAATGCAGCGCCAACCTAATAATAATATTATTATTGTTATTGCAAGTAATGAATCGTTATGAATGAAAGTAGTTAATATAAATATTAGTATGATATAATTATTATGGATGATATATGTATGGAGACTAGAGGCAAAGAGCATCATCTCCGTTTCCTATTTTCAGCCGTCATTATTGAAATTTATGATTTACTTATCAAGTTATGGAATTCTTGTATCGCTTGCGTTTGAATTAATTCAGGCGGTGACCTAACCGAATAAACCACCAAGCTTGATTAAACCCCAAGCGGGGCTATAACTTAAATGTTAGAAAAAAATGTAAACAATTTATCTATATCAATCTCGTTCATTTTAAGGAAAAAAAGATATAAATATCATATGTATGTGTGAATAATAAATCTACGAAGGTAATAAATGAAATAAACGTATGTTGTTTAAAGAAACGGTGTTGTTTTTATTAGTTAACCAATTTCGATAATTTTTTACACCGTGGTACCGCACATGGTTTAACCATCTTTTTTTTTTAAACGCAACAGCGTTTCACGCGTATGTAAGACCCTGAGTATAACGCACGCGCTGATTTTAGGTTATATGCTTCATTTCAAATATAATTTCGGTCGCACATTTTCATCCTTACCCCACGTACATCTCTAGATAGCAGCGCCACGACATGGCTATTTCAAACACTAAAAACCACGGACAAGAAGAGAACCACGTCGCTCTGTAGAAAATTGGCTTCGTTGCCAGACCTGTATGCACCTGTATGTAAGACCGTGGTTAAAAGCCGATGAACACGAACGGTACGAATCCACGATGCGCAGGCCCGAATTTCAAACTCTGCGCAAACTTGAATACACAAGCCACAAGCTAGATACGATTTTCGTGCCGTAGACCCGGGCTTAACGTCGCCCACGGCCCAAGTTGATGAAAAAAAAACCCTGTAATATCTGCGGATAAGACCACATAACCTATTCAGACGCAAGAAATCAATTGAATAATGTCGTTCAAAAAGGACCTGTTTTTGTTAATAAAACCGTATTACCTAGTCAATATAATCATCAGTCTTTCTTACATCGTTGCTAAGCGCTTACCCGTCTTGTGCAATTACTTATTTCTACAATCCGAATGTGAATTAAGTGGGGTATGTGTCGTAAATTAATTGAAATTGGCCTAACGTGAATAATTCCTGTTTTAAGTTATTCATTTTGCAATACTGCAAGTGATGCAAAAAACTTGGAAGTAAAAAAGAAATTTTAGTATATGCTCCATTAATAAGATGATTAAGAGTACCCTTTACCTAACCAATGGTAGTTAAACCCATTTCCCATTGTGTAGGCAAAGAATATGAATCTACACTGAAAGATGTGTTTGTGCGGTAATTTATTCTCGACTCATGGAATTAATGTCTGTTGAGACAAAGACATGGTTAACTCTACAAATACTAAGAGCCTTAATTGTTCCTATTTATTCCGTACGCAGTAATAAAACGCCGGTGCAACACTAACTTTTAATGTTCCAGCGTGAAACCGAGATCCTGTTTTTTCTGATGATCGTAATAATGATCAGAACCCGCAAGGCAGGCAGTGTTACCATGATAAATTATCTATCAGCCAGTTTTATCTATACAAAAATCGCCAATTTGATTCTCTGGCTCCACGCCGATGTGCGAATGGGAATAATCTTTGGAATAATATTCATTTGTAAGTATTTATTAGTGCAAAATCTCTTTCGATTACTTTCACAACACGTGAACTTGGCAGAAAATCTATGGTGTGAAAATTTGATTAAACTGAACAAGGATAAATAACATTCAAAGCATTTCTATTTCGGAGATTTTACTGCCCAGAAATATTCAATGTATTAATAATATTGTCAATATTCTATCTAATATTGTCCAAAAAATTCTCTGTTGAATTAATTTGCTTTAAAGATTGAAATGAGACACGTTGTATACATTAGAATATATTTTGCTTGACATATAATCTTTTTGTTTAAGTGTGCGGACTTGTATTACCAGAGCCGACTTACCAAGGTCCTGAAAACGTTGTATATTTGCGTGCAGCTTCTGGACTCCAAGATGAACTTCAAAGAGATAACAGGATCATTTGGCTGGTTGCATTTTACACAGTGTGGAATCCAGCTTGCGTGAACTTTGCTCCAACATTTTCACAATTATCTGCAGAGTTGGTATTTTCGTAACGTCACTTGTTGCTAATCTAAGTTGGGTCAATGATACAAAATTTATATCACAGGTATGCTTTGGACAATTTGAAATTCGGTAAAGTTGACATTGGCAGATATCCAGATGCAGGAGCAAAATATAACATCAGTGACTCTAGCATGAGTCGGCAGCTGCCCACTCTAATACTTTTCAAAGAAGGCAAGGAAGTACAAAGACGCCCTCATGCTGATCACAGGGGGAAACTGCAAAAGTTTCTTTTTTCTGCTGTAAGTACAATTTTTATTAAGTTTATTTTATGTTTGATAACGTATTAAATTGATGTTTATCCAATTGGCAGGACAACATCAAAGCAGCGTTTGATCTGAACAACATTTACAAAGAATGTAAAAATAATCCATTGAAAAAAAGAGACAAGAAACTGCTGAAAGAAGAATAATCTATTATTTTCAATCAACTCAGACAGCTATCTATAACAGCTTATTATCTGTTGATTAATTTCTTGATATGTACAAGCTGCATTATGCAAGATGACTTCGTGTGTGCACTTCGTAGGATTTTCTTTTTTATGCAATGCAATACTGTACTTGTTACTGTATAACTATGTGAGATGATATGATGTGACAAAAAACTCATAATTGAACGAATAGTCAGAGAATTTCGCTCTTGATTGTCCTTTTTGCGTTACTGGCATTCTACAAACGTGTGTAATACACGAATAAAATATGTAAATAAAATATTTACATAGAGTTATACAGATAAATAGAAGAAGCAGGCAATACCTCTCAACAAATAGTATTTACATTACTTTGCTATAAATTTACTGTGCTTTGTGGAATCAACATGTTCTATTAATTATTATTTTGGATAAGAGTATATTGTATGAAATTAGCTATGATACTGCCAACAATTCACAAATTATTATTATTAGATAGCGTAGGGATGTAGCTAGAAAAATAGAATTGAGAAGAAATCGTTACAATAAATTTATTGCTTATTTATTATATCAAAGAATGACGAATACAGAGAAACAGTGTAGTCATTAGGTTTATTCAAGTTCATCGACGGAAAATTTCGTGGTATTCACATTACCATAAAATTGAATTAGCTTGTAGTAAGTGAATTGTGATTCACTACATCTGATTCTAAAATTGTGATTACATACAATAAATAATTACTTACGGAATAATTTTGAGTGTATCTTACAAATAATCTTCAGTATATATCATATTATTATGATAGCACCCTGCATCTGCAACAGATTCCAGTTATAACACTGGCAAAGCAATGGTTATAATCCTTTTGATTGCATATCTCCGTACCATATCCTATAACGGTGGCCAAAGTATTGCAACTTCATTCTGCGCCGATTCTGGCAACCACTTTTGGTATGCATTCAGAAGAACTGAAACACATTTCAAAAATTTAATTTTGGTTGATGAATTCACAGATATACCGGTCGTCGAGGGGTTAATCACTCGTGAAATCTTTGAAATCTTCTGAAATCTCTTGAAATCATTTGCAATCTTTTGGAATCTTTAGAAATCGTCGTATAGGCTCCTTGACGTCTTATGAAATCTTTTGAAATCTTTTGAAATTATTTGCAATTCTCCAAAATCTTTATAAATCCCATAAAATCGTCTGAAATCTTTTGTATTCATCTAAAAATTTTTAAAATTCTTTGAAATCTCTTGTAATCTTTTGAAATCATCTGAAATCTTCTGCACTCACTGTAGCCTTAAAATTAGGTATACATGAAATTGATGAGTGATCAACTCTTTGGCAGTCGTCTTTTGGCCAATACATAATTTTTGTACCCCAGATAACACGTGTGTAAATTGTACAGCAGAAAGATAGCAATGGTTGCAGTGCAGTTCTAGCAATATTAGAACAAGGTGTGTTCTGAGATGCTATAAAATTTCAAGAAAATCATTCTTAGTAAACGCGGCCAGCAAAATATCTGTTAAATGCAAGCGAGTCTTGCTGTACATCAAAATAATAAACAATTATTTCTGTATATTTGCTGCAAAAAAAAATATCTCACGAAAATTTTTGGTAAAAACGCAACAACTGCAGCAAACGAAGCAGATTTTTACACAGACACACTTCATTATCTGAGACTATCAAAAATAAAGTTGGGATTGTTATGTGCTTTAAATTACATAATTACAATGATTGAAGATTATCTGCTAAAATCTGTAACATTTCTCTACCAAACTGTACACATTTTCAAAGATTCTCAAATATTTGATGAAATGAAGAGAAATCCAGAAAATGTGGTGAAATTGTAAAATTTAAAAAAAAAATTTCACTCAGCAGATGGTCCGCAAAACATTCTTTAAATCTTCTTGTACTTCTTGGCATAAATTTCTCAGAATACCTATGAAATTCTGTGAAATGTGCCCAAAAATCTCCAAACACTTCGAACTTTGCTAAACCAAATTCATACTGCAGGGATGTGATTCTCTGTCAATTTCTACAATTGCTGTAAATGTTTTTCCTTATTTTTTCTACAACTTTGTAATTTTTCTCGAGAAACGATTGGTGTTATTCAAATACGAATAAACTCATTCGGAATGAACGCATATCTCTGCTAAGTTTTTCTAAATTTTTCTAAATCTTAAAGTACTTTTTCTCCACAATTGTCTAGTAGTCTCTGCAAATTGTTTCACAATATTGAGATTCTGACGGACTATCACCTGTAACCCAAATACTACATTTCTCTGTCAAATGTCAACAGGTTTATCTGAATTTTTTCAAATTATTCTTCAAGCTTCTGAGAACTTGTGCAGTTTTCCGATGTAATTGCATATCGACTAAACAAATTCGTTCAACCAATCGAAGGGTCATTTTCAGTTTGCTTTTAGTTAGAAGAGCATGTGGAACACGCGACTATGGAACTTTATCAGACAATCTCATGTGTTCATACGGTTTGCACAAGTGTGAAAAATTTGCAAAAATTTCCATACAAAAACATATACATATTTTTAAATGAAAAATGAATAGACTTTGTGTTGAACAGTTGCAGAAACTGACGGAGCAATTTTACAAAGTGCAAAAATATTCAGAAAAATTCAACATTGTTGATATACGAGGAGTCGATCTGGAGAATAAAATTTGGGGTCTATAAGAAATACTCCGCGAATTTTAGTGATATTCATTAATTTTGAGGGCAAAACTCAGAGAAAGTTCTCTAAAAAATCTCATAAAATTTTTCTGCAAAACTCCACACATATTCCATAAAAATAAAATTTCCAGAGAATTTTTTCAGATATCTGACAGTTACATAAATATTTTCGCCAGGCATCTTTAACTCGAAAAAGTCGCAAAGTGATAAAATTGTACATGCTATATCAAACTCAAATATCCACGATATTTTTTTTGTTTTACCAAACAATAACGCTAGCAAATAATATTTCTGTGGCTGAATTACCACCATTTGCAGGGAAACATTTTCTAGCGTTGTTCACATACGAAATAAATAAGAATGAGAACACAATCCGAGGACGTATAAGGTACAGGAACAAAACACAACACTGGCAGGCGAATGGATCTAAGGATGAAGAGAATTTGAAAAAAACGTGCAAAATGCAAATGGCACGTTACACAAAAGTTGCAAATCGGGGTTTTCATTACTGGTCCGATGATTCAATCGAAGGCACTTGATTTCAAGAAAAAATTAGCTCCCAAACAATCATTCATAGCCAGTACAAGATGGTTATAGTAATGGAAGCTGCGATATGGAATGCAGCTCAGTAATCGTGGCAAAAGACCAGGGCCAGCTGACGAATTGAGCAAAAATGATCACATGAAAAAATTCACGGTGACTATCGAAAATCAATAATTAACAGAAGAACAGATATTTATCTGTCCCAAAACTACGTTTTGCCTAAAATTTCTGCCAACGACGAAACCATTTGTTCATACTATAAGCAAAGAACTTCAAGATTGTGATAAAAGAGAAAAGATCGAGTCACAATTTTGGTTTGTTGCAACATATTTGCGACGTTAAAACTTCCACTTTTTGTTATAGCGAATTATTCAGCAAAATCGCCGGCACGTAAATTACGATAATTAGTGATGAGTGAGCTATAAAAGCCAGAAGAGCACTTGAATGGATAAGAATTTGTTTATTGACTGGTTTCACAATTTCTTTATCCCTCGTGTGATAAAATTTTCAGAGCAAGAAAATTTTGCTTGTTAATAGAGTTTGCACCGTCGCATTATTCAGAGAAAATTTTGGAACGTGACAATAGCAAGGTAATATTTTTACTCTCCAATGAGGCGTCACCAGTTCAGTGATTAAATCGGAGAGTATTGGAAAGTTCGAAACGGTATTGTCAAAGCATATTGAAAAATATCACGATGAACAATGCAAATTTTTTGATTGCCAATGCGTGGGAGAAATTCACGTTTTTCTGTATAACGGAATCATCAAAGAATTTGGTCAAAAACAGCGAATTTGCTCCAGTACTGGACACAGAGTATAATTCATTAGTCGGTAAAATTTTGGTCAGACTGAGAAACTTAACGTATTATGCCAACTGTCACAAAGAAGATAAAGAAAAATGGTTAGAAGGAGATTTTGTTTTCAAGCATTTTTCTGACAATTAAATTATCGCTACTATATTAAGGCAAGAAAACGACAAAAAAGAAGAAGCAGAATCGCTGGATCAGTTTAATGATTGTCTGATACAGACAATTTTTATTAGAGAAGCTATGCATAATCTCAAACAATATCTTTTGCGGAATTTGTAAATATGGCAAATGCTGGTATATCACTTTACAATTGAACAATTCTTAAACATAGATTGGAAAAATGTGAGACAACAATAAAAACATTTGACTAGCATAATGTAGTGAAAAGATCTTCTAATGTTAAATTTGGATGACAAATATTATTCACGTCTCTTGCAACAAAAGTGTACAACTGATTAGTAAATACACATAACATTCGTATAAAAATTTATAAAGTTGTTCGGTCTTCAAATGAATGCATTTTCTATTGTTTGTTTGTTTGTTCTTTTTTTTTTTTTTTTTTTTTATACATATAAAAAAATATATATATATATTTCTCAACACTGCTACAAGGAGTACTTACATTTCGAATCCGTTTTCCAAATGTGATACAGTTGATCTTTTGACGAAACTTGATTAGCCATTAGCGCTTTTGTGATTGCTTCAGTTCGCGGGAGTAATCTATTGATAATTGATAAATTAATATTCTACATCAATTTTCCAAAGCAGATATTATACCTACTAAATTTTTAGTGTTCGGATTACAAGAGAGGAAACTTATTTTATTAGCCAAGCAATTTCTGTTACACTGAATCAAAATATCAACTCACTTTGCCCATGTCTTGTTCATTGTGCCAGGTGTAGAAAGTAGCAAGGAAGCAAATCGTTCCAATGCCGGGCAAACTTGACCTTCCAAAAAAAATCGGGCAAACCACTTGATACCTTCCAAGGAATTTGGATACTCTACTTCAATCAGCGGCAGTTGCCATCCACCTCGACCGAATGTCCCTGTTACATGGCACATCACCTTTCCCGTTCTTGAATCGTACCTGAGATTGTGAAATGCAAAATTTGAGAAACTGAATGGAAGTTGAAAGATCAATCTGCCAAGTGAATAAGAAATTGAACTCACCTAGGCGGCGGGTCGCTCACAGGTTCGCTCAGTTGGCATAAGGATGTGGCAAATTTTGGTAACCATTCTGGCTGAATGGCAGTAATGCCTCGCATGTATATTTTATTAGTTTCATAAACCTCCTGGTAAACTACCCATTCAGGGTAAGTTTTTTTTAGAACAGACGAAGAATGCATGAACACTGGATCTTCCATTTCTAAACATCTGAAATGAGGTTTCAATGTTTTTCAGCTTGCATCAAGTTTTATTATATATTCTATAGATTGTTATCGTCACCCGAGCAAAAATATTCTTTCCCTTATGTAATGATGCATGTTTTGCAGTTCTAACATGTGGACTTTTATGAATAAATAATTAAACAAATAAATTTCTCATTAAATTCTGTCCAAATACAATTTCTAATAGAACATGAGGCTGTTTCGTCTGAAGGGAACATATTTCTTTTCATTCTGACCTGAACAATTTGCTGTACAGATCTTTATAGAAGGATATATTCTGGATGCAAATTAAAAAGGAATGCAAAGTTTTCTCATCCCATTAATGTGGGGTATATGTAATTGTTTTTCAATTCAATACCATTCAGGCGCATTTAATAATACAAATTTGATCCTGTAGGCATTATAGTGAAAATTAATTCTCTATCAATCCAGCTGCTGACCAAAATTTCCAGGCTGACTGGTTTTGAAGTTATAAGTCTCCAAAAAATCAATTATATGTAATAATTCATTTTTGAACATCATTAGTGGCTAAACTATAGACTTTATGATAAAAATTCAAATTACTAATTAGTAGGCAATGCAATTGTTCATAATCATGTCTGCAGAGTGAAGTACATAGCTGCAACAATTGACAAGTTATTTTAGTTTTGTAATTGAGATTTGTGTAAATATTAATCTTTAAATATTCTTAGTGGCTGAACCGTTGACCTTACAACAAAAATTCTAACGACTATTTCGGCAAAAATGTACTTCATCATAAAATGCTTTTGAATCAATTTCGTATTGTTAATTAAATGTGGCTGAATGGTAACTTTGAAAACAAAAATATAATTTACCTCGTTTTATTAAAAAGATAAATTTTCGAATTTTGAAAGCCACCATTAAAAATGAGATTCAAGGAATATCATTGCGGGAAGTTTTTTTTATTGCCATGTTTTCCAGGTCTGTGTGAAAAGAAATATGTTTCCAAATGTAAACACCGAAATGGAATATAATATCACAAGTCAAGCAAACGTCGAGCATACCTGTATGCATATTTCCACTTTACTTTGTCGTGATCTTCCTCAACTTCATCTGGAGAAACTTTGCGTGCAACTTGATTTGCCATACCAGAAAGTAGAATTTGCCTAAGTAATTTGGCTTGTGTATCCGTCGGAGGATTCATTCTGTATCAAACGTTAAAATGAGTTGAATTTTGAATTTAATACTCGCAATTGAGTTCAACTGTAACATATTTCTGATTAATTTTTAGACAAACGTGAATGTTTACCTCGGATTGACATTCAAATCCAAATCTGGTATATTTAGGACTATTTCATTGGTCAGTTGTTGCCTGAGTTTTCTAATTTCTGTCACAGCCTTGTATCGTAGTCCATTTTCTTCGCAAAACTTGACTATCGTCCCTTTTGACCCAGCATATTCTGCAGCACCAACGGCTCGAACTAAGACCATCGCATCCCCTGAGCAAGAAAATTACAGTAAAATTACGAGTATTATTCAATGCCAGATTTTTGAACCTGTCTTTAAATGAGACGTTGTTATTTTAA
Source organism: Neodiprion fabricii (assembly GCF_021155785.1). Classification (NCBI taxonomy): domain Eukaryota; kingdom Metazoa; phylum Arthropoda; class Insecta; order Hymenoptera; family Diprionidae; genus Neodiprion; species Neodiprion fabricii. Next base: position 23,710,751 of record NC_060240.1, read on the forward strand.
ACCAACCCAGAAGTAAACTGTTCCCAGTTCCTGCCCAAGTTCGACGTGTTTGATTCCACTGATTCTTAGTAACGCCTTGAATTGGATTTGATTCAATCAACACTTCTTGCACAGACAAAGCAGCCACCAAGCAAACTGTGTATTGTAACAGATCGTGCTGCTGTGATAGCGCCAGCATTTTACCAAATCGAGGTGCCACTGGGAACGCTGCTATGCTGTAGCCAAGTGGCGTTACTTTGGCACAATATTCATCTGTCAAATAGAAATTGGAGATTTATATAGATTTCATTGCACAAATCGCATCCTCTTGTGTAGCCACTCACTCTCTTTGCCAGGTTTAGATTGATCTAGAGCTCCGAGAATGCAGAGACGTTTTTCAGCACATTTCAATTGTAACACATCTGGTGATGATGGGAATGGAAAATTGACGACTTTATCAATATTCATGACTTTCATTTGCAACAACAAGTCATCTACCGGTTTCCTCTGTATTTCAGGCATAGAAAATTGCTCAAACTGGTCATTAAAAACCGCTGATGAATATAATCTACAACAAGACACAACATTATTTTTTCATTAATTGAACAGCGAACAGTCTGTGTCGAATGACTCTTCTATTCATAATTGAATAGACTGTGATGTCGGATTGAAAAGTTAGGAAAAGAAAAAAACTGTTTGCCAAATCTTCAACTATGTTATATGCACTGAACGACAATGAAAACGAATAAAACGACATGTTTAACATGAAACAGAAATAAGTCAGAGTAAATTTGAATAACACAAGATAAAATGGCAATAATTTGAGAAAAGCTTTGGTAATGAGAATGTTCAAAATGATTTTTAAACTTAGGCGTTTCTATCCAATTTTACTCGTTGACCAGATCCCGAAAATTTGCGTAAAAATTTACTCTGAAGATAACTGGTTGCAAAAATTTGTTTAGGCGATCTCTGAATATCTATGATGAACAAAATAAGCATGAAAACGTTAGAAACGAACATAAAACACCAAAGATCTATTTGACCATCATTAGCGCAAAGATATTGTTAGAATCTTTTTAAGCAGGCTTTTAATTTACTTTCGATTCAGACGATACAGACAATTCAGTGTTTATTTTCAACCTGTAACAATGTCCCGGTCCAGTTCTACCTGCTCGTCCAGCCCGCTGGTTAGCAGCTGCTTTACTAGTGTAACATACTTGGAACGCATTAACACCCGTCACTTTGTCGTATAATCTGGTCTTGCAGCGGCCGCTATCTACAACGTATTTTACATTCGGAATTGTGAGGGAAGTTTCTGCAACATTTGTCGATACAACACATAATCGACAGCCTTCAGGTGGTGGATCAAATACCTAACAAAGGAAAATATTTTCAGGGTGACGTGCGAAAAATGTTGAGGAATTTGAATTGGAAACAGAATCTTGCTGCTTGTAAACAAACTTTCAGCCAACTTTTCACGGTCAAAATTTTGATTTGCCCCAAACTTAAATACGTGTAGTGTGCATTTAGATATAAAAATGCTCCAATTTTCGGGCTTTCAGGTTTTCCCGTTTATGAAAAACTCATTGATAAATTTTTTATAGTTTCGAATTGAACATTCATCTTCGAATTTCTCAGTTTTTATGTCATCTAATGCATGTTTTGTACACACAATTCCGATCTTTCCGATTATGAAATAGGTATATTGTCACGTATATCTTCAACTGTCGAACTAACACGATTTTTTCGACATATTCAGCCTCCTATATGCAAAGGCCTAGCAAATAGATTGTTTTTAATTATATGTCAAAAAGTTAACTTATTGTAGTAGGGACATCTTGAAACCTTCAGACTAAAATAAAAAGGCTCAAAATAGAACCGGTATAAATATTACAGAGATATAGAATATATTCAGAAAATTTGAGATCCCTGAAATATTCATATCATTTCAATTATGACGGAATATACAAGAAAAAAATGAAAATTCATTTTCGGTCCTTATAACATACAGGACTAAAAATTTTAATTCGAAGACAACCATTTGTGTCAAAAACGTGATGAAGTTGGTCAATGTGTTTCTTGTAATAAAGAAAATTGAAGGATTTGAAAGTTAAAAGCCTGAAAATTAAACGATTTTTACACCTTAGTGTACCCAATAACATATTCAAATTGCATCGAAATCGAAATTTTCACCCTAAAAATCAGACCGAAAGTCACTGGATCGGCCCATATAGGACAAAAACTCGAAATGCATCGACGCACCCTTGCTTGTTTGTAACTCGGAAGAAGCGAATACAGTGGTAACACCCACATTGGCTGTGTGCACGACAGTCCCATAAGATTTTGTAAATCTTCTTCTTCATCATCATCATCGTCATCTTCTTCTTCTTTGTCTTCTGCATCCCGATTTTCTACTGTATCGAGTAGATCGCCCTCAGTATCATCTGGAGGCATTACAGCATAACTGAAATGTGGTTACAAGAAATATGAATCCAAGCAGTGAGGCAATCGGAAGTATATTGCACTTCCTTTCACTAGACCATGAAGAAAGATTCAGAAAAATTTTGCCACATTTATAAGATACCATTACAACAATTATATGAAAAAGCAGATGGAAAAAGAATTTTTTAAAACAACTAAATTAATTTAGATGAAACAAGTATTTCTCTACAAGATTTTGATTTCCAAAGAAATTACATGACTGGTAAGACAATTAAGCATTCGTCAGGGATCTGATGTGTCATTTCTTGAATCTTATGACCACCTTTAATTACGAAACAGGCAAATATCTAAATTTGCAGGGAAAATTGATGATTGTTGTACAACTGTTTCTCAATTTGCATAAAATATTTTTTTAGAAACGGAATTTTTCTATCATTCCCCGTCATTTTTCATTGACCAAACTTCAAACAGTACAATAACTTCAATCATCTAAATGAAATTGAGAAAAAAAATCACATTGGCGATAAATATATGACACAAAATTTTTCAATTGTCGCTTTATAAAAAACTTCCTAATGCCGGTATTTCTCTCACAAATCTACTAATGACTTCATTCAGTTAATTCAAATCATTCAACTTCATCGATATCTTAGCTTCTGCATGCAAAATCTAATCTTTAATTATGCAGCGAACTTATGATTCTTTCGAATTTTACGAAATTATAGGACATTTATAGGACAAAATATGCAATTTCAATATATTTTTGAAACCTTTTTCAGACAGTCTAAGACTGCACCAATCTTATTGCCTAACAATGCACCTACTTATCAAGATTAAGTTCAGGGAGTTTGACCTCCTTCAGCTTTTTTCTATGTTTCCTGGCATTTTTTACCACTCGATCCATATCCAAACCCTCGTCTGACTCGCTGTTGTTGCTGCTAGGTTCTTTCTCTTGTTGGATTTCTTTTACTTCTTGTTTTTTGAGCATGAATTTTTTGTTTCTTAAAGGAAACGCTTTACGTAGTTTGCGCACTATTGTGTTTACTTCCTGCTGCCCTAGAAAAGTGAAGCAAATGTTTTCCACATAAGTAAATAGATGTGAAATTTGTCAAGTGTGAAAAAATATTGCACAAAAAATCGCACCTGTTAAGAATATAAGAATACCGCCATCCGGCAGCTGAGTATGAATCTTTACTGCCTTGTACAAAGCATCCTTCACGTAATTTTGACTAGTCCTTTTATTGAAATGTATAGTAACAGGAAACTGCCTTGATTCAACTTTGATGACTGGTGGTTTGACTTTGAAGAGTTTAGGATTTTCTGTGAAGTCTTCGATGCGCAATGTTGCAGACATTACAATTAATTTCAATGGAGATTTCCTTTTATTTCGCAAAGGAACGATTCGCGACAATAAACCAATCAAGATATCTGTGTAGACACTTCGTTCGTGTGCTTCATCCAAAATAATAACCGAATATTTGTTGAGAAGAAAGTCCTAAACGGTATTGAAAACAAGATTATCTCAAGTCCATCTGATTGTTTGTATCAAGAAAATACCCACGTACGCTTTGAATTTCCTTTAGCAATACACCGTCGGTCATGAATTTAATTTTGGTATCAGAAGTAGTGTTGCCTTCGAATCTAATGAGATACGACACTTCTTTAGATGACAGATTCATTTCCTCTGCGACACGTTTGCTCATAGAAATTGCTGCGACTCGTCTCGGCTCTGTGACACCGATCATTTTCTCTTTTGCATAGCCAGCTTCATACAAGAATTGTGGCACTTGGGTCGTTTTACCACTTCCCGTTTCACCAGCAACAATCACCACAGGATTGTCATTGATTGTTTCCATGATTGACTGCTCCTCCGCTAAAATGGGAAGCTTCAGCCGTGCAGTCTGAATTTCTGGCTTGCGATCCAACATTACAAAGACAGCTGGTTTTCGCTGCACTGGGTCAACATTGTTCAATGCAACTTTTTCGGTGCGAATTTTATCTCGGTTTTTATCTGATGTTGTACGTGGTTTATCTACTATAACATCATTTTTTACTCGTTGAAGTTTGCCATTTACACTTTCTTCGGCAGGTTTAACTATGCTGCACGGCTGCTCAAAGTCGTCTTCACTTTTGGTTTCATCATCACTAGATTCCTGAAAAAATAATCGATACATTGAGAGGCAAAAGTCTCATTACAGTTTTGAAATTTTTTTTCAGTTCTAATTTTGAAGCTGTTTCAGCTGTTCAGTTACATTTACAAACAGTATAAATCAAAAGGTAGATTCATAGGTAGATAGCAAAATGATTCTATTCCAGTTTTTTTTATTCGGTTCTAATGGTTTTGGACTTGTTTTGTTATCTTCGGAGTGGATAAAAATAAGTTTGTGCAAGCAACATATACAAAATCTTCACCAACAACTAGATTCGTGCATAGTAACTGTATTATAACATAAGGTTTCTTGAATGTTTTAGACGATCAGTGAGAAAATTGAGTCAAATACATTAGAATTCGATGACAACCGGGAAGTTTGAGCATTTTGAAGCATCTAATTCCAAAACCTTTGCTTAAATTGTTAATATTTTGGTTTGTGGTATACAGATTTGCTCAGCTTCTAATACAGCATAGGAATATTATTTCATTTCTGTTCATCATCATTGACTCAGATAACACTGCTAGAGATTTTATCAACAGTTTTTCCTCTTTTCCTAACTTTTGATTCGAATGAAGTAACCCATTTATCTTAAAAGGTATATAAGTTAGTTGGTAGCAACAAATTTATCTCTACATCAAAGCCGACGATGTTGGGATCAAACTGCGTATTTTGTTTTCCATCTGCACCAAGAAGAGAAAGTCTGGTTTGTTTGGCTCCTCTGATAGCATTCACGATTATTTGTTCCTCTTCAGGCTCAGCCGTGAGTGGTTTTGGCTTGAGCTCCTTGTCCACCTCATTGAAATGGCGCTTTAAGCCTCTCGTTTGTACAGCCGCAAGTGTTGTGTACTGTTTGAGCTCTTCTTCCGAGACTTGGACTTTAGCTAACTTGTCCAAAAGCGTTGCCCTCTGATGAAATGATTCAGTTATGTTGTGATTATACCAAAAGAATGTAAATGAATGGTCGATATCTTACATTGGCTTTCTTTCTTTTTCGATCAACAACTTTTTCCAATTCCTTGCGACGTTTTTTCGAGAGCAAACGAGTTGTGGTAATTTTTTTATCTTTGGATTTAGTTTTCCTCTTTTTGCTTGGGATAACCAAAGCATTACACTGGTCATAACTCTCACGTTGAGATCCAATGTCAACTGCTATCTGTTTGATTAGAAAAAGCGATGAACAATGAGGCTCATTTATAAACAATATTTGCATTACTGTCATACTGGTTTTTATTTGTACGTACCTTTTTGGTTAAAGTATCGTCAATTTCAATTTGCGTCACCTTCCGTGCCTTCCAATTGTATCCTTTTTTACCCATGATTATTTAAAATTTGATTTAAAAAACTTGAGCACAACAGTACAGGTAACGTTGATAAATTCAGGTTAAGTTAGGTTAAGTTAGGTTAAGTTACACATGATTTTAGGTTATGTTACTAGTTGCTTTTATTTGTCAACCACGTGGGTAACCGCCAGACGTCACTAATCCACGGCACTAATTTCAGGAAAGAAGAGGGGAGGAGATATAACTCCGTACTCTTTCCGATGGCGTCGACCACGGTCTTACATACAGGTCTATGCGATAGAGTCACTGAGATAGAGTGGAAGGTACCCGTAATACCCGTATCGTCCTGTTGCAGCGCCTCTAGTGGCTCAGAGGAAAAATATAACGCGTATGTGTAGCGTTAGTGTAGATGTGATTGTGTTCGTGTTGTCGGTGCGATGACACGTTGCCGTAATATTTGAGTAAACATTGGGTAACAAACGAACATTTTTCCAAAGATACCAATTTATTGTGACATCAAATTATGTTACAATAACAAATATATCAAAAATCAAAGCATAAATAATGAAGAACAAGTGACGTTTTTCGCGTTACCAAAAAAAGAGCAACTGTAAGTAAATCCGAATATATAACCTCACTTTCACGGGAATGTTGTGGGTCCCCACGTATCTTCGTATATTATGAAAACAAATGTACATCATAATTTTTCATAATACAGGCACAAAAAATGGCTTGAGTTCATCCAAGCCAAGAATCCGAACCGGCGAGATTTTCGTGTATGTAACAAACACTTTGAGCCAAAGTATATCTGGAAAAATATCCACGATGTTTACTAACGTGTGATCCAGTTCCAACATTAAATGGACCTGTTGACGGTAATCATCGCTATGAACAGCTGCATGCAGAGTCTAAGGATCTGCAAATTTCGGCTCAAACAAGCTGTGTTGCGATAACAGGTAAAACAAATCAGTATCATTGGCTCTTGCAAACAAATGCAAGCAATTGTTTTTGCATTTACATTAAAATTTTACTTATATTGAAAAATTAAATTCCAGACCAACCACACGTCAGTGGAATTCCATTGGATGATGTCGTACTCTCAAAAGAAGGACCTTCGACTACGCCGTATTAAGAAAACAAGAACCCAGATATTTGTGGTAAGACTGTAAAAACGTATTGATAGGAAAATCAGCGAATGAATTTGTACAAACATTTAATTTAATTAATTGGAAGTTCACTCAGAATTCAAGAGCAGGCATTTTCTGCAAATTGTACAGTTAGTTAAAATTGACATTTACTTTATATTTATATTTACTATTTCCAAAGTATACACAATTGATATTCAAAATATACGTTCACTATACATATAAATAACCAAATCTGAACTTCCGAGTTATACAATTACTAAGTTTTGTACAAAACTTGAAAATGAATTGAAATAAAACATACAAAATCACCAACATTTATGGTTTTATATGATAAAGGCAATGAATTGACTCTTTCAGTTCATTGTATAAGCCTTTTGTCATCTGTTAGCATATTCATTTATATTCTCAAATTGTCTAGGTCGATATAGGTACGCCAGTTAAAAGATCTACAGATGTTTACACAAGAGACACATTTTATGTAACCGTTATTTACGATACAGTATTATGTACCGATATAGATTTTTATTAAGATTTGACATCATTGTTTACGTTTTTTAAATATAAGTACTTTTTTTGATATTACGTAATGAAGATTACCTATCTAAATATATAATTTCGATACAATTTGTTTAATTTGTTGCCATTTATTTTATTAATTTTGTCTTACACTAAATTCACACTAAATTCATAGAAGAAATGTGTATGTACGATGCTTACTTTATGTTTCTGTGTCTACGCAAACATATTTATAGGTTACCAGATTTGGAGGAAAATTTGAGATGGTTCTATAATAACAGCGTTGACTGAAGAATTCATTGCAAAAAATTTATTATGAGAAGTTTTAAGAATTCTTCAGTAAACGATAGTACACGTACATTCCGACATGTCTACATTCCCCGGTTTAAAGGCAGCGCCAAAATCGTAGTGGGGGTACTTTACTTTTCCTCTGTGCCGCCAGAGCGTGCTGAAAATCGAGGTACGCTTTTATACATTGGATCTTATGGGCCCTTCCACTCTATCCCATACACTTTGGGGTAGGGATGAAAATGTGCCACCGAAATTATATTTGCTGTTGCGTTTTAAAAAAAAAGATGGTTAAACCATATGCAGTACCGCGGTGTAGAAAAATTTTCGAAATTGGTTAAGCAATAAAAACAACACCGTTTCTTTAAACAAGATACGTTTATTTCATTTATTACCTTCGTAGATTTATTATTCGTACATACACATGAAATTTATATTTTTTTTTCTTTAAAATGAACGAGATTGATATAGATAATTTGTTTACATTTTTTTCTAATATTTAAGTTATAGCCCCGCTTGGGGTTTAATCAAACCTGGTAGTTTATTCGGTTAGGTCACCGCCTGAATTAATTCAAACGCAAGCAATACAAGTATTCCATAACTTGATAAGTAAACCATACATTTTAATAATGACGGCTGAAAATAGGAAACGGTGATGGTACTCTTTGCCTCTAGTCTCCATACATATATCATCCATAATAATTATATCATACTAATATTTATATTAACTACTTTCATTCATAACGATTCATTACTTGCAATAACAATAATAATATTATTATTAGATTGGCGCTGCATTGCGCACGCGTTGATTATCCATCCCTCGATCACAACGCTAACCTGGCGGCCACAAAGTGAGATAAATAATCGGCCGTGAAATGAACCACCCCCACTACCTTCATTGCCAGACCTGTATGTAAGACCGTGGTCAGAAGTCTACTACTAGCGCCACGTAGAGGAAATAAAAAACGGGGACAAGACGCGACCTCCGTGAAGTTGGCCCCCCGAAGTTGTTATTTTTAAATCTAATGAATGCAATTCGTTTGAGAATCGTTTGAGAGGGTTCGAGAGTAAAGAAAAATCGTTTGAGAGTTAGTAGTTTTTCCGGAAAATTGATTTTAATTTTGGGTGTGAAGTTGGCCCCCATATTTTCTATTTCCTCAAAAAATGGACTTGGACGTTTAATTTTTTTTTTAATCGTTTGAGAGTAGAAAAAAACTGTTAGAGAGTTAATATTTTAATTGATATTAAATAATTATTCAATGTGCGATTTTCCCTAGGATTAGAGCGCTTCCGGTGTGCGCATTGTGTGTGCGCACTGTATATGCGCAACGTGTCTGCGCACTGCGTCTGAAATCAGCTGTGGCGACCGAGATTGACGAAGAGATACGAGTTTCGAGGATGCGGATTATCGTAAATCGAACGGGTACGAGATGGGCATGGAGACGAAGCTGAGCAATTTTTTGTTGGAGCAGTGGTCCAACTTCACGGAGGTTCCTGACACAGGCTGCTAAAAGTGGTTCGCTAATTGTCCCTTGATTCTGCCGCCAATTTTCACCACTAGTGGCGCTAGTAGTTATCTGACAAGCTTGCGCGCGGTCAGCGAGGGCAACGAGTGTGTCAGAAGTCTACTAGCGCCACGTAGAGGAACTAAAAAACGAGAACAAAACGCGTACAATTTTTTAGTATACGAGCAGTGGTGAGTGTCAGGGGGCTGCTCCTGCTGTCTATTCTTATACCTATGTCCATTGATATATGCAAGGATATATATCAACACACATAAATAAATAAATAATTACATAAACTGAGGAGTTGAGAAAATCCCGTACAAAAAATATTATGTATGCCTAAATTATGCAACGAAAATATAAGTGTCAATCAAATACATGAATCTGTATCGTTTATATTTACCTGACAATATCAAAATTTTTATAGGTGACAGTCGCATCTCGAAGATGCGATTTTTACGTAACCAACTTTTAGCGGCAAATATTTTTAAAAAATTTTGAACTACTTCATTTTCAGTTCTAATCGTTTCAGGAATGTTCCTACGGAGAAATTTTTTTGCTTTGTAGAGCATTTTTTAAATCATGAATTCAAAAATTCTATGTCTCAAGTTTTGAAAATGACCGAAAATTTCTGAAATATTTTTCTCTTTGCTAGAAGCACGTTGAAGATATGTCGAAGGCCTATTTTAAGAGTTTTCCAAAAATTTGGAAGCGGTAATCGGGTTTTAATTAAGAAAAATTACGCAAGTTCTTGAATACATGTGAAAATGAATAATGAAAATGAATCTACCATGAGGTTCGTTACAAATTAACTGAAATGAAAATGAAAGTCTTGTGGGTTCATTTTATATTTTGATAAGCTGTTAACATTGTCGTTCAGTCATACAACTTTTTGGAAATCTGACGAAACATAGCTCAAAAAAAATTTTTACCTTTAGCATAATATTGACGTAAATATCAAACCATATTTTTCTTCTCAATTGTTGAAATGCTAAATAGTAATTATTATCAATTCATAGTTTCTCAATGTGCTAAAAAGGACGGAAAAATCTGACTTTCACAGGACAAATATTGCAATGTTCAGAATGATATAAATAACATTATTGAAAAATCAACGGCTGTTTGTCAATGACTGATTTTCAAGGGAAATCGTCCGATAGCTTTCAGATTATTAGATCCTGTTTCCAACGCAACATTATCCACAAAGTCAATTTTTATCCTGTCGGCTGTACGTACTATCGTTATCAAAAGGTACTCATAGTTATAATCTGCTACATAGTTATACCTTGCACTGTTGCACATTTGTCTAATTTCGAGAGGTGAGAATTAACTACGTCGTTACGTGTCCGAAAGGTGCAGTTGAAAAAGTTTAAGAAGCTGTTAAAAAAGAGACACGTGGTTTGTAGCCACCTGCAATAAAAAGAGTACCGAATACGGTAATCGAAAGTAGTATAGCAAGAAGGTAACCCGAGATTCCATTTGCACGAATGTAAAATTGAACATACAGATCATTTTGTCACAAACCATAATCATCCATATCATATAAAAATATTTCACAAAGTACAGGCACGTGGCTTTGGAATTTAATATACATGTATCAGAAAAAGTAGAAGCCGGTTGCAAAATCTTTCAGAAGCTTAGTCTTCTGCGTTCAACGATTCTTTGCTCAACTTTGAGAAAAATTACCAGCACTAACTATTACCAACGATATGTTTTGGTTTGCAGAACTATGCAAAAAATCTGAGAAACATCAGAAACGTGCGCTCCACGTATTACTCAAACCTCGACTTAAAGTAATGAAATTTAAACATTTCTAAAATCTCGAAAGACTTAAACTGCTTTTAGTCAATTATATTGATTTCGGTTGCTAACTTTATGGACCTCACACGACTTCAAATCCCCTGCCTGTCAATCAGGTCCTGAACGGCAACTTGCAAAAATGTAAGACGGGTCACGCCATTCAGGCGCCGGGTTGCTGGTCGGTGCGTTGGACTCGGGTCCGGTTTCACCCGGACAAGGTTTTCGGCAGTTTCCCTTGTCTGTCGTGCAAATGCAGGTGTTTCTACCTACCACTGCCAACCCCCTGCTCTACTCTACTGTTAATTAAATGTATTGCAAATATAATTATAATAAATAAAGGATTATTATTATTATTAAAAAAACCGTCGATACAAATTTGATGTTTCTACTGACCAATGTACAATGTTTTGTAGAGTTCGGAATTTATAAATAAGGTTCGTGTGGATAAACATGATCAATACTCTTTGCCGCTGTTACTTCTGATCTCTAAGCGGGGTCAAAAATAATAGCACACCAGAAGCAGAACGAAGTACAATAACTTTATTTTCTTGGATCACCGCATATCATGGAAATATGTGATAATACTGGACTAACCACAAAACGATATGCAGTAAATAAATTGTAAATATCTTACGACATACGTGAGATATTTAGATTTTGGCAAAAAATGTTACGGCAAGCCCTGGTCTCCAATACATTCTGTTCAGACGTAAGAAAAATATTGAAAAAATACGTTCTGGGAATGTAGTTTCGCTATGTGTGTTGTATAGGCGGTCGAAATAGACGTTTTCATCGCCTGATTAATTTGTACATGAAGTGATTTGACGTCACAAGTCTATCACTGCTTTATCAGTGCCAACGCCGGATTTAGTCGGAGGGCAACCTAATCATCCGAGGTACCAAGGCCAACGAGTGCCGCGCGCTAGCACAGCACCTTGACCTAGGAATCAATCAGGTAAGTAATAATAACGCCACCACATAACAAGAAGAAAAACCTGAAAATTGGGCGATCGCCGATCTAAAGTGTGTAGCTGATAATAATTGCTATTTATCTCTTTCGTTTAAATTCACGATCGGGTGATTAGGGAAAAATCCTATAACCTCAGGATCCAAGATTTTTTCTGCGGTTCAAAGTTTTTAAGTTATTTAGCTGTCCTAGAAGTTTTGGGACACCCTGTATGAATTTAATTCAATACCACACAGATTATTTCATTTTTACAATTAATTTCATAAGATACCATAATTTTAGGCCCTGAATATAATAGGCGCCCTTTTCTTGGCTGAGAACACTGATTTTGTTCCCGCTTTGTGAGTAAAATGCTCGTTAATAATAAAAAATATAGGGCGCTGAAGAACATCTCGCCCGGGGCTCTCGGTTGACTGAGACGGCGCTGTTCGGCGCAGCTTTTATCTTGAACAAAACCTGTGTCTCATTAGTAGTTCATATATGGGAATGTACTACCGCAGCCGAAAAATGCCAATTCATAATTTCAGGCAGTAGGTATAATAATTTTCTGCAATGTTTCATGATATTGAGCAATATGACTACTCGACAAGCGTTCATAGAGGCTTATTGAAGTTATCGATATTTTTAAAGTGTTTGACGAGAGCTGTGCTGAATTTCTGATAGTCTGTTGATCATCTAAACCAAAGACGTTTCGTAATATCGAACGATGCGTGTGAAAAATTATCTGAAAACTTCCAAGTATACCCTGGTGAAAATTTTTACAGAAATTTTTTTATTATTTCGTACAAAATTGTAAATACGCATAGTTTTTCACAAAGAATTGTTAATCTTCTTTAAAAATTGTAGTGTCTTGTAGATTTTTTACTGAAAAAATACAAATTTACATGAAAATCTACAAGTTTTTATTAAAAACTATGCATATTTACAATTTTGTACGAAAATAATTTTGCACAAAATTGTACGGAATGTTCTAATTTCTCTGAAAATTTGAAGTAAATACTAGAAATCATTTTCCTCAGGATATATAGTCGGTGACAATTCACATACCCAATTTGTCAAAACATCTTTGAACCAGCAATTATTGAAAACTTTATGTGCAGGCCATTACATTTGATAGCCGAAAGTAACCGAAAATTAGGTAGTGTCGATTAGGTGACGTTTATAGATTTACACCACGTTGAGGATCGTAATTATGGTAATCCCCAAGTTTTTTAAATGATTTCTCGTAAATTGGAACTAAAAAATCTGTTTTGTAAAAATATTTTAAAACGAATGTCTGAGTGAGGAAATTCATTTTCAAATTCAAGTAGTCTCCTTTTCACTGGCAATATGAATAGCACAAAATAAATATAGTCCACCAATGATTGGAGTCGAGGCAGCAAATGTCTTTACGTTTAATATTGAAAATAATACCTACCTGTAACTATCCTGATTCTATGATATTTTAACCCGACAAAGTATAAAATGTGTCGGTATAAATCGACATGACTTTTCTGTTTGAGAAAAACTCGTAGCCTTCTAATTGAATTAGTGACGCAGCGATATTTTACACAATACAGTGCAGTCGACGGAATTGTTATTATTATTATACAGTATCTACTGTTGTAGCCTATAAGAAGGGGATTCTGTATTATGAGCAGTGTGGCTGACGAGCAGTATACCTAGCTATAATATATAAAACGAGCGCAGTAACTCAGGCCAGTCGTAGAATTGTCGTATGTTTAGTTGTACGAGTAAAAGGTGTTATTTTTAAATTTGCGATGGATCGGTGGGCAGGAAAAATCGCTCTTGTTACCGGAGCTAGTGCTGGAGTCGGCGCTGCCACGGTTGAGACTCTCGTTCGAGAGGGTCTCACTGTTGTCGGCATAGCCAGGCGAGTGGAGAAGATCGAAAAACTTGGTGAAAAGCTAAAGGACGCGAAAGGCAAGCTCTGGGCGAAAAAATGCGACGTCACCAAGGAAGAAGAAATCCTGGAAGTCGTCGAATGGATCAAGAAAACACTCGGAGGCATCGACATCCTCGTTAATAACGCTGGGATGGCTCATTTTGCATCAATTTCCGGTAAGCAGAACGCGGTTTTCATTACTGCAACTAGCTGAGACCATATTATGAAACTATGCAGTCGTCTATGAACAAATTTTCGAATCATCTAAAAGCGAACTGTCTCATTTTTTGATACAATTAAAGAGACTTGTGTTTCGTGATTTCAATCATTAGTTATTTTTGGTGAGAAAATCGGAATTAAATTTTTGAAAGTTATTTTTAATTAAATATTTCCACCCGTTATTGGCCGTTCTTGAAGAAATTGGAATTTTTAAGGAGCTTGTGAAATTCCCTATGTATTGCGAAAACATCATCCGACTACACTGACAAGGAAAGGTATTAATTAATTCTCGAGAAATTATATCAATTTATTAAGCTTAATTACTCGGAAACGGCTTGTCTGACAAAAATCTATAATCGGACCTTTTTTGTAGGGAATTTAATTTTATAAAGGGATAAGTAAACATAAATTTTTTCACTTCAATATTTCGACAGTTCTGACGTAAAACATCAAATTATTACTAAAAATCGAAAATAGCCATGATAGACCTCTTAAAGTTAATATTAAGGGCTTAAAATTTCATGAAATTTTTTTTTTGCCATACTGAATGATATTCTCAATATATTTTTCAAAAAAAAAATAGTCAATTTTTTTGGCCCAGTCTAGGTATCAAGCCCCCCCGATTTCGTTCATTTTAGAATATGCTATTCTTCATCGTAGAAAAAAATAGGGGATACATGTTTTTGCGTTTTTCGAAATAATATCACACAGAAGGTGAATTACCCCCATACACGCGCAACCCAAAACCCATCAAATTGCTACTATTTTGCTTTAGTTCATCTTATTTAATATTACAAAGCTCTTTTTAAGCAACAATTAAGGTACTTATTCGTTCAGATAACATTTGGTTGCATTAATGACAAAAACTATCCTCCCAAATTTTCGACCGCCTTCTTGCAGAGTTGATTTGGCGGTCGTGAAATCTTGTGGCGCCCGGTATTTCAAAGATTTGTGAGATCACTGGAATCGATTCTGACTTTGAAATTTTATATTCATCACATAATGGATAACACGAAAATACAGCAATGTGATATTGTTAGCTTTATAAACCGAATACAATTAATGAGGTAGACAGGGGCGTATTTTATTTTATTTTGCACGAAAATCTCAAAATCACGTGTCACGATCTATTATCTGTTCTTTCAAATGCAAATAATTGAATTAAAAAACATGCAATAGTTTTTTAGTTATAAATAATTCGTAATTTAAAACTTTTATAATTTTTTACCATTTAACCCCATCGTAATCGGACAGAATGCATTTTTCATTATTTGCCCTAAGAATTATCCTCCAATTGGTTTCATTCAAATATCTCAACATTTTCATGAGAAACTGGAAAACGACCACCGGGGATGTCCAACTTTGGGGGTTGATTTCACTCTTTTAAGCCGATTTTCCGCCGATAAAAAAAATACGGATCGCTTATATTTCGATTGAGAATAACATATCCTAAAAATGAAATGGCGGGGGGGACCTCGATACCTTTCCTTGTAAGAGAAGGAATGTCGGGTATTTGACCATTAAACGATAGTAGTAATTTTAACTGTAAAAATAGTTATTTTGTTTATTCTGTATAGTTCATTCGACCATTCTGCACAGTCAAGTTGACTATTTGAGACGTTCAAAAATATTGTTAATATCGACATAGTTGATCCAGCTATACGTTTCATTAAAATAATACATAGAATTATGAGTTCGACCGGACTTGAGGACTCTGGCGAAAATAATTTATACGTCAAACTACGAAAAATTGGCGGTCGTAGAAAATCTTAAAAGATTGTAGATAATCGTGAAAAGTCGATGAACAAATTTCTACGAACAATTATGAAACTTGCATGTTGAAAGTAGATTTGATTTTTTTCGTAGAATTTCGTAGAAAACCATGTAAATTAACGAACAATTATGAATATTTATGGCTTTCTACGAGAAGTAATGAAACTTCCATATTGGAAGTAGATTCAATTTTATTCGCAGAATTTCGTAGAAAACTACGAGTCTTAACGAAAAATTATGAATGCCTACAACTTTTTATGAAAGATGATTTCATTTTCGGACCAAAACATTACAAAGTTATCTGCGTAGAACCGCGTTGCAGTTTATAGAAAAATACTTTCTACTAATAATTATGAAAATTCACAATTTTCTGTGAAAACTAATTACAATTTCGGACCCAAGCCATCCGCTAGATGTCGCATCTCTCTCACAAGGAAACCTTATTGCAGACAACTTAAGTACCGAGCAAAATTTTGGTGTATTTCCGAAGATTGATCTTCTCATCTTTTGAGTACGATCTAGAAGAATTTAGAGAATCTGTCGTATATTTTTGATATCATCTTCTCTCAATTAGGTGAGTCTATTGATAAAAAAACTTAGCTAAAGATACAATAATCTATCAGAAATGATGAACTTTCACAGAAATTATGACCATGCACAGAATTATAGAGAAGTAAAAAAACTGCCATAAATTACGTAAAAGTCTGATAATCTCTGGAAAATTCCACGATGAAACTACGAAATTGTTCGAAATGAAGTAGAAAATCGTAGAAAAGTTTCGTAGTTTGGCGTAAAAAAATTTAACCAGGGGAAAGATGCTCCAAGTGCATTTGTACCATTTTCGCATCACGCGATTGGAACTTTTCCAGCTATCTGCAGCTACAATGATGCGCACAAGATGGCCCAGACGGACTTTAACTAGCACAAACGATTGTTTCACTGAAACAGGGCAGTTTCAAGTGTATAAAATCATGCTTAGTTCGAATTTATTAAATTTGGAACTTTTACCCTTTTTGCACAAGCCCTGTCAAATATGAGTTCAAGAATGGCATACTCGATATTCGGATGATTTGCAATTTCTATCTATCGAGGTCTGCATTCTATCATATGGTTCAAGTCAGCTGTTGTTAATCAACTGGCCCTGACTTACTGAGGCACAGTATTATTTTTGAACCCAATATCAAATCACCTTACAGACGGAGATACGGAGGGATTTCGGCGGATTTTGAACGTCAATGTCCTGGCAGTCGCTATCTTCACCAGGGAAGCTGTACGCTCCATGAAGGCGCGTCAAGTTGACGGTCACATAATCAACATCAATAGGTTGGTTTACTTTGTTCTCTGACACTTTGAGGTGAGACTTGGTTGTCCTTGGTTATCTTCTGGTTGACGATAAGTCGTTGACATTTTTTTACAGTGTTTTGGGTCATGGGGTTCCCGAAGTAAGCGACAAGTACAGTCTATACCCAAGTAGCAAATACGCGGTAACAGCAATGACGGAGGTCACGAGGAAAGAGTTGATCAAAGCCAACGCCAAAATCAAAATAACGGTAAGTGGGTAGAAGATGTACACAAAGAAGATTATGAAATATCTCAAAATCACTGAAACCTCGTCCAATCTTGTCAAAGCTTTGAAATCCTTCAGAATCATTTAAATCTTTCTAAAATCTCCAGCATCTTGTAAAATCGTTTGGAATTCAGTAAAACTTCGAGATCTCCGAAATTTTTGAGATTACACGGACTTGCTGAAATCCCTGAAACCTTAATTCTGCAATTAGTTGAAATCGAACCCTGGCGAAAATAATTTCTACATCAAACTACGAAAAATTACCGACTGTAGAAAATCGTAGAAAATAGTGGGAAATCTTAAAAAAGTGTAGAAGGTTGTAGATAATCGTGAAAAATAGTAGTATTTTTCATTAAAAAAATACAAATTTTTACGAAAAATTATTGAAAATGACATATTAGAAGTAGATTTAATTTTCTTCTTAGAATTTCGTAGAAAACTGCGCGGATTAATGAACAATTATGAATGTTTACGACTTCTTAAGAAAGATAATTTCAATTTCGGATCCAAACATTAGGAATTTTTGCCTTCGTAGAACCTCGTAGAAATTCATCGAAAAGTACAAACTCCACAAAAAGTTACGAATTTTCCCGAAAAATTATGAATATGGATAATTTTCTATGAAAACTAATTACAATTTTGGATCCAAACCATCCGCTGGATGTTGCACGTCTCTAACAAGGAAAACTTATTACAGACAAGATTACCGAGCAGAATTTGGATCTATATCCGAAGACTGATCGTGTCATGTTATAAGTACGATCTAGACGGATTTAAAGAATCTGTTGTATATTTTTGAACTCATCTTATCTCAATTAGGCAAGTATGAGGGGGAAAAAACTTGGCTAAAAATACAATGATGAACGAAAAATTATGAACTTTCGCAGGAATTATGACCATAGGATTACAGAGACGTGTAAAAAAACTACGATAAATTACGCAAACGTACACTAATCTACAGAAAACTACGGTTCTGTACGAATATCAAGACCAAAAAGTTCAATAAATTACGCCAATACGATAACCAATAAAAATTAAAATTTTTCACGAAAATCTACAATAATGTACAAAAAATATATGCATTTCTACGACAAATGAACTCAACGGGTTAGAGCAAATTACAGAAATCTACGATCATCTATGAAAGAGTACAATATTTTGCGGAAAAATTCGGTGCCAAAACTATGCACGTCACCGAATTACTCTAATTAATCGTGGAAATTTTTGTAGAAAAATCGTGAAATGAAATTCGTAGTTTGACGTGGAAATTATTTCCACCAGGGAAATCTATTTAGTCCCATAAAGTCCTAAAACCCATTAAAATCTTTTATAGAGCATCAGTCCTGGTCTTATCAGGACAGAATTTTTGGCTGTTGCCACCACCGAGGCAGTGGCTGAGGCGGTTTACAGTCAACGACCTATATTGGATCCAGAAGATGTAGCTAACGCCATCGTCTATGCATTAGGCACTCCACCGCATCTCCAAGTATGTACCGATAATAAGATTGCTAATTATTTTCGACTTGCCACTTTCTCAGTTTTCTTATGAAGTATTGTTTGAATGTCTCCATTGCAGTCCGTATGTATACATAATTATATCACACTCAAAGCTCTTATCTCTTAGGTATGTGAGCTGATATTACGCCCAGTTGGCGCATCATGAACGAATTTCCGGTGGTTATGAAACTGGAGCTGTGACGGCAGGATACTCGTACGGCACGATCGAATGCATTCGTTCCAACTTATAATTTTAACTCGAATTGACGGTCATCATGCGAGCTTATTATGCGAATACGCGGGTAAATCTATAAATTTGCAAGTCATTGAATACACCCATATAATTATATGTATTGTATGGATTTTGTATTAATAAAAATTTTCGAGAAAGGAAAAAACACAAGCGGATAAATTAGGCCAACTAATTCATTTGCTCATTAATGATATCAAAGATCTGAATTCTTATCATTGTCGATGAAAATGGACGAGTAACAGACATTAGCAAATACGTAAACCAGGTAGCATATTTGTCGAAATTTCGACTATCATTTGACTAAGCTTGGCCAGTATAATCTCAACAGATGTAAAATTTGACTTAGCGTTGGCAAAACGGTCACTATATCTGCCTAAGATGTGATAATGATGTCAATAAGTCAAAAGTCGAAGCTGTGCCAAACATACATCGACGAATATACTGAAAAATATCAAGTCAAGACAACGTCAAAACAAAAATTATACATCGTATAGAAATCGCCATAGTGAATGTAACAGGATACGAAAAAATATTTCACAGTTTTGCTTGACTACTTCTGACTACGAGTATATTGACCGTACATTGATAACATAGCGGACATTCGTGAACGCATGGTTGACATGTATGTACATACTTGGTGAACTCCTGGCTTGAAATGTATCCTCAAGGTCCCTAGATTATACAGGTCAAGACACGCGTGTCCAGTTTTTCTCACCATAACGTGAGCAAAAATTTCTATGCGCGTTCGCCCAAAAAATATCAAACTTACATTACCGCATTAAGCAGTTTTGACCAATTTTGCTCAATTTTTTGAGGTTTAGCTTTAATGAGTTGCGTCCTTAGTGCCCTGACGTTCACGAAATAAATAAAAACATGCATATATTTCGAGGTTAATCCATAGACTTATAAAGATAGACTGAGCGCTCCTATAAGAGGCACTGACAATTACATATAAAGGATAGAGATATACCGGGAGTACTGCTCTCTCTTTTCAATCGGCGTCATGGTGGGAGACAACGGAGCAGTGGAAGTGGAACAGCTATAGATATAGGCGCATAATTTCGCCTCATTCTCCTCTACCGCCTCGATCCCCGCCACAAATATCGTTGGAGAGAGAAAGAAGTGCTCCCGGCATATTTCTGTCCTTTAAATGTTTGCTTCAAGCGGCTCATAAGAGCGCTCAGTCTATCTTTATAAGTCTATGGGTTAATGTGAGTAAGAAGTTTCTTCTCTGCATGCACGATGTATGAGGAGACTCTAATGTGTTGATATGTTTACCCTTTTTGAATCTTTGCTTCCGATGCGAACCCCGTAAGACAAGCAATGCCGTCTATTGAATAATATGCGGATGTGCAAATCATTAATCTACGAGAGAATATTTGTTGAAAGAATGTAAATTCGAAAAATTGGTGATTTCGAAAAATTAACGACGGAGCCAGGAATCGAACCTGGCGTCTAGAGATGCATGACCGGAGCCATAGGGATGTACGTGGGGTAAGGCAAGGGTAGGGATGAAAATGTGCCACCGAAATTATATTTGAAATGAAGCATATAACCTAAAATTAGCGCGTGCGTCATACTCACGGTCTTACATACGCGTGAAACGCTGTTGCGTTTTTAAAAAAAAGGTGGTTAAACCATGTGTGGTACCGCGGTGTAAAAAAATATCGAAATTGGTTGACTAATAAAAACAACACCGTTTCTTCAAACAACATACGTTTATTTCATTTATTACCTTCGTAGATTTATTATTCGTACATACAGATGAAATTTATATTTTCTTTTCCTTCAAATGAACGAGATTGATATAGATGATTTGTTTACATTTTTTTCTAACATTTAAGTTATAGCCCCGCTTGGGGTTTAATCAAGCTTGGTGGTTTATTCGGTTAGGTCACCGCCTGAATTAATTCAAACGCAAGCGATACAAGAATTCCATAACTTGATAAGTAAATCATAAATTTCAATAATGACGGCTGTAAATAGGAAACGGAGACGATACTCTTTGCCTCTAGTCTCCATACATATATCATTCATAATAATTATATCATACTAATATTTATATTAACTACTTTCATTCATAACGATTCATTACTTGCAATAACAATAATAATATTATTATTAGGTTGGCGCTGCATTGCGCACGCGTCGATTATCCATCCCTCGATCAAAACGCCGACCTGGCGGCCACAAAGTGAGATAAATAACCGGCTATGAAATGAACCACCCCCATTACCTTCGTTACCAGACCTGTATGTAAGACCGTGGTTTACACCGTGTCATATTGTGCTCTACGTGAAAAGCATTCATTGTCATACGAAACTTTTGCCGCATTCTCACTAATTTTTTTGCCCACGCGTGTCTCGGGATGCTGTAACTCTCTACCGACAATTATCGCTGTCGCTTGCATCGACGATGCTAGCGACGTAGGGTGATTCTGTCACTTAGACGTAACGATATTCATCGATGCAAAACTACTCACAGGCGCATCGATAAATGTCGATAGATTTTCAGCAAATTTCACAACGTCGCAGATTATTTGTTAATGCAAACAAAATCTGTATCTTTGCCGTGATCTTTCCTCGCGTTGTATAAAAAAACTTTTCTCCGCCTAATTAAAAATGGAAAAGAATGGAACAGTGCAAGTATACTGAGCCCAAACAGTTCCAATGGTTTTAGCTACTTTGAGTACTATTAACTATATAAATTTTTCAATGCTCAACTAAACTGATTTGGAGAAAAGGCCTTATGTCCTCTGTTGGTCATCTATTAATGATTAGAATCACTCTATCCAATTAATTTCTAAAATTCAGAAATAATTTTTTAGGTTACTTTAACTGAGCCCTATTTCTCAGCATTGAAAGAATTGATTAAATACTATTACTTAATCAGCTCTTACGATATCTTATAAATCGACTTGTATATTTGGAAAGATATAGGGCGTGTTCGGAAATTGACTGAAAGTACTGTTAGTACTGAAAATGGTATAGTCCAAGTGACGTAGACTGTAGATTTTCAGTACTGACAGTACGGTCAGTCGATTTCCGAACACGCTTATAGAGGATTGAGTCAACGTAACCTTAAAAGTATGTTTTTGAATTTTATACAATTACTTGGATAATGAACACCGTTTTATAGAGAACGTTAAAACGATTATACTATTGTGCTGAAAAAAATGATTGCTTGTTAAAGTGGATCTTCATATTCACTTGCATAATGAGGTTTTCAATCCTTTTTAAATCTAAATACTATTTTGAAGGCTAGAGAAAAATTCACGCGCAACACATTGACACGTTGTTGCACCAAACTATCGTCCACTGTGTCACTGATTATCGTTACGCCTTAGCGAGACTTCCATATCCATCGCTAGCCGACCGACAATTATCGTAACCTAACGATTTGAACTAGCGACAAATATCGTCAACACCCGTATTCATAGTCTGACCTTATCTCAAGGATAAAGGACGCCTTGATGAAGGCTTTTTTGAATCTCAGAGGCGTCCTCGTTTCATAGTCACAACTTGGTTCCCCTTCCAGAAGGAAAACATATTTAGGGATATGTGATTCCTTATGGTGGTAAAACTGCTGATCGAAGCGCCACTTAGCTATATTTAAATCTAAATTAAACCATTGTCAAGTTGCGTCGGTGATGATAGTGTATAACCTCAAAGAAGTTAACCTGTGACTGGCTGTGATCCTGTGTCATACGGGTCATAAGTGCATAGACGCCAAGCGCAAGCGCAAGCGTTGGCTACATGAAATGAAACAGCCGATCGCAGTGCCGAAGGTTTCCTCAAGGAAGCACGAGACCTGCCTTGAAAGAAGGAGGCCAATAAGGCTCCTTGTTCTGTCGAGGAAGGTCTATGAAACGTGAAATGAGGAAGAAGGAATCCTTGTTCCTCAAGGAAGGACTATGAATACGGGTGTAAGTGCGTCGTACAGAATCACCACTAGCGACAATTGTCGATAGGAGGCGTTAACGATAGCGATAATCGTCGCTAGAGAGTTACGGAATCCCGCTACTGTATAATCTAGGGACCATGGTTATAGCCAAGGTTACAGCACCGTCGGAAATCTGTCGTTGCGTTGATGTCTATGGTTATCGAATAATTTCACCGAGTTTCAAACAGCGTTGCCAGATCAGGGGATTTCCCCCTAGATTTATGGGTTTTTTGGAAGCGTTAGGGGGCATTCAGGGGGAAAAAATGTTTGGGGTATTTCTTAGGGGAAGTCAAATTCCCGTTTTTTTTGGCAAATCGAGCAAGTGAGGTTGCCAGCCGTATGCCTAAACCCAAAATAACCCAACACAACTAGATACAACTCAACCCAAACCTGAACCCAACATAACCCAACCCAACCAGATACAACCCAACCCAAAACAATCCAACATCCAGCCGCTGGGTTGGCAAAATCGGCACCAGGGGGAGTTCACTCAATGCTTTTGAATGGGACCGAATTTGGCAGGCTGCAGGAGTACACTGTACCAACACAATATTGAAAAATTCGCAGTTACTATATTTCTATAGTTATTTCTTGCTAGAGTATAGTAACATGTCAGCATTACTTAGGATGTTAAGAGCGCCCTCTACCGAGTAATGTGATTGGAGAAAATTTAAGCGCAGAAGTTTAAATGAAAGAGAATATGATTTCAAAAATTGCAGTTGTAAATAGTTAAATAGCAAGAAAAGTCAGCTCCAAAAATAAATAATTTTAAATAAAAATAACAAATCAATAATAAATAGTAAATGACAAATAATGCTCGAAATCACAAAAAAATTCAAGATAACCAATGTTTACACATGTAATCGCAGTAACATAGGATACAAGAATGGCGGAATATTATTTTCCGGCTACACATGTGCACATTATTATTATTAGCAGTTCTACCACTCTAAAATATTCACTTCTAGTAGAATTTTGTTTTCGTAACTTGTCGCGCCTTACTCCTGCAGCCTGCCAAAATTGCTTGGAGTGGGGGTAAAGAGTGAACTCCCCCTGATCGGCACAATCCTCTGACGGAGTAAGGGTGGGGGTATTTAGGGGATTTTTAGGGGGAAATAGAAATCGCCTAGGGGGAAGCTACGTGAACCATCTGGCAACACTGGGTTCAAAACACCTCTTTGCTGGCTGTCTTTAGTGGTCTTTGGCTACCGTCAGTCAACGATACAATCAATGATAACCTCAATGCACGTATTAATCCGTGGGAATGAAATCTCACGACACGATAACTGATGAGTACTAATAGAATCTAAAGTTAGCGAAATTCAACAATTAATAACTGAAATTCAGATTGTATTTCGATAAATTGATATTAATTATATTTCAAGGATGAATTATCTTTTTATTATTTCTACGGCTAGTTGCGTTTTGGAACTCGTTATTCCAGCAATAGCTAAATTTGTGAGTTCACTTTTAATACCTTAGGTAATTGTTAATTGCAAATGGCTTTCCAAATTTTTTCTACACATGTAACATATAATGAATCAGTATTGAGTCAGGATTCACATTTCCTAATTTGTCAGTTAGGTTTTGCCACCAATGGTATTTACTTCGAGTATAGTTTTTTGTTTGCTTTTGCTAGTATAGATTTATTTACACATAGCGTAACGAAAGAATACTTTACATCTATTCAAATATTGAAAGAATAATAAGCATTTTTCTTCTCCCAACATCCGTGATAATCCAATTATAAATGAGGAATCTATCTCTCCTTTCACATTCATAATAGATGTACTTCAAAATTATTGTAAATTCAATATAAATGGGAAATTTACCACTAAAGAAGAAACTTATGCTCACACAAATAAGACCTTGAACATAAACATGCATTCTTAGTGTTGCGAGTACATCAAACTGCATTTTGTACATTGAGTACATCAAACGCAGTAATATAAGGCTGTTGATTTTCTCATTAACTCACCAAGCCAGTTTTAATACAGTATTGCGTGGAATTGTGTATCTATTTTCATTGTGTGTGGTGAATATAATTAGTCACTTCATACTTCCAACTTTGATGAGGATCCTTTCGGCGACAATATTCAAACAATAATTTTACTCTCAGCTCACAGATTGTATAACTAAAGAAGCTGAATCAGATCGACCGCTACACAGAGATTTAATTGAGCTCAATCGTCAAATGGAACAAATTTCAATGGTTGATGAATTTGCCAAGTATGCAAGGCTTCAGCGTCAGTGTAATAAGTTGGAAGCCAAATTATCCACCAGAGGTATGACTGAATCCACATCATGAATCTCGCACATCAAATATCTTGTTGAAGTTATGGTTGTCAGTTTTTGCGCACTATTCCCATTGGTAAACACAACTTATTCAGATTACAATATAGACATAGGCAAATGCAATGCTGGATAAAATATCTATTTCAAATTTATTTTGATTAAAAGAAATATCACGACACTGAACCTAGTTGAGTTACATTACAACTATTGCTTATAGCATATGAAACCACAGGATTATTCAAGGAACAAGGAATCAATGCTGGCGATGCTCTGTAGTTCTCGCTTTCATTATCGTCATTATGATAATATCTTGAAGTAGTTATTTCTTAGGGGTGTGCGAGTACTGAAATTCTTCGGGTTGGGTCGGGTAAAATGGATTACTTTTGGGTACTCGGAAATGTCAGATTACCTGAAAATTTCGGGTACCGGGAATCTCGAGTTACCCAAAAATCTCAGGTTATCCAAAAATCCCAAATTCGTCGAAAATCTGAAGGACAATTTCATAGCCGTCTGGAATTATGAGTTCTGGAGGATCTATTCTCATAAAATCAAACTATAGGCTCACCGAAAAATGTACTCTCCAATTCTTACACATCTGCTTCATTAGCACATCATTGTGAAATAATTTTATTATCGGCCAGTAGGGGTGTACGGGTACTGAAATTCTCTGTAAAATCGGATCTGGTAAAATGGATTAATTTCGGGTCAGGTACCCAAAAATTTTGGGATTGCTAGAAAACCCAACCTAATGTAAACCTGACCCGAACTTGAGTTCTAGTACCTAATTTTTTGGATACCCGCACACCCCTATTATTTATTATACTAGGTGACTCAGGACCATATCACCCTATAGGCTACCTATGTTTTCCAGATGAAAATCTCATGCTAAAACGTTTCTTACTTTCGTAGGGAAACTTGTTTGTTAATTACAGCTGTTTGAAATTGTCAAATCTAGTAGCATCTTATGACCCAGTACAGCTGCTAAGCGCATGACAATCTTTCAGCCCTGTTCTCAGCCCTCATCAGATGCTAGTGGATTGATTGACTGATTCCAACTGGCTGTAATTGAAAAACGATGAATTTCTTATCAGAAATAAAATCGTTTCAGTTACACATTTTCACCAAGAATACATGGATAGTCTACAGGGTCATAGTTTTGGGTCATCTTGTATACGATTACATTATATGTATATTTTGCAGTCCAGGCATTGACGATGTCGAGAATGAAGCTGAGACTATTTATTACATACACCATAAGAATATTGAATGCAAGTACTTAATGAAATTTGTAAATGAAGCAATCTCTATTAATACCTGCAATACTGATTGGTCAATATTTTCAGGGTATCATTGTTGCAATTTTGTTGTACCTTTACCGCTTGGAACCTATTGCTGTTCTACCAAAAGATGCATTATGGCCCCTACAAAATATCCTCAGTTGGCCGTGCCCCCTTGAAAATTCTGTTTCATTAACAATGTGGTTAGTGATATCAAGACTGGCAATTTCAAGCTTAAAATAGTTCCAGATTACACAAATTGTACCGGAGTTGGATCATAAAATGTAATCTTTGTTACAAATATTACCACCGACTACGTTACCTTATCCAATATTACATAGCATAATACTGTGACTACTGTGGTCATTTCTATGCATTTTTCATATACATCTATCTTTTTGAAATAAAGAAGTTATTCTGTACTACTTTGAATGCATGCATTGTAAAGCAATATACTTTTCCCAATTCTAAAAAGTTTTTCTGACTTTGCAAAAATGTTTGCTGAAATACATGAATTAATTCTAAAAAAAAAAAACTAACGAAAGTTATGATATAAAAACAATTTGATATGAAGAAATTCACTGTTATTAAATAAAATCTTGTATGGTTTTTACAGAAAATAGTGACAATTTTTTAGTTTGTATCATTTACTTTGCACTAGTTGTAGATCTTTCAGAAGCAATTTAATTCAACAATTTAATTCAAGTTTGTAACATAATATTGTTATCTCATTTTTTGAAAAACATTCAAACGGGCCAGTGGTTGATTCAAGTTGCTGATCTTTGTAAATTTCAAACATTATTTAGCTAGGATTATCCCTTACAATTAGTGATATTTAAGAATCTCAGTAATCGGAAAGCGTAACGTGCAGGACTCTGGGTTTTGGTAACAGAATTCTATTTATCGATCTCAGTATTTTGCAGTGCAGACAAATCTGTTAAGAACGCATCAATAGCAAAAAGATTGTGTATTTCATGGAAACATGAGGCAGAATACATAAATTTCACTGGCAATGAAACTACATTTTCATTAAATAATAATAATAATAATAATAATAATAATAATAATGATAAGTAATGTTTCTCGTATCATGATGGAAAGAAGATCCCTGTAAATATTGTATCGTTTAATTGTGAAAATGCAATAATAATGCACCATATAATACTGTATTGCATCAAATTGATAATGCACGTGAACACATGAATGTGCTATACGCCTATGCAATAACAGTACAACTAAAATTGTATTAAGACGATTGTAAGTAAAAATTTTGATAAAATAAAATGTTTTTTTCTTTTCTTTTTTGATTCATAAGTTTTTGGATTTTTTAGAACAATGGTTCGGTCCATTGATCAGAGTCATAGTTATGTATAGGTCTAATACCATATAACAATCCTTAACGTGTGCAAATAATGTTAGTTAGTATAAAAAAATCTATCAACTAATTTTATGTTTCAGATATACATTACAGGACCTGTGGTTATTATAATAATAGTAATAGTAATAATAAATGGGCAACACCCCTCATGGACAAATTTTTTTCAAATAGGAACGAAATAAATAAGAGATTGTGTCTCGCCATACATTCAAGAACACAAACTTAGCTTATTTCACTAATGTAAATCGAATAGAAAGTTATTATATTATCAAACAATCTTGTTCATTGTTCAGACGACACACCAAGTTTAGCAGCAAAAAAAATTATTTTTTTACAGATCTAAATTCCAAAATTCAGTTATTTTTTCTCTCGATTATCTTTCCTCTACTTTAAAAAGCGCGAATGAACTCTGTTATTTTTACAATATTAGAAATCAATGATCATCAAAGTGACATCTCAAATAGCGTATTACTATTAATATTATTATTATTATTATTATTATTGTTATTATCATCATCATCAAAATTGACCAAGATAGTGGTGAAGCTGATTCTAACGCTTGTACTGGGACAGCCAAAATCGATTTGAATACGAGCAAAGATAATTTTGGCGGATTCTCTAATGCATGATTTACCTAATAAAGTTGACACTTTTGACTTGCAAGATAGCCCTAAAGCAGAATTTCAGGTGAATGACAATTGAGATAACGTTTTTCATTGACCTTATTTCTTAAATAATGATACATATTAGTAAATTATCTTCAAGTGCAAGTTCACCAGTTGATCGAGACCTATTACATAGTAGTTATATTAAATAACGAGTCATTACCAAGGTATTAATATATTATACGTATGTTTAGCGAGTGTTGCATATGTCGACCGTGAACTGCTGATATCTTCTATTTAGGCAGTGAGTTGAATTTATTTCAACACTTTGGAAAAAATAAAAAATTACGAATCTAAGACTTGGAGGCAATTTGCAAATTAGTTTCAGGACTATAGAAATAGCGCCGACAATTACGATGACGACGATGATATAATATTAATCTGAAAACGATAAAGGTATGAAAAGATTATCTATTTCGTCAAAATATGATTAATCCACCTAACATTATAAAGAAATAGTGTTATTCGTAGCTGCTAAGTAACATTCAATAATCACAGTTCAACAAATAAGAGATACTGGCAGTTCGAAGGCCGTATCTATTAGTATATATCTATCAGAGATTCATCCTGAACCCTTGATTCAGGTGAATTGCTGGTTTACTGCCAAAGTACCTGCTCCCAGGCTAAGCATTAATAATTATTGTATGCACAAGAATAAACATTCTGTTAATTAAAGGTTGTTGCATAGAGGCATTACTAAATATTGAAGAAAGTTAAAAATAGACAGATGTACTAGTTCGAAGCAAATTTTTAATTATTGAAAGCAAAAATTGACAGTAAACCAACCAGATAACAATCCTTATATTCATACAACATCAATTATTTAACCCCTATCGATTAAATTTAGGCATGTTGAATACACGAAAGAAAAAAATATATGTATGATCTGATGTTAAAAACTTCAAAACATTTATTGTTATATCTGAAATACGTGGCAGGTATGATTATAGTATATTATGAAGAGTGCGGTGCAAAATGTTTTTGTTTTAGGTGTGAGTGAAGAAAAAAATTGAATAATAATTAGTTGAGCCTCGGGTAAATAATGGAAATCTCACACTCTTCATTAATTCCAATATCCCTAGGCGTTATATATCATGTCATGTAAGGGTCAGTATTTTTTGTCAACATCCGATATTGGGTGTTCTAGTTATAAACGAAGTAATAGACCTTTCCAACCAACAATATTTCACACAGTGTATAGGTTATTTATGAAGATTACAAGACTTTGTCTCCTACTCTCCATTTAAAACAAATGTTCATTCAATTGTAAATTATGTATAGATAGTTTATGGAAGGCGCAAGCATTGCATGGGTTTTTCATTTTTATGACTTACAGTTTTTTCATGCAGTTCTTCTTGAAATAAAATAAAGTTGACAAATGCAGCTAAATTTGAAATAATTGAAATTGATTATTAAAAAACTATATTATTGTTCATTTTTAGCAGCAAGTGTTATTTGAATTCATTGGAATTTCGTTATGCACTGTTTTGAAATCAAATGCATCGCATGTTTCTGATTTCTGATTCGTGAATTAGTTTTTTTTCTATTACATAGACTGCAGGCTCGTTTGGAAGTTGTATTAATCACATCAAGATATGACATAGATTGCAAAGAAAAAGAGCCACTTTTATAACAATAATAGATGTCTCTATTCAATAGCACTAGTAATAATAATAGTTAATTAACTATCATTGAGCAAAAAAAGATCGAGAAATAGACGTTAATTTAAAAAATATAAATACTGATTCGTATCATGTTGTAAAATAATCTAAGCAGTTGAATGAGGCCATAATTGTACAAGATACTCTAGTCCCATTTTGTATCGCAGAAGTCCAGTAGATGAAAGTAAAGATGATTGAAGGACAACATACACATTCCACAAATTCGTTCGTAAGAGCAGACACTGATAAAAACCAGATCTATCTGCTTAAACAGAATGATGGAGAACTCTTGTGATGATGCTCTTCTAGAGGTAGTGCTAAACTTTACAGAGGCAGTGCAAATGATAGAACCTGACTCTATCTCTGAGCCAGAAGCAATTCTTCCTCAACTAAATAACAAGGACTTCATCAGGATATTCTGAAGAGAACCATCAATCCTATTAAGATTATTAAGCATCCTTGTGAAAAAAAAAAATTACTTGGAATCAAAAAGTTGGATGTCAGATGATTATAAAGGAGGATCCTATTGTGATAAATTACGAGAAAATTAGCCAAGCGAACATTTGATCAAAATATTATCATTTCTGGTGTCAGATCTAAAGACATCATGGCAAGACCTGAGAAAATGTACACCACTCCAATAAGAGAGAATGGATTACGCACATGTGTTATGCTTCCGGTAACTTTTAAGAAACAGATCGGAGGGATGATTTCTAATGAGGAAACACAAGTCGAAGAAAAGAAACACGTAGTAGATTTTGAGCTTAATGTAGATCAGTATCTATCAATCTTTGAAAGAGATTTCACTTATGTTTCATCAGTTCTCAAGACAAACAAAGATGTCATAAGGTTTGAAGGAGATAGTTGAAGAACTATTAGCTGAAGCTGAGAACGTACATATTGTAATTGCTAATATGTGAGATAGTGCAAGCATTTCATTACACTACGGATAAAAGAAGATCCTTCCTTACATAAGATTCTCGCTCAGCTCAATAAAGCATCGGAAGTCATAATAGAACACATCATCCAAAGTGAGCAACCATAACTGTAACAGTTCAATAAGATGCCTTCCTAGGCCATGTTT
Source organism: Neodiprion fabricii (assembly GCF_021155785.1). Lineage (NCBI taxonomy): Eukaryota > Metazoa > Arthropoda > Insecta > Hymenoptera > Diprionidae > Neodiprion > Neodiprion fabricii. The sequence continues at coordinate 23,742,328 of NC_060240.1, forward strand.
CGAAGTATCCGTCAGTCAGTGATCGACAATTAGTTTACAGACCATTTAGTTTATGAGCCCATACACACGTCACATAGCTCGTATAGAAAGATTTTGAGACTACTTTTAAGGTCAGTTTCATATGAAGAGTAGTAAAAAAAAACATTTGGTGATACAACTCCTGAGAAGCTTATGTAGCAACCGTAAAGTCAACATTTGACAAAATATGAGAAAGAAGTTGAATTGCAAGAGTTTTGTTAATATTAGCTAATTAGAAAGACAAAATATGTTCTTAGAGTTTGAGAGTATTATAAAATAATTCGTACATTCTTATGAAAAGGAAAATACGCAACAGATTTAAAAACTATAAACGAAATTGTCGAATGTGAATTCTTCCCGTATTCAATAATGATGTGTGTTACTTAGTAAAAACATGATCGAAGTAAAACTTTTCAATCCGAAATACGAGACTTTTGCGACATGATCTTTCAAAAAAATTTCAATATATCAATAAAAACTCATGTTACTGATCACCTACATTTGGTGATATTTTGAGCTTGAGATACACATACTTGCTAATTTGTGCTGTGATTTAGCTATTGAAAAAAAATTGTAATGATATCAATAACTTGAAGATTCTACCTTTCCTTTTACGATTTTAAAAACATTTTTGTACCTCTTCCAATGATTTATACTAGTTCAACTGAAAGACATGACGTTCACATGAGTTTTTGTAAAGAATTGTAATACCTTGTTTTTAAGATCTGTTGTTCATCCGCTTATTTCCCATGTACCGTACAACATTCAAAAATTGAAAAAAAAAAAATACAATGCTGAGCTGTGCACGTTCCCTAATATATAAAAATGAATAACCGGTTTGGTATATTAGGATTGTTCAAATTATGCTTTAGAGATATCCATCGGCGAGCCAGCAGATGTGTTTGTTGCTGGACACGGAATTGGAGTGCCACCAGTGTTTATAATTGTTGGCGGTATTGCTGGTTTTACGAAACGATCTGATGTGCGTCTACCAGTTGGTGCAACAATATGACCCTAGAATTGATTATCCACTTATTTATATGTCATTCACTTCTAATGACTTATTTTAAAAATTCATCTGGAAACATAAGCCCGACTACGTTGAACAGTACATTATTGAAATGGAGGAACGATCTTCGCTATTTGTTCAAAGTTTTTCAGAGGTTTATTTACAGTTCAGAAACAACACAATATTCAAACGAGGTATTAAAAAATAAATATAAATTAAAATACTGAATATGAAAAAGAAATATACTCAAATGTCATTAATATTATGAAAATATTGCAACCATATCGGTTTAACCTGGAAGTTGCAAATTGAGTCATTTTTGTCCATGCAATGAAACATATTCTTTGCATTTCCCTCTGGAAATTGTGAAAGACAAGTATATGAATTTATCCCTCAGTAAATAATTCAAATTATAAGTTTAAAATTTTTCAGATTTATTTGAGTAACGACCCAGTGTGCAGTTTGTTTTATGAAAAACATATTGTGTAATTTTAGGGTCAATTCCGATAAAATTTCACTTACCCCAGATGGTGGAGATGAACTGGCAAATGGCAATACAGTGGGCTGGCCACAAGCGTAACATCGATTTGCATTGAAACTGTCACGTGAGGTTGATCCCACTATATTGATACCTACAAAGTTTGTATTGTGAGAAAAAACAAATTGAAATTAAATGATCACCAGGACTTGACAAAAAGTCTGATGTCATGGGATAATGCAAGATTAATCATGAAATGCAACTACAGTGCACTCTCTCGATAGTACTGCTACGGTACAAGAGGGGAAGTGATTTTCTGCGAATCTGAGCCCCCCTACCAGTCACCCACGACCGTGCAAGACGTTGCGTTGCTGCGTGGCACTATTGAGAATTGTGCTTAACAGAAAAGCTTGGGCTAGGCAGTGGGGGACAGCAACCGAGCCTGAAAGCGAGGAAGCAGCACCATAAAGAACCTGCACTGTGATGAGACAAAAATTGGCTTGATTTTCAATTTAATAGAATAATGAAGGGGTGTTTCAAGGAATCAACGTGGCAACAACATTCGAAATGATTTAGTAATATCTGAAATCACACTGAAGTCAGTAGTAATCATTGGTAGTTATGAGAAAACTGAAATTGATAATGAAAAAAAAATATAGGACTCTTGTTCAAGACAATCTATTGCAAAACATTAACACCTGAATCAAGCTGCGTGATGAAGTAACCAAAGGTTAGTAAAACTTTTGAGTTTTCCTCCACGTTTATTGGTAACATAGTTTTCTCGCAGCGCACTCTCGAAATAGAAAAGCAAAGAATTTTCTATTGCTTGTTATTATTATAATTAATGGTACCATTCTTACTAGCACTGAAGTATAATAATACTGGAACACTTCCCGTAACGCAGCGTTGCCCGGGAGAGTGCCGCCGCGAAGAATAGAAAATTGGGAGGATTCTGTCTTTTACAGATACTTGTTTTTTATTGGCATAGAAATAGATAGAGTAGGGGGGGATTCCATCTCTTTTTCACTAATGGGGAGCATATTACTATCTTTGTTCAACCTTTACGGCATATACGTGATAGTGGGGATACACTGGGGACACGTTTTTTGTACACGGTGCATGTTTCAGTACTATTATACTTCAGTGCTTACTAGTCAATTTTATCTTGAACATTTATTTTTGTTACTGTGGTAAAAGAATGTCATAAGTTCTCAAATAAGAAAGTGGAAGGGGAAACTTGTGTCAGCCGACTGTTAGAAATCATGAGAAATCATTTAATCGAAGTAAAATTTATTCGACAAGCAATCTCGGATCATCACTCCATAAAATGTAAGTAATCATGAAATATGAAATCATAGTGTTACTTTTTTCGCAGTGAATCACCCCTAGGGAATAATGATGCCGAAAGAAGATCTAACCGGCTTAAAGATAAATGGGCCTCACCATCTGAATAAAAAGTTGAGAGGGAACAAAAAAAAACCGTTCGAAACATCTTTAGGAATGTTATTTACGCCAATGATAGTGAACACAATGAAACAATATCCTTACGATGTAAAGAAATGAATCTGAGAAAATTTGAATAACGCAAGCTAAGTTATGAACAATTTGGCAAAAAGTTTTATTATTAGAATGTTCGAAATGCTTGAACTCCATAGACTTGATCCGATTCTATTGTTTTAGGTTCATTTTGCTCACTGACTGGATTTCCTTAAATTGTCTAAAAAGCATTCAAGAGATCTTACATTACACTATATTTATACCGCGCAACGGTAACTGGTGACATATATCTATCCTGCCATACTTTTACAAATTTATTTTTTACACCTGCTGGGAAAGTTTGGTATTCAAAGACCGTGGAGTGTGAGTAGAGTCCCAGTTTCGAACAGTGCGGTGTGACGATACTCATGCATCCATGAAATGCTTAATTTTGAATGCTAGTATTTTCTTTGTCAAATGCGCACTTTTAATAATTCAATTTTATATACTTTATTGTTGATCATAGGTTACCTAACCACAATTTTCTCTGTTGTCAGTGTCTCCTTCGATACTTCACTAATTAAGCTTTCCTTTAGAGATGTCGCAAAAAATAGTGTGTGTCATACATGCCAATAGGCGATATCTGACTTGTGTGATTATAGCAATTGTTGTGGCTTGTACTGAAAACTTCGTATGACGGAAATTGCTCGCTTTTCACACTCGTAACAGAATATACTATTTATCCACTCTGGAAATGACTGGTGTAAATTTTTTTCAGGAAATCTTTGGAGATCTTTACAGTGACGAAAGTAAGCCCAGACATGAGAATCAGATTAAAAATACTTGTTCTATTTTCACGTGGATTAAGGATTCTATTACGTAGTAGGAATGTTGTTTTATTTGTATTCACTATCATTAACACAATAATATTGCTGAAGCTTTTTAAACTTATTTTTCGTTTTTTGGCTAAATTTGACACAGGAGGTAGGGTTTATTGATCCAGAACTGTTAGTGGTTAACAATGATGTACTCTGAATTTTTGTGGTTGATTAAAGTATTCCAATAGCAAACAAAATTATAGATCAATGCTATATTCAACCATAAATTCGCTATTTTCTACACTTGAATAGATAATTAGGTTCCATTCCAGGAATCAAACTTGACCGATCGGAATTTCAGGTACATTTACGGGGAATTAGATTTTTTTTTTTAACTTTTACCTGGGCTCAGAGGTCGAGAAGAGCTTGGTGAAGGATTGTAGGGAATTGGACTAGAAACTGTGCGATTCCTGATGTTTCCTCCAGACATCACTATCTCATTATAATGTCGTTCTTCTTCCATCTCAAGACTGTAATAAATAAAACATGTAATTTCTTTTTACGGGATTTCGATTTTTTCTCTTGGCCCCAGAAATGATTTTTCAGCTCATAATTATATTTTTTAGTGCAAAAGTGGTATTTAAAGGAACAGAATGAATTAAAATAGGTAATTTTGATTAAATAGATAGATAACAGTCTTTTTATCTTGAGTTTTTGAAAAATCTTCTTTATATTTATGAGCAATTAATGACTCGTCACTTGAGCACAATGTTGAACTTGTTGTCAAGTGGTATACAGACAATGAACTACGTATGCCAGTATAAACATTAGTGTATCGAAAAAAAATAATATACTCAGATTTGATGTTTCATGAAGGTGCAACAATTCGGAGAGCACCGCGCAGTATCTGTTTTTTGTAAGCTTTACCAAAGAATCGAATAAGTCAAATTTGGAGAAGGTAGGAAACTATACAATACCGAAGCAAAATGACAGCAGTGTGAATGGGTGCATTTCAGAGCTAATGACATTGACCTTCAAGATATGTATATAAATTTCACTTTCCTCACGATAATGCGAAATTTTTCATTTGTAAAAATATTTAAATGGATTTTGCACCATAATCTACATGACCTGAAATTCTGAAAATATACAAACGTGTTCCTCATTTAATATCCAATAAAACCTGAAATTTTGATTGTGGAGAAACAATGAGTATATGTAAAACATAAGGAAATCTTGTTTATTTATTAACTTTAAAATGAACTCTATGTGGACCCTCTATGATAAATAGGTCTAGCAATGTAAGTGTTTATTGATCACCATGCGCGGCCATTCTGCAGATTTCTTTAAGTGTTCGTTAGCCACCTATATTTTCACTCAAGCTATTGGCCAGTTAGGAACAATTTTTCTTAGCCTGTTTTTTACCCACTTAGGAGTGAGTAAATTCTAAAAAAAATTGAAGTAAGGAGTTTGAGGTTTATTTTTGATATTCCGATAGTCAGAATAATAAAATATTTTAGGGGCCTGAGGCCACGTTCATGCACCACTCTCAAGATACGGAGGAAGGAAAAAGCACGAGTTGAAGAATTTGTCCTAGGTGACCAACGGAGGGTTTAATTCACGACTGCATATAATTACGAAAATGGGGCAATTCTCTCTGTTTAAAGACACGAACTTTCATAGAATTAGGAAACAGAACCGTTTCGAGGGTGTGAGGTTTGACATAGAATTACACATATGTAGCTCTATGAGTGTTTGCTTTGAATTTCATAAGCACATGAATCTATAAAATATTCAATGGCATCGACTACAATAAATCAAATATTTACCTTGACTCTGACTCAGAAAGATGTCTGCACAGCGCTTCACGTCTTTCAACTTCCAACTGCAGTTTCCTCTGAAGCCTTAAATTCTCTTCGCGAACTTGTTTTTCTTCATTCACATAACGCTTCATCTTTTCAGTATCTGTTGGTTAAGAATGTGGACATGAGCATCACGAATTCTATTGACACGTAAGAGTGTATAATAATTTCTTTTTGAAAAGTGAAAGTAGTGATGGTTAATTTTAAAAAGTCACTAACTGTGGGTGTGCTATTGCACGTGAGAAAAAAGAGAACATTATGTAACATTGTTTTACAATCATTTTTACAGAGTGCAAACTATACCTTGAAATTAACCCTTATAACTACACCCCTCCTGCGTATAATCTTTTGTCGTATAGCGTCTCAGATATGAGACACCTTTTTTGAATCAGTTAATCAAGATTTATATTCAATTTTTGACTTCTAAAATGATGTTAATGTTGTATAAGGGATTAAAATGATTTTGCAAATATAGTCAGTGCTATAAATAAAGTGTTGTAAATGCCTGATTTTACAGATTGAATGGAATTGTGGAAAGGTCATGGGGATTAGAAAAGTGGAACTCTTGATCTTGGGTGTTCAGGATCGCTAAAAATGAATCCGACATCAAAATGTAAAAATTCAAGATGGCAGATCTAATATGGCGGACTGAATACATAAAAATTGATTCTCTTAGCCAGCCCCCTGTCACTCCGTGTTTCAGAAAACGAGTCTATCTTGTCACACTCGGCAGAGAGCGCTAGTAGTACAGTTGCACGGTTTGCGCGATTACCTTTACGGCCTTTACAGAGTGCCTTTACGGCCTTTACAGAGTGCAACCCGTGCAACTGCACTACTAGCGCCTTCAATAAGAACTAAAATTATGTGACATACTAGGTTACTCTTTTTACTTGTTCGCTCGATCTAGTTGCAGGGGGCTGCTCTTAGCTTATATTAGATCTGCCATTTTGAAGTTTGAAAATTTCTCAGATTCGACCCTATTTTTGAAATGAGTGACCTTAAGAATTTTTATACAGGGTGAGTTTTTTACCTTGAGACATCGAAATATCTCAAGAAATACGCATTGTACCAAGCAATGTTCATAACAAAAACTGTTCGATATTGAGAAGGAAAACTAACCCCGTAAAATTCAACCCCCCACTCCAACCCCTAAGAGCGTGAGGGGTAGTAATTTCGAAATCTTAAATGGAAACCCTTAATTTTTATTGCAGATTCATATTTTTCATGTGGAACTCACAAGTTTTATTGAAATTTTTTTTTCGATCCAATACAGATGGCGCTGTAATTGCAAAAAATCAAATTTTTCATTATTCCAAGACATGCGCTTTAAATTGAAGATGAGGAAGTATGTGTTGAACGTTTTCAGGGATACAATTCGAAAACTATTGGTTTGCTTGTTTTAAGTGATCTTTTACATCAAGTACTCAAAATGGTGACCTTCCACTTCAATGCATTTGTTGATCCGCGCTTTGAATGTTTGTACACAACTGAGAAGTGTCTCCGGTGTTATTTGTGCAAAAGCATTTCTGATGCGCTGAATCATGTTCTCACGAGTCTTTGGCACTTCTTGATAAACTTCACTCTTTTTCAATTCTTCGTACTTCTGCATCTTTGATTTAATGCGCATGTCTTGGAATAATGAAAAATTTGATTTTTTGCAATTACAGCGACGTCTGTAATGGATCGAAACAAAAATTTCCAATAAAACTTGTATATTTTCGTATGAAAAATTTGAATCTGCAATAAAAAATAGGGGTTTTCATTTAAGATGTCGAAGTTACTGTCCCTCAGACTGTGAGGAAAAATGTATTCTTCAAAGGGATAACACTGGTGTCACTCCGGGGTTGCTGGAGACCCCACATCAAAAATTATAGTGCAGAAACGGATTTAAGGATTTAAGGCGGTCCTCTAGTTTCTCGGGTCGAAAAAATCGATTTTTTTTTTTTTTTCATAAATCACATCTACAACATGTGTAGAAAATGTGTGCCAAAGGATTTTCCGATATTCGAAGTGGTTCACAAGTTATGGCCCTGGAACGGAGCAGGAGCGCGCGCCGGGCTGCTCCGAAAGCCGAGCGGCGCTGACCATTGGATTGATATCCCCAAATCTAACTGCTACCTGAACCTTTTGTGAATTAGGCCCGAGTAAAGGGGAGCCGAGACCGTTGACAGACGCTTTTGAATATTGACTAAGACGCCGTGAAGTTTTAGTTCAGTCTTGCTGTGGCAGTTGCGAAGCGTACTATATTTTCTCTTGCGAGTCGCACGTAGCTGATTTTTTCGATCGACCTAAAAAGCGAAAATTCGCAGGCAACCGACACACTTTTGAACAAGACAAGTCGTTTACATCGGCGTCAGCGACGAAACTTCGTCAAAATAAAAATTTTGAAGTGAACGTTGAACAGACTGTTTTGTATTGTATTTTGAATTTTGTAAGTGTATTTTCAACCATTTCTTCGGCTGTTATTTGTAAAGAGTGCAAAAGTACGGTGACTTTCCATCAACGTGATATACGAGGACTGGGCTTTAAAATTTCTATGGCGTGCAAGTGTGAGAAAGAAAAAGAAATAGATTCATGCCCAAAAATCTGGACTTTTGCTCCGAAGCACCTCCATTCTGGGCCAAAAGTGGTTGAAATCGCCACGTTTCTCGCTGTCATAATCTTCAACGAAGGATTCGAAGCTATCCTGAAGACCTTGGAAACCATGGGAGTGAAAATCGGCCCACAAGCTAAAGGATATGTTCAACAGCGTGATAGCTCTCGGATCGACCGTTCAGAAAGGCGCACGAGCGATGTTGTAGAACAGGCCCGAATCGCGAAAAGAGAAGACAGAGCAGCTCTGCGTGACCTCCAAGAAGAAGAGGAAGGCCTATTGTATGGTCCAGGCATAGCAGATTGACGGTGAGATGGAATTTTTAGTATAAATCACATGCGCGAACTTTCAAACGCGTTTTTCTCGAAACACCATTTTTCGAAACGGTAACCACGATATTTCAGAAACTATTGCACCGATCTTGTTCAAATTTATACAGCATCTTTAATATGTTATAAGCCAGCGATTGAACTAGAATTATCATGATTGCTTCGATAGTTTTTTTCGTACGAGCGAAAAACCTAAGAAAAAATGAGTAAAAAATAGAATGTAATTTTCAAAAGTGTATAAAAATGTCAATTTTTGTAATTTAAAATTCATTCTAGTTCAATCGCTAGTCTTGAATATGAAGATTAAAATGCCGTTTGGTTTTTTGATTTCAGATAAGCAGAACAGCCGCAATCTTGGTTACCGTCAAGCACCTCTTCTACTTGATGTCTTCCTGTCGGCCACTATAGCTGCTATTCTATTATATATTTTGACTTCAAAAAATTTGTAAAGCTCATTTAAATGTTGATAAAGATTATGCAAAAACAATGAGATTGATTATTTCGATGCTTTGCCCGTAAAAAATTGTTGAAAAAGCCATAAAAAAACAGCCGAGAAACTAGAGGACCGCCTTAAATAACTTGAAATATTGTTGGGATACTCTTTAACTATTATATTTCATGGTCAATTAGTTGTTATTAAAAAAAAAAATCCGAAAACAAAGAAAAATACTGGAAAAAGGATCATTCTACTCAAAAAATCATTACTAAATGAATTTTCAATATCTTCAGCTGAAAATTGACTGAGTAACTCAAGAGACAGGCACTTACATCAAAAAATATGGAGATACTGCACCACGAGAAAAAGGTGCTTATTTGAGTAAGTGAAGTTTAATTTTTGGAAAAAGAATGAATTAACGATATTTATTATATTTCATGACTTATCTCAGATCAAATTAGATTATGACCTGTGATATAGAACAGTGAACATGCCGGGGGATCATTTAGACGTTGGTGTGCAGTATAAGGTTTAACAGGCTGGCAATACGCTACTTCAAATTCGACGTCTGGAACTTGTTTTTGACCTATTGCAGTAAAATATTCAGTTTTTACTAATTTTTTCCTATAAGGTCCAAATAATATCAAGGAGCTTCACATAAGTAAATTCAAAAACTGTGCTCCTTTAATTCTCAGTAAAATTTGAAATTATATTTTGAAAATTTAATATTGTGAAAAACGATTATATATTGAATTTGAACAATGACTGACTGAGAGCAAATCCAGATTTTGGGAAATTATGTCGTATTCTTTTTAGGAAACTTTTTTTATTGATTGCGTTATCTGTGTACGGGATCTAAAAATGACTGATTAAGGAATTTTAATAAGAGTGAAAAATTGATGCAATATGAGCAATTGTATCAAATTTTTGGTAATATGGTTTATTTTACTTCATCTTGTACCACAGCAAAGGCACACTGAAAAAAATGGTGAAGCTCTCTATTATTTTTCAAGATTTAAAAAAAGTTCAACAAGATAAAAATACTTTCATTGATCCCACCTGTTCGATTTTGAAATTTAATATTAAATGCTTTCAGAATTCTCAAAAAATACGAAAAAAATAAGGAAAGTGACTCGCTATCAGCTGTAATATTAAAGCTTTAAAGTTAACTGTGAATACCTTATTAATGTAAGCAAGAGAGCTTTCATGCAAAAGCAAAAATGAGCCACTTACGTTCTTGCTGTGATATTAGAAGCGTGTGTCTTAGTCTAGCAACTTCACTTCTCAAAGTTTGAATATGTGTACTCAAGTTGGTAGCAGTGTCACCGTTGTTGATATCCCTAGGTGAAGTTGGGTCCGATACAGGCTGATCTAATTTAATTTGTAGCATTCTCTTTTCGGCTTCAAGCTTGTCCATTCGTTTCCATAATTTGTTAACTAAGGCTTCTTGTTCCTGTTCCAATGTATTTTCCAATTCAACTTTTTCCCTACGCAGTTGTTCCAAATTACTCTGCTTGGCCAGAGTTTCAGCTTCAAGTTTTTCTATTTTGCGCATTAGTTTGTTCACCAGGCATTCTTGCTCTTGTTCCAATGTTTGCTCAAGACGGCACTTTTCTTGGCGCAGCTGATTCAACTTCCGAGACAGATCGTTTGTCAGACATTCTTCTTCCTGCTCATAGTGATGGGCCAATGTTTCTTTCTCCTTCTTCAAGGCCTGTATCTTCTTCAATAATGTATTGCTAATAAATTCTTCCTCTTGTTCAGCTTTGGCTTGCTAAAATCACAAAGACCCATTATGGTCAGAATTAATCGCATTTCAAGAACTTGTGATGGTGGGTAGCGACAGTTTTGCTCAAACAAAATTCCCTAACTGACTTTTCTTATAAGAAAATTCAGAATTCCCTGATCTTTTTCCATAAAACTTTGGTAATGTTGGGTGGCTTTGATGACTAAAGGCTCTAGAAATTTTCACCTTCAGTATACAAATTTTAATTCGAAAACACATAGTATTGCTTTGTTCCACAGAAATGATTAAAATTAAACAATGCCATTTCCAAAAGTTAGCTTAGCTAAATTTAGGGAGCATAGTTGAAGTTTGAAAATATTAAAAAAAAAAAAAAAAAAATTACGTCGTTCTACTTAAATATAACAATCCAAGCGGAGACAGACAGAATCTGTTGTCGCAGCAATCTCAGACACAGGTAGGCCATGGTTATCAAAATCAAACAACATCAATGTGCACTGACAATGATGACTTTTAGGTTTCCTAAGTACGGAAAATAATAAACATGCTGAAAATATCCATTCTATAAACTTGATAAACCTGAGAGGCTCACAATTAGGCTCAAATTCCGACTATGACAAAAAAAGAAAAAGAAAAAAGGTGGATAACGATAGGCCAGTACAACTCATTACCAGTCAGCTGAGACTTAAATTTTTAGAAAAAAAAACAACAATAAATACAAACTTCAGAAAAACTGGTAAACAAGGAAAATGAATCATCCTATTAATTCTGAAAAAACTGCTCAATGTGGAATATTTTGTTAAGTTTGAACATGGAATTGTGATGCGAAAAACCTAGATTACCTATCTAGACCTTTACTACCCAAACGATGACTTACTTTAGCCAAACGTTTTATTATTCGGAGAACGAATAAAAAAAAAAAAAAAGAATCTATTAATCAAATAAAGCAAGTCACGTTTTGGATAAGGGAGCGTTTGAGAAATAAAGGCTCAGATAAGAAAGTTTCTACTGTATTTTCCTAACTTTTGTCACTCTCTGTCTTCGCTGTCGACTGAAGATTTATAGGGACAGCTAGTCATGGGTATTTTTTGGCCTATAAAAATAGTTGTATATATAGTACAAATTTCACTGGCTCTCTTATGAGGCTTAAAATGTTAACAGAGTCAGTAAGGGTAGGAAATTTCTGTACCGAAGCTTCCCTCACCGTTCCTCACCCACATGTGCCAAGCTTCAAAATAACCCATTTAGCTCGCTGTCTTTAGCAATCTTCAGTCAGCGTCTCCATTGAATAACATCCTAGCAAAAGGGTGAGATTTATAAATTTCGCAATTTATCTTTAGGCTTGATAAATCACAATATGTTCAATTATATTACCACTATTGCTAAATTGTTTGTGGCATTGGTGAAGCATGATATTGAAAATGGAAATGTATCGAATTTTTAAAATATAATTGCTTTAGAAACTTTACCATAATGTTAACAATTCTTCAACATATTGTATTAGTCCACAGATGTAGAATTTGAAAAAATTCCATGTTACACGATAATAATAAAAATTATCTTGCACTGTCAACTTTACAGCCAACAGTTATGGGTCTTCTTCTAGAAATTACAGCACTGTATACTATTTAATGAAAGAGTAATCCTTCAGCTGAGAGATTATAGTTTTCTTGGACAACCTCAATTTCTACACTTTCATTTTTTACACATTAATACTGATACCTGTAATATTACCTAGTACCTATTTTACTGGGTGACAATGATTTTACAAATAATAGTCAGCGATTTTCCAAGAGAAAAAAATGAAAGTTTTGTATTAAGTAATATACATAGAATGTATGAAGCGGTGCCATGAAACAAAATTTTAAGTGCAATATTTTTTAATGAGATTGATAGTATATTGTATAAGAATGAGTTTATTTCTTGTATACTCAAAATTCCAGTCTTATATTTGAAATTCCAAAGTTCGTATGCTTTTTGGAATCTAAAAGATTGGTGTAAGAAATTCCCCGAGTATTCCCAGTTTTCCAGGATTTCCCTGTACGTACGAACCCTAAATTCCCTGACTTTTCCCTGCTGTAAGAAATTCCGCGTTTTCCCAGTTTTTCCTATACATACAAACCCGGCCAACATAGGATAGAAGAGTATCAAAGTGAACGGAATTGGTAAGAGAAGACAGGTAAGTACTAAGTATCTATGTATGTATAAGCACATAAGAATAATGGAATCACGATCACTTCATAGTGTACTTAGAAAGATCCAAATGACAAGACAAGTAGTTTCAGAATAAGAAAAATAAAAATTGAGATATGGCTTGCGGACATTTTCACTGGAGGTACATTGAAGGGACCAAATTTGAGAATAAGTGTGCGAATTACGACTTAGTATAAATGCGATGAATTTGTGTCCGATAACTGCAATTGATGTCATTCAGAGCAAAGAAACTCACAATGATGACAGACGCTTGCCGGAGTCCACGATTCTCCTCCTGCAGCGCCTTTACTCTCAGCTTGTAAGTTTCAAGCTCAACTTTCAGGACGCGATTATGTTGTTGAAGGGACTCTATCCTTTTTTGAAGTTGTTCCCGCGTTACTGGTGATGGGGGCATCATTATCGGCCCACCATCAATCGAGCTGCTGTCGCTCTCGGATGCGCTGTCGCGGTCAGCCATTTTTCCCAGACAATGGTAAGACCGTGTATATTATAGCAGGTAGCAGGTATCTAACATGTCCCGGGTAGGCAAAACTGGTTATATATTAACCGAAATAACGTTTTACGCGTCGCACTATCCTAACACTTCATTATTTTTCAAATAAAACAACGATATTCAAGAGTCTTTCTGACGCGTAAGCATGTGCTACTGTGAAGGACAGATCAGCTGTTGCCTTCTTTTTCTCCTTCCTTCGTATTGGCTATGCGGAACTGAGACCGGTACCCATGTGCCAATGTCGAAACTTTCTGGGCCAAACCAAACCTTCTCTAGTTAACAAAGGATTAGTTCAATCCCACAGTCAACGTTTTTCGCTAGGCACTAACACTACAATGAAAAAAAGTTAAACAGACAACCGGCGTAAATGGCGTTCCGGAATATTTCAAGTGATTGATCTACTTATGGAGGAATGAGACGTTGACTAAAGATTGCTAAAGACAGCCAACTAAGTGGGACATTTTGAAGCTTATGGGAACTCGGTGAGGCAAAGTGAGGAGAGCTTTGGTACAGAAATTTCCTACCGTTACCGACTCAATTAAGACGATACTATGTTCAAACCTTATCGATGACGTATTGATATTATTGTCAAAATCCACTGATGTGAAAATACTGTAGTCAGCACAATTTCCTATACAATACCGAACAAAAATAACCAGGAAAGGTTTTGTCCACGGGTTTTGTCGCACGCAACGTTGGTGCTAAAACTTATTGCTCGTGCTTGATTATAACATCCGATCGGAACGATCGTATGTTTACCGATTATTATGATTATATGCCACTCCTATCAACTAACCCAACTTAAAGTTGAGGTCCCATGCAAGGTCCCTAGATTATGCCTGGTGTAAACATACACTTTAAGTGGGGGGTCTTAAAGTCAGTATGTCCATGTCTGTTTGGGATAAATTGTGTACTCAGCTACACACAGTACTTTGATGACAAAAAATTATTTTGAGTTGGTAAGCCTGCAGCTGTATTGGGTTTAAAATGAGAACTGGTGGCACTTGAAAGTTAGAAAGCCTTGTAGCCATCAAACGGGGTAACGAGAAGAACTTAAGAACTGTCAGTTAGTGTTTATAACCTCAGTAATACAATATATGAAGCAATATAATGCAATGTTCTCCGTACTTTTATTCATTAATTAATAATCACCGATCTATATTTCATTTTCCATTTTTTGAATAGCTTATAATCAACATATCTCTCATCTGTAATTCGAAACGCATTTTGTTTGTTGCAAACCCTGGTGATACTTTAACATGGATTATATTTTCATATCAATTATTATTATAAATGTAATAATGTAATAAATGTAATAAATATGTACCAAACTTGGTTACGGCAAAATGCCGACCGAAGAAAAGAACAAAGAACGCGTTTAAACCATAGACTTACAAAGACAGACTGAGCGCTCTTATGAGCCACTTGAAGCAAACATTTAAAGGACAGAAATATGCCAGGAGCACTGCTTTCTCTCTCTGACAATATTTGTGGCGGGGATCGAGGCGGTAGAGGAGAATGAGGCGAAATTATGCGCCTATATCTATAGCTGTTCCACTTCCACTGCTCCGTTGTCTCCCACCATGACGCCGATTGAAAAGAGAGAGCAGTACTCCCGGTATATCTCTATCCTTTATATGTAATTGTCAGTGCCTCTTATAGGAGCGCTCAGTCTATCTTTATAAGTCTATGGATTGACCTCGAAATATATGCGTGCTTTTATTTATTTCGTGAACGTCAGGGCACTAAGGGCGCAACTCATTAAAGTTAAACCTCAAAAAATTGAGCAAAATTGGTCAAAACTGCTTAATGCGGTAATGTAAGTTTGATATTTTTTGGGCGAACGCGCATAGAAATTTTTGCTCACGTTATGGTGAGAAAAATTGGACACGCGTGTCTTGAGCTGTATAATCTAGGGACCTTGAGGATACATTTCAAGCCAGGAGTTCACCAAGTATGTACATACATGTCAACCATGCGTTCACGAATGTCCGCTAGGTTATCAATGTACGGTCAATATACTCGTAGTCAGAAGTAGTCAAGCAAAACTGTGAAATATTTTTTCGTATCCTGTTACATTCACTATGGCGATTTCTATACGATGTATAATTTTTGTTTTGAGCGATAGCAAGTAACGTGAGAATGAATAGAAATAGGGCAGGATGGAGAATATAGTGGTATTATGAGGAATGTGGAAGAGTTAACAGGTAGAGGTGGTCGAAGAAGATGAGGAGGACGTGTGGCGGAAGGCCGGACGTAACAATACGTTGCAAAGTTTCGCCATGACTCAAGTGACGAGCTTAAGCTTGATGACTCGTTGGTCAACAATGGAAGTCTCGTCCGCCTCGGTCCCCTTCGCGGCAAAGCTCTACATTGGCGCTCCCTTCTTGGCCTCGTGGATTTTCTCAGTTCGCGATGATAGCTCCACACTCGCCCCCCGTCCTCCAGGGTTCCCGCGTTGGTGTCGCCAGATGAAGGGGATGAATTTGCTGCCGAGCCTCCACTTGTTTCGCATTGATTCGAAACAAACTTAAATAAAAATTCTGAAATATTTTATTCACTACACTGTAAAGTGTTCCCTCTGGGAGTTTCGGCAGCGTGACCCTCGTCCTAGTTATCTTTTTCTACTCTATCTGCAGATTTCCCTTATTGTGTATCCCGCCTGGGGTTCAGGGAGCCGTTTGTAGCGTTCATCGAAATGGCCACATTACAGGGTAATTGATAAATGGCATGGATAAGCTCGCGAATTTAGGAATAGGTGTATGAAGCACAAGGTGCTAAGATGGGCACTCAGAGTGAAACGGGAGACGGAAGAGGAGAAACTCACAAGTGCAGCACACTACGATACCGAGCAGCTTTTACGCCCCCGTGTACCTGTTTAAAAATTTCATTTGATTTAGAATAATTTCTCAAGTCGCATGTTATCAGGCAAATATTTTTATTCTTATAACAACCAGTTTCACCCCTATAAGTAAAAGTCACGTAGAAATAGGTAGTAGTCTCCAATATTATCTGACATTAATGGTCACATAGCGAGTACCAAGAACTGAGGTAAGAAACGCTGAGCTAAGTACCAGTAGCTCAACCTGAAAATCTCTCTTTTGTTCAGACGTATTTTTCATCAATAATTATGACAAACTACTTACACCAGAGTGCCAAATTAAAATAGAGTAATTAGTATACTGGATGAATGTACGTGTGAAAGTTACATTAAGATATCTTTTATCAATATTTCAATTATATAAATGATAAGACTGACAACGGTTGGATTAACCAGGTCTCGTTTCAGCAGAAAAAGTTGACTCAGAGGTCCAGCTTCAGGTCAATCTTACACCTCATTGGCTAATTAATGCGTGCATTAATACGCAAAGTTGCAACCGTGGGCTCTTAGAGCCTCAGGCTCAAGAAGCCGTGTCTTTCGTCTGTGAAGATGCGAGATGCGTGGACGTCAACCCGGATTTGCCCTTCCGAGCAGAGTAGTGTTGAAAAATCTTAATTGTGACCTGCTTAAGTCTCGTTAATAATATTATAATAACGATTTGATCTACAAGAATTATGGGAAATCGTTACTATGCTATGGGCTAAACTAAAAACAAGACAGTTGCTCTCAGGGCAGAACTTGATTTGATTTTGGAAATTGGAATAATCACAAAGCGTTTATTCTCAAAACGAGCAGAATTAGTACAGAACAGAAAAGTTAAAACGAAGGTGATTAGTCCCCCCGCCCCCTCCTAATGTCTGTCCATGTATATAGGACAATGTTGTGTTCCATGGACACAGGTCTTTAGAGCATTTGCTGAATAAATTTTATGAAAGTTACATGTAATGCTAACATTCAATGAAATATCATTCATATAATATAATGTTGTACTTAGGTAAAGGGATTTAGGTAGAAATAAGAATTACACAGGTTAGGTGTTTCGTACATTGAAGCCACGTGTGGATCCGTACTCTACTCGGCCAAGATGATGGACTGAGCTGTGTATGCCGTACTTCCGAAGATCATCGCTTGGGCGGGATTTCATCGCCGTAAGGTGCGTTCACGTAATGTATAGATAGAATATTAAATTTTGAGTGAATGCCGTTTGAACACCACCGGATATGATATCAGCGTTATTGAACACCAAATAAACCGAAAGCTGTATTGAACACTAGATTAATTGAACACAGACCGATTAGATACAGAGATTCATCGGACACAGCCCGATTGGACCCCAGAATTTTTGGACACAGTCCGATCGGATATAAAGAATTAAAATAATTTCAGATAGTCTGGTTGGACACACACTGATTAATCAAACATTGCATAAACGCACCGAGAAATTAAATATATGTTCAAGCACTCGGTTGAAATTAAAATCTGTTGGATGTGGAAACATAACGCTGAAGTCCTATTTTCAGACCTATTGCGAAAGACGTGAGCTCCGTCTTCGGTGTTCACTTATTGTTAGTATATCCAGTTAGCAACGCTATGAAGATTTCTCACGCCATGAAATGGGGTAGTAAGTAACTGATGCTGCAGTGGTGAAAAAAAAATTCTGTGTACATCCCTCAATCTTAAATCACGAATCCCATCAATTTTAATCTAAATATGTACTGCTATATATGTATACTCTGGCGATTTCGATTTTCGGAATCGATGTAAAAATCGGACCTTGGGGTTACTTTTACGCATCTGACAAATTTTTGTTCCGATCGAGTGCTCAAATATTTATTTAATTCCTTTCTTAATTTTAAAATCGAAATCGCTGGTGTCCGATCGAACTATATCAAATAAATTTTGGCGTCTATTCAAGCTGCTTCCGATCAGTCTGTATCCAACAATGTTGTTACCCTATCACATGGTATCCAAACGAGCCTTTCTCCTCAATTATAAATTGACTGATGAACACTCTATCATAAAACTTTACAGCCATTTCGATGTTTCAAAAGACTCCAAACCCTCAGCTCTCAGCCTGTTGAGCATAGGGCGATAGATGTCTGGTGTGAACGGAAGAATGACTCCTCTCTGCTGTATTTCACCTGTAATGTCAAATATATAGGGATCAGAAGTAAACACATGCACTCTCTTTTATACCCACAGGGGGCATACAAGTCGGATGAAAAAATAAAAGGGGGCCAAAGGTAAGTCGTTGCTGGAAGTTCGTTATTTTTTCAATAGCATTCAAGCATTGCATTTCCAGACAATGCTGGCATCCGAAAATAAAGTACTGAAAGTTTCACTATTTCTTGCACACGGTGTTTTAAATCTTTATACGAAACAATGACATTACCAAAATGTGAAAATTCAAACTGTAATCCCAGTGATAATTGACAAAAAATCATTAAAATTTTCAGGGCATAATAAAGGAATTCTTTGTTTTTTTTGCATGAATCCAAACCAAATTATACCTATACAATATTAGATTTCGTATTAAAGTGATTGAAAATATTTACAATGAATATTCGTGAAACAAAAGTTATAAAGCATCAATTACTAGTTGGCGAGATGTTTTCTATAAATAACTTGATAACTACACCTATGCCAATATTGGTTTATCACTTATTATTAGCACTTGGTCAGCCAGTGGAGGGTTGACGAATTATAATACATTTTCAACCAATTTCATTACCATCGATGATCATTTTCGTCGCTATTCCAGCTAGATACCCAACAGCAGAAGCCATTGCAGAATGTCCTTGCGGATTTCCATAAGCCACTAGATTTATTCCTTTCTCCTCTCTCTTATTGTCTGGCCATATGATACCTACGTCGTGTCGAAGGATAATCAAATCCCGCTCATTCTCTTCTAGGCGAAGTTTTTTCGATAAATAATTACAGAGTGTATCAAGTGGAGTATTCAATTTAAGAACTAAATCTTCCTTCAAAAGTCCCAAATCCTCTATTGCCTGCATGCGATCCTCCGAACCAACTCTATCAGCGAGTTTTGTCTTCAAATTTTCATAGAAAATGTTATCGTTTGACAAGCCCAGTAGATTGCAAATCAGTGTACGCTGGTACAATCAAAACAAGTAATAAGTTATATAAGATTGTCAATTTTCGCAGATGATATGTTCACCGTAAGATGTGATTGCAGCATAACTTACCCAAGTGATATCTGGTCCATTAGGGTGTAAAATCGGATGCGGATTTGGATCTATTAGACCCAGCAGCTGCATTCCTTGTATGGTATCTGAATATCCTTTGAAACGTAGCGTACCCCGTAAAATTGTTGTCGCATGATTAATTCCATAAAGTTCCTTGTATATAGTACTATCGCGATTTGGGAAACCCTCTAGAGAAAAACCAGGAAGGAAATTCAGACCTTGCACGGACGACATGAGGTCTCCACCTCCGGAGATCTCCACTACCTGTTGATCATTTATTCATGCTTTACTTTGCAAAGGTTAAGCTACGGGGAGGAACGCTCTACAATGGTCCCAAATCCCAAATCTTCGGACAAAAATAGAAGGTACTGTGTAATCGCTACAAGATTTGGTGCCCGGGGGTTTTCAAGGGCGCTGAACCCAAATCTGAAGTCAAATTTTCACAAAACAAGATGGCGGGCCAAAAATGGCGGAAAATTGTCTTCAAAATTCAATTATTCTTCACGAAATCTGGTACTCAGGGGCTTTCGAGGTCGCTGAACACGAATCTATTTTGAAAGAATAGAAGAACATGCTAATATATGTATGTAGGATATAGTAGATAGGTCAAGTATCGAAATAAACAAGATAACTTCGAGTATATTCACTCATTTAATGAAAAATTACATTAAACACAAACTGTTAATAAACAAACCTATTTTTTAAGTTGGGAAAATTAGTCACTATCTGTAGTCGCAGCAAAACTATCGTCATCACTATCGCTATAGTCACTACATAAAACGTCTTCATTATTGTGAACACTATTGTGACTTTAACAATGCAACTGCTTCGCGGGATAAGGATTTGGTTGCCTTACGTAAACTGGAAATGACAGGGTCCGATGAAACCAAAAGCCGGGAGAAAACATCTTCCATATTGTCCTTCCTACTACATTTTCTGGAAAAATCTTGTCGGAATGATTTTATGTATTTATTGCAAGCTTCCTGGGCTTCTTCTGACATCTGTCCTATTGGCAGCATCGAAAATTGTAGCATTTTCGCCCCGTGAATTAACAGTTTGTGTACAGTAGTGGGCATATGGTATCAACGATATAATAGCACGAATCTACGGGCTGTAGCAAGAGCGTATTCTTCAAACTTCTGCACATTTATCTCAAAACCGCACGATATCACTTGTAAGATTATGTGAAATCTTTTTATTAGGTCCTCATCTAGTCCCGTAATAGATGCAGAAACGCTTGAATTTTGAGAAAAACGACGAGCGGTATTCCCGTCGTTTGTGCTACCGAAACCTTGTTTTGTCTGATCAATTAACAGGCCCAATTTTTCCCGGAAACCTTCTTGTATATTTTTTTTTACGATCTTCGATGCTTTTCTTATTCGAGAACCACGTTTCAATTTCTAATTTGTGCGAAATATGTAAAAGGCACTCAAAAAACCGAATCCAGGCGTGCAGGGAAGATATTCCGTACTGTAAATGATCTTCGTTTATCTTTTTCTTCAACATTTTGTCGATGTCGTTAAACTCTTTTGATGTACTGCCGCAGAGATAGCATCGTTGAGAAGATGTAGTAGATGTGATTGAGTTACAAACTTTTCCATCGGCCATTGTTAACGCTAATTTGTAGATCACATTAATTTCTTTTCCATTAACAATCATACGAAAAGTTAGGAGCTGATTTATTTGTTCTTTGATACCGTTTACTTCAGCCTGCGTTCCTTCCACAGTCTCTTTTAAGAACTTGAATTTTATCGGTCTACAAAATCGAGGGGATGAGGGTTGCGAATTTTGCCAAATAATTATGTCTTTGTTGTTTACCTCATCAACAAACATGAGTTGCAGTGGCACAAGCGAAATAAAAAAAATGGTCGCATCCGATTCACCTCTATCGTCATTGATAAATTTTTGTTTAAAAGTGCTTTGCCCGGATGTCCTGTCGCATCCCCAGTTGCAAATCAAATTCATTTCAGAAATTTTGTCGGATGAGAGGCAAGTCAAAACGTCTTCTTGCACTGACAATATGCGGCTCGCTGTGTGATCCAACAGTGCTTGAAGCTTCACTTCTGCCCTACTTCCAGTTATGGTTATATCATCTTTAGGCGGATAACATTTTTTTTTGGCCTGCAGCACACATTTGTAAGATGGATGTATTTTCGAGTTAAGTTTTAGCGTCCCGGAACGTATTCCCTGATACATATGTTTTGACATATGATACTCAATCATTAGAGACAGAGCAGTATCATCGGAATAACAATCTGCTGAAACAGTACGTAAAGATTGCCTGCATTTCGAAGCTCTGGTAGGACTACCCACGGTGACCTCTTGGATTACCTTTGCGGCATCCAATTTTCCTTCAGCTCGAAGATTCATCTGAGTGGCAAGGGCAAGCTCTTAGGTACTGGACTGGTTACGTATATTTCCGATTTTTCTTCGTTTCGTCCGTTCGCCCGAGTTCTCAAAGCTTTTCGTAGGACGATCACGAACGCGAACTGCAAGTGATTCTTCTTTTTCTATAGAGTTCCCGACCTCATAATTCCCGAAGACGACGAATGTGCTCAACCAATCCGTATTTTTTTGAAGAAACACAGCCTCGGTCCTCCTAGCTTGTTACCACTTTGTTCGCATGGAATACAATAATTGACGAATCGTTTATTTTTCAGTCTTTGATAACGTGTACAAGCAGCATAGTTTTTGAGACAAATAATTCTCGATGACTTCATGAGCTTCCTTTGCATTTTCGATCAAATGCTTCTTAACTAAGCGAAATATTTCCTCGCGAGTATGGCGAACTTCACTGTGTGTCTGCGAGCCTAGAAAAAAAGAATTCAATGATGAGATAACGATATATAATTTTAGAGAGTTAATAATAATACTACAACGCTGTAAAAAATAGAATAATAATATTATAAACAACAATTTTCAGCAACAAATTTGGCGGAAATAATCTCTTGACTTCGTGCCAGTCGTGCGCCGCGCGCTGTGCCGCGCCGCCGCCGAGCCTGAGGTCAATTCCCACGTCCATTTATAAAAAAAATCACCAAAACGGAAAAGGCAGTCGCAGGCAGTTAATCTTTGGTTACGTAATACTCAAGAGTCTAAAGAATGATATAAAACCCATCCGGTTACTTAATTATGTTTAATTATTAACTTTTACTCTACGTAAACATAATTTTTTTTCGTCGCGGGCCCGTGAATACACAGTAGATGTTTACATTTTTTGTTGCTTGGTGTGGGGTTCATATGAAAACCTGTACTGATATAGAAAATATACTCACTTCCAGGAGATTCCATTTTGTAGAATTGAAATAGCTGAATTCTACTCGAAGTTAATAAACTTTTAACATAGCCGAAGTTTTAGAGCGTAGCGCACAACCGACGCTACCTGCTCGCGCGCTCCGTTACGAATGAGATCCCAACGGCTAAACGCAACATCTGCTATTTCCCGACCTTTGAAAGGGACGATAGTAATACTCCTCTACCTGACCCAATACTTACAATTCCTTAAATAGAAACTTCATTTTTCGATTTTTGTCCAGCGATTTGGGATTTAGGACCACTGTGCGCTCTGTACGTACACAATCGAGTGCAAGTTCACTATCTATTTCACAATGAGATTATAGCAAGTGTCGAATGCACGTTTTATGACAATTCTTCACAGTATACATAACGTGAATCTCTTTGAAGCGTACCGTTCTAAGTGACGCGGTCCACTTGTATCACCACATACTCAATTTTTACGTGAGCTGAACGGGGCGGGCGAATGCTGCCAACTCGATAATGTCGATGGCGTATGTTGATACACGGAAAGGTTAGAATTAATTCCGGGACGCAATCAATACAAAAGAGATCGAGGAGATCTCACGATCCGTGATTAACGATCGGTATAACCGAACTAACAACAATTATTATAATAACTGACAACTGTTATTGCGGAATGCATGGATTTTGTGGAGAGTGTACTCTAGCAGAATAGAAAATCAGGCAAATGAACAGCATGTGAGTAAAACGATGTCTAATGAAATAAATTTTTTGCCCTCCGTAAGCGTAAAATGGGATTTTACAGTCCGTTTTACACACCGGTATGTTTAAAATGAATAAGGGCTTAAATTTCCTGAATTGTTGTCACTCGTACTCATAGTTGAGGTTAGGTTGATTCTGAGAATTATTGGTTTACTTTATCACCAGGAGCTGGCGCGGCAATCGTGTTTTGAAGTTACTTATTTGCTCAAAACACAATGCCGATCAAATTCGGGATAAAATAAAAGCTGAGCTTTGGGACGCATAATTAACAATTATAATTTTCAGTTTAAAAATTCAAAAATCAACAATTAATTGGTAAAGGTTGATTGAATTCAATTATACATTTGTGAATCACATAATCGAATTCAGTTCATTTTTTGTTTAGTTAAGAACCTTTCTGTAGTAAAACAGAAAATTCATATTCCCATTACTTTTAATGAAATTATATAAGTAAATATATTTATATAATGCGAGCATGTTTTACGCGTTTTTCCATGCATTTTTTCCATGGACAAAGTACTTGTTTATATGTCCGACATTTGAGTGAGTCTGCGAATGCGTATACCCGGAGTACTGTAAAGACTACTTTTAAGTCGTAGGCAAGAAGACTACATACCCAGGAGACCGAACTTGACTGTTCTGACTGGGGGTAGACCTGTATATGGCAGCCGACTGGCAGCGCTGCTAAGCAAGATGTACCAGCGCCGACCGATAATGCGCAGTCGAATAATTCATTACCCATCACATCCTTGACTGAGAATATTTATATAAAGACTGATAGCCCTGGGTTATTTTTCGTAACAGTTTGCCGGGTCAGCCGGGTATAGAGGTATTAGCAGTTTCCCGTATGATCAACCAATCAACTGACCACGCCGGTAAAAGAAGTTCTTCATAACCAATGCTTCGGACTGCTGTGTATTCTAATGACAATGTCTCTTCAAGACTGATTTTTTGAAATGATAGATTTTTACCGTGATCTCTCTAACAATGCTCGATGTCTTTTCTAATACATCTCCTTGCATTGTGCAGTACGTATTCAATTTATTGCTTCGCACTTATTCGACGACAACCAATTATGGAAGTTTCGACAAATGACACCATGTTTCTTTGTATGCTACCAGGCTGGGCCAGGAACGTTGAAAGGATTTGTCGATCAACTATGCTTTATGCTGTAGAATTACATTTTTTGTCGATCTATTTCCTTGAATGAATTTGAAACTGTTCGTAATTTAAATTTAATTGATAAATCCCGACTTTATTATGTTTGTTTCACTCTTGTGACAATTTGTAATTTTAACGTGTAAAACTTCAAAATGTAGGTAGGTTCAATTTATCATTGTATCGAATTTCGTTTTCAATTCTAAATTGATTTAATAATCAACGTGCTGGCTCGATTGTTGTTAAACTAATTCCTCACTGTACTGTAGCGAATTGACTTGTAATAAAATTTATTTCATCAGACACCATTTCACTCACATGCTGTTATCACTTGCCTGATTTTCTGTTCCATTACAGTATACTCTCTACAAAATTGATTCGTTCCGCAATAACAATTGCCGCTTACAGGGCAACCTCTCAAAAGAGGCGCTCACGGGCTGTGAGGGGATCACGTTTCTTAAAATCTCAGTTCCCGCACTCTGACTACAAACGCTCGTTCTCGAGAATTAGTTCTCGACCCTCTCAATAGTACCGCTCGAAAAAGTGTAACTTTCGTACTTTTGTGTACCATTTACTTACATACGAGCATGGATTAAGGGAAGTGGTACTAGTGGGAGATTGTAATGTATTTTAATAATTGTAATTGGTTCAATTGTTTAAAATCTCTCCGCACTTTAACACACGCAACATGTCGCATTCGCTTTCCGCGTTTGACTCACGTAAAAGTTGAGCATTCGTTGGTGTTAGTGCGGTATATCCCTTAGAACGGCACGCTTTAAGAGAGATTCACAGTATATATAAAAAGTTTATATACACCAAAACTGAATTATTTGTAGAATCTGGCAGTTCAGAATAATAATGGACCTTAGAAAATAGTAACTAGAAACTCTTTCAAAGTCTCTGTAACTATGCGTGGTCTTATCCATTCAAATGGCAGTACTATTCGTGGGAGCCTTGTTTTGAAAATCTCTCCATGGCGTAACTTGATTGACGTTTCTGGAAACAGGATGTTTGAAAAAAGCACCGAAAAGCTGATGAAATTTCACCAAAAAAACGTACTATGATAGTTGATACGAAACGGAGAAATTTGAAGAGTAATTGCCTTTTCGTTGTACTTATTGCTAACCATTTTACTAATTAAACATCAAGTACATAGGTATGTAAAGATAAGAACATAGATGTAATGAAATTGACCTGTCCTTGGTGAAGATATTTTGCCGGTGAAAGAGTGTTCAGTAATGCACCACGCGGTGACCAACTGAATTTATATCTCAATGGATTCGAGGAACATTCTGGAGCAGGCAGTCCTCCACACCATGAAACAAAAGATTCAATTTTCCCCCCAGCTTGGCGAGCGTCATCGATACATTCCATTGCCAATAGGTGATCGATCCCTGGGTCAAGACCCACCTCGTTCAATATTGTCACACCTTTGGATTCTGCACTGCATTGAAATAATCACGATTAAACAATTGAAAGCAATTTGTAAGCTTACCTTTCTCTTATTTGTTACCTACAGGTATGCGTCTTTTCTTTCATACATGATACAATGCGAGTCTGCTGAGTAAAATGCTTCAATAGATCAATTTAAAATTGAAAATGGAAAATGCTTTTAAAAACATCATTTAAATATTTAAAATGTTAAATGCGAAATGACATTTAAATTTTAAATGCCTGTTTTAAATGAAACCATTTTAAATATTACCCAGCAGTGCTTATAGTAAACTTTTCTCATACAGTAACACGGGTACAACACTCGAATCGCCACAGTTAGCACAAATCATCTCGTGTAATTCGAATCGTCTACTTCGCGAGGCCCTCACAATACTTATGAAATCACAATAATTATGAAAGTTGTATCTTTGCGAAAAGAGTATTATTTATATTAGACTTTGAGTTTTCGAATTCTAAAACGGAATCATAATTCTTTCTTCGACTGACAGATCATATTACTGTTTCTTTGAAGCGCCATTAGGCTCTTTGTTCTTCTGTATGTTATAGGCAGTAAGGATCATCCCTTTATGAGAGAAAGACGTGTAAGCCCAATTTTTTTTTCGAAATATATCATATCACGTAACTAATGGTATAAGGACGTATCTGGAGAAAGGGCGTATAATTTAGTTTTATGCGGCATTCGCTACAAAAATACTGTAAACGTTCATCTACACTAAGAGCCGAAAAAATAGATAAAGATAGAAGGTCTTGTATTTGGTGGATACGCTTTTTCAATTATTGGTAAAGTCAAGCTTGAAAAAACGCGCGTGCTAAACTCAGGAAGCAAGATAGATTGACTTCACCAGGGTCACAGGTGTCTGGAAGATTATTATAATTATTGCACATTAGACATAGTGGAGAGCGCAAATCAATGTTGCAGTGTATACGGACAAGCTGAAAGAAGGTCCTATGACGGGCTGAAATGCGAGGGACGTGAACAGCCATAAGGGCCATTAGATCCGAACAATCTACGTAACCAGTGACAAGTTTAATCAAAAAAGAAACGGAGGCAACATTGCGCCGAGTTAAAGGGCGGGAGGGGGGGGATCCCAAAATGCGCGCACAAGCCAGCGTCGTTGACACTACGACGGGAATAAACAGAGTCCTTCCTGAACACTAGGTATTTCAGGAAGTTCCTCTGGACACCTTCAAATACCTTAATGTCGCGCGCGAGCATGGGATACTAGATAAGCGAGCCGTATTCAAGCTTAGAGCGAACAAACGAGTAATACAGCGTTTGCACGATTAACGGGGATTTAAAAGCTCTGAAGGTCCTGATCAGGAATCTCAGCATTTTAGTCGAATGGAAACCATAGCCGAGATATGGTGAGCCAACAGAAACTTAGAATCAAAGGTAATGCCTAAGTCAGAGGTCACACTAACTCTGACAAAGGCAATACTGCCTATACGGTAGCTAAAGAAGACTGTGGTATCAGTGTGCGAGAATGATAAAATCTTGTACTTACTAATGTTTAGTGGTAAGCGATTGCACTGACACCAAGACGATATATAATCTGAATCACCCTGAAGGGCTACGCAGTCAGCTGGATAGTGGATAACGAGGTAGAGTTTTAAGGTCATCGGCATACAGAAGAGCCTCACAGCTTAACGATGATATAACGTCATTGATAAAAATGTTAAAAAGCAAACGATCCAGATTTGATCAGACCGATGACCACAAAGCTCAACCATGTGACACCGATCCATTAAGTAGGACTCTAGAAGCTTAACAAGACAATTATGCAAACCACACACCGTGAGCTTATCTAGCAAGATCACATGGTCAATTTTGTCAAAAGCCTTGGAAAAATCTTTTTGCGGCCAAGCGCTGTGCATACCGTGTTTCTGAAAAGTGCAATATCGGTGGTAGTAGTAGCCCGACCTGGCATGAACCCGTGTTGTAACAGGGTGATAAAAAGCGCATACATAGAGGCTTAGCAAAACCTGCGAACAGCACGAGCCTCGAAACAGAGAATCTGATCAGTGCCCGCTGGAAGTTTTGTCTTGAGCGCCCGAAGAGGAGGTAGCATATCCGCATCATGGATTTCTAGACATGCCCGCCCGACAAGGCAAAACAAGATACGCTACAAAAGTAATCGGCAAACGCATTGATTATCATGATTGACTCCGCGATGCGACATGGTGCATGGGATCCGAGAACGTCCCTTGAGCCTGTTAATGTAGGACCAAAATGCGGCTGGGTACTTAGAGATTAAATTCTCGCGCAAAGAAATGTCGGCTGAGTGAGCTGTACCACGAAGAGTCTTGAACGTCGAACATAGGGCCTTGAACTACGAAAAAAGATCCGGAGATCCAAAACGTAAAGTATTTAAGAACGCACCGTGTTCTTCAATTTAAGACAGCTGATCATCTCATGGGTGTGCCACTCAGGAAAGCTCGTATCTCTACTTACGGACGCACGCTTAGAGACGGAGGCTTCGACAGCTGAGTATAGAACTGAGTAGAAGTATTTACAAGCTACATTCACCTCACTAAAAGTACGGAGACAGAACCAGTCAAGTTTAGAAAACGAGTCATACATACGCACAGTGGTCCAAAAGCCCGAATTCCTGGTCAAAACTAATAACTCAAATATTTCTCAGTGAAAATTGCTAGTATTACTATACCTATAGTTTTTTGGCTTGCTGGTTTCGAAAATGAATGCAAAAATGCGAAATTCAAAATGGCGGCCCCGAAATGGCGGATATTTTTTACAAAAAATGGTACCAATTTTTAGAAATTCATAATACGAATGTTTTTTGGGTCGCTGAAAAAAAAAAATGCAAAATTAAAAATGGCGGACGTTAAATGGCAGATTTTTTTCGCGAAAAATGATACCAATTCGCTGAAATTCATACTAGTAATGTTTTTGGGGTCGCCGATTCCGAAAACGAATGAAAAAATGCGAAATTAAAAATGGTGGACCGAAAATGGCGGGAATATTTCGTGAAAAATGGTACAACTTTGTTAAAAGTGATATTTTGTAAATTAATTTCTTTAATTCATACAGATTTTTTTCTTATAAAACAAAATAACATAATTTTTAAAGATACATACTAATCGCTATCTGAATTCTCATCATCGACGTCGTTTTGATGAATGATGTTGTTTGCGTCGCCCCGCTACACTAATCCCACGAGGCGGGCCACGAGGCTCCGACCGAGTCAACAAAACACTGCTTCAAAGAATGCGTATTTTTGACCAATGGAGCAAAAAAGAGCAGGCGATGCCAACGGTTTCACATTCTCTGTACTTTTTCACACTAGGAATCGTTGAGATCTCCGCAGGATCTCTGGGGATCATAACTAATTCTCTACAGATAGTAATGCAATTCAATGAAATAGGTTATTTTGCAGCACTCGTATTGCATCATTAATATCATCGCCATAAATTCCGAAACTTGGTTCATTCACAAAATTTATGTAATTCACTTACCTTGAGGAATAATATCCATTTTGGTTGACTCGATTTTGATGAAAATTGAAAAAACTACAGCCTTATTTTTCGCGCGCTCGAAAGCGTGCACACACCACAGTCCCGCGCGAGTCTCGACAATGCAATGGTCACTTTCGAGGGTTTACCACAGGCCATGGAATGAATATGAACATCTGCCCTTTTGGATTTCAAAGCTCTAATGCTATCTATTGACAAATATTTGAAGCTTTACCTCGGATGATAACTTTCGGTTTTGGGGGTTTTGGCCAAGAATTCGGGCTTTTGGACCACTGTGCGTCGCAACAAAATAGTCAACGATGCGATGTTGACGTTCTTTTAACTAACAACGTTCTTCTTGACTAAGCAATCCGTTTATTTACCGTTTTTAGTCCCTCGATCAAGGCAGCCATATAATAAATAATTAATTATTATATCGCATTATATGGATTAGTCTATGCATATATAACAAATTATCAAGCTTGTGCTTTACGGGATGATTGCTATCTACTTTTGAATTGAGGTTATTACAGTCCACTGACAGATGTGAATACTCACTCTTGATGCAGGGCTCTGACTTGATCATTGAGGTAACTTGCTGTTACCATGTGTGTTCTCGTATCAATACAAGTTTTTGCAATTACATGATGTAGAGAGTATGGCAGCAGAGATACCACCACATCTGCCATATCAATTAACTCTCTCAATGTGTCAGGTCTTTCTAAGACGTTGAGGAACACTGATTCGACACCCGGGTATCTGTTTGCCAAAGCATCAGCTTCATCCTTAAATTGCGAGCCAACAATAATTCCTATACGTTTGTCCCTGTGAAGATATTCAACCAATGGTGGAGATACGTATCCAGCACCCAATACAAGTACCTAATTCAAACCATTCGAACATATGATTGATTTTTCAATTGTATATTTGAAATAACAAGTTGCTCAATTTTTTAGTACTACCTTCTTATCCTGTGTTTCCCCACATTCTGTTTTGTGCCGACTACGAACGTTCACCTGTCTCAATTCTTGGATATATTCAAAGTTGGGAGTCAATTGACCATTAGATGCAATTATTGCCCCATAAACAGCTGGGCTGAAGTTGTGTTCTTCGAGTGGTTTCCTTGCATCGGATTGGATAATGTCAGGTACATACGGGTACAACAAGTCTCCAAAAAAGTCTGTTGACTCCCTTGGCAGCTGAGTAGGCATATTATCTATGGAGCAAACCAAGACTCCAGGTCCTTTGAACGATTTCGTATCTTTATTGCGATCAGCGTCGTACAAACAGAAAGGCGTGTCTATGGTCGTACATTCATTCATGAATCTGTTGATAAAAATTTTGTTTAGTCTTGTATTGAATATAATATTGCTCAAAGCATAATGATTTTGGAAATTCGTATTCAGACCATTGTTCATAGATTTCATGACTTTGGCTGTCTTATTACTGCGAAAAACTCGTAGGTTGATGCATAGAAATAAATTCTAACTTCATTTATAGAATAAGTTATGAATAGCCCTCAATATTACACTAAGAGTCCGTTTTTTACAAACTCGATTTTGTCAAAACATGTCACCAACGCGTAAAGTTAGCGTGCAATAGGTGAACACAGCCATGAATAACACGTCATGTGATACAAATGGGGATTTCAGTATACGTATGTTCGACTACGCAATATTACAACTCCAGAACAAGGAAATTAACTTTTCTACTATAATTGGGAAAACCATTTACCTCAAAACTACATCTCGTCCGGGGAGTGTCTACATTGAAAATGGATAAAAACGGAGTAAAAAATTAATTTTACGTTTTAGAATTAAAATCTTCTGAAACTCGCCCTGTAACTCGTTGTCTGTCAAAATGCATATCCTGCAAAGTGAATCAATAGTCTACGTGAAATATTCATCGGCAATGAATATTGCTCAGAACCGAGAAACACGAAAGTGTTTCACGTCAGGTACATAATAGATAAATAATTCACATGCGAGACGCAGTCTCTTTACTGCAAAGAGAAGCCTTTTGCTTATGCGGGGAAAATATTATCATATATTTCTCCTCTTTTGCGATTAAGTGCGACATTCCACAATTTTATTTAGAACATGGGTTTCAAGAGCTTTCGTTTGAGCTCTATTTCAAAACAATCAGTGAACGGAGAGCTGAGATGTATAATTTGTACTATTTCCAACTTAGACGAAATCATCAGTTCTATCAAAAATTTGCGCCGTTTGGCTTTTATTATTAGACTGGATATATGATATACCGTTGGACGTTGTATGACTATAAAGATAGTTTAATACAATTTTTGTGCGCATAAAAATGGTATAGAAAATCGGTTGAACCATACAAAACATACGTGGAGATGAAAATAAGTAAGTATACCGATCTATCTATAATCTATGACTAGAATCACGTGGTACTGTATACGATCACGGTCGTGTATAGAGGTCTGGGCACTCCGTCCAAAAACCTGTGCCTTTAACTGAGGCCGTCATTTCCAAATTTCTCCACGTCGCTAGTGACGGAGGGGCATGCGCGCATTACCGCCCCGCCACGGTCTATATCGCTCTGTCTCTGTCATACACGTGCCCCCGAGATTGCAGCGCTCCGCGCTTTTGCGGCCAATGTGGGAAACATGTGCCTCAGATAGAGGCACACTGTGAGGTATACCAAATATATGGGAGTTCCCAGACCTTTATATACGACCGTGTTTACGATTCACTTTTGTAAAAAATCCACAACAATACGACAAAAATCAGCGTGAGGCTACACGGTTCCCGATTGACTGACGCTGTAACTGACGACACAGAGTAGGTCAGCGGTATATTACCCATGCGCGGACCATGTTGTTTATACGTGATCCAAATCTTTCTTTTGTTCGTATAATTAGAGTTTTTACGAAATTATGACCAGCATTGCTTTCTGAAAAGCAACCTCAAACAATTTACGAAAAGTTGGTATGGGTATGGTGGCAGATTTATTCCGTAAAAATGAAAATTTCACTGGAGCTGAAGCACCCGAAGTGAAAGTCGCAGAAAAGTCATGTTTCATATCACTCGTATGTTTCAGTATATCATATTAGTCTAAATTTATAAGATTTACTCGTGGCTCCTCTTTCATAAATATGTGTAATTCATTGGGATTCTGAAGAATTGTTTCACGTAAAGTTTTCATAAGTGCATTATAACCTCAAAATGAATGTCAACCGCAGTGTGCTCTATTTATTTTGTATTTTGTTTTCTGTATACTTCTTTACACCAAGCACAGTAAACAGAAATTATTAACTTATTGTTTTCAATAAGCACCTACGTTATCCATTTATATCATCTAGCAGATATAACTTCTGTATACTCAGGTCTACTTGAGAAAGGTATGGGGACGCGGCGATTGAGTATGTCCAGGTTCGTCGTTTGAGCTCAACATGCACTGTAAAAGCTCATGTACCTCGACCTGGCTCAGCGACTGGCAAAAGCAAGTATTACGTTCAGCTAAGTAATTCCGCCAATTTCTGATCATTCTGTTGGATGAGAGTTTGACATACTCGAATCTCGTGCGCTTGTGAGCGCCATTGACAGAGAGGCGTCAGTGCGAGGAAAAAACGAGAGGCGCGCTGGTGGGCCTGGTCAAGTACAAAAGATACACAGAGAGAGAGTCTGTTCCGTTTTTTATGTATCACGTGGAAAAGAACACGTTCGTTTATTTCTTTCAATTAATAAAAACTTGTTTATCGTATCGAATCTACCTGCAGTGAGACAATTAATATTATCCACTTCCTACTCCTAAAAATAACAACACATTCAGTCATGATTGTGGTGCCCTAGACTCCGCTGAGTGTTCGACGTCGGTGGCCGCCGTACACTCCAAATACACTATGGACCTCGATAATTGCAACCGCGTGGGACCGGAAACGCTTCACACTTGCAGAAATCGAAGGTGTGCAAGCCCCGCCCATGCTTACAATGCGCACATAGGCCGTGTTCGTAAGTTGACTGCCAGTACTAAAAATTCCCTAGGACAGAGACAGAGCTGTTCATGAACTCAGTAGCACAAGAGAGATGAAAGATTGCTGACAGTACTGTCAGTCAATTTTCGAACATGGCGATAGTCGCTGACAGTGCCGTACTAAGTTCGAGTGTCACGATTAGCGCCTTCTTGCATATATATATATATATATATATATATTGTGACGGGACGCCTGGCTGGCGTACCGACACCTGGGGTTCAGCGCGTGCCCCCTAATATTTTGCTTGGTAAACCCAAGCCAAATCTAACCGCCCACTCGATAACCCCGCCATACACCGGGAACCCAATCAAATCACACGATTTACCGTACCCTTTCTTCAGGGAACGCAACCAATCTCTATCCCCGAAAACGGCGTAACTAGACAATAAGAGTATATAAGACGAGCGCAAACGCGAATCTAGTAATCTATTACCTATTGAGCAACCGCCAGGATAGATTATCGAAGACTTCCACGAGAAGACCCATACTTCCCACATCCACGAGGAGCCGGACACCAAGGACCCACGATCAGGAGACGTGGAGTACCCGTGCAAGGAATCCTCAACACCACTTTCCATCAAAGGAGGGCATTCAGCGTACTAATAAATCCTATTTGTTTTCAATAAAATAAACTCCTTAGGTACCAGGGAGCCGTGTTTGAGTGAAGAACAGCATTGCGTCTGACCTCATAGCTCAGATACGGTGATCGTCTCACAATCTCCCGACCCGTAGGTAGGACACCTGAACCCGTAGAGAGTCACGGTCATAGCGACTGAAAGTCTTAATACAGGTGAAGGTACATTTGCGTAGAATCCCCTTGCCTTTAACTACCACGCTAGTAATATCCAGTCTTGCCATACGCAAACTGAATCACTATCAAAGTCCTTCTGACTACTGTGCTATCACTCACGTAATATTCTGTTTCAGTACTATCTAAACGAATAATTACAATATCAAAATCAACTTTCAGCGACGATTCCTCATTATCAAATACCGTCCCTCTGACGACCAGGCTATCACATAAATAATATTGAGTCTACCCATAGGTAAACCGAACTACCATCCAAGTCCTTCCGACTACCGTACTAGCACACGAATATTATTCTGTCTTAGTTCACACTAAACAAATCATTATCCATCACCAAAACCGACTAGTCAACGATCCAGAATAATCAAATACCGTCCCTCTGACCAACACGCTATCACGCAATTAATAGTCAGTCTTGCCGCAGGCAAACTTCATGAATATCAGAGCAAATAAGGAAGAACTATCCCTTCCTGAATTATCGAAAATCTCTTAGAGATTACCAGAAGAATAAGTTCACAACCTTTCATCCTGTCTCTTATCCCGCCTCACGGGAACAAAACATTGACGTATCATTGCTATATTTCCTTTCCCGAAATAAATAATTTCGCATCACGAGTCAACCTCTCAGAGCGATCTATCTGTGCGTGCTTCACACTCACAGATCAAGTTTGACCCGCAACCGTTTACACGGCCTATGATGATGGGTCTATTCCACTCGTGCCTGTGCACATGAGGGTGAGAAAACAAATTTTGAGGCTATCTCGAAAAACCAAGTTGGAGTGGTCAAACTATTCGGGCTGTTCCAGGAGTTAATCACACAATTAACAAGAAGTTGAGGTAAACATGAGAAATATTCAGATATAGCTGTATATATCAGAAATTTTTTTTACGGGATATGTGGTCATATTCACTGACGTATGATCTGATACGACTATATAGAAACATACATGTGTATACATGACCATACATGGTCAGGCATGGCTAATTTTTTGTATATGATCAGATATGCTCGATCCATATATGATCATATGTGATTATTTTTTCCCGGGAAAAATAAATGAATCCATAAAATAAGTACAGTTTTGCAAATAGACTGAATTAAATACCACTTTTAAGCCTTCTTACTCAATACTTCCACCAGGATCAGCAGATATATCACATATAGCTAACATTCGATGCGGCAATGCTGGAGCCCCTACACTGGTGGGCAACCAAGGCGTATGGGCTGGTCTTAAGAGATTCTTTGCATCGGGTATAGTTATCAATTTTGGAGAATCAAGAGCCCAATAAATCCCATTAATAATCACAGATGCATATGGAGCAATCTTTTTACTGAACGTAGATATGTATTGTTCTGGAAATTTATCATATTCCTGTGGATCAAACCCGCCGCCTTCCTTGCGCTCCAAGTGATGTCGTCTCCTGACTTCACAGGCATATATTTTGTTTATATCTGAAAGAAAAAAATGTATCAACGATGTATTCTACATTGGACGTTTTATTTCAAATCTATCGAAAGAACGCAATTCTATTTCTAGCCTCTTCCGGTTTCTTCGGCCTTTTTTACAATTCAAGTAGAGTACTGATAGGATCTCATTCGATGTTTTAAAAATATGTACTAAATGAATTTCTCTCTGAATCCATTATTTTAATTATGTTTTCACCTCTTATCGTTTTTCTAAAGGGTATAACACTTGACAATATGTTTGATATCAAAAAGTATTTATTACAAAAATTAAAAATATTGCATTTCGCCATCCAAATGTCAGGGCAAATTTTTTCTCGGTATTCTCACTTTTGGAATAACCAAGTGATGGCAATTCGTGCCGATAAGTGATGGACTCTGTGTTGAATATCTCAACTGGGCGAACCAGTTCAGCGGCTAGCTAAGGCTGCCCCTCTAGTCTTCATGTTATTATTGTAGATAGAGCAGGTGAGATATAGGTGTCTTTGTAAGCATACCTAAAACTTCTTTGGTGATTGCGGAAGTATCACTTTTTTCATGCAATACAAGTTGCCATTTTGATGACTATACGTAGTCAATCCACTGGACTATAATAATACTGGAGCGCTCACTACGGCGACGGGGGTTCCGGTGAGAAAGATAGCTCATTGTCAGACGTGAAGTGCTCTCTTTCTACTAGCTACGGCACATAAGCGGGACAGTCTAAACAAAAATGTAATGTTACTAATTTACAAAAGAAAACACGTGCGAAAGGGGCACTGATCTCCAGTGCACAAGCTTTTTGAAAGACTGTATCAGTGCAAGAGAGACGGTACTTCACGTCCAAGTTGTCTCCCTTTCCGAAAAGCCAGCCGTATACCGAACCATACAGTGAGTGTTCCAGTATTATTATAGTTCAGTGAGTCAATCACATTTTTTAATATGCGCGGCAAGGGAGGGGGGTGGGATGACGAGACTCGGTTATCTCTCTCTATCACGCTCTACTCTACCCTATCTCGTTCTCTCAGTATCTGCCTCTCTCTCCTTATCCCATCGACATCGTACGTCGCTCTTATGCGATGTCGTTCATCTGCTAATTTCCATATGCGTTCTTGGGGGCTTTCGTTCATGCCAGGAATCGTTCTCAGAACCTTTGTCCCTAGACTATATACAATCGGCCATTCTATTGGTCCGTCTTCGATCTAGCATGGGACGTAATTCGTTCAGTTTCGCTCCAACTTTCGCTCCGATCCCACTGCGGGTCCAGGCGCAACTGACTCCCAATTTGCTTGATCGCCCCGGCCCTCCCTCTTTTCCTTGATATCCGACGCTAATATAGCCCACAGCAAATACCGCCAAAACATGAATGTAGAAATTCCGAATTATCTCGACGCCTAGGTACGGAATGAAACTACACTGCCTTCAAGAAGCAATCAATATTTTATTTTCCTAAGCGTACAAACAGCCGAGATATGCCTCTTAGTTTTCATCAGCAGCATCAATATTATTTTACTTTTTGAACAATATGTATAACATATTACCCATAGGTTTGATATTCTCGATGTGTAAACGACTGTTCTTCTAGACACGAAACGGTGACGCATGTCAAGTAGTCAGAAAGAAATAGAAAGCACCCCGCGATCTTCTGTCTCTATTTATTCGCAATGTGACATTCCACAAGCTTTCCTGCTCTGTTTATAATAATTCTATGGGACCTTTACGTAAACGGCTCGACGGGAAGAGTGCTTAGGCGAAGATGGCTGCGGTATATAATTCTTGGCTCCTTTAAAATCGATTTAAATTCAGGTAACACGATTAAAAATTACATCTAGTCGATCAAAATATCGAGAAATAGTGTATTTCACACTGTGATCTGTAGAAAGTTTCCTAGTTCAATTGCGAATCCAGTCTTGTAGTTTGTGCGCATGCGCAAGTATCATGGCGTGTGTACCAGGCGGCTAACGCCGCGAAATTGGTAAGTAAAGAGACGGAATCTAATCAGGTTTGTAAAGTTAGCACCGTAAGTGAAAATAACGGTTGCAAACTACGTTAGATTATTTCGCGAGGTACGTGTACGAAGAATTACACTCGATTTCGTTTGTGCGTTCGTTCATTTTTGAGAAAAATAAAAACGAAAGAAGGATGCTGAATTTCAGCACTACAATTTCAAATACCATATTACATATTTAGTTTTGCAAATTTCAGAGATCGTATCATGCCAATCGTTTGCGCGATGTTTGCGCGATCAGCACCCAATTTTGTTTATAATGAAATCATAAAGATAAGTTAAAAAAATTATCATTTCTAAATCGACCATAGTAGGCACGAGAGTTACATACTGCGCAGGCGTCACTGGCGCATGGCGGGCCGATTCCGCCCGTTTCGCTTTCTGAACCTAACCTAATCGTGAAAATTATAACGAATAATAAAGATAGTGCTTTCCAATTACTTGGGAATAATTTAGATCTTTTAGTAGGTTTGCGCATCGCTTAAATATGAATCACATCACAACGCGCAACGATTCGACTGCTCGCCTTTGCATTTTATTAAAACCTTTTTATTAACTCGCTTTCTAGTCTGTTTGTCCGTTCGGTACAAATTTTGCAATCGATTTTAAACTAACTTCCCGATGAGCTAGAAACTGGAAATTTTAAATATATCCCAGAACTGGATGACAATGCAACATTATTTGTTTGTATAGAAAAATTTGAGAAAAAAAAAATTCGAATTGTTCCGACGCGGACTCGAACCCTGATCGTTCGATTCCTTTTCCACTTTACCCCGTTTTTTAAACGGACTAAGAGTATAAAATAATGTTATCCTAGCTCTATACAAATTTATAACGGCATACAGATTTAAAACGAAAAACGTGAGGCGCATACAATAGATAATAATAAGGAGTGTAGGAGTTCATAATTTTTCATTAATCCTCGAAGTTTTCTACAAGATTCTATAAAAAAAAATTGAATCTATTTCTAATCTGTAATGTTAATTGTTGGATGGATGAATGTTTGTCGCACCTGTACCTCCCGCGCCTGCACGCACCGTGTTTGCAAGGAAGAAGCTATGGTGTGATCGCGTGGCGAGAGGTGGCGCTGAGAAAAACAAAAGTTTTTTTCCAGGCCCGTGTGTCTCCTGTGTGTGTATACGTTTGTCGTAGTCTCGTGATGTGTTCTTGTCAATAAAATTAAACTTTTTTAAATCGATAAACATCAGCGTTTCAATTAATTCTCAGATCGATGAAACTATTCCCTCTGGTACCCCACAAATCTCAACAGGTTATGGGCCCAATAGTCTTGAGAGGAAAGGAATATTTCAGTGTTCAATTGTGAATTAATGCGTTGGCGTTGGTTCGGCAACAGGTCGGTGGCATCACGAGGCACCTGGCAACTAATTTTTTTTTAGTTTTTCCGAGGGCGATAACCTGGTTATTTGTTGGATCGGATATAGCGTGTGCGGTAGAGACTGTGAAAAATGTTGGACATAATATCGGCGAAACATATTGAAAAACTGGACGGAACAAATTTCCCGACGTAGAAATTCGAGATGGTGGCTAATTTGTTTAGGGCAGCGCGGGTACACATCGTGATTGAACGGCACGGAAGTGTTAGCGGCGGATGCTACGCCGACGGTAAAGAACACGTGGGAGGAAAAGGATGCGAAGGCGAAAGTACTAATCTCGACGACTCTTGGAAGTTCGCAGTTAATTTCATTGATAACCTATAAAACAGCCAAAAAAATGTGGGACGCGCTGTGTAGTCAATGTGAACAAAAGTCAGCGTCAAGCAAGTTGCTTCTGTTAAATAAACTTCATACGTATCGATTGGAATCGAGTGACACGGTGGTGCAGCATGTGTCAAAAGTAAAGAACATGGTGTTGCAGTTAAATAAGGTCGGTGAAACTATGTCCGATGCGACCGTGATGGCAAAAATTCGTTCTGGGTTGCCACCAACGCAGACAGCATAAAAATCGGAAAGCGATCCTCAAGAATTCTTTTCAAAGATCGCCTTTAGAATTATGAAAAAGATACCTTCAATATATCCGAATGAGGAAGTTTACTATGAGAATCAAAAGGATATCATTATCTAGAAGCTCCTAAATGAGAAATCTTATACATATTTTTTAGGAGATATCTTTCAATACTCCGAATTTTATATCAGAAAGTCGTCTTCTTGAAGACGTTAAGAATATGAATTTAGTTCTCGCGAACCATATATGTCGGTGCACGATATTCTGGACGCACTTTCTCGCGCTGTGATGTTTATTAATAATGAAGAACATTTGGTTTATATTTAGTCTAAGCGTATTTGTTAGTATTTAGATTAGTCATAGACCCGTAGCCTGATGAGTGGCATAAAGGAGGGTGCGAGACGCATACTCTGAGAGGTAGAGCCTTTTGTCGAACGTAGCCACAGTCCTAAAAGATGCTGTTT
The DNA here is from genome assembly GCF_021155785.1 of Neodiprion fabricii. Classification (NCBI taxonomy): domain Eukaryota; kingdom Metazoa; phylum Arthropoda; class Insecta; order Hymenoptera; family Diprionidae; genus Neodiprion; species Neodiprion fabricii. The sequence goes on from NC_060240.1 coordinate 23,782,675, forward strand.
TCAAGTGGCAGTTGCATTAGAACAGAGCTAGAGATCGGTAAAGCAATGCAGAACCATATTGAGAGAATTCTAAAGGCAGGGTGGATTCGCTGTCGCATTTCCTAGTACGCGATGGCTAATTATTAGTGAAATAGAGACAGACTATATTGGAGATAGAGACATTGTTAGTGATTCAAGACTATGATTTGTATTATTATTATTAGTGATTAGGTTGATTAAATTAAGTGTGAACAAGGCTTCAGCAAGAGTAACCATGGACTCCCCTGGGCCACGTTCCCCTAAATATATATTAGAGTGTTTTAAAAAAATCGACTTTTTTTAACAGCCCCATTTTATACACAGTTTTGAACAAAAACAGTCCAAGGCATTTTCGTTTGACGCAGAAATAAGAAAATGGCACGGATTTTACAAACTCGCCCTCCTCAGAACCAAATTTAAAAAAAAAATCTTTTACAAGAATAAGACAGAAAAATAAAAATATACAACTTAAAAATAGCTTTCATAAGAAGCAATTCACCAAGTGAATGCGACTTAACTTGTCAGAAAAGGTATGCAAGCATATATGTAAGTATGTATCACCTGGTATGCGAGAATTTTTATTTTTTTTTGTATGATAAAACTTGATGTGGACATGACGATAAAAACAGATTCACAAAATAAAATTTAATAATCAATGCTACATTACGGTTATATATGTTGAAAATAAAATTTGAATGTTGGTTGGGTGGACATGCCGCCAGAGCGCGCGTCTCGCGCGAGACGAGAAAGAATGACTGATGTAACTCTACTGTGATTTCGTGACACACGCTTTTTCTGGGTGTACGTGTGCACGCTTGAGCCTTAATTTTTTTTTTTTTTGCTCTCTCACTGGCTTCTTCCGGTTTTGACATAAGAGTTCAACATGAATACGTGTATCGAGCGAATAATCCGCTGTAATATCTGGAATAACAAATATTATTCTGAATAAAACTGATTAAAACAACAGGTTATGGGCCCAGGAGCGCCATTCAAATAATATTTTCGTGCGAAAAGTTCTTTTTCTTGTTTCAATTCAAGCGATAAAAATTGTCAAGCGTCTTGAGGTTAGCCAGCCTCGTGCAACAGTGCAAAACAAAAAACCCAAGATGAACAAGGAAAGTGATCTCTCGGGAATCGAGAAGCTTAAAGGTCTCGAAAATTGGAACATTTGGAAATTTCAAGTGCGAGTTCTCATTCTCGCAAGCGGAGCTCTCGACGTTACCACCGGGGAAGCAGCAAAACCGGAGCCAACTCAAGGCATGGTCGGAGATGTCTTGACTGCGTTCACGAAAAAACTCAAGGAGTGGCAAAAGCTCGACAGTTTGGCACAAAAAACGATAGTCACAACGGTGAATCAGCAATGTTTGATTCATATAATACATTGTCAGTCCGCACGACAAATGTGGGAAAAATTGCACGAAATTTACGAGAGCAAATGCGAAACCTGGAAGCATATGTTAGAACAGCAATGGTATTCTCTCGGTCAAGATGCCGCTGAAGATATTTCAACGCATATTGCAAAGATTCAAGATCTCGCGTGTAGATTAAGCGCACTTGGAGAACCGGTGTCGGAGAGTAGAAAAAAACAAAAATTCTAATGACTCTTCCACCGTCCTATCAGTTTCTTGTGACAGTATAGGAGTCAACGGTGCCGGCTGAGCGTACCTTGTCGAACCTGACAGCAAGACTCACAATGGAAGAAATTCGTGCCGGTGGGAGCGAGAGTCTAGAGAATAATGCTTTCTCGATGAAAACCAAGAACAAACAAGCTTCGAAGGGCAAAAGGCCAGGAAAATGCTTCAAGTGCGGGAAGACCGGACACTGGAAGAACGAATGTCGTTCGAAAAAAGAAAACGAGTCGAAATCAGATAAAAATAATAAAGAGCAAGAAAACCGAGGCAGTGCTATCATCGGTGACATGGTCACAGCATCCGCACTGCACGTCGGAGGGTCTTCGGAGGAATTGTTTCTCGACTTCGGTGCGAGTCAGCACATGTCCTCGGCTTCCACTGGTTCGTCAATTATAAAAAATTTGTTTCGCCAATACCGGTGAGAGTTGGCAACGGAAATATAATTTTTGCTCTCGGAACCGGCAAAATTGACATTCTCTCGTATAATGGAAAAAAGTGGAACGAAACCATTTGGCTCCTGTACTTTACGTGCCGAAGTTGAAGTTCAATCTCTTTTCAATGTCATCGGCTTTCGACAAAGGAGTCAAACTCGAGTCGGACAACGAGAGGTGTGAGCTACGCCAGCGAGGGACTACAGTCGCAGTGGGTGATCGGCATCAAGATCTTTACAAGATGAAGTTTAAACCCTTCCAAGGAACGACTTCGAGGGAATATAATTCAATGGAAAAACAAGCTCACATCAGCAAGAGTGAGTCGTTGAAAATTTGGCACGACAGTCTCACACATCAAAATATTCCACACGTGCAAAAATTTCTTAAGCGATGGAAGATCGAGACCGAGGCTGATAAGAATTGGTGCAGCGAAGATTGCGTCTTGGGTAAGATGAGCAAAAAACCCTTCGAGAAAAGTCAGTCGCAGGCAAAGGAGCCGGATGAGTTGATTCATGCAGACCTATGCGGACTGATGGAACACATATGAATTGGCAAATCCAGGTATTTTCTGCTCATTAAGGATGATTTCTCTCATTATAAATTTTTTTTTTGTCTGAAAAATAAATCCGAGGTAAAAATGCACTTCGAAGGTTTAGTCAAGAGAGCAGAGACACAGTTGGGAAAAAGGATAAAAACCCTCAGGACCGATAACGGGTTGGAGTTCATCAATAAAGAGATGAAGTAAATCATGTGGAATAATGGCATAAAACATGAGACGAGTGTGCCCTACACACCCGAGCAAAACGGGACAATCGAGCGCGAGAATAGAACCATCGTGGAGGCAGCTCGCAGTATGCTCTACTCAAAATCAATGGATCTCACGCTGTGGGTGGAGGCAGTTCACGCGGCAAATTACGTGTTAAATCGAACTGGCATGAGCAGCGTGAAAGGCAAGACGCCCTACGAGCTCTGGTTCGGACAACCGGTGAAAAATATAAATTTCAAGGTATTCGGCACAGAAGTGTATACCCATGTGCTGAAACCGAGAAGGAAAAAGTGGAGCGCTAAAGCCAAGCGGGGAGTTTTTGTCAGGTATAACGAATGTACCAAAGGCTATCGGTTGTGGTTTCCGGATCAGACAAAAGTCGAAATTTTTCGAGACGTCAAGTTTCTTGCTGAAGATGGTGTGCTTGCCGAGGGCGAAAAATCTCTCGAGAAGCACAGTGTGACAGAAACGCATGTACTCGAGTATGACGAACGCGTAGAAAACTCCGAGGAAAGTAACGACGAGGAATCTCGAGACTCAGAGGGAGATAGCGATGAAGAACGAGAAGATCAGCGTGAACCAACACCAGAGCGTCAAGAGCCTACCGATATCAATGCTCAAAATAACGTCGAGGAAAATCGTGAGCAAGTCAGGCCACAACTTCGTAACAGGCAAACCCTGCAGAGGCCAACTAGATTCGGATACTTCAAGTTTGACGTGGATAATGTTTTTCTTGCGGAGAGTCAGGAACCAAAAACATACGAAGAAGCGCTTAGAGATGAGAATTGTGAATCTTGGACAGACGCAATGGAGACTGAGATGGATTCCCTGCGGAAAAATAAAACCTGGGATTTGGTAAAACCTCCTGCAAATAAGAAAATTCTCCCGAATCGCTGCATCTACAGGTACAAACCGGCGGCGAATGGTCAAAACGGAAGATGCAAGGCGAAATTGGTCGTCAAGGGGTTCTCTCAGATTCCCGGAATTGATTACGAAGAGACATTCAGTCCCGTCGTAAAATTCGGGTCGATTCGGTCGGTTCTAGCCGTTGCTGCAACATCAGAGATGCAGTTGGTGCAATTTGATGTCAAAACGGCCTTTTTAAACGGCAATCTCACCGAGGACATTTACATGGCCCAGCCGAAGGGTTACGAAGACGGCACACAGAAGGTCTGTAAAGTTTGAAAGGCCCTGTACGGCTTAAAACAAGCGGCCAAGTGTTGGAACCAGAAATTTGTGGATTGTTTAAAAAAATTTGAGTTGCAGGCAACCTTGGCGGATCCTTGCGTTTTCACATTTCATAAAAATGGCGGCACGTTAATACTCGCGATATATATCGACGATGGTCTCGATGCCTCGACGTGCAAGACAGCAATCGACAAACTATTGCACCATTTGGCAAAAACATGAATTAGGGAAATATAATTCCTAGAAATGAGTTACCCCCACCCGCGGACCGAATTCTGACTGAAAATTGAGACCAAAACACAATTTCCACGGGCGGACTTATTCAGAGGTTCGCCCCCGATTCTGCGGTGTGCGACGATGCGTGACGATTCGTGAAGTAGGGGGGGGGGGGCAAGTCTCGAGCGAAGATTAGGGGAAGCGGACTTATTTGGAAAGGGCTTATTCAGAGGTTGCACTGTATTTCAGAAAAGGATCAGAAATATTTCAAATGTAATGAGAAATCACCGAAATTTTCGAAACTTTTCATAAATCTGTCAATTGCAACGTAACATTTTGAATATTTCCGAAACGCTTCGAAAATGTCTCAACTGAAACATAACATTCGAATACTTCGGAAATATTCTGAAGACACGCTTAGTGGAAAAAATTTCACATTTTTCAACAATATTTGAAACATTGAACGATCAAATATGCCGTTTCCGATATTTCTGAAGTATTTTAGACATACTTCAGTTTTCATTAATTTGGAAAACTTCAGTGAAAACCATATTCTTATAATACATTACCCATTTAAGATGCTGTGCTGAGAGAGTAAAATCTTTTAGAATAATCAGTTATTTTATTACTGCTAAATTTCATCATTGCTTCGGCAGACATTATGCAGAGAAAATTTATCGGTTAGGTCGTGCGACTAGTAATGAAAAAATCTCTTAGAGCATATATACCACTTACGGTAGCCTCGCGTAGAGAGAGAGAGAGAGAGAGAGAGAGAGAGAAATATCTCGGTTCAAATCTGGTTTAATTACTAATACGAAGTATCACAGCAGACTTCAAATATGGATTTTAATTGATATCCAGAACCAAAGATAGGTTACGATAACCTAAAAATCCTGCTGTTACACTTCAAGGACACGTTTTTTTATTTCGGATATCAACCACCCGCACGAGTAGAAATATATCAGAAATATTTCAAATATGTTTTCCGCATCGTTTCAAATATGTGTCATATATGTGTCTCTGTCTGTATTTATAATTCAGAAAATATTTCGAAGTTCTTGCATTAGAATATATAACATATTTCAAATAAGATGTTTCTGATATATTTCTCACATATGTCAGCTACGTTTTACTTGTATTACGAACGTAAACATATTTCTAACATATTTCTGAAATGTTACAATGGGATTTTTAACATATTTCAAATAAAACATTTCTGAAATATTTCGTGCCGTATGTTTCTTGAAAAAATCCTACCGATATACCTGATTTATGATTGTCTTATTTCATGAAGCTAATCAATAACTTCGCTATAAATGTGAAAAAATCTCGAGCAATTCTCACCGCCATGTTCCGCAACTTTTCTCAACATTTCTGGAGGGACGTATTCGTGCGGCAATTCTTGAAATACTTCCTGACCTCCTTGGCTAACATTTCCACTTCCTGTGAACACGAAAGTTAAGGGCCCAATGGATTTTGGCATCGCGCCCAAAGCCACTTCGTATCCAGCATCTCTGATTGCCTGACGAGCCATTGACGAATTTCTATAATTATGAGCAGGCCCGATATGCTGTGAACGAAAACAATTTGCATTTTACACTAAAATCTAATAGCACCTGAATTCACCATGCTTCATTGTACGTTTGTATAATATGTGACAATATTTTGTAGGATTATACATTAATTATATTCGGTTCGGCGAAAATGGTGCAGTACTGTTTTGTTCAAACTTCAATATGTAAAATATTTTACTCAAATTCGATACTTTCTTTGGGTGATATATGCCCACAAAATTTCCGCAGTCACCTAGGGGCCGTCTCTAAACACAGAAGGTTATTTACCAGGATTTTTTACCTTCCCCCCTCGCTGCCCCAGATTGTTACTTAAAATTTTTTTCTCCAAATGATTCCGTAGAACACAACATATGATGGATAATTCACTGTCTGTATTCTCGGAATGAAGTTCAAATATTGATTGATGAACGATTTCAGTGACTGGTATCAGGAAGATGCTTCAATATCGGCAGAAAACTAACGTTGTCAATTTTCAATTACATTTTCAATTCGATTTCACGTTTAATTTCTCCCAACTTTTGCAATTTGCATAAAAATCGATCCTTCATTACTGTTATAATTTATACAGATATATATATATATATATATATATATATATATTTTTTTTTTTTATTTTTTTATTAAACTATATAGAATATAAATCTATATAGAATTCTATTAAACGATAGTTCCGTCGTTACGATAAATACGTATTTTCAGAATAAGGAATAGATAAAATTGAATTGAATTACAATGGTAATTAGTAATTAATTTCTTTCATTCCCTTTTTTGAAAGTCATTTGTACTCAATTTTATTATAATTACCTCTAGAAAGGTAATTCTTGATTGGGTTTTTCTCAATCATATACGATGAACATAATCATAGTAATCGGTAATTAAAGTATTGCACATGCGTGCTTAGAGTACTAGCGAATATGCTACTTATTTATTGAGACTTGAAAATACTTGCGTAAGAAATTGCCCGACCCCTTGTCTCCTCCCCTTTTCTAAAAACCTTACGTAATTTATGGACAGCCCCTTATGTGCTGACATTATAAGTTTATCATTACATTACATATCATTACAATCTTCGTTGAAATGAATTAAAAGAATTAATAATGATGCAATTAATAGATTTCGAAGGTAACTGCAATGATAAACGAAACAGAGTCAGTCGAGTCCTTATAGAAAAATATCCTATAAAACAAATACAACAATAAAAACCTAAAAACGGCAAGAAGCTTCCTCTCTTTCGAAAAATTCGAAAATTCTATTTCTCATCACTACCCATATGAATCTGACACTCAACTGTCGAAAGTACAAAAACAAAAAAATCATGATTTTTAGCGGGCAAGTTTCGATTAATTCTGTAAACGTGTAAATTTTCTAAAGAACTGTATATCATTGAAACATAATTTCTACGAAAAACTGTAATATTTTCTTATCAACCACATTTTATTCTTACAAAAACTGCAGCAGTTTAGGAAATAGTGCAATAGAATTACGTAAAAATATTTCTGAATTTTTTCACGCAGCGAATTATTTCAGTGTTGATTTTATCATGAATTTTGACACGCCTAAAACTTCAGGTTTTTTTTCGAACGAATCTTCAAAAAGTACTTATTCCAATAAAAGGAGGATTTCTTGGAAAAATAGTGTAAAATGGGAGAAGATATAATTCATTAAATTTCGTGAGCATGTCAGAATTTTTACACTAGGTTCCAGGGAAACCTCTATCTAAGATAAAGATGCATTTGATTATATTCTTGCCATAAACGGAGTATGATGTCCCAAGGCTAACAATCTCAGTCCAAGTCCATGCAAAATGTTGACCATCCCAGCAACTCCTGCATATTTTCCAAAAGCGACAACTCTTTGACCCGTATCATCTGTTAACTTTTCGAAGTCCAGTAACCGAATGTTTTTCTCTAAGATGGCATCTAGAAGAGGCATATTGCTCTCCTGTGCTTTTATAGTATGAGAAAAACAACAGTAAGTCTTATTTGGTATTAGCTGATCGACGGGGACTTGTTTTACGCCAAAAATAACGGACGCTGAACTGATGTCTTCCTGCAAAGAAGCACCGGCCGCTAGATAGGATTGCATTGGATACGCCCGCCTGTTGCTCGGCTGCACAATAACTTTGACTCCAGCTCTCGTTAATCGCCGCACATTTGACGGCGCCAATGGTGCTCGACGTTCCCATACTGACTGATCCTCCCTTCTTATGGCTATTATCTTTCCCTTCAAGCTCTAGAATATCACACAAAATTGGTAATTTGAATGTAATTAACAGAACTAAAAAAGTAGATACGTCATAAAAATAATATAATCAATAAATAATATGAAATACTTGAGTACGTTATGTGCTATTTTACATAATGCAACTACAGTTTAATTTAATATATTATAATAGACCTTTAGGAAACACAGGACGTCTAGCAATATCTAGACTTTATACGAGGTTCTAGTGCTATTGTTAAAAAATCAGAAAATACGCGAATTGTTGTTTTAATAACTGAGAATATTTAGATGTACCGTAATACATAGCTCATTGTCAGTCGTGTTCACCGTCAATCATATTTCGGAGCAGATGATCCTATACTCTGTCCGCCGAGAGACTGACCTACTTACGAAGCCAAACGCGTCCAGTTTGGTCAGATCCTGCCCAAAGCTCTGCTCACTTTACCCGGACCAGGTAAACGAACAAGGTCACACAACAAAGACAAGAGAACTCAGGCATTCAAACCTAACGGTTAATTTAAAACCTAGTAATTGATTCCAAACCTGACAGTTCATTTCATACCATTTTAAACCATCGAGCGTCAGTCGTTGCAACGTTGTGAGTCAGTCCGGACGTGTGAAATTCGAATTGTGATTTTGTTATTCTGGTTGATTAATACATATGATGGCAGAAAATATGGACGAGGAAGTAGAAAAAAATTTATCGAGTTATAATGAGACCGCGATGTTCATATAATTTCACTTATTAGTCCTTTTACAGAGCGTGGACTTTTGATGCAGAGCACAAATGTATGAAATTATAGGTACGATATTGAAGGAGCTCCGCTATCCCAGCCCGACCCCCACTCGACCTAAACCTGCGCGATGCTAGGTCCGTCTCTTGCCGGACAGAGTATAAACTTGTTCAAGGTAACTATTAGCGTACGTTTTGGACGTATCTTAACTAAGTTATCTTGAGGTCAACTTTTAATCTTTTCGGTAAGTTATGTAAAAACAGACATCTTAAAGGCAACTTTTAGACACTGGTGTTTACTGGGGAGTGGTTCCATTCGGGTGATCCGAGCCTAACAAGCGACTACCAGGGTCGCAGAGTTCAAAAAACGCGGACAGAACAAAAATCATTTCATTGCATGAGGATACTGGCGAGTGTCAGGAGCAGGGTAGTAACATAAGATGTACAAACAACAATAAAGTAATGACGCGAATCTATATCGTGAATTCATAAAAATGATCAGCATTATACCGATATTTTAAAGACCAGCGCTGCTCGACGTTTTAGCATACTTTATAATGTTTATTGTAAAACAAACGAAGTATGATAATGTGGAGTACTTACACTAGAGTAACGAGAGTTATGTATCACATTGCTGCTTGGAAGGTGGGTAGGAAAATTTAAGCCGCATCGTAATTTCGTAGATCTCAAAACTTCCATCTCACTTTATTGAAGTGAGACCCCGCTGATAATTGACGTTCCAACGAATTGATGAGCAATTGTTACTGTTAATAACATAAGAATTGTGTTAGATTTCAAAATGAACAGCATGTGTGTATAGTAAGATACTGCGTGTGGAAGCACCTTCTGTTGTTTCCGACCAGCGCCGTGCCTAGGGGTGGGGCAAAGGAGCAGCCGCCCTAGGCGCCGTGCTGTGAAGGCGGCATTCGGGTGAAATTTTTTTCATAAAATCAAAACATACGGTACGTATAATAAAATTGAAAATGATTCTCCTTGCGTATTTGTCATGGTTTCATTTGTCATTATGCCACCAGCATAACAGAAATTGGTGTGGAAATGACAATATCAAATGTATTGCAACATGCGCCACATACTACTTCAGTGCCTCACCCTGCACATTCACCATGGATCCCGCACGCACGACGACGAACGCGTGACAAACCACCGAGTCCATCATCTATCATTTGTTAATTTTCATTTAACCCGTTATGTACAGACTCCCAAATAAAATCATAAAAAACACACAGGGTGGGTGCCACGCCATATTTATAAAACGTTCAATTTTCAATATTTTTTGCTCAATATTTAACTACATACTCTCAATATACCACAATTCAAGATTAAATTGTTTCCATAAGGCTAACATAACAAAATCGTATGATACATTTTAAAGTTGGAAGTGATCGACTTTGATGAAACTGTGAAAACTTAGAAATATATTCAATGAAATGAAAATATGCGAAAATTTCTATTTTTCCTCAGAAATAGTGTAACATGAGCCACTTATTTGGCGTGGGATGGTTCACACCCCAGATGTCCACAACAGGTTAGAGTCTATAGTCAATTCTGAAACAGTACCCTAAATTTTTTTCAGATTTTTTATACATCCGGTTAATTATTTATAAATATTGAGAGTGATTTTGAAAGGGACCTTTTTTAAAATTCTCTAAAAGTTCTAAAAAATTCTATTTTTTTTTCAAAACATGCCAAGACCGGGCCTGTGATAGGCCTGTTAAAAAAAATGTAAATACTCACTATGTTTTTGATAAGAATTCCCAAAAATTCTTGATACTTCGTTTTTTCACTTAGAACATTTCTAGACCGGTTTCACTGTGAAGTTGATGAAAAAAAGCTGAATAGACCAAAAAAAATAAACAAAAATCACTCCATATTGGAACTGGAATAGAAATATTCTAAGTGAGAAATAGAAGTTTTCAGCATTTTTTAGTAATTTACAGACTGTTTTAACAATCTTATAGTTGACCAAAAAAATCGAAAGCTCTGAAAAAAAAAATAGAAAAAAAATCAGCCCATCATGGACCCGATCTTGAAATATTTGGAAAAGAAAATACAGTTTTTGAGGATTTTTTGAAAATTCTAAATAAGGTCATTGTCAAGATCATTCTAGATACTTATAAATAATTAACCAGTTGAATAAAAAATCTGAAAGAATTGAGGGTAGTATTTCAGAGTTGAGACAATTCCATAAAAAATCAAAAATGATGAGGGTCAGACGTTAGTTGGGTTTGCATGGAATTCTCGATACATACGTATATTTATATTGATAAAAGCGGTTTCTCTAAGCCTGTCCCAGACGCCCCAAGAGCTAGGCACGGCACTGTTTCCAACACCTGTTGGGAAGTTCGATTTCCTCATTTCCGAACAGTGCGGTAAAACAACGTTGATTCTGTGTTGGACAATATAATAGTACATTATGTGACAATCGCGGGAAGTAAGCGATACTTGCACGAGTGCGACGTTTGCCGCCCAAGCGAAGCAAGGATGGCAAGAAGCACGAGTGGAGGGTCACTTGCCCGCACGAGTTATGTATACCATTTTTTTACACAAGTGTGGTAAGGCCGCGATAAGATCTGATAAAAGTGGTATTGGTACACAGAGAAAAGCTAATGTGAATTTTTTTAATCGATGTTAGTAATCCGAGCATCGCCTTCGCTCCTTAGCGCCGTGTTTGTATACATCGATTATAATCTGGTAAATACACAGTGAGCAGGAGTATGTTATTCATACAGCACCGAAACATCGTGTTTGTATACATCGATTGTAATCTGGTAAGTACACAGTGAGCAGGAGTATGTTATTAAAATTCTAGAGATCTCTGTAAAGGTAATATTCACTCACCGCCCCATACAGCACCGAAACGATGCTACAACGTTGCAGCAACGTAACTTTGCAATATTGGCAATGTTGTAGCAATGTTTCTATGTCGCGTCTATTGCATAACATCTGCAATGTTTCTGCAATATTGCCAAAATTCCTGCAATATTGCAAAATTCCCGCGCCAATATTGCGATTTTTTTGACCCATACGTTGTCGAAGGTCACTTTTAAATAAATGATACAATCTAGATAGAAACTTTTATTTTGACTTAGAATATATTTTTGGTATTGTTTTATACAGGTATTAATAGCAATTAATAACAGTTATATAATGTGCTTAAAAATATTCGATGATACATATATATTAGACCGGTCCAGAAAAAAATAATTTTTTTCCTTCCGCCTTCCTCATTAAACTGTTGTTCATGATGAACAACAAATCCCCTGCAAATTTCAGCTTGATCGGAGAAGATTTAGAGATCCCGCTTTCGAGTTTTCGTTTTTACATCGAAATAACACGTAAGAAAATGTTTACCTCAAATGACCGTCGATTTCGCGTGAAAATGAAGACGAAAAAAAATATATATATATATATATATCATTATACCTATCTCTACATTTATTAGTTTCCGTCCTATGTATATAGAACTTGAAGTGATATCACCCGGGTAAAAACAATATATTAATATGTATAATAATTAGATATTATCATTGTACTTAACGTTATAATAATCATAGGAACTCGATCTGATTGTGGGTGTGAACTGTTAATGAATAAGAAGCGCAAGAGCGTGAGAAATTAAAAATAAAAAGTGATCTCCGATTGAGAAACAAATTCAGTAAAATACCACAAGTCTCAACAATCGGAAAAGAATAGAAACGGAACGATTAGCAGAATTATGAATCCCATTTCTTTAAGTTTCCGAATTAAGCATGAGTTATTCTAATGAGACACTGTTCGTTTTAATCTGTTTATTCGTTTCTAGTCGATTTTATCTGTTCTTTCCTATCTCGTCATATTCGCGACAATGCCACCTCTAATAGCTTGTTCGTTTTAATGATTAATTAATAAGGGATGGCCATTATCAATCCGATTCAATTCTTTCTATCCAAATTATTTCTTTTCAAAGAATACGAAAAATCCGTTTGGATAAAGAAATCGGAATAGATCGTATTGAAATTCTCAATCCATTTCTATTCTTTTCCGATTGTTGGGGTGGATCTCGTTTTTTAGACGGAGAACACGAAAATTGACGTTATGATCAATGCAGATAAGCGGGACAAGCGGTAGACAAATACATGACAAATTCTGAATATACTATCAACCGAAGACAGAAATTTCGTAGCCTTTCGCAGCATATATACACGTAATTATTGTATACTTACTTGCCAAGAAAACCGCCATGATGTGAACAATCACTGCCGGAACAAACCTTATATCACGCCATACACTTCGTTACGATTCACTAAAAACGCTGAAACACGCGCAAACCGGTGACGTGCAGGTCAACGCACGTGGACGAAATTTATAGGTGATCCATTTTCGCACACGCGAAATATGAAAGAAAAAAGTCCCATATATACAGATATGCGCATATATGTATATATGTATAATGCACGCACAATAATTAAATACACACGTGCAGATAATTTCTTGGCTTTATACACGTATGTGAAGATGGGATTTATATAATAATAATATATATAATAATGCTGATATAAAAATTATCATATATACATATTGCAAACTTATATTGCAGAAACATTGCGTAACATTCCGTTTGCAAAGATCTTACAGCAACATTGCAATGCAATTCAATGAAAATGAGATTTGCAATGTGATGAGACATTGCTGCAATCTTGCGTGCTGTCTGGGCACACATTTCGCAGGTACGGTAAAACGAACTTACCGCACGCTGTGTCAAAACTGGGTTCACGTACAAATGAGCGATCTCTGACTCTTACGATTACAACCGTTGACTGAAGATTGCTAAACATAACTAGCCATGGGTGTTCTTGCGAAATAACCGAGTACAATGTACATCAACATAGTGGCCAGCACAACTTACTGGAATATAATAATACTGGAGCGATTACTACGGTGGCGGGGGTTCTAAAGAGAGAAATAGCATCGAAAGGAAGTGTTGTCTCCTTCTATTAGCTACTGCGCATGCGTGGGAGAGTTTAAGTAAAAATGTTATCTCACAGATTTACAAAAGAAAACGCGTGCGAAAGGGGTAAATAATCTCTGATGTACAAGGTTTTGGAAGTCTCTACGAGCCCCCTGACACTGGCCAGCTTTCCCTATATGATAAATGCAAACGCGTTTTGTTTCGAAATCTGAAGTTCTTGAAATCGCCACCAGCAGCGCTGGCTGTTCTGTGTGAATCTTCGATATAAAGCAAGGAGCGAGGCAGGACGTAACCTTGGCCTCCCCTTAAACACTCCGACCGCTCCGATTATTGTGTTCATCATGCTGTTATTCTTGTGACGTGTGAAATTTATTGTTTAAATTGAGTGAAAATTGTAAAATATATAAAACTGTTTTATGCAATCACGATGGCTTGGCATTCCCGTGCAAAGACCATGCGCATGAAATAATATATCAATTAACCCAACTTTACGTATCTAAAAGGATGCAGCAGTACTGCACACGCATGAATGCAGAGCAACAAAAAGACAAGCAATTGTACAAAAAGAAAGCTAAATTCTGCAAAACATAAACGTACACATGTAACACATATGTACATTTTGTATTATATTCATTATTCTATTCATTATATTCATGCGAAAATAAATGAATATTTTCACTCTTACATACGGATGTTTTTTATCGTCTATGTGCGTACCTTATTACATTCCTAGTACCTATTTTCTAAGTCAACTTAGAATATTCTCATTTGTTGAAGGACTATTGCTGAATACTTAAAATTGGTCATTGAATAATGGTGTTCATAAAGTTATCTACAATATTTTCATTATTCTCTTATTTCATATTGATTTTACAAAAAGTTGTCTGCAATATTTTTATTATTGTTTTATTTCATATTTATTAAACAAAAAATTATCTACAATAGTCTTATATTCATGTGAAATATTCGAGACGACGATGCAACATATATCTATATATGAGAAGTTCTTACAGAACAGCTAGCGCCACAGTGTGGCAAGCACATTTCGCGTGCCACTTTTACCTACCAGTGTCAGGGGGCTGGTCTATAATATACAGATCAGTGCTCTCCGTACACTCTTTCCTATAGAAAATAATTGCGCGGGGGGGGGGGGGGGGGCGGCGGCGTACGTTCCAGTTGTATTATAATTCTGCGATATCAGCTAACAGCTTTCCCAGTCTTCCGAGCCTTTATCATGATGTTCAGTCCAGGAATATAAACTCTATGATCATAATATTATCTCTATGATGCTCACTCGTGCTATTGCAACACTCGCCTGCCTTCGGCTCATACAGCCAACTCCGCAAGCGTATGCGAGTGAACTTCAAACTTGTCGGAAATTGCCCATATGGGTCGTTTTATTTATCACATTTCGGAAACGAAAGGTTTGAAAGAAGCTGATTTTTGAATATTGACCAATTATATGTTTGTCAGTGCTTTCGTTTTCAAAACGTTTTTGGAATTATTGTTATATGGAGTTTATAACACAAAATCAACGTACAACGAACACTTGTCCGAAGAACTAGATCAACATCCGTATGTCTACCAGTAAAATGTTAACCTTCCGGCTAACTTGTTTTCCGTCCGAAACTAAATTCGAGTTCAATTCAATACGAATTTTGTGATAATGATTGGCGATGCAGTATCTTTATTTTGGATGCGTTCCAATATCATCCGGCAGCGCTAAAAACTCTCTATGGCAGAGGCAGAGCTGCTCACGAACTCGACAGCACAAAAAAGATAAAAGATTGTTGTTGACAGTACTGGGAGCTAATATCGGAATGCCTCCTCCATGTGTGTTTATTTGCTCTACAGAAAGTGAAAGAGCAATTGAGTATTATAATAACTTTCTAATTGTCCGTTCGAGTGAAAAGATTATGTTCGGCCAAATCCAGTAATTTTCGAAGACAGGGACAAGGATTATTAAACATTAAATTCCTTTCTGTATATTTATAATCAAAAAGAAAAGAGTAGGTTGGTGCGAAGAAGGAAAGGTACTGTTTTGATCTCTACACTAATTGAAACTCATGATATTTTGTAGTGCAATAAAAATATTGCGCCTTATTGCAGCAACCGGAGTTACATCTCTCATTTCAAGTTGCGGTATCCTACAACGGCCATCCCAAACGCTGTCAAGACGAATGATATTCGACGTAGTCAAACAAGTAATATTAGACGTTTAGGATGACTAATAATACGATACTCAACCTGATCATGAGCTGTAACTCCGATTGCTTGAATAAGGCACACATATTGTTCCGCGTCTGGCCGGGTTTTCACGAGCAGTAAAATGCTGCTACAATATTTTTCAGCCGAGTTTCCGACTAATAGAAATGCCAATAAAACAACGAAGCGCTACCTGATTCGTGCTAAATGTAAATTACCTATTGTATTGACATTCATACTGTTTAAGAACTAGACAGTAAAATACTAAGGTGTCATTTTGCTGTCCATAAAAATCCAGACTCTGGAGAAACTCATAGCATATTATATTTCGATAGTTTCTTTACTGTTCAAATATGAAGAATTCCATATTTCAATGCCTATTTCTCTTTCACTGTAATGAAATACAAACATAGAGCTATTATAAATAAAGTGAGCAACGTACGAGCGCCCGTGCAAGTGTAAAGGAAACGGACACTGATAAATATACTAACTGGATACAAGCTCGCCACCACATTGATGTCCCTGACAGAAACCACAGCAATGACTGGCAGTCAACTTCGCTACTACATAGGACGAGGTGATGTTAAACAAATCATTGCGCATAGGAGTAGAAAACTATGGTTCAATCGGCTACGGCAGTAACAATAATACAAATAATGGACCAAAACACCAACTGTAAGAAATCTTTAAGGTAGCATTCTATGACATTGCATATTGTAATATTAATAACAGTAATTTGATACGAAATAAAATTACTGGACTATAAATAAAAACAAGAATAAATTATGTGAAATATAAATGATGAAATATTTGTCATTTATTTAATAGAGAATAGCATCTGTAGAAACTAAAATTGACTAGATATGTACAAATTCTACATTTCATTCAATCGAGTGTACATTCTTTCCATGTCCTTACAAATTAGAACCAATGCAGTCATGATCATGTTCAGTTCAGGATTATAGTTGATAATCTTCTTTGTGACCTCCCCATTGTATACGGCTTTCTAATGTTCAATCTGTATAATTCATATAGTATGAGGTTTGAAATAATAGGTGGGCAGTATATTTTGCTTGTTATTTTATGCACCAAACGCAAATGAAAGAAAAGAAATGTTAACTATTACAGCTTTTATATCGACACTGTACATCAGTGTAATTCACGAGAAAAACATACAGTAATATTTGCTAAAAGGAGTACGTGAATTATCAAAATGGTAGAATTAGTTTAGTTAAAATAGTAGTAAATAGTGTAGGTAGTTTTCTTGGTTTTAGTATTGCAAGGAATTGAATCACAATTGTACTTATTGATGTGCCCAGACCACGGTCTTACATACAGGTCTTGCGACTCTGAGTTTCGACGTGGGCCTCTTAACGTGTCAAGCCGCTAGCGTCGCTGCGATCGAGGGATGCCCGGTGCGACAAGGATGACGATAGTCGCGCTCGCGCGTCACATGGGTGTGGAATCCTAACCCATAAATTTTATTTACATATTGGGAAATCTGCCGGGGGCGTGGCTTCTCCTTGCGGCAGAAGCAGTAACTATTCTAAAACGCATTTTTAAATCAGCTTTCGTGTTCTTATGTGAAAGTGTGTATTTATTTACAGTTATTAAACTCGAATTTTCAAAAAAAATTCAATAAAATATGAAAATTTCAATACAAGAAATTTGTGAGTTTGCAAATACTCCGCCTAGTCATAAAAATTTTATTGGTGGTGAAGATATACTTGATGCGGGACATCTAATGAAATTTGGCCTACAGCAATCAGATACTAGTTGTGATAATGAGTATAAAATAATTGCATTCTGTCTCCAAACTTCTCGTTTAAAAGATCCACCGCATGAAATTGTGGGTGCAATATCGCAACACTGGCTGCAATGAAAAATAAAATTTAATGTTTATTGTTTTTTATTTTTTCTGACAAATATTACACTACAAAAAATTTCATTTCATATTGATGATAAACAAATAATTATGAAATGAAATTCTATAGGTAATTACTTACATATTGGTATGAAGTCATTTTTGGTGAAATGTAATGAAAACACTTTTTTTGACTGTGTAACCTCATTCCCAATTTTCAATGCTTTTATCCAAGCTAATCGACGATCAATTACTTCATCTTCACCAAATTTATTTTTGATTACTACAAAACTAGAATTTGCCGAAGGAAAAGTGTAAAATCGAACTGTATTGTTCTTACTAGACTTGCTATTACACCCATACACGCAGCAGAAAGTTTTATATTTATTTTCTCGTGGTGGAAACTCCATGATTAAATTTTTTGATCAAATATTGAAATTTAAGATGTTTTTAAGTAATAACTAAGCTTACAGATAATAATTGATTACTTAATATTTAAAAAAAAGTTTAACACTTTTAAACTACATTTCTCACATATTATATTTGGTATCAGCAGTTTAAGCTTGACCTGCATAGAGTAGTTTATATTTGATCCGTCAGGTAGCGTATCTGAGTGGATGATTTCCCAATACAAAGGCTTATTCAAACATTGTAGGTTATGTTGATGCACCCCTCGATCGCAGCTCCATCTGGATTTTTCTTCAACAGAGGAGCCACTCTCTACCATTGGAATTCTATTGAGTCGC
Source organism: Neodiprion fabricii (assembly GCF_021155785.1). Lineage (NCBI taxonomy): Eukaryota > Metazoa > Arthropoda > Insecta > Hymenoptera > Diprionidae > Neodiprion > Neodiprion fabricii. The sequence continues at coordinate 23,801,239 of NC_060240.1, forward strand.
AAGACCTGTATGTAAGACCGTGGCCCAGACGATTTATCGACTTAGAAAATGGCGAACACTTGAGCCAGTTACAGAAATTGCATGATTTTTGATCAGTGCATAGAGACGAAGTTCAATATATGCTATAAGAATTTGTGTGATAAGCATATAAACATGATGTGAAAATTCTTCTAAACTTTGCTTCTGTGCATGTAAATAATCGAATACATATTTAGATCCCAACTACCAATACAATATTTTCTTCCGCAATATTGCAAAGGTGAGATAGTAGTACATGGCTAATAACAAACAATTGTTTATTATACGTACTTTTATAAGGAACTTCGTCCTCATCCGAATTTTCATGTGCCTCACTCGTTTCTTGTCGGAAAACTCTAAAAACGCTACCTTTCCGTAATCTTGTAAAATTCCTCCATCATTTGAAGTAATCGCTGGCGAAATGCTTTAAAAACAACTGTTTTCACTGGCACCCAATCTGGTTTTCCCATATTTTCTGCTAAACTATTTTTCGTTTTGCATTTGCCGTAGTCTGTGCGCGATCTTACCTTATTGGCTAATTGTTCATACACAGGACACTTATTTACTTCGCTCGCGGCATGGTGTAAGTCGTATTTCGTTCGACCTCTTACAGTTCGCGCACTGTTTATTCTTGTCGTTCTTACAGTCCCTTGTGTCGTGATCTTCTCCACAGGAGCTACAGGCCCTCTCATTTTTACACTTACTTCCCATGTGATTAAAACCACCGCATTTAAAACACCTGTTTATATCCAAGTCTTCAAATACTCTGCACTTTTCCCATCCGACAGAAATCCTCTTGTCCAGAATTATTCTTGTAAACACTGCTGGAGCAACATCCGCATATGCAGTGCTCGTCTCTATCTTCGGCCAGTACTTGATGTATGTGATTTTGAAATCCTCTTCCTTATCGATAAAGTGATTCTGATACCTGATAGTTAGTTCAAGATCTTCTGCGTTATGTTCATCGCTAATACCCACGATTTTTATTTTTAGCTTTTGTGGACGTTCTTGGATTACACTGTATTGGGGGCCTACCTTATCCTCTAAGGCTTTTTTGAGTACTTCGACATCTTCCGTATGCTCACAGCTTATCACTACCTGTCCTTTTCTTGCGTTGCTTATTTTTTTAACCCATATTCCCAGCTTTGCCGGGTGCACATCGGATGTTATTTTATCCCTTGTTCTCTTCCCTTCTTCATGATGCTTCGGTTTTACCACTATCGCCGGTATGTTCCTCGATAATCTGCTTGTTTGCGTTCCAATTTTGAGCGCACTCGCGTACGAGGATGGGGCCCTGTCCCCTGTTTCAGCATCCCTTCAAGCTCTCTCACTTTGTTGATCAGTAACTGGTTCTTGCTATCCATTTCTCTTACTAGTTTCCGCAGAATGACATTTTCCCTCCATACTGCGCTTTTTTCGTCTACTTTGCCATCCTCTCCCACAATAACACTCTCATTCGGCTCGTACATAACCTCTTTTTCCGCGCAGCACTGTAATTTGCTCTCATCTCCCGCGGTTCCCGCTCTTTTTGCACAGCTGTTGTGGAACGGAGTTCCACATTCTTCACATTCTAAATACTTCGTTTTTACTCCAGCCTCACAGTAACCACAAACGTTTTTGTCACTACCCCCAGGGTCCGGGACTCCTCCGTTCGCGGCCATTGCCGTATTATATGGGTATTACTTGTTAAATGTAAATTAACTGTATAAAAAACTGTATAATTGTATTACATTTTTTTTAATTCATTTCACACGTTATGCAATAAATATTATATTGGCCAATCATCACGACATCTAAAAAAACGTAATGCAAATGATAAGTATGACATAAAAACGGATGATCCGGATAGATCGGCTTTAGCCCAACACTCATTGGTTGAAGGGCACAGGTTTGATTTTGAAAATGTAAAGATTACTGACAAGGAAACAAACTGATAAAAGCGGCGAATCAAAGAAATGATTCATATTTCTAAAAACAACACAGTCAACAAAAAAACCGACATTCAAAATCTCAGTCACCTCTATTCGGACATCATATAAATTTTCAACAGGAACTATATGTAGACAATTAGGCCAACATAGCAACAAACATGTAAACATTTGTATAACTTCCAAAGATAGTTTTTAAAATAAACTACAGGCATATATTTACAATAAAGTATAGGCAGGTGGGTAGTTACTTCCTTCTCGAACATCATGTAATAAAAATCGCAAACGTTTAGGAATGTCGCCATATGGAAGTTTTGAACAATTTAGTTTTTCACATTAGTTTCAATAACAAGGTTAAACAATAAACAGTGGCATTTATGCAAATTAGTAAATTTGTAAACACTAAAAATTCTCATGTAAAAATTGTGATTTATTTTACATTAAAGAAACCTGGAGATGATAGGCGGGGTCCTGCCGAAACGTCATTTTGAAAAAACCTAACTGATTGCTATAATTGCATCATTTCATCCCTGACCATTACCCAACTAAATTGAATCTGTAGAATATATACTCGGTAACGAACATCAATATCAATTTCATTGTCAGTTATATATTTAAACGAACTTTGTACAGTGTTCATTTTTATCAGATCTCACTTGACAGTGTTCTGTCGAAAGAGCGTATGCGAAACGACTGATAACTTTCGCGTACTTCATCCGTATTAAAGAAATGCAGAACGTAGAACGCACGTTTCGACAGGTCTACCAAAGAAGACAAAGACGACGGGATATGAACAAACCGGCGCTCGAGTCGAGGCGTTCGCACGAGTGAATGTATGTACACATTCTTAGACATTCCCGCACGCTTAGCTACATTCCCGCAAGCTTAGATACATTCCCGCTCGCTCTTCTCAGCGTACGGGAAAGTGGCACTTTGCGAATGCAAATGCGTGCGTAAAACTGAACTTTGCGCATGATAATAGGAAAAATAATTTTTCCGTCCGCATTGTCGCTCTTTCCATGGAGTGGGGGCCACGAGAGGGATAGCTGCGCCCGCCTGCCTAGCTATTCCATAGAGCTCGTTACCCCCACTGCATGGGCAGAGCGACAGAGGGGACGGGAGAATGTTCTATCTTTTAGAGAACTACTTCAAAGCCGCTCGCAGCACGCTTACTTTATTTTATATATCTCTATGGTATGTACTACGTACTTCATGAACGGCGCTATCCCTCTCTTGATTATTAATTAATGCGTGAAAATTAGTTTCCCAATAATTTAACATTTTCAATTGATTTTCGAAATCATTTCAAGGCGATATACAGTATGAACAATGAAATCGGTCAATTTACTTGCTTAGTTTATTTTAATTTATACGCTTAATTGATTTTCATCAATTGTTAATTATTGATTGTTTTCCAAACTACGAAAATAATTTCCAAACGATTGGGAACATTAGTTTTAAAATTGGTTTCAATAGTCTGTCAGATATACGATCGTTACGTCAACTGAATAGCCAATCATCGTCGTATGATTCGTATAGAATTGAACTCGTATTTTGTTTCGGATCGGTAACAAATTAGCCGGAAAGGAAAAGCGTTAATGAACATCAATGCTTGTACAATGTTTTCGGACATATTTAATCCGAACCCGGTGTCTGAATTGCTGCCCATCACCCCCAGATTTTAAGTTACATATGGGGTATTTCACTCTACTTACGTATCAAAAAATTTTGTAAGGTTCGAGATCAACTAATTAATATTCCAAGCAGAAGTACTCAAAATGTGGGGATGACGGAGCAATTCCAACCCAGATTCGGATTCAGGACGTCGGAAAATATATAGGTCTCGTGGTCTAGTCTGCCAGATACGTGTTTTTTGTGTGTCATAACTCCCGTTCTCCACCAGCGCAGCAGTTTTTGTTTATCCTCTCCGATCTGTTCCATTTTGAATATTTTCAGATTTTTTAGTTTACTCGTTTCGGAAATGTTTTTTTTTAACCCGTACATCATGGAAGATTAAAGTCAGACAAAAACATTTGACATAAAAAAGGTAAACTTTTCGATGAACTATTTGATGCAATACATGTTATATTTCTGATGCCATCAAAATCTGAGGGCTGTAAAGCGATTCTGACACCGGATTCGGATTCAGCACATACAAAAACATGTAGAAAAGGTGGTCTGGTCTGCCGGACAACACACTTTCTTTGTATGGCTGTGTTATTTTCGCGCCACGTAAAAAATGTGATTGTACGTAGCAAAAATGAGATTCACGAACGAAAAAATATGTCTAAAATCACATTTGATGGGGGTGCTCTGGTCGATTTCAACGTTGACTTATATATTTCCGAATATCAAAGTTCACGTATCTTCAAAGCCAAAAAGGGCTTAACAGCCTCATTCTATACACAATTCTGAACAAAAATACTCCGAGGCATTTTCATTTGAGGCAGAAACAAAGAAATGCAGGTATTCTATGAAATCGCAATAGTAAATTCGTAGAATTGATTCCATTTCTTTATTTCTACGTCAAATGAAAATGTGTTGGAGTATTTTTGTTCAGAATTGTGTATAGAATGGGGCTGTTAACCTCTTTTTGTCGTCTGAGATACGTGGACTTCGATATCTGGAAATATTGTATACCTCAACGTCAAAATCAACCAGGGCATCCCCATAAGAGGTGGATCTTGAATTTCGAACTTCTCCCACATAAATGACATGGTAAACGTGGAATGTTTTCAAAATTTGTTACCACTTAGCCGTATGTAATGTATGGAGTGCTATTTTTCAGAGATATCCTTTTGCAAACATTGTTTTTTTCTCTAAACGTGGATCAAGTTTTTCAGGAGGGAGGGAAACAAATGTTGTGCTTGAACGAATCACCCCACTGTATTGATATATGACGACCAACACTTACACGAAAAATATCACTGCAGCCGTTTGAAGAAGAACACTATACACTGGTTGGGCTTACTTGTCAGACTGCATATGCGAAATAACCAACTTAGATATCACACTTGCTCTGAGGTTACGGGTCAATGATGGTTACAAAATTAATGATAACCTCAGCGTCATCACAAGTGATATATTTTTCGGCCCCTACCAGCAGCCATGACCCCGGTTTATATCTTTGTATCAAACTGCGAGTCATTGTTATCTTACATAATATATTATTAAATAATTTATTGTTCCAAGTTATTGATAATTATTTTAAACTAAGAGTACACTCACACAATCAACTTACATTCTGTTTTCAGCAAAGCAGTGTAACTATCCTTACCAGTGAATGTAAATAACTGTACATGTAGTGATGAGGCCAAGAAATGCTTGAAATAATAAAAAGAAATTATTCAAACGTCATGCACAAGTAAACTTCATTCAAAAAACACAACTCGTATAAAAACTAGAATTTGTAAAAAAAAAAATGTCCTCAATTTTAATGGAAGCTAAAGTATTGTTACCAAATGCGTCGCCCCGGTCACCCAAGCACAGTTTCATTACACTCAATGACACATTATCCGATTTTTTTTTTCACGGAACACTTGCAGAATTTAAAGCATGTAAACTCCTTAGTGTTTATAAAAACGTGTTAATAACGACTCATAATCACCCGCTATATAGGTGTGTATAATATACAGGATCTCCCAAAAGTTCCCGGACGGCTGAATAACTTAAAAACTTTGAATCCTACGAACAATGTTAGGCACTAAGGTTGTAGAATTTTTCTCTAGCTATGCAGTTGTGACTCTAAAACCATCTCAAGGTCGAACATTCGGCCTAGACCAACGACACCAATATTCTTGAAAGTCCTACAGTGGTCCGAGATACCAAAGCAAAGTCCATTAACCCAGGTAGCATTCTATCGCAAGTTCACGTAATGGCATTACCTGGACGCATGCATAACTGTCGGCAGCCACTATCTATCTGCTTCCACAGTTGTAGGAAGAGTTGAATATGCGCGCTTCTCAAAGCAGCCGGGTGCAGATTTGTGGCAGATGACATGCTGTGCCGCAAAAAAAAGAACTTCTCCTTAAACTAAGCCCTTACACACCATGTACAGAAGTTCCAATTGACGTGCAATCAACTACTTTCTATGTACTTTCTTCTTATTCGCACCTGTTCACCATGGCGCTATGTTAATATACTAGAAATGATGCATCAATTGACCTTATATACGAATCACAATATAGTTTCTACATTCGTGAAAAAATTACATGGAAAACCGTCGAATCGCCATCTGTACGTGGGAACTCGAAGTAAGCAGTGAGCAGACCCGTAAGTGTCTGTCGTACAAAAGCAGTGCAGCAGGATACGACTATCGTGCCCAATTCTGTCGTAAATTCGATCCACGCTGCAGTAGCATGCAATAATCATGTCAAATTCTGACGCAGAGTGGCGCCAAATACGCTCTTGCATAATCGGGTACTACAAAAAATGCTACTTGGGAACTCGTATATGGAAAGGGATAGCAACCACCCCCCCTTACAATAAGATACTGCACAATAGACCTAATTGCCATAGTCGCTACGAAAGGGGTAGGCCTCTAGTGGAGTATTTGTCAATGACAACAATAATCTTTATCAAAAGAGCAAATGAACCTACTTTTTATTCTGTATTAGATCTAACTCTGTGAATTTAAATGAAACCATCAGATGGTGGCGTCTCGTGAGAACCCTCACTCTCGAATCATGCACAAATAAAATTTCAGTAAATCCACATTTGATGATAGTATGGCTCATAATATCACTTTTAATTTCGTATTGCACTAAATAAAACAATAATTTAAAACGTGCCGTGATTTATACCTATGTGAATCATGTTAACTGGTATGAAAACAACGTCCTCGAGTTGCGGCCGTTAACCGACAGATAGCGCTGCCGTCGTTTCGCCATGATATCCAAGAGGCGTATAGGTGACCAAAGTAGTCTGGTGTTTCCATTTCAAATTTTCAAGTTAATCTCGAAATGGCCCTGACTTTCGACCTTGACCTCACGGTGACCTATACCGCTGAATATATAACGCTGACCTCTCCAATTTTCATGAGTAATATTATGCTTTAGCCGGCACAATTCACATCCTTAGTCTAAACCTAGCGTTCGACCTTGAGAGCTCAAAATTTAGAGTGTCTGATGTCATATCTGATCATAGACTTTTGCTCTTTTCATTTCCGGGATCAACAATGTGGGTCCCATTTGAGAAAATCGACTTGACCTTGAAGGTCATTGTCAAGGTCAAATCCAAAGTCACGACAATAGCCAGGGAAAAATCCTCCAACCTTAGTAACTGACGTTTTTTTCACTGACTCAAAGTTTTCAAGTTATTCAGCCATTCTGGAACTTTTGAGACACCCTGTGTATACTGTTCATACATGCACAATTTTGAAGTACAAGCATTTCATTATAACGAGAAGTGTGAATGTTTGACTAATTTTATCCCCCAAAAATACAATAGCAAATTTGTGGTATGTATTATTAAAATGTGCAACAATGCATTTAAACGAATTAAGGTGACATTGCAATTTATTCAAATACAGTAGCTAACTAGATGTTCTGTTTGGACATCAATTATGTTGTGCCTTGATTGACAGATACATTTTATTTTTAATAGTTTGTTTAACAGGATTTATTTTCTTCAATATCTGTGTCATGACGTTAACCAATTGCTCTGAGGTCAAACCCGTTTTCTTGGACTTGAATTTCTGTAGAAGCTCAGTGGTTGTCATTGGTTTGCGCATCAGATAACGTCTGACAGCATCCTCCGTTATACCAGACTCACTGTAAGTAATTACGAATTACATGTATGTGTATCTTATATGATTAAATTCATAAGTTTCATCTGTCGTTTTTTGGAATTAGAAGAGAAAAATTTTTAAATATTATTTATCGGAAATTGAATAGAGAATTTGAACTTTATTCTAAATGATGTGAACTGTAATAATACGATTTTATAAACTTTTGGTCTTTTGTGATACCTTTTCAATTTTCATATACCTTTATTTGTAAGCGTTAAATGGAACAACTTACCTGGCTCCTGGAAAGTATGATGTCACTGGGGCAGAGTTGAAATTATCTAATTTGATTTTTTTCGACTGTGACAGATCTGGTGAGCCTGATTGTTTTCGTTTAAAACAATCAGCCGAGACTCCAGGAAGGACAGGAGTCACAGACCTTGAACTCTGTGCACTATTTGGTTTTTTACTGTCTTTTTCTCTAGGTATGTCAGAGTCGGATCCAGAATCACTTGAGAAGTCACTTGATGAATCTTTTCCAATTCCAGATTTTTTTACGTCTTTTTTTTTTGATTGCTTCTTTTTTTTCTTCTTATCTTTCTTTTTATCGGACTCCTTATTGAGTTTGTTGTCTTTTTCCTAATAGAAAAAAATCATATTTTTTTCTCTGCACTTGGAAGCATATGTACATTTTTTTTTTATGGTCAACTTTTCTCACATATCAATTTACTTTCAAAACACCTTTGGACACATAAATATACCCTGGATTAATTGTTTTAATTAACCCAGACCAATATTTCAGAAGCAAGATGAGATATGAAGAAACATTCAATACAATATCTTTAGGGTTTGAAGGAGCAACGAATTTGTCCGTATCTCATTTGTTGCAAGTTGAGACACTAATAACAGGTGGGATTCACCTTGGGTTTTTTTGTTAATAGAATGGTATATTTATTCCCAAAGAATATGAAATTGCAACAGATTTTGCTTCAAAAAGTGCTGGCATACATATTAGACTGGGCCAAAAAAAACAAAGAATTTTTTTTTAACAGTACTGTAAAAACATTGTTCATGACGACAAATAAAAATTATCCTGCAATTTTGAGCCCTTAATATTAATATTAAGGGGTGTATCGTTACAGCTATTGATTTTTTAACAGTTACCGCATTTTTTTACCCAAAATCCGTCAATTATCAATCTGAAAAATTTTATCAATCCCTATTTTTGAAGGAAATTAAATTTCCTAGAAAAAAGCTCTCCTACTAAATCGATGTAGATCAAGCCGTTTCCTCGTAATCGTGCCTTAAACATTGATTTGTTTTTTCAAATTTTTGTTTGAATTTTTGATTTTTTGTAACTACCAGAAAAATCAATATTTTCATAGATCAAACCATTATTTTTGTGGGAAATTTGATGCTCTACAAAAAAGGTCTCTTAACATTTTTTATGAAATTCACTCCTTTAAAAGTTATTCGACATTGAAATTACTTTCAAATACAATTTCAATTGAAATTACTTTTGAATACAATTTCAATTGAAATTACTTTTGAATACAATTTCAATGTCGAATAACTTTTAAAGGAGTGAATTTCATAAAAAATGTTAAGAGACCTTTTATGTAGAGCATCAAATTTCCCACAAAAATAATGGTTTGATCTATGAAAATATTGATTTTTCTGGTAGTTACAAAAAATCAAAAATTCAAACAAAAATTTGAAAAAACAAATCAATGTTTAAGGCACGATTACGAGGAAACGGCTTATCTACATCGATTTAGTAGGAGAACTTTTTTGTAGGAAATTTAATTTCCTTCAAAAATATGGATTGATAAAATTTTTCAGATTGATAATTGACCGATTTTGGGTAAAAAAATGCGGTAACTGTTAAAAAATCAATAGCTGTAACGATACACCCCTTAATATTAATATTAAGGGCTCAAACTTTCGGGATAATTTTTATTTGTCGTCATGAACAATGTTTTTACAGTACCATTAAAAAAAAAAATTCTTCGTTTTTTTTAGCCCAGTCTAATACATATGGCCCAAACTTGATGGGTTATGAGATATGAGCCAGACAAAGTGATACAGAGAAGGATCCCTTGAGAATGCGGTAACTCCTCGATACCATAGAAAATCTTATGTTCCCAAGTATTAATACCAAAAAGGGTCAACTTATCCTTTTACACGAAATCACAGTGATTGGATGAAGAGCAACTCTACCCTGTTTGTTGAGCGAATGACGCAGGTTTGCACGAGTTTGGGTGGGGTGGAAGGTAGATGGAAGTAGTGAGTAAAGACGGCGCCATGCCTCGCTCTCGGGGCGCCTGGAGCAGGCTGAGGGAAACCGCTTTTTTCAATACAAATATACGTATGTATCGAGAATTCCATGCGAACCTAACTAACGTCTGACCCTTACCGTTTTTGATTTTTTCTGTTATTGTCTCAACTCTGAAACATTACCCTTAATTCTTTCAGATTTTTTATTCAACTGGTTAATTATTTATAAATATTTTGTGATTTTGACAAAGACCTTATTTAGAATTTTCAAAAAATTCTCAAAACTGTATTTTCTTTTCCAAATATTTCAAGACCGGACCCATGATGGGCCAATTATTTTTTCTATTTTTTTTTTTCCACACTTTTGATGTTTTTCAACAATTAGGAGATTGTTAGAACGGTCTGAAAATTACTGAAAAATGCTCAAAACATCTATTTCTCACTTAGAACATTTCTATTCCAGTTCCATTGTAGGGTGATTTTTTTCTATTTTTTTTGGTATGTTCAATTTTTTTTTATCAACTTCCTAATGAAACTGTTCTAGATATGCTGTAAGTGAAAAATAGAATTACCGAGAATTTTTATCAAAAACATTCTTTAAATTTTATTTTTTTAATCGGCCTATCACAGGCCTGGCTTGGCATGTTTCGAAAAAAATACAATTTTTTAGAACTTGTGGAGAATTTTAAAAAAGGTCCTTTTCTAAATCACTCTCAATATTTATAAATAATAACCATTTGAATAAAAAATCTGAATAGAATCTAAAAAAATTCGAGGTACTGTTCAGAATTGACTATAGATTCTAACCTGTTGTGAACATCTGGGGTGTGAACCACCCCATGCCAAATAAATGGCTCATATTACGCTATTTCTGAGGAAAAATGGAAATTTTCGCATATTTTCATTTCATTGAATATATTTTTGAGATTTCACAGTTTTATCAAAGTCAAGCACTTCCAACTTTAAAATATATTACATGATTTTGTTATGTTCGCCCAATGGAAAAAAATTTAATTTTGAAGTGTTGTATGTTGAGAGTTTGTAGTTAAATATTAAGCAAAAAATATTGAAAATAACGTTTTATAAATATTATGGGGTGGCACCCGCTCTGCCTGCCTTTTGTGATTTTATTTGGGGGTGTGTACACAACAGGTTAAATGAAAATTAACAAATAATAAATGGTCGACTCGGTGGTTTGTCACGCGTTCGTCGTCGTGCGCGCGGGACCTATGCTGAATGTGCGGGGTGAGACACTGAAGTAATAAGTGGTGCATGTTGCCACACATTTAACATTGTCATTTCCACACCAAATTCTGTTACGCTGGTGACAGCAAAACCATGACAAATACGCAAGGAGAACCATTCTCAAGTTTATTATACATACCATATTTTTTGATTTTATGAAAAACAAATTCACCCGAATGCCACCTCCACGGCACGGCGCCTGGGGCGGCTGATCCTTTGTCCCACCTCTAGGCACGGCGCTGGGTAAAGATATGATTTCGAAATGAACAAAAATGAATTGAACGAAAAAGTATACAAATGCATCAGTTGGCCCAATATAAAAATATGTAGAAGTTAATTTCACAATCCAACATAAAGTTTGTTTCTATGGAAAAGGTTTTTGAAATCAAGTTTTCGCTTTTTTTTTTTTTAATCAATTACCAATTAATCAAAAAAGAAGAAAAGAAACTAGTTTTCCTCCATCAAATCACTGCGATTTCGTGTAAAATAAGAATCTGACCCCCTTTTGGACTTCAATTCGTGGGTACTGGAGTTTTTCTATGGTACCGATGTGTTACTGGCACTATGATGAGGTTCCCCCATTGCACTTTGATTGGTTCATATCTTATAATCCATGAAATTTGGGTTATATGTAATCCAGCACTTTGTAATGCAGAATTTAATACATTTTAAGATTCAAGGAGAAAAAAATTAGAATTCCGTTAAAAAAATAACGAAGTTGAGTTTTACCTATCTGTTGGTGGCACCACTTGTAATAAATGTGATTCTGCCACATTCCTTTCTCTTTCGAACCATAAAGACTTTTGTACTGACCATTTCTTCATATCTCCACTTGCCTCTGAGATATTGACCTAGGGTGATTAAGATAAAACCCCCCTGTATGATTATTTCGTTTTACCTTCTCATCTTTGTCTTTGTTGTCCTCATCATCATCTTTGTCATCTTCTCCATCCTTCTTTTCCTCCTCATTCTCCTCCCCTTGACTATCCTCATCTGAAGCAAGAAGCTTTCGTAGAGCATCTTCTTCAGCCACAGATTTTATTTCCTTTTGTTGTTCCAATTCTGATTCAGAATCTGAAGAGTCAGATATATAATCACACTCTCTCCCCTCTTCATCTCCATCGTCACTTTCTTCAAATGCTTCGTCATCCGACCCCTTCTTCTTCTTTTTCTTCTTTTTTTGTGCTTCCTCTACAACAAAAAGTATGGTTCACTCCAAATTCAATTGACCATACCAACATCATCTGTAATTGCGTTCAAGCCAGTGAAAGAAAAGATTAATGCTGAAACAGTGTAGTAATTAAAACTCGAAGTCTACTTCTGAATAAAGTACATAAAGTAATCTATTAGCACGATTATGTAAGAGTTATTGCATCTCACCTATATGAGTAGTTGTCTGAAGAAAAACAAAGTCTTTTATGAGATCTATGAATCAAGTATGTTGGCTGGAGAAGTTGAAATTCATGAGTAATATTGCAATATTCTGCTATTTGAAACTGAATTTACATAATCATCTCATATAACAAGTTGTAGAATTACTTTCACGCCTGCCTGCTCAGGCCCAAAACTTATCACGCAGCTCCTTCCAAAATTTGCAGTTCTCTGTAATTCTTCAGTCAACGTACCAATGAAGAACTATCAAATGTAAGTAAACTGACCCTTAGCTTTTTTTTTCTTTTTTTTATCATCCTCTTCTTCTTCAGAATTCTTTTTCTCCTTGTCTTCGTCAGAACTCGAATCATCATCGTCACTATCCATCCATTCATCCATTTCTGATATTTTCAATTCCTTTTCTTTTTTACCGAGTTTTTTTCCTTTACCACCTTCAGATAATTCTGGATCATCTTCGGCGCCTTCGTCGTCGTTTCGCATTCTCTTTCGCATCATTAATGAAAAGTAATTGATGACTCTATTCCGCCTACTAAACTCTTGCTCAGCTTCTTCAGCACTCAAAGCTTTATATCTTTGTATTGGCTGGAAATTATACCTATAATTTGAATGAACTAATTTTTCTCACGAAATTGAACAAAAATTGAGATGTAACAGTAAAAATTTTTTTCACCTAGTTTAGTGCTTCTGCAACTAATACCATATGCACAATTACCAAGTTTTTAACGTCTATCATGGTAAACGTAATATTTATAATCGAGAATATTTATTCACTAGTTACATATAGTAAGGACACCGAAATAATGTTGATGGTATCAGAGACAGCAAATAGCTGATAATTTGTGTCGTTAACAACCATTATTAATTTCCTTAGAAATAATCTTCATAGAAGAAAAATACCTCTTGCATTGATAATGTTATTGAGACACTCTCTTGTAAGGATATTGCTAAACACTAGCTGCTAGCTTGAGTGAAAATGCTTTTGTTTAGTCTCTAAGGTCTAAATTTTTTATACAGTAGGTTGAAAATTTTACTGAAAAACTAAGAATAAGCTATCAATTTTTTTACGAATTTATGTACTTTGTGAACTTACCATTCATGCAAAGGAAATGCTTCAATGGCACCATCGGGTGCATGAGTGAAAACATAGTATGCTGCATTCTCACTGACTCCACCTTCTCGAATTCCTTTGAACTTCTTCCCTGTTTTACCTCCTGATTTAAGAATCCAAGGCTGATCTTCTGGTTTGTATTTTCTACTTGTTATTCCAAACTTTTTTCGCCTTGCTTCTTCTCTCGCGTCGCGACCAAACTCGGATCCTGCTCCAAACTTTGGCATCTCCTCATCCATGCCTTTATACTCTTTCATGTTATTTTCACGCTCCATCTTGACTTGCGACCATTTTGAAAAGTCAACATTGAGTGTTGCATTAAATCGCATGACATTGTGCTTTTTTTTACTGTTCCTGTGGCAAAAAGGATCGAAATACTGATTAATACAAATCTGTAATAGGATCTTTCATGATGGTATGGGGTACATACTTCTAATGTAGCAAAATGTAAGGTACAAAATTGTGTAACACAAAGTTCACAATATTGGAACATTAAGTATTCGTTTATTCTAAATTTAATAATGTAAAATCAGTCACAGACTGAAGTCAAAATTAGAGTATAATTAATGTCACTCAGGCAAACTTAGTAAAGGAAACAATAGACTTACTTTGGAACTCTGATGCTGTATTCTTGTACCGAAGGTACTGCGCCAGGCTGGACACGAAGGATCAAAGAGTATTAGTAAAATGATCAAGTACTGCACATATTGCAAAATTAAAATTCATAAATCCAACATTTTTTAAATTTATGGTATATGTACTGATCCTTGGATTGATTCAAACACATTCCAGCCCACCAAGGTAGACTATTATTACTTGTTTAACGTGCGAAACAAACTCTAATGCACATTTTTTCACCTACATACATGCAAGAACCGCGATGCAGGCTATAAGACTGTGCCGCTTCATAGAGACAAAATATGGCTCATGAACGCAAGGAAAATAAACAAGACGGGGTAAATAAATAAGGCAGAATTAATAGGCAAGGAGTTGCAATGCGACAATGAATAGAATACAAAATAAAACAGGAACTTATTCCTCCATGGGAATACATCCCTGAGGTGATATTACGGAAAGTAATTTTAAAGAATTAATATATTTCTAAAATCAAATGTATCAGAAGGGAGATGTCGGGATGACTACAGCTGCGAAGCCAGACACTGGGAAAAATGAACGCACGGCTTGTAATAACTGTCATGAAAAATAACTCGAATCCATTTCAACAGTGGACTGAAATGTTTCAGAATTAATCTAAGGGTCTGTATATGGCAATCAGTACAAAACCAAACATATGAAGTATATGATTACCATGACTACATACCTACAATTATAATTGTGGAGTAACTTACGAAATTCTAAATATTATTATACAATTACGAAATTCTGTTGTCGAATTACTTCTAGCGCGAACAACATTCCATTAGCCTTACATTTCAGTATAACTGTACCAAATATCGCTACATATATTGCAGTGGTTATGCATACCATATATTATCTTACAATATTAGTACATTGGGTACTGAAATTCATACGATAGTAATTCTAAGAAAAACTTATTGTGATTTCAAATTAATGTTGCGTAAAGATTGTAATGGTAATGAATACCTTCGTCACAGCTGTTGAACTCATTGTTGACTAGTAAGATCGTGAAATAAGTGATTACCAGACCGCATAGTCAAGTCATTCCACTACAGAGCGTATAGAAGGAGGGATATCCTGGAGTTACAAGAAGTGAGCCGATTTTGGCTGCAATTAGTGGTGGCGCTGTGAAACATAAGTTGCCCAAGTAACAAAACATTCAATTTCATCACTCAACTTGGTATCAATTAGTGCTGCGTCGGTTATTTTATGTACCCTTATTTGCATCCAGACTTTGACCATATTTTGAAAATTATATGCTCTAAGCCTTACTACGACGTCATGGCACTCCACGACGATTTCCAGATGCTAGACACTAGATTCAAACGCGCAAGTATGTACAGCTAGACGCACACTCAATAATTCTGACTTCTGGGTGACCATGTATCAATTAAGCATCAAAATGCAATGGATCGTGGACATTCAATTGCGCTTTTCGGATTAAACCGGAAAAAGGAAATATTAAGGGTTAAGGTGCCGTTGTCTTGTCTTGTGAATATACATTTCGTGACGTCATAAGCACTTACCACGCTTTTGGAAGTTCAGCGTTAAGCTAAGCTCATTAATTTCATTGGCCTGTTCCGTTAGACCCGACCAATAATGATAATTTCTATATTATTGTAAACTTGCGGACAATGAATCTGAGACAGCTAATTTTTGACACCAAAAAGTTATGTTGGCAACACAGAAAAACCTACAACGCCATAGTGGGCCAAGCGCAAAACAAACTGAATCTCAATAAACATAACTTAACCCATGACCGTCGAATCTAACCCTAGAATACCGCGGGGATAATGACTTATTGGATTGACACCATAGACTTATAAAAGATAGACTGAGCGCTCTTATGAGCCGCTTGAAGCAAAAATTTAAAGGACAGAAATATACCGGGAGTACTCCTTTCTCTCTCTGACGATATTTGTGGCGGGGATCGAGGCGGTTGAGGAGAATAAAGCGAAATTATGCGCCTATATCTATAGCTGTTCCACTTCCACTACGCCCTTGTCTCCCGGTATGAAACCGATTGAAAAGAGAGAGCAGTACTCCCGACATATCTCTATCCTTTATATGAAGGCTTCATTACCTCATATAGGAGCGCTCAGTCTATCTTTATAAGTCTATGACAGCCCCCTGACACACGATGCTAAAAGTGGTTCGCAAATTGTCCCTTGATTCTGCCGCCAATTTCCACCACTAGTGACGCTAGTAGTTACCTGACGAGCTTGCGCGCGGTCAGCGAGGGCAGCGAGCGTTTGAGAAGTCTACTAGCGCTACGTAGAGGACCTAAAAAACGGGGACAAGACGCGTACAATTTTTTAGTATACGAACAGTGGTGAGTGTCAGGGGGTTGGCTATGATTGACACGTATTCTACGGTTAATTTCCACAGTCGTGGGTTATGTTACGTTTATTGAGATTGAGTTTGTTTCACGCTCGGCCGACTATGGCGCTGTACGTTTTCTGTGCTGCCAGCTTGATTGTCCAGTGTGAAAAATTAGCCGTCTCAGATTCATTGTCCACCAGTGTACATCATAAACGAGTTTCTCTCACTTCAAAATATCCTCATCGAGCTGTGCCATATTGACGAAAAGCTTACTGATAGAATAGGTTTTCCCGGATTACTTGTATGCTTTGATGCTTCTCAGCTCCCTGTGGGCAGTGAAAGAAATTCTAAAATCGTAAAAGCCGTGAATATTCAACAATGCGATGATACCAATCAGCCATGTTTTATATAACGTGTTTTTATTTATTTCATCATTATTTATAATAATCATTGTCAACGCAGACATTAGCAATGTCTGAATTAGAGACGTACACCTTTATTCAAGTTACGATTTAAAAAATTTCCAAGTCAGATTCGTACTCCCGTTCTCGCTCAGGTTAACGAGGATATTTCTCCGCTCTGATGTCACGAAATATATATATGACGCGGTACGTCAGCGGCACCTGGACAGATGGAATTACCTTACCTTTAGCGGAACGCTGGAACTCGAAAAATCGATGAGTGGCGCTCGTGGCGCTGTTAATGAGGGTTTTTGGAAATAACTAATTTTAAATAATATGATTATTTAACTTCAATTAGGTTTATTCAAATAATTTGAATTACACCGACAATTTTAACGTTCAATATAATAAAATGGAAAAGAATACTGAATTTCGGTAATAAATTGAGCAGAGTAACATGGTAGGGAATTAAGAAGCTATAGGATTTTACTGCACGACTGTACCGAGAAGAAGTAGCGAATCAGGAGGTAAAAACCAAGAGATTAAATTAACGCTGGGTGCTCGTATTTATACAGATTGGTAGCATTAGGGGTTAGAATCATTCTCTTCAAGCCTTGCCCGCCAACAGCTCCATATACGTAGCCCCTCATTAACAACCGAATAAGTTGATTCTGTTTTTAATCGTTTGTACGTGGTTTGTAGGTGTTTGTAAGTGATTTCCCGCCATTTTTAAGTCAATAGTTCAATTGTTATTGATAAAAAAAATTTGACTGGGGAATTCGCGTGATACTAGCCCCTCATAGTTACAATTTGCGATCGAATTCAGCTCTGCTTGCACGGAATCGTTTATAGGACGTGTGTAGGTGATTGTAAGTGATTTTCCGTCGTTTGTAAATCAATAATTCAGTCGTTATTAATATAGCAAATTTGACCAGGGAGTTCGCGAACGTCAGCCCCTGACAACACCTGCAATTCGAGATCGAATTGAGTGCTGTTCGTGCGCAATGATTTATAGGTGGATTTTAGGTGTTAATAAGCACTTCTCCGACCTAAAATAATATCCCAATTGTCTGTATAACTTGGAACAAAAAACTCCCCCCCCCTCCGCTACTCCTCGAAAGCTAAAAAAAAAAAACTAAAACGACTGTAGCCAGACCCCAGTTACGAGAGTCTGTCTAATCTTAGCACATCCAACTTTCCTCAGCTGCTCATTAACTGAAAATTGCATCAAAATTCTATTTCACAGGAGGCAATCGTTTCTCTCTCGTTTATAGGTGTTGTATAACGCAATCCAGATGTTTGATAGTCAATTGTTGATTCGCAAAAATTAAAACAATAGTAATAAGGTATTAATCCCCAGAGTTTGTCCAGGGGGTTATTGCGGTTCTCAGATGAGCGTACTCAATTTTCACATTTTCATCTCACGAGAATCCGCTCACCCAAATATGGAATTGCCGAGTGAAAATGTGAAATCCCTAGGACGTTTCCGGTTACTGATCTCACATTTTCACGACGGCATTATAGTTTACTTTTGCACGGAGGGGCGAGGGGGGAGCAGAGTTTTTTTGTTCCAAGTTTCAACTGATAATTGCGAGATTATTGAAAGTTGAAAAAATGCTTATAAACACCTACGATCTACCTACAAATGATTCAGCACAAGCCGAACTCAATTCAATCGTGAATTGCAGGTGTAAGGGGCTGACGTCACTCAAATTCCTTAGCCGAATTTGTTTTATTAATGACCACTGAATTATTGGTTTAGAAACATCGGGACATCACTTAAAATTACCTGCAAATGACCTACAAACGATTGCGCACAAGCAGAACTAAATTCCATCGTGAATTGCTAGTGTAAGGGGCTGATGTCACGCGAACTCCCTAGACGAATTTGTTTTATTAACCCTTTCGGTACGGACGCATTCTACGTCGCGCCGTCCCCGCTGACCGAGCAGTCGCGGCAAGCGTCCGTACTTGCTGAACAACTGCAAGCGCCCGTCAGACGCACAATACCACGCTATCTTACGCAGAGTGAGTGCAGTCGCTCGTAAAAAAAAATGCTTAAAAAATTATAACATAATGTTGGGTTACCATGGTCACCGTTCGTACATAACGAGCGTCAAATGTTGGGTTACCATGGTCACCGCTCGTACAGAGCGAGCGTCAGGCGTTGAGTGACTATAGTCACCGCTCGGATAGAGCGAGCGTCGGGCGTTGGGTGACTATAGTCACCGATCGGGCCGAAAGGGTTAATAACGACTGAACTATTGACTTACAAATGACGGGAAATCACTGAAAAATGCCTACAAACCACCTACAAACGATTAAAAAAAGAATCAACTTATTCGGTTGTTAATGAGGGGCTACGTATGTGGAGATTGCATGGGATGGCACCCTCGGGGTATTGTTTAGATGCATGCAAGACGCCGCGGAGCTTGTGGCAGTCGTCCACATTTACGGACTCGCTTACTGGGCTTACAAACCTAATTGAGTCGGCAAACTTAGAAAATCTCCTTACCGGCACTCCTCGTACCATCCCTCGTCAAAGTTCACCTCGCTTCAGAATGCTCCATTTTAGCTAGCCGTCTTTAGCAATCTTCAATGAAAAATTACACCGAAATCAGTAAAATATCGAAAATGAGAGCATGTCGCATGATATTTTCATACATTACTAAGTGTGAATAAGAGCCTTGTAAGGAAAATAGAAGAAGTAGATCACTGTTTTACCTCCATCCCCCACTAGCAGATATTAACTGATGAAAGACACAGGTTATTTTAAGGGGACCCGGTGGTCTAGAAATTTCAAAAAATCGATTTATTTTTTCGATATTTCGAAAGTATAGTATCTTAAGAATATACTGTGAAATTTTCATGCGGAAATTCCCAATTTTATAGCTTCTACAGCCCATTCCAGGTAGAGAGCGGTCCGTGCGCTCCTAACGGGTTCAGCACTCGGAGCGCGGCAGGTGTCCCGACCCTTCTCCGTATTTTACCTTTACATTTGTAACCGTTACCTTTGCATTTGTAAAGGAATACAAACGTTCCGAAGGGATCCTCTATGGTGCCGGAATCACGGATTAACTGTAAGTATTCAAAATTTGCTCAATTTTTGAAAATATCTGTACCTCAAACTTTAAACTCATTTATCTCGAAACGACTTTTTTCGGCACGGTGGGGGTGAAAATAAAAAAACTATTCAACCGAATGACTTGAAATTTGGATATGTTGTTCACAACATGTATAGCTATCGTTGGAACTAGAATCATAATTTTATTTAAATAATTTCCTATTGTTTACACTAAAAAACTAGTGAAAAAAAACCCGATTTTACGAACTTTTTTTTTCAACGCCCGCCATTTTGTCAATTTTCAATTTTTTCGATTTGTTCTAGTTCCGACCATAACTGCACTCTTTCTGATTAAGAATGTCTTTGAATTTTTTGTTTCAGATGAGTAGAAGTCTCGATATCACCTACGCGGTCCGGATCCGATTTTTCGAGAGGGTCATTTTTAGCGGGATTTATATAATAATAAATATTGTTTTTAAAAGGAAAAAAAATTTTTTTTGTATGATTAATAAACGTAGCAATAAGCTCGAAAAGTTATAACATCGTTTTTTTTATTTTTAATAGCAAAAAAAAAATCGTGAAAATAGGTGTCATTTTCGTGCGCTAGACCACCGGGTCCCCTTAATGTAACTTTTCCGGATACTGCCATAAAAATACAAAGCGCTGTCGAAATTCGAATAGATTTCATACCTATATTGGTCACCGTCAAGTCAGTCGATCCAAGATGCTTTTGATGTGAAAAATCGACAGAAGCTTTTATTCGAATACCAGCAATTCTTTCCACGGTCCTTCGTAAATTTGAGATAGATATTTAGTGAAATTTAGGTGCGGTAGGCTTTTCGACTACCATTTGGATACGGTGATGTTAGAGAAAAGAACTATGAGAAACGTGCTTCGGTAAATTGTAAGAAGAAAAGAGCAAGGGCAGATTGATTGAGGAAACAAACGCTTACAGGAATTAGCCGTAAGATGAAAGAAGTTGTTTGGTTCCATAGCTGTAAATCAAAGTTGATGAGATGGTCAACCATTATTAAGTACAAGTAACGGTTGTAGACAGTTTGAGAATTTTCGGAAAATTGCAACATGGAGTATAGTTTGTTCCAAATGTTCAAAATACTGAAAAAAAAAGAAAAAAAATCATCCTATCCTTGGACGAGGTCAAAATATTCGGAAAAAATAGGAATTTTGACATTTTTAAAACAGACCGGTTTTCAGATTATTCCAAATAATTATGAAATATTACGGTTGTGGGAAAATATTTGAAAAAATTCAGTAGTGCAGGTTTTCAGGTCGGAGAAGCGGATAAAAAACGGTGGGCAAAAATTATTGATTGAGTTGACGTGGAAAGCCCCATATATGTTATTATTAACTAAACATCGTTTAATTACCGCAACCAAAAATGTACTGCCAATCTCATTGATCTCCTACATTCATAACGATTTTTCTTAATTCAAATTCACTGCTGAAAAATCGTCCTGATTTTCAAATGTCAAGAATTCGAAAATATCATATTTTTTGTTTGGTAAGGAATTCTAAATTGAATATCTTGCGTGCATTTGTATTCATGTCATTGAAAGATGTAGAGTCACCTAAAGTCGCGACATACATATCGAGTAATTTTCAAAAAATTAAAATGGTTCTTTTATCAATTTTTTCTGCATGTGTCGGTTCCGGTGGTTGCCAAAAATTTCTAAAGGTGTAACTTGCAGAAACCGATAAATTTTAAGTATGCACTTTGGATTCGGAGTAGAATAGGTATAAGAAAAAATAAAAAGTTGAAAATTTCGATTTTTGACATTGGCACACTACTGAAAGTTTTTTGAATCATCAGTTTCCTGTGGTCAATTTCAAAACCTATCGATTTTCGGTACACCTGGAGCGGAGCAGAATTCGTAAAAGCCAGAAAAAATTTTAAAATGCTCTCAAGACGCAACTTTTCTGAAAAAATATCTGAAACCCGTGAAATTCAATGAATTTCGACGAGATCTTCTACCTCGTTTTTTGTATATCAATCCGAAGTCAGGATCCCGAGAAGATTGAGAACACCCGGAAAACACGGTTTCCGGGGTCAGGATTAGCAGGAGTAACTGCAATGATTGTAAGAG
Source organism: Neodiprion fabricii (assembly GCF_021155785.1). Taxonomy (NCBI): domain Eukaryota; kingdom Metazoa; phylum Arthropoda; class Insecta; order Hymenoptera; family Diprionidae; genus Neodiprion; species Neodiprion fabricii. The sequence continues at coordinate 23,823,463 of NC_060240.1, forward strand.
ACCTAAAGTCGAGCAATCTTACTTTATCTTCATAACAACTGATATGCAATAAGGTTGGACCAAATTCTAGACAGGTCATTTTTCATATACTGATCCAGGTTATACCTTTGACGCATGCGAGAAAGGGAGTAGCGTGTATACATGTAGTACGTATACATAAGGGCTACACAAATTGTATGCATGTGTGAACCAATTACGTGCCAATTACATGTGCAAAAATGTTAATACATAAAATCTCAGTATAACAGCGTCTGAAGGTTAAATCTAGCACAAGCCTAGATTCGTAATATTACTATAAAAAAAGAGAGAGGACAGAAAGAATGAAATATTGGGGACAGGTGACTCACTCCTCCCTTTGAATAGCTGATCAAATATTCTTGGGCGGATAAACGGAATGTATTATTTGTAAATAGGTATGTTTTCGTACAGTATGTAGCTAATCCACAAGAAATATCTGATTTGGTGGACAATGTTTTTAGGTTGGTTGCTACATATACAGGGCATCTCTGATGGAAAGATGGATTCCGAGCCACGCGCATACCGCCAGCGCCACACATGCGCTTTCGGTTGCAGCGTTTGTCCGTTACACTCGGCTCACCTAGAAGTTGTGCGTGTGTGGCGCTGGCGGTCGTGCTGGCGGTGCGCGCGTGGCTCGGAGTTTGGCCTTTCAGCAGAGTTTCTCTGTATATTTGACAGCGATTTCCGTTCAAGGTGCAGATACGGAATTCTCCCCGCCGAAGGCGTGGCCGTGCACCACGTGACGGCGTGGCACGTCATCATGCGCTGTGATTGGCTGGTTGAGGTCGATCGACTCGACTTTCGCCTTCCCGGCCGCTCTACACGGAACGTCCGTTCAGAATAGTTCCAGATGTGGCCATGTTTAGTTAATCTTTGAAGTTTCGCTTATCAATTGATATTTACACAATATTTATAACATCTTCTACATCCTGACGAATTGAACATTTCTCGCTATTTGCCAAAAATAATTCACTATAATTGACTGCAGCAAAAAGACACGAAAAAATATAAATAAACGTACACAGGGACTCTGAAAAAAAATTAACGAGAACAGCAAAATACTCAGAAATACACACGTACGCGAGCTCAAGCCACGCTAAGCCAAGCAAGCCAAGCCAAGCCCCGAGAATACGATCCGCTACACACTATCTTTTCGTCATGTTTTCTTAAATTTATTAACCATGAGTATTGCGATACTTAATATATCGGTCGAGCAATAATAAGGAAAGCAACAACGTATACCGACAAATAAATCTGAACGCGGCAGATCTTGACAGGTTTCACTAAAAACGTTCAGTAGAAAACTCGGTACACGGTCACGTATATGATTATATCTGAGCTTTTCACTGGGAGCCTTTTTATCGCGTTTCTATACTTGGCCTGGTTCGTACGTCGTATTCGCATTTGCCACGGCGCCACGTCAGCTAGAATGACGCTGGCTGGCTTATTAGAGCTGCGAGACGCAATTTCTGAAAATACAGTGAACAATTTCATCCAAAGTGAAAATACTTACGATTTTGGACCATCATTGCCTCAAATATAATTCAAATATCGAAATTATCAATTGAGTTGGAAAAATCGAGGAAAATATTAATAATAAATCAGACGAACGCACAAACCGTTGATGGCATTCGTTATTTTTGGCTATCGGGATATTTGATAACGAAACAGTCAAGGAGAAAGAAAACAGCGAAAAAACTACACATTTGCCCCTAAATGGTAGAATTTAGGCGCGCAACGTACAAAAATCAATCACCGTTCATCGATTAGTGCAGTCAGTATATTGATTTCATCCAACAAAATCAATAAGCAAACAATGGCACTAGAGAGTGTTTCCGCGGCCGAGACCCAAATCGAAAGGTTTGCTCCATTTTATACCATAAAAATCACTACAAGAAAAGACAGACAATTACAACAAAAAAACAACGACATGCATCTATAAACGTAAATTTTATACGTATCATTCATGCCACATACAATACAATACAATCGTACACACGTACATGGTAAAGTTAAAAGTCGCCTTTAATATTTCGTATAAAGTTACATTTTCATCGCTTTTGACTCCACTGAGTTGAATGTGACCTTGTTTTGTCGGTTTACTCATTCTCATTACTGTTATTCCTATCAGTCCTGATATTGGCTTTTTCTATCGTTTCGTTTCACCGTTGTAACATACAGGAATGTCAAACGGTACTTCATATTAATTTTCAACGTCAGTCCAAAATCTTGTGAAATACACTTTAACGACGATGTTTCGGTATCCTTTGTTCGTAATTACAACATAGTATACATTTCGAACCGGAATGTGGTGAAGCCTCTCATTTTATATCTATTTATATTTTTCTTTCAGGAATTTTTCAATAGGTTCAAGGTTTCAACGATGCAATTTAATCTTATGTAACACTTGTATCTCCCGATAGTAAAATCACTGCGTTACGTAATAATTTTACATTCTTGCCAAGCAACAGAAAAAGCCAATACGATTCTAACATATGATACATGTTTCTGTATATTGTTTGTTACAAAAATTACACCTATCAGCTGCCGGAGCAGTAGGGGATAGTTTGAAACGTCCAATACTTTACACATTCTTGTACGTGTATACGTATGTACGTCAGTACACTTTCGCTCATAAGCTCACTTGCTCGCCTCTGCGCGATACACACCGGGCACGCACGCACACAGACACACACACACACGCACACACACACCCGTGAACAAAACGAATTGATGGACAGGTGCCGATGACGTCATGTTTCTTCACGACCAACAGTTTCAACGATGTTTATAAAATAATGCTGCAATGATGACTATGCTGCAAATGTGGTATTATTGATGTATGCTAATGATTGATGATGACTCAATTGTGTGGTAAGGTAACTCCAACTCCAATCTATTCTTTTCTAGAAGACAGAAAAAAATTAAATACTCGATCTCTTTGTGCAAGCATATCGTATACACGGTATACATAATAGAGTGCTACAAAGTTTTATTATAAGTTTCTATCAGTTTACCACTTTTTAAATTATCATTTACCATTTCTGATAAAAATAGAGCATAGCATGCGAGCCTATTTGGAATATGTGACTCACGCCGAAAGTGCAAAGATTTGACATACAACTTCATTCGTACTTTAAATTCTCAAATATTTCTTTTGCTTATCGAATTTGGCAAAAATTCGTTAAATTTAAAGAAAAAAAAAAACAAAAAAATTTGACAATTGAATTGAATTCCCCAATGACTTCTGGTGTGAGGTAATTATAAATATAGTAGTTTATTTGTTCACGAATTAAATATTTTCAATCTTGCGGTAAACTTGGAAGATTTCGAAAATATCACTATCAATATAGTAGATTATTTGTTCTCGAATTAAATATTTTGAATTGTGTGCTGAAGTTGGAAAATTTGGGAAATATCACTATCAATATAGTAGATTACTTGTTCTCAAATTAAATGTTCAGAATGTTGTGCTAAAATTGGAAAATTTCGGAAATATCACGTTATTAATCTGTAACAGAACATTATATTTATTCATTATGCTGTCAGGGATAAAATTTGTCTGTTTCGTGTACATAGTGTAGATGCCGCGGGTTATTGTTAATTTCCTAATTTCGCCTAACTGTTAATTTCAATGCATGCTGTACGGTTACTAACAAAGCGGGGGAGGGGGGGGGCATAGTTTTCCGACTGACTAATGTTTTCTGCGTGGTTCATATCGCGGCTTCCATACGGTCGATCCTTCAGACGTTCGAAGGCCGCTTTGTGAATACGGTAGCCTCACTCATTTCAGCGTGAAACAATAACTTTCCTGAATCGTCGGTAGTTTAAACTTTTCGAATATTCTTAGTCTGTTTCTTACATTTCTTATTTGAATTTGATTTAATCGTACCCGTCTACTGGAAATTTCGCTTTTTTGGTTCAATCAAATTATGAGCTGGTACTTAGCCCTAAGTAATTTTTATGATTGATATTACGGCATCTTTAGATTTACAGCAGCAAATGTCAATCAGTAATAATTACTCACCTTCTGAAACTGGAGGTTTCAGGTTCTCTCAATTCCTGATTATAAATCTGCTACCAAGAAGACCAACTAATCTTCAAATAGTGTCAACTATTACAATTTCATGCAGCACCACAGCCAAATATGACACCTCGATAATTTAAACAAGTTATTCTAATGTTTGCTCGAATCACTTGTAAGCGAAGATCTAATGTGGTTTTTATCATAAAAACTGCAAGGATGAGAAATTCTTCAATATGTTGCCATGAATGAAGAATTTTAATGCCAGCTTCTCAGGAGGGACACCTCTATTTTGAATGCTATCAACACAATTTTCTCCCTTCTAGCAAATGTATTTCAATTTTAATTTGCCGGGCTCAAAGTGAATTGGCAATCATGGCATGCCTTTATTCTGAAATCCATAATAGTACATGAGAAAATTTTAAAAAAATGATATACGTAAAAATCACTAACATGTAATGATAGATCTGTGATAATTCCAGTCCAAAGTACAAAATTGTGATTTCAATAATGACAAACAAGGCCTGAACCAGTAAGGTTGTGTGATACCAAATCACCTCATACAAGAATAAGAGAGTCAGCAATCATTTCTGTTGACATCAATTCTTAAATGAGACATGTACAGTAGGGATACTTTACCAATGTCTCTAAGAAGGTCTCAAACATTAGCAACATCAAGTTACCACAACTGGAGTAGCTTTAACAACGCAATTGCGAACACATTTGCACACATGACGTTTCGGCTTCATAATAGCAAACATTAATACACATATAATAACACATTCATAGTCATCATGAGCTGTTTCAAGCCACTGTAAAATAGCAGCTGGTATTTTGAACTGAGGAAAAATAAATCAAATGTTATAAGCATGTTTATTTTTATTCATTTAGCAACAATGATGAAGATTTGGAAGATGGAGAGATCCCGTCTGACGAAGATGACGAGCCGATTCCACCTCCGGTTATACCTAAGCCTGGTATTGAACAACCTAAGCCTATTGCAAAGCAAGAGCCTCCCAAGAATAAAATTTTTGATGCCAAGTTTAACAAAAATAAAAAGCCACTTGTGCAAGCAGGAAGTAAACTTGATAGATTCAATAAGTATAAAAATCCATCTGAGGACTGGGCAGGTGATGTTGAGAAAGCAATACGAGCTGCATTAGAGGAAGATAAAGCTAAGAGTCAAGATAATAAAAATAAAAATAAAAATAATCGTAATAAAGGTAGCAGAAAAAGGAGTCGTGAAGACAGGGAGGAAGACCGTAGTAAAGAACAAAAGGTAATGCGCCATGCCAAATTTCTGTAAGATACCTTAGAATATTATCATTCATAATCATTTGCCTATAAATGCCTATGAAACATAGGTATTTCCTTCCGAGAGCAAATTGTTTGGTGCACTTTTGATGAGGGAATATTACTGATTATTTGCAATCTGAAACTTAAGTCATGTAGCTCTTTCAAGATCCATGGAATTTCATTTTTTCTGATTTTATGTATTGTCACAACTAGGCGATTTCAAAATGATAATGATGAAAATACAGAAATATGACAGATGTCTTTAATTTGAATTTTGTATCCAAAGATTTTTTCGACATGTACAAAATATTTATTCATATGATTTTTTGCGATCAGAGGAGAAAACCAAGTGATGAAGAAGATGGTAATGAAGATGATGACGAGATGCTGTTTGTCAGAGGTGCTTCACCAATCAGAAAAGACTCCCGGGAACACGGTTCTCCTGCAAGACGTCTAAACAATGACTATGAGAGTTACGAGAGTGGGTCCGATTACGAAGATCGTTCCGGATTCAATCGACATCGAGATAATGAAAACAAGCGTGGTGGGCGCGGAGGTTTGTACAAAATATGATGAAAGAGTTTTTCAGAAGTCTGTTTCTTAATTCTAATTCATTCAGAACGTATTAATTTGTACATTTTTCTTCACTAGATGTTATACTTTTAAATGATCGAGTGCATAAATTTTTACGGTGATCAATTTAATTTGCAGGTCGTAGGGGTGGGAAAAATGATAGAGGAGGCAAAAATAAAGGGCGAGGCCACATGCGGAATGATCGAAACAACCGTAGAAATCAGAACAACGATCATATCCAGGACCCGGACTCTGTTTGTGTGTACTTCATGCAAGGAAAATGTCACCGTGGGGATGACTGTCCATTTTCTCACAATGCTCTTCCTCCACGTAAAATGGAACTCTGTAAATTCTACCTTATGGATTGTTGTGCCAAGAGAGACAAGTGCCTCTATATGCATCATGATTTTCCATGTAAATTTTTCCACACTGGATTGAATTGCACAAATGGAGAAAATTGCAAATTTTCTCACAGTCCACTTAATGAACAGGTAAGGGTTGCAACGTTCAAGTGTATTATGAATCGATCGTTTAATCACGTCTAACAATAAGCTTGATTTGTGGCTGAAACCTTGAAATTGATATATTTACCTCTGGTTTATCAACATTACTCCAATACAAATAGGTATAATTATGAAAATAGAATTGATGAAATAAACCAGTCAATATTTCATCTTTGAACTTGACAAACTTGGATTGTAGAGTTTTGTTTGTTATTACATTACTGTCGTTTTGAATGAATATTTTAGCACACTTAATATTATTAACTGGTAATGTAACAACTATAAAGCAAAACCTTTTGTATAAATTTAAAAGTAATTCTCAAACTGAAGAAGTCAGCAGCAAATTTTCAGGAAACTCGCACTCTTGTAAAATTAGGAGTTTGAAATTGTATTGCGCTATCCAGTTTAAAAGAATCGCAAAGTGTTAAGTAGTTATCTCTGGCGATACCTTCAACTTTATCATGAAGTAGAATTTATGCACGATTTCAATAAATTCCACCATAATTAATAAATGTCAACCTGATAAAAAAATCCACTTAGGACAGAAATAGTGATTTCTTCATCGATTTTAATTTGCATCATAAACGAAGAATTTTTTTTAAAGCATTTTGTATTACTTCCATTTTATTGAATATCCACTTATTTCCGCAGGTCAAAAATATTTTACTGAAACACTTGGAAACGGCACCGAAAGAGATTTTGGGAGACTTTCCAAGGCTCACTAGGGAAGGAGCATTGATGATGATCAATAGTACTGCCAAAGCTCAAGGACAAGTGAATCAGAATCTTGCAAACCAGAAAATCCCCAGTCTCTTTGAACTGAATGTCCCAGTACCAAATGCCACTCACGGTGGAGAAACAAAAGACGATGAAGGTGAGGAATAAAGATTTGTGTACTTGGGCTTTGTGAAACACTCCAAATTGCGACATTGTATATAAATGTGCACATTTTTATAATATCCGTACGAGTTTATGAAACATGTACATTAGAGTATTTAAAAAAAACAGACTATTTTTTTTTTTTCGAAGAACATTGAAAAATCTTTCGAGTGTCCCTCAAAAATGACATCGGTAAAATATGATCTCTTAATATTGATGTTTAGAGGTGGCGATTCTCAATTTTCTATTTCCCATTTAAATAACATGGGAAAAATTTTTTTAAAAATTTAGAATTTTATTGCTCGAAAACGAATCAGTGTGAAGATATAAACAAAACATATTCTTGTAGAAAATTTTACGCTCTACAAAAAAGGTCTGAATAAAGATTTGCGTAAGGTAAGTCGTTTCGGAGTTATCAGGCCTCAAATATCGAACCGTTTGAAATAATGATGTTATTAATTTATAAATGCTACAAAACTGACTCATCACTTAAATACACAATATTATTGATTTTAAAATTAAAACTATAGACTTCCAATGAAATGTTAATTAATAAATTTCATTAATCAACGATATGAGTCAGTTTTGTAGCATTTATAAATTAATAACATCATTATTTCAAACGGTTTGATGTTTGAGGCCTGATAACTCCGAAACGACTTACCTTACGCAAATCTTTATTCAGATCTTTTTTGTAGAGCGTAAAATTTCCCACAAGAATATGTTTTTTTTATTTCTTCACACTGATTCGTTTTCGAGCAATATAAATCTTAATTTAAAAAAAAATTTTTCCCACGTTATTTAAATGGGAAATAGAAAATTGAGAATCGCCACCTCTAAATATCAATATTAAGAGCTCATATTTTACCGAGGTCATTTTTGACGGACACTCGAAAGATTTTTCAATGTTCTTCGAAAAACAAAAAAATAGTCGGTTTTTTTTAAACACTCTAATGTACATAACCATACATATGCATCGTCCTCAAAGACTATGCTTACACCCAAAAAGTGAAGATATTCGCGAGAGCCTGAAAAGATCCTAAAGCATTGAACTTTGATGAGACTTCAATTTTGATTTCCTCTTTTGGAAATTGCTCTTGAATTGCACAGCCACACCAGCTTCTTCGCTGGTGATCGGAGTCACTTCGATGAGTAATGAGTAATCACGCAATCAAGTGAATACATTTTATAACACATTTTTGTGACCTTTAGATAAACGTTACTCTAAATTATCAAACTGGTGAAAACAGATATGACTTGAAGTATTGTTTGTACAACTTAAAATGACATTACTTTATTCTCACGAAACTTCGCAACTTTCTGGTGAACAATAATATTTGTAACTTAGTTTACTACTTTCACTCCTAATCTCGCATCATGTAACGACATTTATTCTCGAACACAAATTCAGCATTTTTAATATTTTTTTATTCTTATTCATAGCTGAGAATACAGGTACCCAGCCAAAGAGTGGAGTAAAAGAAAGAAAATCACCAGGAAAAAAAACTAGATGGGGCTCTGATGAGGATCGCGTACCTTATGAACAAATTATGCTGCTCCAGTCTGCAAACCAACTTGGCCTTCAATTACCCAATGCTGCTCTGGGCTTGGCTGTTCAACAACAACTGCAACACCAGCTATTATTGCAGCAGCGAATTGCTAGCATGGGATTTTACAATGAATCGACTGGCGATGATATTGAAAAAGAGCAAGATGTCAAAGAAAAAGAAGACTTTACAAAAGATGTTGAGGAGGATGAAATTGCTGCTCAGGTAAACATGTCTATTATTATGAAAAGAAGATTCTTTTCTCACAGACTTTTGCAATCTTCTGATACGCTGCAAATCTCATTTGTGCAGGCAAAAAAAGTTGAAGATGAAGCAACGTTTGAAGCGCCAAAAGATGTGGACCTCAGGCAACTTTTATTGCAGCCTGCAAAGCTGTCTACTGTGAGCATAGCCGAAGAAGCAGCGAACCTAAATACAAAAGTTGATGAGGAAAGTGACAGGGATGAAGAAACTCAGCTGATTATAGAAATTCCTGTCGAGGAAGAAGATAATAGAGATAGAAGTAGTGAAAAATTGAAACAAGGTAGGCATATTGTTTATTTTTTCTCTTTGTTGAGTTTTATTTTTATGCCAACGACGAGAAATCTGATGCAAAACACACTTTTCGTGTACTTGGATTGTGAAATTTTATTTACCATCAGAAAGAATAAAAAAAGTGGATGGATCAGTGATTATTTCACACTTTGTTCACTTATTTTGGATGCATTCTTTCACATTGCCAGCAGAAAATCACGCTATCTTGATTGCTGTTTCATCAATTTTTATTCCGTATTGCAAAATTAATATGAAATTCCGCACACAATTTTTTCCATGCATCAATTATCATTGGTGGAAAAAAAAATTGAATACTCAATGGATGGTTTCAGATATTTCTTCATATGTCAGCCTACAAAAGATAATACTAATCTGTCCAATTATTTAACGTACTAACGAATAAATGCAGTATACAGGGCATTGTAAATTGTTTTCATGATTATTATTCACTTATTACAGAGCAGCAAATGTCCACCCAATCTTCAAGTGTATCTTTAGCATCAGGCATCTCCAACGAGGATGGCGAAATTCCATCGCACTTACCAAAACGAGCGCAAGAACTATTTCTAAGAATTCAACAGCTGCAACGAGCTGCTCAAGACAGTTTCAAAAACATGGATGATGATCACATCAAAGATAATTTGGAGAATCAACAAGGTGATTGGTACTCTGATGATGAAGACGACGACGATGATGATGGAGGTAACTTGACAATCGTTCTGAAAGACACACAAAAGGATGACAACGAAGTTGATGCTGACGGCAAGTCAAGTGGGCATAAAGATACATCGTCCTCCTCTATAGTCGAAACTTTAGCTGTACCTCAACCTGCGGCTATTGTAGATAAACTTGGCGACTTGAGCAAAATTGATATCAGCGCTGAAGTTTCAAAATTATTGTCAACAATTAAAGCTCACAGCTCAACAACGAATAGCAAAGTTAGGAATAGTCTACCAAAGACGGAACAGCCCGTTGAAAATGTGGCGAAGACTGATTTGGAGCCTGTTGAGAGACCTTTGGCTCCAAAAAAAGTCAAGATTGAGTATCCTACCGAGTATAACCATCAGGGAAAGAGTAAAATCGACGTGTACACTGGTGTTTTACCCGCGTTCGACCAAGGTTCGGAAACATCTAGTATGTCCGTCCGTTTGAAAACGATAGTAGAAGATGGAATCCCAAGCCCCAACTCGTCACCTAATATGAACATGAATAATACTTCCACTCCCATTTCGAGAGATCCAAGAATGTCTAGGGACCCACGTCAACGACGAGAGGATCATAAGCTACACAGTCCGCCACCAACGGCGAGATCAGAGCTGAAGAAAGAATCAAAACCATTGAGGATAGAGAATAGTATCTACAGTTCAGGAATAACAAGCATGGATACTCACTTGGATACAGATTTAAGAGCTAAAAGTGATCAGGATCACAGAAGAAAAGATATGGACTTGAGACAACGATACCCTTCAGACTTTGGAGACACGGATTTGAGAATAGTAACAGCGACGTCAACCAGATCAGACATTGATCTGAGACAAATGCTCAGCCTCCCTTTCAAACCTGCACCATCACATGTTCCTTGTACAGAAATAGATGCGAGTATATCTTCGCATCCTCCCATGCCGTTCAAAGTATACGTAGTAGATATACCAAGACCTTACTATACAGGTCTGAAATTGACTAGAAACGACCCGCAGGTCAAAAATGACCCTAGACTGCGAAAAATATTTCGCATCACTGACGCAGACCTCGCCGACTCGCCGATGTCCCCGCCACCTGTTAAACCAGACACACCAAAGTCTCCACCACAAGTTCGGGCAGATCCACGTAGAAAAGCCTTAGAAAATGCAGCCCTACCAACTTCTAGCAGTGCTATACCTTCCATGTCCGCAAATTCTCAGCCACCACCCATAGATAATGTGAAGGCGATTAATTCTCAAGGCATACCCATGGCCTTGGGCGGTAATGCGCCAATGATGGGAAATATGGGACCAATGAATATGATGGGAAATATTGGAGCGAATGGGCCAATGATGGGAAATATGCCAAACATGGGACCAATGCCGGGTATGACCAACGTACCGCCAATGGGAAACATGGGGCCGAATGGCGCACATATGGGGCCTGCAAATCAGATGAATTTTGATCCCCGATTTAACGCCCAGCGTAACAGTGGGGCTGGTTTGTTGGGCCCTGCACCTACTATGGGGGGATTCGGACATGACGGGCCAAATTACGAAGGACCAAATTATGAGGGACCGAATTTTTCACCTAGTAATTTCAACAACTTCGGACCTAACGATAACATGATGGGCTTTGGTCCCAATGGACCTCCACCTCCTAACTTTGGGGGTAATGGAGGGGACTGGAACGCAGGCAATCAAAATCAGAATAATCGGCGAGGGTCGGGTCGGATACGCAGACGAAATCGTAACAGAAGTAATAATAACAGTAGTAATAGAAGATCTCCGCCGTGAATTGTAGAATTGTATGCATACAGTGAGACTTGTAGCATCACATGTTAAAAGTGGTTAATAATGATGCCAACATGACAAGTAATATATGAGGCAGCTAAAATGAGCATGTGACCTAATTGAGTAAATTGGCTCTTGCTCGTATAAGTTAGCAACGAGATACTTCATCACATTACATTTGATAGACGACCGAGTAATCCCTGGGTACTGAGTATCCAGAAATCAATATTAAAGCTGGTACAGATTTGACAACACCAGTCAAAAAATTGCGAATCAAGTGTTATAATAATTGACCAGATTGTGCATCATCTGTATTCCGTTTTAAAGTTGTGCGCTTTAAGTATATTTCATTTACCTAGTAGTTATTCGATATTATATTTATCGATTGAAATAACTTTGCATTAAAAATAATCAGTACGGAATTTTTCCTTAGTTTTACTTCTTATTTTATATTTGAAGATGTGTTGCTTATCAAATCGCCATAATTCATTATGAAGGAAAATTATCTTCAAGTGGCTTGACTTGACATATTGTTTTCCCCTAAAATGCAGACCTATTCAATACAATCCTGAAACACATACTTTTTTGTATTACCCCTGTTATCGCCTCAACAACTTCAATTGAATTTAATTCACTTGTATTCCCCAAGCTCTCTTTGTAACCTGTTTTAAATATCCACTATAAGACATCTTCCACAGTTTACTATCATGTACTATTATTTACACAAGATGTAATATTTTGTTGCTATACATCAATTTTTCTTAGTTTTATTTTTCTTAAATTTATTACCACTGTGGAGAATATTCACGTCGCAATTGTAAAAATAGTTTTGGCAAAATGATTTCAAACTAGATATGTCAATTGATTCATACTAATCATGGAATCTGGTACGAAGTTTGAAATACAGAAATTAATATGTATCAATATGTTTAAGTTTCAATTCTGATTATTAAGACGGGCATCGGACAATATATACCAACGATTTTCTGTATACTGGTACATCACTTAATAACCATACAAATGAAATGATGTGAATTGATTAATGATTTCAATAATTACCGATTCATCATGGATAACAAATTAGACAGAATGATGATTGAAGCTTGTACATAGAGTTTCTAGTTCGAATTAGTTGGAGGAAAAAATACTAATAATGAAATTCATGACACAACTCCTTAATGATTGAATTTAAATTACTTACTACATGTGTATTACTTACCGATACTTGGTATTATGTATTCCCGTGTTATTTTTGTACGTCTTCCAACTGTACATACATACTTTACTAAGTTATCATCAGCTCAGACTCTATTATTGCATAATATTTACTTGATTGTTAAATTCAATATTATTAATTTAAGATATATGTTAAAAAAATTTATAGAAGTATCATGTAATAAATCAATGATGCAACCTCAGCTAATATTAAATTTCTTATTGTTTGTTCATTGCAAACACATTTCGCTAAAACGAGAAAATTGAAATTTAGTGAATATATAAAATTAATATGGTGATTTTCAACTGAAAAATTATTATTATTCATTCATCTAAAAAATCATATTAGCAATCATATTTAAATATACATATTGTAATGACTCCCCCAGTGATATGTGAATAGTGTATATTTCCTGAATCAAATATGATGAAACTTAATTATTCTACGTAGAATTATCAGTGCTACAATTTATTTAAAACGTTTGTATCTATGCAGATATAGTTATATAACATCGTTTTTCGGCTATAAGCATTACTCATTTTTCCATCGCAAATAATATTATCATGCAATCGAAAATAAATTAATATCGTTATCTATAGAATAATATGCCTATAATTAACTTTAATACAAGTGTTTTATAATTTATGTAAAGTATTAGTGGGTAATATTACAAGATCGAGACTTGAAATAATCAGCAGTATCTTATTAACCTACCGTTTTATTCATATTTTTATTTGATCCAACAGTGCTCCCGGTGTTATAACTACAGTTCCAATGACTTAATTAATCATGTTAGGGCGCTGAGAAAAATTGAGTTGTTTTTGCTTTGTTTCCATTTTGATATCAAAAATAAATAACCTGTTTCAATTCAATTCAGGCACATTTCCTTAAAGTTAAAAGTGCATTGAAAAAAAAACCAAATATGTTGTAAGAACACGATTGCCAATTAGTAAAATGTGGAATAAAGTAAGGAGTATTCAGAAAAACGCTGTCTAAAATTTTTTTAAATTTATTTTAATGCGCTACAGAGCTAAGTGGTTCAGCTCGGATCGCTGAAAGATCAATTCTTGCATCCATTTCATCGTCTAGCTCACCAACAATTGCTCTGTAAATACAGGAATATTGGTTTACATGAATTACTGACATTCTTGAAAATGTACATTATTTTATTGTGTGGACATACACGTTATCTCCTCTGATAATATGAAGACCTAATACAACTTGTTCGACACCTTGCGTCACGCTGTACACACGCTCATGTGATTCATCGAGAATTAAATTGATTGTCTGATCAAATCCTTTCAATGTACCCTGAAACATAAACATAGTTCAGAATATTCGATGATGTTAATGAATAGGAGTAATAGAATGGATAAATAATAAAGATTTTTATTATTATCGACGCCTGCGCATCATTGATGTGAAAATGCTACACTCAGTACAATGCTACATCCAATGTTGACTACATATAGCCAAAAAAAAGTTTTGACGTCACATTTGAAGAAATGTATTCCTGTAATTATATCACCACTTATTGCAAGGATACACTTCTTGGTATTATTCTTGTATGAAACAACAAAGGTTTTGGATGTTTTGGTTAGACATTGCATGTAGTACTGCGCTGACTGTGGCACTTTCACATCAGCGTTTTGTAGGCTGTGATCATAGCCAAAGTAAATAACATTTAATATTGTCAATCAAGATTAATTATAGCATTCTCCTAAGACTGATTAATGTACAAGAGTTATACAATTAGTCAATTATTTTTCGTCCTACAAAAGGCTAGATTCACAGAGCCTAGGCAGCTGAGAACGACTGTGTAGACAACAGCGTGGTTGGCAGCCAGTAAATTTTCATAGCTTTACAGGAACACACTTTTTGGTATAAAGCATCTCCATCAGATGGTGCAGTGAAATCCAACTTTTTATGTTATTTCCCAGAGCAAGTTGGGCTTCGTCATACTCTCGTCAGATTTAATAAATTACGATATTCTGTTGCTATCCGAAATCATATACACACACGAGCCAATAACTACGCTATCGGTTCGCGACTGCGTCACCACAGCGATTCGTTTTACAGAAAAAAATCTTTTAAAAGCTAGATCACATTATACTCACGATAAAGTTCCTACCATCGGAAGTTATTATTGAAACAGTATCTAGTAAACATTGAGGAAACATAACCTTTATGTAATTAAATTATAAATACAACTTCGGGTAGGAAAAAGGATACGGTTTACGTAACTTTCAAGTCCTGAGGCCATTTTTGGTAAGGGTAGAACAGGTTGGCCAATGTAATCAGTAGAAGCAAAATACTTCAACAAATCGTTTTGTTTGTTTGTATTATAGCGTTTTCCACTTCACCAGGTTTCGCTGCAACGACGCCATCAGTCTAATCGCAGAGTTGCCAAATAAATAGCACCGCAAGTCACCAAAAGGAAGCGCACAGCTAACCTGATGTCTTAAGGTGGGATTTCATGGGCTGCAAAAATTGCAGCAGTAGCAGCAATCCCATAGTAATCCACTGAAAGTTACTGGCGCTTTCGGCGTAAGTTTTTGCTGTTTAAGGTGCCGCTGACCTGGATCTAAAAGTTGTAATCGATCGAAGCGCTCTCTGCGTAAGTTTCCTCGGTTCCAAACCATTCAAAGGTGGTACTCTCCACCGGGGGGTAGCGCAACACAATATTAGACAAAACGCGGTCGGTAAAGGACCTGAATCTGAGTCGGTAACCATACCAACAGGATTGACCCGAATTTTGCATGCAAATGATGACGTCATGTGTGTAGCGATTGCATCACGACCGAACTGATTATTTTGATAGTTTTACGGTGAATATCGCTAATCCAATTTATTGTTCCGTGAAACACCCTTGAATATGGGACATTCTTCGACGAATCGGACAGATTTAGATAAAAATAGACCGACACAATTTTGATGTAGCTTAACATTTTTTCACGGGTTCTATATCGAAAAAATAGGGATACGTATTCCAGGATTTTTTATTTCACATATTTTGTAAAATAGAGGGGATCGAAAGTTTGATAATTTGGTATTTTTTGGCTTGGAAGACTCACTTTCAAAAATTCATAACGCCGGTTCTGTTTGAGCTGAAAAGTTCGTTTTTTCAACCCAAAGCCGATAAAATGAATTTTAATGCAACAATTCTTTCATTTACGATTATAAATAGACAACTATAAATCAACGTTCAGCGTCTGGTCTTTCGTTTCGATGAAACAGAACTGAAGTTGTTTTTTAATCCTTTCCTAATAATTGCGTTCGTTAAACAGTTTCGCGACGAAGAATTTTTGATTTTCTGAAACCTAAGGAAGATCAAAACTCGTTTAAAAAGAGTTCGAATTTTTTTCGTTCGTTAGGAAACACTTTCAAAAGAAACTGTTACATTCATCCGCATTGGAAATCTGAATTTACGATTTTATATGAATTTTCAATTATTACATTCAAATTACTGGCACTAAAACAGTGCCACACTGAGAAAAATTCATTTCTTACAGTAACTAGAAAAATTGAGTAAATCAGGTATCATTAAAAAAACTGTTTCAATATTGTTGGAGTTACGAAAAACGAGGTACACGTAACCATTGTACGCTGTTGTCGGTTTACTCTACTTTTTTAGGTAAATGAGGCTTTAGCGTCAATTTATTGTTGCACAAGCATTAAATTTTCCTAACAGTTAAAAGAAAGTATAGCAACAGTGATCGTAACGAAAAAGAATAGTAACGGATACTAGAAACTAATTTTCATTTTCTACCTAGAACTATATTTTCCGATTGTGTTAAAAAATGAAAATAGTCAAGGACTGAGCGGTACCCGGAATTAAAAATTTCAGTGCAGTGAAACAATAGTGTTTTTCGATACTAGTGCGCGAAGGTGGCAATGCCCGCACAAGCGTGACGGCGCAGCACGAGCCCGTAGGCGAGTTGAAGGGCGAGTGTGGCGCATTCACGCGAGATAGGCATTGCCAGCTTTCGCACTAGTATCGAACTCTATTTTTTGCTACACCTGTAATGGAAAGTCCGACGTGCACGATTATTTTTACACGAAACCACGGCACGATGTCTATTCAGTGACGATGTCGAGCACGGCAAAGAGTGACAAACTATTCCATCGGTGGCGCTAGTGCAGCTGTTTGCGAAATGCGCAACTGTGGATAAAAGCGCGACCGTCTTTTTCGCACACCGCTAGCAATGTGCGAAGGTTCATCTTATACCGCCGGCAATGTGCGAAGGTTTTCTTTCTCACATCCCTAGCAATGCGCGAAAGTTTTTCCCGCACACGTGTATAAAAGACTACTTTCGGTGCTTGTAAATGGTGCATAAAAATGGACTTTCCATGCAGGTGTTGCAAAAACTATTACAACAGATAGCGCAACAATTAATCTTGAATTTTCTTACACCGGATGGAGGTATTTTTTGGTGCGCTTGTTTTTTCGAAAAAACGACAACAAACACCGCAAATAAGCCAGAATCGTTACTGAAAATCTCGTCGATAGCTACAAATTTGACCACTCTCAGCGCTACTCGTACTCGGGCTCGGCCGCTATAAGTCTGTGGCTCGCGCATGAATTTTTTTTCAATTTACTTTGAGCACTATTCTACTGAGGCTAGTGATAAGCTTTGTACAGCAATAATTGATTTATCACAACATTCGCAGTCCTTGATCTACTAGACCATACGAAATTGAGTATAATAGTCCTTCAATCGCAACGTTCTAAAATATTAAATTCAAGCGATTTGGTACTATTATTACATTATCAGAATCGCTGAAAAAAAAATCTTGATTTGTTTCCTATGATAAATTTCAAGTGTGATTTTAGTAATAATTCGAAGTGAAGGGAAATAATAATTATTATTGGGCGATATATTTTTTTTCATTTACCATTCACTTTAACGATATCTATTAGCCACGCAAATACGTGTTCACGCATTAACATCAGCCAGGAAACTTTTATTGCAGTATATAACATATTTCATCATTTGCAAATAAGTGGTTAAAGTATTTTAAGGATGTTACCACGTGACCAATTTAAGAGTTTCTATGAGAAGCTCATTCTTTTGTGAATCTTTGAATCGAATTCGAATTTATGTAGAATGATCGTGTGATTTTCGGAAAGTGTGCTCTGGTAAGCTAGTGCTGAATAAGTATCTTGCAGATTTTTCATTTAATTACACCGCGAGGCAGGTTTTGAGATTATATTTTACAAATTATTCGATAATCAATTCATATAATAATTTATTGGTCCTAGCTGACCAGAGTGTACTTTCTCAAGACGATCACATCACAAAGAATTGTAAATCGAATCGACGTTACGACACCACGTGCAAAACACTTTAAGGATGGTTCACTTTGCAGACCGTAGTAAAGTAGCAGACTCACATGTTTGCTCATTTTACAAATTCGTGACATCACTTCAATTCTTTGGAATAAATTATAATTGCAAATTGAATATCAAATTAATTCGCATTGATGTGTCAAACTGAAATGAGGTTGCTGGCGAATTCAAAAAATCGAAAGGGGATAATAAAAATTATTTTGAAGTTAGTCAACCATGTGACAAAAACAAAGGATCTATGTATGTTTGAGAACAAACAAATCAACTGCTAAAACCCTTGAGATGAAAATTTTCGATTACAAAAAAAGATAACAATTTGACGCGACATTGGCCATTGCAGCTTGTTATTATGTTTTTCTTTCCTAATCACAATCGTAATAGCCCTCGTACAGCTCGATAGATCAATTATTCGCATTCCTTTTTTGCAAAGCTGCAGCTAAATCTTGCTTAAGTGCAGCCTGTTGTCTTTGATCCGCCAGTAATTGGACCGATCTTAAACCGTTCACTATATCTTTTGTTTTGCTAAAATATATCTCGTTCAGCGTATTTCGAATTTTATTTTCCATATCCTCTACCATTCGACCAATGTTGGCAATATGAGGTGATGTCTCGCTTAGTGCCGCATCCTGTTCGACCTGAATAAACAAAAACATAAAAATCAGATTGATTTATTTGCTCATCCGATTACATGACCTTAATCGAACAAATTGCAGAATATTGCGAAGTTAGAATAGATTTAGACATTAACAACAGAAATATTCAGATCTTTTTGATGTCAGAAAAGTTTTTGGGAACAGTATATTTCGAATGTGAATGTTTTTAAAAAGTACTAAATTTTATAAAGTTAGCTTCATAGTAGATAGTACCCATCGTAACATAATTTTACTGTTTTACGTCATTTAATTATGTATGGAATACTTCGTGGTAGACTTTTGTAATCTTACGAGTATCCCGATAAAATTTTGAACATCATTTTAGCAACTACAAAGGGAAACTCTTGCACACGAGAAGCTACATCTTATAATTGCCGTGTGAAGTGGCACAAGAATGGTGGTATAATATACAATAGATCACTACAAATTAATAAATTTTAGGCCTATAACAAGTAAAAATTATTGTGTACTGATATTTGATTTTTAGGAACGAACCTATGCACTGTTCATTCAAGTAACAACAAACTACGTGAAATAATGCATAGTTTTTTAACGTTATACTGTTTTTGTGTGCAGTCTTTTTTTTACGAAGTTCGTTGCCTGACACCAATAACGCGTCACAGCACGGAAAGAATCTCATTTTCCTGAACAGTAGTTTACTATGAAGGATGTTCAGCATTAGTGAAATAGACTAGGTCGGATAATCGCCAGACTTGCATAGAAATATGTTTGGTCACCTGTCTAGTTAAACTTCCACCAAGATTCATAGTTCCAGAACCATGTTTGTTTGTCTGTAACCAGAGCATGGCTGTAGATGTTAATTTGTAGTGGGCAGTTCTGCCCGTAGATTTCTCTTGTACTTCAACAACGTGTATCGAATCCCAGCAGCCTTTTATCTTCTTTGAACCATCACCTGCCTTTTTTATTAATATGACTCCTGCAAAACCATGATCCAGGTCCCATAAATAAACCGACGATACACCACCTTCGAAGTATAATTCTCGATATTGGTCAAATGCATGATTGGCATCTATCTCCAATTTCCTTAGCCTTTCAGAAGGCATCGATCCATCTTCCAAAGGTGGATCATACGTGTTGCTCCATGGTGACCTGTAATAAAGATTGCTCAATACTTTGATTGCTAGAACTTGAATAATTATTCATTAACAATATTACACAAATACAGATATATGTTTCTCACCTGTATGAATCTCCATCTCGATTATAGTCACATAAAAGGTAATCTTTACCAGATTCTTTATCCTTGGCTATTTTTAAAGGCTGGTCAACGGAGGACAATAAGTCTTCACACAAAGTTGGTACAAGGTCGATCAAATCACTGAGATTTTTTTCAATTTGCTGGGGAGGTAAGCGTCTCATGAGATCCAACGCACAATCCATTTGTTGTTCCGACTTTCAAGTCATGAAAAATATAAAATTTGGTAAGACATTAATAGTAAGAAAAGAGCATTTATCTCAAACTTTTTATGCAAGGGGACCCAGGACTATCCCCCACAGGCTACCAATGTGTTCCTCGTACAAATCTGCAATTGAAACTTTCTTACTTTTGATTTGAAATATTTCACTTGCAGCTTACAGCTATGTAAAGTTGACCAATGGATTAATCAATTTGAAAGTTCTGTAATTCACAAACGACAAATTTCGCATGAGGAATTAAAAGCCCTTCAGTCTCAGTTTTCACAAGGAATACATTGGTAGTCTATGGGGCGATGGTCGTAGTTCACCCTGCGTACACACATGTAAGAACCAACTTTAATGTTCGCATAAGGAAATTTTTTTTTTTTTCTTGTTCGGAATATGTAGATATGAGACCTTGAATTGAAACACATTTCGTGTCCTGACATGGTAGTACTCTTAGCATATGTATTTACAATCTTGTACAAGAATTCCGATTATTCGATGGGCCATTTTGAATTGCAGGATTTAAAAGTATAGGTTATGTTTGTAATTCGAACTAATGTATTGTGTTCCATGTTGCGAGAATGTTGAATTTCGTGTCTAGCAGTCTCAGATGATCAACGTAATAATTTGTTTGTGATCCATAACCGGACAATAATATAACAGAGCTACGATCGTATCTAACATATCCACAAATAAACACGACAGACTAAAATGACTCACCATGGTGAATGCCAGCGGTACACCCAAAACCGATGCAATATAAATCCTGAATTCACAATTCGTTTACGTGAAATAGAGTAACACTTATTGGAATGTCACGAAATGATAATTAGCAATGACTAATATTGTTGATTGTTAAATTTGTCGACTCTGTTGAAGCAACAAAAAGAGTGACATTTGAAGGGTGTGTCAGTAGCCTGTACCAAAGTCTTCTTCCCTTTATATGGTTAACGGTTCCGCCTGAGTACCACGGTTTGCTGCATCTCACTGTTACAGGAGACTAAGGCCTGATTTTCACGCGCAGCACACAACCGATTGCAGCATGCTCTGATTGGTCAATTCACCAAAATCACCAAGCGGGAGTCAACAAAAAATGGTGATTTTGGTGAATTGATCAAGGCCGTGTTCGAAAATTGACTGACAGTACTGTCAGCAATCTTTCATCTCTTTTGCGCTGCCAAGTTCATGTACAGCTCTGTCTCTGGCCTAGGGAATTTTCAGTACTGGCAGTCAATTTACGAACATGGCCCAAATAGACCATGCTGCATCTAGCTATTTGCTACACGTGAAAATCCAGCCTTAGGGTGCTGCCCGATTGCCCATGACGAATGGACGGATCACGGAACAACAGAACGAAATCTGTAGTTACTTCGAGAATTCCGTTCCACACACTATTTTGTCTTGTGCATCATGTGGCAAATTTCGACCGGAATGAATGTAAATTAGCGCTATTCTGCTTATTTCATTAAATAATTAATATATTTTCACATAAAAATGCTTTATTTTGTATCAACCTTACGTATGAAGTTATGATATAAGATAGCATCACGGAGTAGTAGGAAGGAGACAACACTCGAGCAGCACTTGGCAGCGCTGGCCCAGTTTTTGGGGCAACGTAAGAAGAATTGTCAAGGTGCGATTTAATCGCCTCTTACGGTGTAAGCCCGCATAGCGCACTCATCCCCTTCCCCATATGATCTTACGATTCGCCGTTTGCAAACCTTTTTCTCGGATTTAATGTCGGTTGAGATTAAAAAAGCAATCACTCGGTTTTTACTGTTTTTTAATCACTTTAGATGCGTATTTTACGAATTTACGGAGTATGTTTATAAAACGGAGGCTTATAGGTTACGATTGCCGCCCTTTTTTTTACATTTTGTAGCGAAAATTTCACTTTTTTCCAAGAGGCGCTCAAATCGCATTGAGACAGTTTCTCTTACGTTACCTCAAGACTGGGGACAAGTTTTATCGCAGAGTGTTGTCTCCCTACTACTCCGTGGATAGTATAAATGTTTTATTCTTACGGTGGGTTCACATAGGCGTGGTGTCGCGGAGCGCGGTCGAATTGTAACCAATGAAAATGCATGAAATCTAGAGGAAGAAAACAACACTCAAGCAGTGCTCGGTTTTCACTACTTTTGGCTCACTTCAAATGCGTATTTTACAAATTTACGGAGTATTTTCATAGCACGAAGATTTATAGGTTACGATCTAAGATCATTGCTCTTCTTTGTTTACATTACATAGCGAAAATTTCACTTTTTTGCGTAAGAGGCGCTTAAGTCGTATTCAGACAGTTCTTCTTACGTTACCTTAAAATTGGGAACAAGATTTATCGCAGAGTATTGTCGCTTTCCGCTCCTTCCTACTACTTCGTGTCTGCAACAGTACGTCATTGTGAACCCACCCTTAGGCTGACAATGGGCGGGCACGCTTAGAAATGCTTCAGTACGAAGTTACAGTTTAGATACTGAAATGAATCTACGAAAGCGTTGTCAGTTGGCGTTGTAAACCATATCACAGATTCCTTACCCTCCAACTTCCTATCGAAGCGGTTATGGTTACGGTCACGGACAATGTAAACCGTCTTTTACGGTTATGTGCTGGCACCCATAGTTTTTTTTTTGGTGTGTGTGGGCGAATTTTCACAGATAATCGGGGGTTATTAAAGGATGGACAATCGCTAGTCAACACTAAACGACCAACGAACAATTCCGCACAAGCGGAACTCAATTCGAATCCAAAATATCATGAGGATCTGACGTTACTCGAATTCCCTAACCGAATTTGATTTATTAATAACGAATAAACAATTGACTATCAAACATCGAGAACTCATTATAAAACACCATCAAACGATCAACAACCGGTTAAAAACAGATCAACTTCTTTGGGTGTGAATGAGCGGCAAAGCATATGGAGCTCTTGCTCCATTTTATAAACTTCACGACTTCTAATAGAGCTTTTACTTCGTGGATTGAATAAACATGGCAGACGCGATTGCTAGACGAGAGGCTCGGCGTAAACGAATTTTGGAAAATTCAGAGACTCGATTGCAAAGAATTACTAGTGGACAGCGTATCGGACACGAAGGTGAAAATAATTATTTCGTAATCTTTTAATGATTAACAGTGGACGTATGTACGATGAATATTACATAAAATGTTTACTAATATTTTTGTAACCTAACTGCAAATTTATTGGTCAGGCTGCATTATTCGAGGCCAGAAAGAAATTGAATCGTTTTTACATGATGTCAAATAGAGGAACGATCGATTCTAAAAGTTTCCTTGTGTTGGATTTATGTTTGTGACAGTACATTTAAAAATTATCAAAAGATCCAAGTCTTGTATCTTTTCCTTGTGTTTGATTTCTGTTTGTGACAGTACATTTAAAAATTATCAAAAGATCCAAGTCTTGTATATTTTCAATGCTAACTAAAGGGTAATAAGAGTTCACACTGTTCAAATTTTATAAAAAGTAATTGAAAGTTTTTAATATCGTCGGTAAAACTATGTTGCGTAGTAGCTTTGGAATTGTGTAATGAATTGTAATTATTTTGGTTTTTACCTAAGAGTTTAGTTATTTGTGGTCTAAGACCAATTATTCTTATATTAACAATAATAGTACAATTTATTTGATAGAACTAACAAGTCTCGGGCCACAAATGGTGTGGCATGTAAATAAATTTAAATAGAGATATATACTTTGGCGTACCGGTTAATAAGCCTTCAGCATACTTTTATAAGCAAAGAAACATGCTTGTGGTGTGCACATGAACAGAATTATCATCCAAGTTTTTTCAGCATCCACATAGGTGGTGCTGAGGAGTGTATACATACACAAATATCTCATATACTGGTATAAGGTGGCGACAGGCCAGGAAAACTGAGAATAGTCCGAAAATTTTGTCTATTGGGAAAAGTTAGGGAATTATGATGGACCATAGGGATAAACGTACGATTTTGATAAATTGTTTTCAAACTTGGACTATGCTTCTTAAATTCAGCCAATCTAATTCTCTGAAATGGTATCGTTCAGTTTCTAATTATTTGTGTGAAATGAAGCAATACTATGTGGTTTTAAATCCATATTTATATATTAAAGGTACACAATTTCTGGAGCTTTTGGTCACAAAAGTGGCTTTAAGTTTCATGAACAAAGGTCAGGGAATTTTATTTGAGCATAATTGTAACCACTCTGTAGTAACGTGTTTGAAAGGTTTGCTAGAGGCCCATAGAATGAAGATTTTCATTACCAATAACAGTTCCGTGAGACCAGTAATGAAATTTTTTATTTTTAAGTGAGCATTTTTTTTACAACATGAAATATGAAGCATGAATCGAATCAATATGATTTAAATTGAAATATTGCTATGTTGATTTATAAAACTTTTTGTAAATTTCAACTGTTTAGACTTTAGTCTACGTAATAAAGAATCTTGAGAAATTCGAACTCACCATCACCATTACAATATGTTTTTCAGATGTTCATCCTGACCTAACCCAACCAAAGAATGACGATTTGGTCAAAACTTACTTAGAACATCAAGATTACGTAACCCTAACAGAGTCATTGCCAAATAATTTACATAGGCGTGAGGGTTCATCTATGGATGATAGTCCTGCTTTGATGAACCATATTGTACAGAATGAGACACAGAACAATACTGTTACAAACAAAGTTACGAATGTACCAAACAATGATAATAAGAATGCTTCTATCAAAAAAGTATTTCAATCTGCCGATGCAGGTGTGTTATTCAGTGTATTTGGAAACAAATGGACGCTCGTACTCCTTGCAGCGCTCGTAAATATTTTATATCTTTTGCAACTGCAACGTTTCTGTGGCAAGGTAAGATTATAATTGTAAGTACTCCCTTATTTCCCTATCCACCATATGAATTATATTAATGCATAAAGTGAATGTACTCGTAATCACCTAGTAATTGCTCACTCTTAACAACTTTGCCAAAGACGACACCTATTTCCTCACTGGGAATTTGATCAACCCTTACAGCACAAAAATTGAAAACCAAAGATTTTACTACTATATGTTTGCATAATTATGACTTCCATTTGAAGACTGTATCAAAATTGGGTTTTGAAGTTTTCATGCGTATATATCCTAAAAGAGAATGTTTTTTCAACTGGAATGTTTCTATTTGGTGTGTATCGTCAGTGAAAAATCAGAAAATGACCAACGAAGGAATAAAATTTTAAACTAAGGTTAGAAAAATTTACGATATATTATTGTCTATATTACTCTTCATTTTGCAGGATATTCTTGTACCATTCTTTACACTGGTGTTGGTAAGACTGCATCTATTTGAAAATAAAGCAGAAATGCAGGGTGGAAACATGTTATCTGCGGTTCTAATATTGTGTAGCGTGGATCCTAAACTCGTTCGTAATCTCAGATGGGTCATGAGAATATGTAGAAAAGTTGTAGAAGAATTTTCAATCTATATCTTCAGCTTTATCGTCCTGCACAATGTGGCTTCATTGTATTAGCACGACATTGATATAACAGTTCTAACAATTGATTTATCAAATAATGAGCTACTGCAATATACAATAAATCTTTTTTACTTTGCAACGAAACGTCGCCTGAAAATTGGATGTCAAATAATGAAACACTGTCCTTCTATAAATTAATTATAATATATATACTCATAATAAATTTTCTTTTTTTTGAAAACCTACCTCTGTATTCGAAGATTCCATCAAGGCGAATTGATTTCCAGAAAATAGAAAAGGGACAAGGAGTGTTTTTTTTCCCTTTTTAATGGGAAGTGATGCTCAAAAACGTATTTCGACTCCTTGGTCACAGCTATATTTCATTTAATCTTAATGTCTGGATTACAAATATTTGTTTAAGGAACATCTACATTTCAATCTTTACGAAATATGACGATAATCATGATTAATAATGATCCTTCCAAACGAATCACTTTAGATGATTGCAGTGAAATATTAGTTTCACCCAGTATAATGTATCCCTACAAACAGTCAAAAAACGAAATTGGTAAATAAATATTGCAGTATACATAATAAGTTTTGCGTGCAGCATATGAAAACTAGTTTGCTAATTAAGAGAAGTACTAAAAATTATGTCGATGCACAAACAAAACAGAGTATATGAGTTATATTATTATTTATTTCTGTAATTGAATAACACACACACACGCACACACACACACACACACACACAAGGGAGAGTGAGGCAAAATGGGCCCCTCAACAACGTTTAACGTTGGAACGATTTTGGCAACACAATTCGTTTTGTCTTTGGCCTAAAAATACATTTCAAGCATTATCGATATTTTTTGCATTTGATTGTACAGGCAGCCCATTTTGCTCGCCTCTCCCCTATACAAATTGTTCTTAAGATGTGGAGGAGGTTCACTAGTTTAGTCGCTGCAGGGAATAGAGAGGAATGGTTTCAAGTGCAGTTAGTCTTCCTCACTGGCCATAGTATGCCCGGCAGAACCTACAAGCTAACGCATTTGGTTACGTTAATATTAATTACTCACAAGTGATACAGCTAAGGGATTCAGATTTTATATGCGAATTTTTGGATAGGTTTTTTGTAGTTTCATATTTCTTAATTCAACTTTCTTCTTTTTAAATAATTATTTTTATTTAAAAACGCGATTTTTTGTGTCTTCTGTAAAAGCTCGTACATAAGAATTTAATTTTCTTGTTTCATTATGGGTGAACAGCGGAGACCAACAGTTCAAGTACATATACTTCTAGTCGTGGAGAAAATATTTTTAAAAATGCAGTTTTTCTCCACATTTTTATGGACCTTCCTCAGGATAATTGATACTAATATGTAAGTAAGTTACTTGGTTTATATACCTTTTAATTTTAAATCATTTTAAGGATTAGCAAAACTTTTAACCTTTGAAACAAGTTACAAGGGTCTAGTTACTTAGAAATTATATAAATAGTCGGTCGATGGAACCTGTTTAAGGCAGTATTCTACTTTACATCTTTGAAAAAAACTCTATTTTTGTGAATTGTTTCTGAGAATACTATTGAAGATATGGATGTAGGGTGTGAAATGTTTAATAAATGCACTCTTGAAGTACATAAAAAAAACTTTCTTCATTTATTTTATACATTTTTTATGCATGTAAAGTATGGTCAAAACCAACACCTCAAAAAGTAGGGAAGGTTGCCGTCGTCGTAAAATCTTGCCGACGGATGGTTTGAACCAAAAAAATCAGATAGTTTTATGTTCAGTATGACTCCAGGAACCGATCTAAGTAGAATATTTTATGTATGTGCAAAATCAACAAAATGACGGCTAAAATACGAAAGAAAAAAAAGAATTGCGTTTTTTTTTTGCGTCTTTTTTTGCAATAAAAATATAGTTACAATTAAAATTTGAAGTTGATTGTAGTTAGGTCTGTCGATACAAACATATAGAATATGTGTTCAAAATTTCATAAGGATCGGTCCAATAGTTTTTGAGTTTTCACGACCACGATACTTGAAAACGTTGTTTCGAGAAAAACGCGTTTAAAGTTTTTGTAAGTGACAAATCGTAGAAAAAATGATCTTACGCTCCATCAGCGATACCTGGGCCATATAATATACCTTCAACTTGTTCCAGGTGAGTATGGTCATCTAATCTAGCCTGCTTTTTTTGAGTTCTGCTCTCCTTAGAAGCCTCAATCGAGCGGTGGTTCTCTCGAACGATGCGCTGTTGGTTGCGCATATTGTTGAACTGTATGGTGGTTTGGCCGATTTTCATGCCCATAATTTCCATTATTTTCAAAACTGGGCTGAATCTTTCGAAAATTTTGAGCTAACATTCGTCAATATATTTACTTTTGAAAAAAGTAAAAAAAAATTTTTTTTCAGTTGTAAAGTAGAATACTGCCTTAACAGAAAGTGTATATTTTCCAGATACAACATTTACTCAAATGACTAGTTACTTATTAGTTAAGATTAACAGGGCATCCACTATATTATTTACAGAAGAGTATTTGAAAAAAAAGCTATGCTCATTGTCAAGGTTGGGAATATCTTAGAATGAAGCTGTATATAATATGTAACTTAATTACATGCGGAGAATGGTAGAAAAACTGTATGAATTAGAAAAAAAATTGCTAACGACCAAGTTAATATACATTAAATAGACATATTACTAACATACTCTTTGAGTCAAACATAGTAAAATCTTTTATTATTCTGACACTACCCCATGTGCACACGTACAAGTGAATTTCACGGGAAGAATTGTCGAAGAGGAGAGACTACTTTTCGAATGTTTTGTAACGAAATGATTCCTTATTGAAAATTGTTGTGGGTGAAATAGCAGTTTCAGATCACAGTTAAATTGAAAGTAACGAAAGAAATTGTTATAACATATTCCGTGACAGCTGGACAGGCTTGTTCATACACTCACGTCACATGGCTGCCACGGAAATGACTGAATAGCATTTCGGTTGTTTAACGATTCACGGCACTTAGATACCACTAGAATTTATTCCACCAACAACAAAACAGCAGCGTGAATAGGATAATTGCAACTCCATTGTTAGTTAAGCTCTATACCTATACTGATATTTTGTGTCTGAGCCTTCGCTTGACCCAAATGAAATTATCTTCTGCCATGGACTTATGGACGGAGCCTCTCCCAACGGGGCTGAAGCGAAAGACGGAAGGGGCATCAGCGCCGTCAGCCATATTGATGAGCTAAATAGATATAGATATACATATACAGCTAAATAGATATACATATGAATACCACGGATATATATAAGCGTTTACGGCTTGCCTTTGACCAGCCCCCTGACACACGCTGCTAAAAGTGGTTCGCAAAATGTCCCTCGATTCTGCCGCCAATTTCCACCACTAGCGAGCGAACGTGTCACAAGTCTACTAGCGCCACGTAGAGGAACTAAAAAACGGGGACAAAACGCGTACAATTTTTTAAGTATGCGAGCAGTGGCGAGTGTCAGGGACCTGCCTTTGACGGATCGTTGTTGTTATTGTATAGGTTAGGTCAGAAGGTATCCAATAATTTTCCACAACGATATTTTTAATTGAATAGTGAGTGAGAATAATATACAACATGCCTTATTGTGTAGCTCCTAAGTGCAAAAACAGATCTTTTTCAAAACCCAAAAATCAATGTGAGATTGAAGTAGAGAATAAGACTACATTTCATCTTTAAGTATAAGTAACGCTTCTGGAACTGTAAATAATGTCAATGCTGTAATACCGAGTAATGTACTTAATTCTATATTCATTCAAGTTTTCCGAAGAATATTGAGAGGCGTAGGATATGGATTGATAAGATGGGGTTGACGAACGTAAGTATGCTAAAGTATGCTTATTTGGGCATTTCTCCACTAAATGGAAAATCGCTGTCATAAGCTAAATTTATGAAATAAATCTTAAAATTTCTCAGTTTGTTGTATCAATACCGACATAGAATTAGGTATTCTTGGCACGCCATAGCTTATTTAGGAATTTAATAATGGAATATTCGAATAAATGAACCTCAGACGTCTCAAAACACAGTCCCCTGGTACGTCCCTTTTCCAGAATTACAAATCTTGTTACAAATATTTATTTTTGTGCCGTTGATAATTGAATAAAAAATATCCAAATACATTAACAAAAATAGTTAGCATCTTTATACATCACAATTATATTTTTACAATAGAATTTTAATTAAAATATCCATGTGTGAATGCTGTCCTCAAATTATTAAAACAGTCCCTTGTTAAAACTTTAAAACCGCGCTGAAGTCATATTTAGTTTTGGCGCGAAGTATTTAGATTGCGAAACGGAACGCAATCGGTGTGAAGTTTGTTCGGTTGTGTCGCTAGCGGGCAGCCATCATTTTGTTTGGTGCTACTACTGCGTCTTCTGGTGAACCACGCGTCTCGGCCGTTAGTAAAAACACCGTGGTAAAAACATTCCCCTGGTAAGTCTTTTTTTTTTACTATTTTAAGAGTTTTGATAACGATAATTTGTTTAAAATAATTGATCATTTAGTATGTAGCCACATCTGTTGCGTTTATCTGAATGTTTTTAAATGATATTGTTTTATTAAGTATTCATGTAAAAATTACAGTCCCCTGGCCAACAGTCCCCTGTCATTTCATAGCACAGGGGACTGTTCCTACCACAGGGGACTGTTCATACTACTGTTTTCTTAGGTTTTGATCACAAAGAGTAACGTTTCTATCGTAGGTATTATCTCAAAATGCCACTGAAAAAGAAGTCACCCAGAACAAGAGAAGAAATACTTGAACAAAAACGTATAGCTGACCGTTTGAGATATCGACGACTTAAAAATGACCCTCAAAAAAAAGAAGAATTGAAAGATAAAGAAAGGCAGAAGTATCAACAGAAAAAAGAAAAAGGTAAAAGAAAATTAGTTAAAGATATGAGTCTTCGTGAGCATAAGGCTGTAAAAAAGGTTTGGAGAAAGCATTGTTCTAAGTATCGTGTAAAAAAAAAGTCATGAAACTAACTGTAACTTTTATGAAAATTTGTGATAAAAAGGGCCACAAGTTTAGAATGGACGAAAATGATATTTCTGATGTCAGTTTTGACCAAATATTGCAGAAGTTACCAGATCCAGATCTAAGTCTAAAAGAGAGAACATTATTTTATTATTTTCCTGTATCTGTACCGGTCTTTCAGAAGAATTAATTAATTTACATATTTTTCCCTAAAGTACAATGTTAAGACTGATTTGTTTGTAAGGTGTTGTACAATTAATGTTAATTATTTTAGTTACTTCAAAAGTATTATGTCGACCTAAAATATCGGCTGTGATAATTAATTAGCAGTAGTAATGTTTCTTTGTTTATTATTTTTTATATTTTTTGGTTCTGTGTTAAAAAGCAGGATACCATATTTTTCATTATTATAAAGACTGACTTTAGTGTCATAGTTTAAAAGTTTAGAAGTTTTAGTTAAGAAGTTGTCTTAGTTTAACAGTATTTTTAAAACTTAATTGTTTTGTGAAGTTTAACGCAACTGTTATTGGGCTTAAGAAAAGTCACTATAATAAATAAGATTTGTTATAATACTGTTGATTTTATTCAAAAAATTACATATTTTAAGAATGGTAAAGAAAAATAAAGAGTTTTATTACTTAAACAAAAATACTAATTGTTTTTGTCCATAAAACATTCCCCTGGATGGTTACAACAGTCCCCTGTCACGGTTTTGCGAAAAATCGTCCATAACTCAAAAACCAAGGGGAAAATGTGTGGGCTTTTTTAAGATATATATTTAATTTACTATTGCCCTTAATTTTATTGACAAACATTCTCAACATTTAATAAAATTACTTCAGGACAGTCTTGTATGGACGAATTTCCAAATAGCAGAGAAACGCCCATTTATGTTCATGTCACTTTTCACCGGAATCATTCGATTGAACATCTGCCTTCAAAGTTAGGCTGAAAGATGATGCTATTCCAAATGTGAGTTCAATTCATAGTTTTTTAATACAAATATGTTTCAGCATGTGAATATAAATCATATATTTATGTAGGTTTGCATCCAGAAGAATGCTGTCTTGCAAGACACATGCAGCGTTGATAAAAAACAAGATTGCTCTGAAGCCACAGAAAGTTTTCTCTCAGATGGGGTCGCATTGCACCCCGAAGCAGCGGAACCTTCATCTTCAATCGATGAAATTTGTGAATCAGCAAATAAAGGGCCGAGAATTGATAGCCGTGAGTTGATATAAATTCTATTTTGACAATGTTTAATTGTTGAGATGTATGGGACTGTTGGTAGTACAAATATTTGTTTCATAATTTTAATCTTTTTAGCATCAAAGGGTTGTAACAAAAAAAATGTCTTTTGTCAAACGCCACAACCGCCCAAATGTGTCGATAAAGCTACGTGAGTATCGAAATTATTCATTGTAAATTCTCCCACCAGGGTGTATACGCACCGGGAAATCCAGGAATTCCAGGAAAAAGCTGGGAATTTTTCCTACCGGGATAAAACCAGGAAAAATACGGGAATTTTCTGGTACTCCAGAATAATGAGACAAATTTTGCACAATTAGTACCTAATTCATATTTTTTAGAAAACATTTTTTCCCATTCTGCCTTGTTAACTTTGTATTAAGGTAGTTCTGTATGTACACGTATCAGCCAAAAGTTTCGACCGTAGTGTACAGTAAGATCTCATACGTACGTGGCGCTACCTGTCTCGAACTTTTGGCGATGCTGTACACTGTTCATGTTCTACACAATCACACCTTATGCATGGATAGGGCCCCTACATATAGAGAGCGCCTCTGTAAACTTGGCAACATCGCAATTGTTCAGTATACATATAGTAGCGTCCAACGTGAAAGTGTCAGAGTTCTGTAAAGTTATATTTGTTTTGTGAAAAAAAAATCTTGATAATGGCAACCCAAACGCGATTCAAGGGTCAGTTTGTGAAGAAAAAAGTGCTCGATAAAAAACTAAAAGCAGTTTCCGCCATGTGTCGAGCGAATGCCGCTAAACGAGAGGACAGTGGACATAACCTCCATGATCGGCAACAAGAATTTGCTGTCGAAGGGCGCCGAATCGTCGATTTAGAATATCTGGCCCAACAATTGAAGTGTACGAGGTGTGTTCAAAAAGTAAGGTGACTTTTCTAATTTCGCGGGCTATGTCCGTTCGATCTTCGATTTTTTTTTATGTTATGTTGGTACACTTGTCCCGAACATCTGTACACAGTTTCAAGTGTATTGGGAAATCATCCACTCAGATACGCTACCTGACGGATCAAATATAAACTACTCTATGCAGGTCGAGCTTAAACTGCTGATATCAAATATAATATGTGAGAAATGTAGTTTAAAAGTGTTAAACTTTTTTTTAAATATTAAGTAATCAATTATTATCTATAAGCTTAGTTATTACTTAAAAACATCTTAAATTTCAATATTTGATCAAAAAATTTAATCATGGAGTTTCCACCACGAGAAAATAAAAAAAAAAATAAAAAAATAAAAAAAAGTGTTTTCATTACATTTCACCAAAAATGACTTCATACCAACATGTAAGTAATTACCTATAGAATTTCATTTCATAATTATTTGTTTATCATCAATATGAAATGAAATTTTTTGTAGTGTAATATTTGTCAGAAAAAATAAAAAAAAGTAAACATTAAATTTTATTTTTCCTTGCAGCCAATGTTGCGATATTGCGCCCACAATTTCATGCGGTGGATCTTGTAAACGAGAAGTTTGGAGACAGAATGCAATTATTTTATACTCATTATCACAACTAGTATCTGATTGCTGTAGGCCACATTTCATTAGATTTCCCGCATCAAGTATATCTTCACCACCAATAAAATTTTTATGACTAGGCTGAGTATTTGCAAACTCACAAATTTCTTGTATTGAAATTTTCATATTTTATTGAATTTTTTTTGAAAATTCGAGTTTAATAACTGTAAATAAATACACGCTTTCACATAAGAACACGAAAGCTGATTTAAAAATGCGTTTTAGAATAGTTACTGCTTCTGCCGCAAGGAGAAGCCACGCCCCCGGCAGATTTCCCAATAGCATGTTTAGTTTGTTTTTGACAGATACAAAGGTGAGACGTATTTTGGTGTGCTCGGCGATTTTTTGCTATCAAGAAAAATGGATCAAAGAATTTGCATCAAATTTTGTGTAAAAAATGGAATTAAGTGCTCCAAAACACTTGAAATGTTGACAGTGGCATACGGTGAGTCTACTCTTAGTAAAAAAAACGTTTATAAGTGGTACAAGCTCTTCCAAGATGGCCGAGAAGATGCCAATGACGAACCTCGCTCTGGACGCCCCAGCACGTCAACAACAGATGAAAACGTTGAAGCAGTGAAGAAAATTGTTTTGGAAAATCGTCGAATCACTATCAGAGAAGTTGCTGAGGATGTTGGCATATCGGTTGGCTCGTGCCATGAAATTTTTTCGGATGTTTTGGGTGTGAGACGTGTGTCAGCGAAGTTTGTTCCGAAACTGCTTAATTTTGATCAGAAGAATCGTCGCATGAGCATCGCTCAGGAGCTGTTGAATGACGTCAATGATGATCCTGATTTACTCAAAAGGGTCATAACTGGTGACGAATCATGGGTATATGGTTATGACATCGAAACCAAAGTCCAATCGTCCCAGTGGAAGAGCCCAGGAGAGCCAAGACCGAAAAAAGCACGCCAAGTTCGATCAAATGTCAAGGTTTTGCTCACTGTTTTCTTCGATTACCGTGGCGTAGTGTATCAGGAGTTCTTACCAAAAGGTCGTACGGTCAATAAAGAGTATTACCTTGAAGTTATGCGCCGTTTGCGAGAAGCAATACGAAGGAAACGTCCGGAATTGTGGAAAAACAATTCGTGGCTTTTGCATCACGATAATGCACCTGCTAACTCATCGTTGCTTGTGAGAGGTTTTTTGACCAAAAACAACACCACAATCATGCCTCAGCCACCGTATTCACCGGATTTGGCCCCATGCGACTTTTTCCTGTTCCCAAAACTGAAGAGACCTATGAAAGGACGGAGATTTGCAACGATTGAGGAGATAAAGACTGCATCGCTGGAAGAGCTCAAAGCTATACCAGAAAGTGCTTATCAGAAGTGCTTTGAGGATTGGAAAAAGCGTTGGCACAAGTGTATTATATCTGAGGGGGATTACTTTGAAGGGGACAACACAAATATT
Source organism: Neodiprion fabricii (assembly GCF_021155785.1). Lineage (NCBI taxonomy): Eukaryota > Metazoa > Arthropoda > Insecta > Hymenoptera > Diprionidae > Neodiprion > Neodiprion fabricii. Next base: position 23,858,673 of record NC_060240.1, read on the forward strand.
GATGAATAAATAAATAGTTTTTCATAAAAATATAAAGTCACCTTACTTTTTGAACACACCTCGTATTCGCTGCAAAAAAGATATTTTATTGAGGAAAGCGGTGAAAGAAACGCGAATGGGATTGAACTCAATTCTGCACATTGCCTGCGACGAGTGTTGTTCTATAACCCAAGTACGCACAGGCAAAACACACGTAACGTTGGAAAATAAGACGCACGCTGATGTGAATACGAAAGCTGTATTGGGTGAGTTATTTTTTCAATTGTGCAAAATATAGAAATTAATTCGAAGAACGGATTAACCTGCCAAGGATATGCCCAATATCAAAATGCATTTTACAGGTGCAGTTCATTCTGGCATTGGAGAAACGGCGTTGAACAAATTATTGAATTGTTTAAACATCCCAACCATCGGGTCCCATGTTTTTAAAAAATATGAAAGAGACATTGGACCAGCATTGGAAGCTGCTGCGAAAGATTCCTGCCGTAGAGCTGCTGAAGAGGAAAAGAAATTAGTTATAGAGAATATGGAAAGATTGTGCCAGGAATTGTAAGTTTTCACAACAATCTAATATTTCTATAACAATCCTACATCCCAGTGGATAAGACTGAGACGGCGCAAGAGCTCTCACTAGCATCTGAGTTCATTCGCAGTGTCACCTTTGCATACTGGAATGCAGGATTGCTATAGATTTTTTCCAGCGCCTCGACACCAAGTATTAACTTGTGGTCAAGCTGCTATTGTGACTTCAGTGTTTATTGTTGAGAAAAAAAAACGTACGTGTAATTTTTGCAAATGTGACTTATCTCAATAATTAACTCCACGGTGTCTGTTATCGTAATGAAAATATTTATCATGGCATACAACACCGTAAGATATTTTTTGAAATAAATTTTACTGCTGCGTCAGGAATCTAGATTTTGTATCATCGCAGTCAACATTGAATGCAGCGAAATGATAAATTCTCACTGCGGTGACAGATATTGTAGAGGAAATAGTTATGGTATACAACGCTGTAAGAAATTTTGTAAAATCAATTTTACTGCTGCGTCAGGTGAAATGATATAGATTTAGTGTCATCGCAGTCAATATTCGTTGCAGTGAAATGATAAATTCTCACTGCGTTGAGCATAACATTTTATCAGCGTGGCACTCCATCTCCCTTTTTATGAATCCCTTATTGTAATTATATTAAATTTGTATATAGCGGTGAGAATCAAATCCATCTGTAAATTGATATTTTTTTAAATAGCAAATATGGTTATACTTGATATTTTAAAGAATTTGTAACTTAGAGTTCGGCTACAAGGTGGAAAATTTTATATAACTTTTCGCTGTTGAAACTATTGCAACAGTGACATAATGGCATATGTAATAGATATATATATATGGTGATGATAAAAAACAATAAATTGGAATAAAATGCTTATCGTTCTTTTCGTTATCAGGCCACTAGATATAGTCGACGAAGTTTATCCATTCGCGCGGACCCTCGGCTCTCTCACTAACCCTAACCTTCATCCTCAAACAATCGACGATGATGTAAGGAGAAGAGAGGAATTTGACACAGCAATAGGGAACATCGTGAATATCATCGTTTCCTATGATATGGGCTGGAGCAAGCGGGGCAATGGCCGAAGCTACAATAATTTAAATGGCTATGGTACGATTGTCGGTTTTCTGAGTGGAAAAGTGCTGGACTTTGCAGTGCGAAATCGGAAATGTAGAACCAACGGCCACAGCAAATCCGATCACGAGTGTAGGCAAAATTTTTGCGGCAGTGCGAAGGTGATGGAGTCTGACGTAGGCGCCGCTCTAGTCAACGAGAGTTCGATTCTCAAAGATATCGGGCTGAACGTGAGAGTTCTGATAGGGGACGAGGATAGTTCAACGATCGCAGCAGTACGACAGGGAAATCTTCAAACAGTCTTCAAACTCGCAGACAGCAATCATTTGAAGAAAAATTTTGCCAATGCTTTGTATGAACTACGAAAAGGTTACAGTGAAATGAGAAACAAGGAAGTTATTCCTCATTTGAAAAAATGTTTTTCTTACGCACTCGTGCAAAATAAAGGACATAGTGCCGAGTTAGGGAAAACTATTCGCAATATCCCTGAGCATGTTTTTGGCCAGCATGAAAATTGTGGAGTTTGGTGTAAAAGTACACATAAAATTGAACTGAAAAATCAGCAATTATACACCAAGCTTTCAGAGCTATTTGGCAAATATGCTGACAATGCTGCAAAATTTTCTGTTGCTGCCTCCAGTCAAGCTAATGAAAGTATTAACAATATAATGGCTCACAAAGCACCTAAAAATTGCTGCTACAGCCTGAGCGAATCAGGGGACTACTGATTAGCTAGCACTGTATGCACAAAAAACGAAGGCGAAAAGCACATCATGGACGTCAACTCGAAATTGAATGTATCACCGGGGAAGCACACTGCATCTTTCGCGAAGGTGTTGGACACAACAAGAAAAAAACGAGCGATGAAGGCAAAATTACCAACAACTAAAGCTCGAAGAAATTTATTGGCACGAAAAAAAGAAGCCTCCAGGAAGTCGATGGAGCAATCTGAAGGGATTCAATATGAAACTAACTGCGGCATCAACTCTTGTTCAGAGAGCAGGGGAACTGTTGATTTTCGACTTCTCTTAGATATTTTGCCAACCATCGCAGTATCGGTAGACAGCTGCAATATAATATATTTCGATTTGGAGACGTCTGGGTTCTCGGAGGACTCAGAAATTTTACAAATCGCAGCAAAATTTGAGAATTCAACATTCAGCGTCTATCTCCATCCGTCCAAGTCGATTGATGCTGATGCTTCCCGGGTTACGGGGTTGAAATACGTTGGAGGAAAACTGTATTTCAACAGCAAAGAAGTAGCCACAATTGCGCCTCGTGAAGCTCTAATTTCATTTCAACAGTTTCTCAAATTTTCATCGAAGCCATGCGTTTTGGTTGCTCATAATGCATCGTTCGACTCCTCTCATTTACTGCGATATATAATAGATTACGGTATGATCAAGAGTTTTAAAAATATCGCAGGGTTTTCAGATAGTTTGACTGTGATGAAAAAAGTTTTGCCTGAACGAAAAGCCGAAAAAAAAAGTTTCAATTTACTAATTTTAGCCCGCGACTTATTGAATTTTGGAACATCCGATAAATTTCATGAAGCCCTATTCGATGTTGAAACTCTCGAGAAACTATGTGATACTTTTGCCAAAAAGGAAATGTTTCTTGAAGTTTGTAAGCTTTATAAAGAAGTGATAATGGTGAAACTCCTGTCACCAAGTCTAAAATATTTGAAAGGCGTGATATCAAATCAAATGATTCTGAAAATAGCAGGAGCCGGAATTCATTATGAAATTTTAAAAGAGGTGTACGCGAAAGATGGCGACATCGGAATAAAATATTTATTATCGGAGAAAATGATCTCAAATAAACCACGGGTTACAAAAGCGAAAAAAATAATCGAGACGGTAGTTGAACACCTGAGAAACAAGGGTTAATTTTTGTTTATCAGTAATTGACATTTATATTTAAAAGTTTTCATCTGAAAAAAAATGTTATTATTGTTATCGATGTAAAAAAAAAATGTATGCATTGAATTTATTTTTTACTTTGTCCGCAATATTTGTTTTTATATACGTATATTCGACACGCACGATCATAATATATATGACACAATATACATGAAACTAACGCTTTACAAAAGTGAAAAAAAATAATCAAGACCGTTGTTGAACACCTGAGAAACAAGTGTTAATTTTTGTTCATCAATAATTGATATTTCTATTTGAAATTTTTTATTTGACAAAAATTTGATTATCGTTATCAGTATTAAAAAAAAAAAAGTTATTCATTGAATTTATTTTTACTTTGTCCGCAATTTTTCTTTTTATATATATATATATATATATATATATATATATATATATATATATATATATATATATATATATATATATATTCTATTTATTTGTATATTCACACACACGACCATAGTATATATGACACAATATACATGAATAGTACACAATATATACGAATAAATAAACGAAATTTAATTGATTAAAAGAACAAATTTATTTTCCATCCTTGTCGTAATTATTGAAACCTACGAAAAATTTTACTAAGTATCGCGGCTTTTACGACGCGCGCATCTGTTCCCTGCCGCCGTACACTGTTGCCGTTTCGTCACAGCTGATCGTATCTCCGTTCCCCGTCGCGTAAGATTATTCATTTTCATTAATCGATATCTTCGAAACTAAACGGTGAAAAATATATATATTTTTTTTAAATTAATCCTACAGTAGTGCTCAACACGCGAGTGATTTTTCAATGAAGTCGTAAGATCCGTTCGGGAGCTATCATAAAAAATGTAGACAAAGTCCGTCAATTTGCGTGTTAGGTATAGGCCGCGCGTGCAAAAAGATCGATTTTTAATTGCAAATATCTTCCAAACGGGACGGTAAATCGGTTTCAAATTTTGTGAGTCGGTCCATGGAGGTTGTTTTTACACCATACTAAAATTTCAGGCTGTTCCTAAGATTTGGACAAAACTACAGAACTACCTTAACAGCTTCTCTCGTAAGATGCCGTGTATCGGCTTCGGTCCATAATACGTGTTTTGTTGGAATTCAAAACACTTGCATTTCCTCATACCCGATGTCCGGTAGGGGAAATCCGGCAAGGTCTTACTCGGCCGGTGGCCTAGCCTGTTTCGGATTAGCAGGGGAATCCCCGGCCGGGCGACTGGAAAGAGCTAGGGATGGGGGGTTCGCACGGATAGGGCAGACCACCTGATAAACCGACAGCGGCTTCCATGCGAGAGGATAGGATTTTTTCCGGCGGGGAAAGATGCCACACCGCGGTGTGGCTGCCATGATGGCCGAACCGTCGTCATTAAACAAGCATTTCAATATGGACAATTCAACATGGAGCAGGCAGAAGACGAAGCAAGGAGAGGTGCAAGAGCACCTGAATAGCAAGGGCACGCGAAGGCACGCGAGGGACAGGGGTGCGCGCGCGCGAGGTCAGGCACTTGTGCGGGGTATTAGCTGGCCCCCTCTCGAAAGCACGGAGCCGGGGGGTACGCCAGGGCAGGCACTTGCACCCAATGTTTTGGCGGAGACTGTGGGGGGAGTCGACGCACCGCCACAGGTGGTGCCCGAAGGGACACCCTCGCGAAACCAGCAGCAGCAGGGCACAAGCGAAAGGGGGACGAGTTAACGCCGCCCGAGAACGCTGCACTCTCAGACGGAGAGCTCTTTCTCCCGCGCAGATCCGAGGTAGAAGGGAAACAGGACTCGCGGCATCAAGCTGCGACTACCGAAGGGGAGGGGAAGGGAACGGCTAGCCCCTCAGGCGAGGAGAAGGCAGCACATACGCTTCTGGAAGCTCGTCCGAAGTGCAAGAAGAGGTGCACGGCTATCGTCAAGGGGACATACCTGGAAGACGACTCCGAAGCAGGGGAGTCTGGGTCAGAGTGGAGCGCGCAGGGCTCGAACCTGCGGCTAACAAAGAACCCTTCCGTGGGAAAAAGGAAGGCTAGAGCCACGGCACGGCCCTCAAAGGAAATCCCGCAGGGGGCAGGCCCTGCAGAATATAGGCTCATGTCGGCATCGGACCTCGGGGCACAGCTAATGGAGTGGCTCGAGGACATAGACGCCGTAAAGATGAGATGCAAATCCATGCAGGGCAGACTGAGTGGCGACCCCCCATAGGGTCACCACCTTGTCGTGGTGTGGGGGGCTTGAGGCTCGCCGTGATGAACTGTTGGAGCGATGCCGGCGGGGCCCCCGGGCCCCAGAAGGTCTTACCATGCCGGTAAGGTCCACAGGGAGTGGAGAGTGACTAACGGCGACCTAAGGGAGGGACCCTGACAAAAAACCCAAGATGGAGAGTAATAGGAGATTAACAATTACGGCGCAAGGGATCAGAGCCCTAGTGCCGGCGGGGAACGTTGGTGACAGAGCAGGCCACACCCCGTCGTCATCATATGACTGCAACCAACTACACTTACACACACACAACAGGTGGAGGAGCGGAACTTCAGTGCAAGGAAGCCCGGACATCTACTACACCTTGGACAATGAGATCATCCTGAGTCCGTATCTCAGAACACCTGCGAGACAGCAGGAGGATGAAGATGAGGCTTCCATAGAGCACCCAAGAAACGCGATCAAGAGGGCCAATGCAGTAATCGAACAATTGCTCGACATCGGACTGAAGATAGGCAAAGCCTACGGGCGAAGCCTCAATTTGAAGAGGGAGGCGCGGATTGAGGCAGACAACCTGTCCACAGGAATTAAAATGAAGCTAATGGATGCAATCAACTGCCAGGAAACGGAGGAGGAAATAGAGAGAGTGCAGACCTTCATTATGAGCTGGCCGAGTAGAATCGGGGCAGTGATGTACAGGGTCTCCGAATCTAGGCGCTTTAGTGGGACCATTATAAGCGAAATGGAGCATCTGAGAGACCAAGGCCAGTGGGTGATAAATAGATGGAGTGAGAATACCCCACTAGAATTGACGGATGAGGAGATTCAGGAAAAGAGAACATCCTGGACGGCTCCAAAGGACAGGCGACCTAAGTGCAAAAAAGATGTAGAAAGCGACGGCAGCCGGGAAAAGGCACAGGAGAGCTCGGGCGGCCGCAGACCCAAGAAGTCTCGGGACACAGCGGAGAACGGGAGGGGCTTACAGCCCCCCCCCCCCCCCCCACCACCGGAACCCAAACTACGGGAAGCAGAGGGACACCGTATAGCTGGTACACCCAGACAGCCGACAATAACGGCCATCAGGGAAACCGCCACCCACACGGCAACGTCCGCTCCAACGGGGACAGAAGCAGAGGAGGAGGGGTTACGGAGAGAAGGTGAAGAAAAGAAAAGGAAAACTGTGCGTATACAGGCTGAGGGTAGGACCTACCTTGATCTTATCCGAAACCTGAGGCGGACTATCCGGACCGATGACATCAAGGTCAATGGCATCAGACAGGCGAGGCTGAACGAAGACGCGCTGGTATCGGTCGTAGGTCAGACGGATGCGGCACAACTAGTGCTCAGGCTTCAAAACGAAGGGATCGCCGCCGAAATTATGGGTGAACGGACGAAAAGGGCCATAATTCAGAATATTGAGGCGAACACAACGGAGACAGAGATCACCCAGGCAGTGGACACAGCCACAGAAGGCCGAACAGAAATAGTTTTCCTCAAGAGCACACCACGGGGCACCCTCACGGCGTGCATCAGAGCCCCGGGGAAGACAATCGACGCCCTGATTAGGCTGTGGCACGTAAAAATCGGCTGGACACGAGCCAGTACTAGGGAATACAAAGAGGATAAGAGGTGCTTCAGGTGCGGGACGGTCGGGCACACGGCAGGGTCATGTAGGGAGGCAGACAAGGTCTGCTTCAGGTGCAAGCAACCGGGGCACATAGAGAAAGAGTGTGAACGGCAACCCGCGGAGAACAAGGGGTCAAAGGCTGCCACTCCCCCTACAGCGACCACAACGAGAGAGAAGACAGCGAAGCAAATCAGCGCGGAAGAAAGAATCCTGCGGGGAACACGCACTTTCAGATCGTGCGGGGTCCAAACGTCGATACGGGAAGAGAGGGCTACACCTGCTAACAGGGCCAACATCGTTGACCACCCTGGACAAGGTGCCTTGAGCTACGCAGAGGTGGCCAGGGCTAAGGAACAGACGAGGAACCCATCGTCGCATACCACACCTGTGGCCACCGCTGCTGCGACGGCCAACGGAGGACGGGAGAGGACTAAAATACAAGCGGCAGGGCAAATCCCCGAGCAAGGAGTGAGTAAGAAGAGACAGCAAAGGGGATTCGCGGTAATGATCAGGGTCGAGGGGGAGGTATACGAAAGAACCCTGGAGAGGATTAAAAGGGGTGTTCCACCACCGGAAGGCGGGGGCCTGCGGAGCATCAGAAGGAGTAGGGACGCGTCCCTCCTAATGGTATGCGAAGAGATGTTAACGGCCAAGAAAATGGCGGACCTGGTGGCCACAAAGCTAGGGGATGGGGCCGACGTCAAAGTACTGTGTGACAGGGAGATAATAAAGATTCGTGGGCTGGACGCACTAGTGCAGGCGGAAGACATCCGAACCGCACTCATCAACGAGATACCTACGGAAAGGGAGGACAGCGACCAGACGGAAGTTCTACGGATTATTACCTACCCTTGGATGGAGAGAGCCGCCATCGTAAAAATCAGTCGGCGCACCTTATAGGCCCTGAAGGGGAGAGACAACATAAGAATAGGTTGGACCACGGCCAGAATTATCATTGGCCCGCAAGGGGTACGATGCAGGAAGTGCAATAGACACGGACATAAGCAGGAGGTGTGCCGTGGCCCTGGGGGCAGGGACAGCGCGGAAAATTGGTAAAAGGGACAGAGCGCAATAGGGCCTCACCGGGAAGTTCCCCGCGGGGGACGTGCCAAGAGGTCGCGGAGTTCGACAGTTTAGCAGAGCAGAGAACCGCTCCAGTGTGCAATAGTACTAGGAATGAGGTGTCCCCAACCGGCACCGGGCAACAAGAACAACAACCCGGAACAGAAAATGACGGTGAGTCTCAACTGTCTAGAAATTAACTTGAACAACTCGAGGGCTGCGACCGATCTACTGGCACAAACTACCATAGACCAGCGGACAGACGTGGCCATAATCAGCGAACCTGCTAAAACAGGCAGAGGCTTGGGCAGGTGGTATAGTAGCAATAATTGGAAAGCCAGCGTCGTTATTATAAACAAAAACCTGTCAGTAAAAAAGCTGGTGGCGGGTAGGGCCTATGTGGTGGTCGAAGTAGACAAAACAGTGATCGTAAGCTGCTACCTCGCACCGAATGAAAAATGGAGGGATTACGAGAGACAGGTGGCCGAAATAAAAAATATACTGCGAGCCATACTTCACGGGGGTCCGACTAATAGAAAGAGGCGTGGGGTCATCCTGGCTGGAGACCTGAATTCCAAATCAAGGATATGGACTGACAGGACCGACCGGCGAAGGACGAGGATCGAAGAACTGATAGATGCTCTGGACATGGTGTGTTTGAACCTGAACGGAGAGCATACCTTCGAGCGACGGGGACGGTCCGCGGTGTTAGACGTCACCATAACAACACCCGACGTAGCTAGCCGAATATCAGGTTGGACGGTCCTAGAAGTAGAAACCCTTAGTGATCACAGGGCAATATGCTTCCGACTCCAAGGCAAGGAGGAAGCGACAGGACAAAGGCCACCAACACAGAAGGATGGCACCCGTAAATGGATCCTCAAGAAGCTCAATGAGGCTAAGCTGAAGCGGTGTGCGAGCGAGGTGAAAACACCAAGCAAGGGGGACCCCGAGGATATGGCGGGGGAGCTTACAAGATCCATACAAGAATTATGTGATAGGGTCATGCCAAGGCGGCGTCACGGCGGCGGAAGGAAGACCGTCTATTGGTGGAACGAGGAGATCGCGGCAGGCAGGCAAAGATGCGTAAAAACAAGAAGGTTTCTGCAGAGGGAACGAAAGAGAAGGGCACGTATGGGGGAGCAGGTCCCCGAAGACCAGGAGGACAAGCTCCGGAGGGAGAGACGAGCACTTCGCAAGCTCATAAGAGCAAGCAAAGGCAGAGTCTGGGATGACCTCATACGGACCATCGACGACGACGTATGGGGGAAGCCATATAAAATCGTTACAAGGAAACTAAGTAACGCCAGTGCGGGACCTTCGAATATGGACGAAGCGATGGAGGTGTACGCCACGCTGTTTCCAGCGGGACCGACTTTGGCGCCGAGCGGCGAGGACGAAGGACGACACGAAGACCAGCGAGAGGCAGACACAGCCGACGGTGGACCTTTAGGCTACGCCGAAATAGACAGGGCAGTGAGGAGAATCAAGACGGGTAAGGCGCCGGGACCCGATGGCATCTACCCCGAAGTAGTGAAAAAAATTTACAGGGTGAACCCGGCCCCCTTTGGCGAAACGATAAGCAGGTGCCTCGAACGGAGATACTTCCCGAAGATCTGGAAAGAAGCAGAGCTGATCCTGATACCGAAGGGCCCGAGCAAAACCGGCGGCGAAGAAGAAGAAAAGAAAAAACAGGGATACAGGCCGATCAGCCTCCTGAGTGTCCTGGGCAAAACGCTGGAGAGAGTTGTGGATGATAGAATAAAAGGCCACCTAAAAAATAGTGGCTTCCTCAGCAAAAGTCAATACGGCTTCCGCGAAGGCCTCTCAACAATCGACGCAGTGGACTGGGTGACGACGGCTATTAAACAGAAAACCAAGAGGAAAGGCTGGGTGGCTGGGGTATGCATCGAAATAAGAAATGCGTTTAGGTCCATCCCCTGGCCGGAGATAATGGAGGCAGCGGCAACGGCCGAGCTTCCGGAAGACCTAACAGGGATCCTCAGATCATACCTACACGATAGGCACATCCAGATTAGGGCAGGGGGGAAGAGCATCAAGGCGCAACTGACGAGAGGCATCCCCCAAGGCTCGATACTGGGGCCAACCCTCTGGAATCTAGCATATAATAAAGTACTATCAAAAACATATAACACGAACATGGAGATTACCTGTTACGCGGACGATACCTTGATCCTGGTGGAGGGACGGACAGGGAAGGAGACCGCAGAGAGGGTGTCCCGCGCAGCCGTGGAGGTCATGGAGATCGAAACGCTAGGCCTTCAGATCGCGGTAGAAAAAACAGAGGTGGTCTTCTTTACGAAGAAAAGAGCTCCACCACCAGATACGGTACAAATCAGAGGAAAGGAGATCCATGCTACCAAAAGTATGAAATACCTAGGCATTATTCTGGACAGGAAACTGAACTACTCGAAGCACCTGGACATGGCGTCCGCCAAGGCCATAAGAGTAATGGATAGTATCGGGAGGCTTATGCCCAATATCGGGGGACCGAAACAGGCGAGATGGAAGCTACTCGCACGCGTAGGCGAATCCATCGTAATGTACGGTGTTCAAATCTGGGGCGACGAGGCCAGAAAGGAGACGCGATCCAGGAAGCTCAGGGTAGTTCAAAGGGCATGCACACTGAGGGTTGCGAAAAGGTGGAAGGACATCGCGGCAATAATCTACCAGATCATCTAAACAAAAGATAAGGATGATAGAAATAATGGCTTCTGACAAAAGAGGACCATCTTGTGAGTCTTAAAAGATTCTTACTTACTCACTTATATAATGCATTGTAGATATTGACATGTTTTATCATCGTCACTTACTTCCATTCCTATTTCAAACTATATACTGATTTATACACCAATTTACCTACTCTATCTATTTTACATACTGACTATTTATCTATCTATTTATTCTATCTATTTATTCTGACTATTCATATTCAATTCATTTATTTATTCATACTTTGCACCAAGTCTATTGACAAGTTTTACCATCGTGACTTACTCCTATTTTTATTTTAAACTATATACTAATTTACAAGACACCTATTTACCTATTTTGCTTATTTTACACACTGACTATCCATTTACTCTATTTATTTATTTTATTTAATCTATTTATTCTATTTGTTCCATTTATCCTATTTATTGATTCCAACTATTGTACATCACCTACTCCTAGTTGATTGTACATAGAAATAAGACGGTTTCTTTTCTCAAATCGCAGAGAGTTAAAGATAAGAGGATGCTTCAAATAGTAGGACCTTAGCTTATACAGAAGTGAGATATTAACCGAGAGTGCCTAACATCCCTTGGAAGGGGGCTACCCCGCGTCCCCACGGGGAGGGGCTCCCGACCAGGGGCGACTGCCATAGCCGGTTCGAAGCCCGGTTGAGAAAAGTAGACGGGCCTAACTGAGCCTAACTTTGTCCCCAGCTGGCTACCCCCGGTGGGCGAGATGAGGGCGCCCGGGCAGGCCTCCTCAGGGGAGCACGCTACGGTGCCCCACCACGCCGACTGGATCGGGTGGCCCTCCGAAGGAGGCCCTGTTTACCCTTACCGTTAAAGCGGAGGCAGCAGGTGACCCCGCTCTCCTGCAGGCGCGCAACACAGACCTAGAGGCTCAGTTGCGCGATACCCGTAGGGAAAGGGACGAGCTCCAACGGGAACTCCAGAAAAATCGAGAAGGCCGAGACAGGCCTCAGATGGAAACAGCGAACCGGGCGACGAGCTTATACGCACAGGTCGCCAGCAGGGGCCCTGCGGCGAGAGCCGGCGAGCGATGATCGGAAGCTGTCCAAGCGACGATGGCGCTTGACCTTGAGGCGGCCATTAGAAGGAGCGAGGCGGAAGCCAATGAGGGGCCGACGACGGCGACATCAGCCGGTGCTTCGGAATTCGAACTTCGCCTAACGGAATCCGAACTTCGACTCATTCCGGACAGTGACAGGGTCAGGGATGAGGAGATGGCCAAACAGTCCGCGGCCCTGAAACAGGTGCGAGAGGAGGTGGGCAGGATATCCCTCCTGCTTCTCGATGCCTCTAACAGGAGCGAAGCAGCTGACCAAAACTCTCATGGTACAGGTACGGCGCAACTTCGCGGCACGCAAGCCACCACGGAGAAAGAGCAGAGGTCCTCGGGTGATCGGGGTGCGATCGACACTCCGATGGAGGTCGATGACGGCGCCGATGCAGGGAACGGTAGGGGCGACTGGGAAACAAAGAGAAAGAAAAAGGGAAAGCGCCTTGGGGAGGGAGTGCCGTGTGGGGCAGCAGTGGAAGCCACGCAGACTGCCCCAACAGGGGCCCTGCAGCGTTCCGGAGAGGATAGACCCACGGTGGCTCGCCGTAGAGCCCCGAGGACAGCAGCCGTTGCTATTAAAAGCAGAGGGGAGAACACCCCGTATGCGGAAATACTTAAGTTCGCACGCGAGAAAATACAACTCGCGGAGCTGGGTATAGAGAAAACGAGGGTGCGGCGGGCAGCTAACGGGGGGGTTCTCATTGAGATCCCTGGCCCCGAGAATGCGAGGAAGGCAGACGCTCTAGCGGCGCAGCTGACCACAGTGATCCTCGATAAATATGGCAACGCAGTCTCAGTGACAAGGCCGGTTATCAAGGGCGAACTGAGAGTCCTGGGCTTGGATGACTCAGTGTCCACCGAGGAACTGGCTCGCACCCTAGCCGAGCAGGGTGGCTGTAAAATGGAGGAGGTCCGTGTAGGTGTTCCGAGCAGGACACCTAATGGGCTATATAGCGCGTGGGCACAGTGCCCCTGAGGGCAGCTGTGGTTGTCGCGACAAAGGGCAAGGTGAAGATCGGCTGGACCACAGCCAGGGTAGAGCTGCTGGAGGCGCGCCCCAGGCAATGCTATAAGTGCTGGGGCTTTGGCCATATAGGGAGTACGTGTAAAGCGTCGACAGAGCGCCGAGCCGCGTGCTACAGGTGCAGTGCTGAGGGCCACCAGGCGCGAGATTGCACGGCCTGCCCCAAATGTGCGATCTGCAAGGGGAGAGGCATAGACAGCGCCCACAGGATGGGTTCGGGACGTTGCACGTCCGTCGGCGAACGGGGTCGGAGGCCCGCAACTAATGCAAGCGAGAATGGCCAGGTACATACAGTGTAACTTGAACCATAGCAGGGGGCTCTGGATCTACTGAAGCAGGTAGTACTCGAAGGGGAAATCGATGTGTGCCTCGTATCCGAGCCGTACGCTACCCCGAGCATGGCCACCATGGCCGGGCGGCCATATACTGGAAGGCGGAGGGCAACGTCCGCGGGGGCTCGCTCGTCAAGAGGGGAAGAGGTTACGTGGCTGCTAAGTTCGGGGATATAATTGCCATATCGGTGTACATATCCCCCAACATTCTGATAGCGGAGTTCACTGCGCATCTGGACGACCTGACTCGGGTGATCCAGCTGGCGGGGAACAGTGGGAGGGAGGTACTGGTGGGGGGGGGGGTTTCAATGCCCGCTCGCCGACCTGGGACCCGTCTGGGTCTAACGGAAGGGGGGAGCTGCTCGAGGAGTGGGCGGCATCATGTGAGGTACATCTCCACAACACTGGGAGGACGGCGACATGTATTAGGTCACAGGGGTCATCCGTCGTCGACCTGACGTGGTCGTCAGTAAATGTTGTACCCGTGATCAAGGGGTGGCGGGTGTTGGAGGAGACGGAAACACTATCCGACCACCGGTACATCTCGTACGAGGTCGGTACCCCTAGACGCGAACAGCACAGGGGTAGAAAGGGCCACATGCGCTGGAACTGGTCGAAGTTCAGCCCGGAACATCTGACAGATGCTCTGTCCCTCATCTTTTCCTGGGGACCAACTGGAGGGGATTATACGACGCCAGAGGGTCTTGCAGGATGGATTAAGCGTGCCATGACGCAGGCCTGCGACGCAGCCGCGCCTAGAGCTCGCACTGGGAATCGCTCCAGGAAGGCGACATACTGGTGGAGCGAGGAGCTGGCCGATATACGCAGGTCCTGCGTAGCGGCGAGGAGGCGCCTCGCGAGGGGAAGACGGACGGCTGATGACCGCCAGGAAAAAGAGGCCGAGTATCGGGCCGCCAAGAGGGTGCTCCGAGACGGCATTACAGCGGCCAAGGCTAAGGCGTGGAGAGACCTCATCAGCTTCGTGGAAGCGGATCCATGGGGTCTCCCTTACAAATTGGTGTTAAAGCAAACTGCGAAGCTCCCAAAGAGGCTTGACGGAGACGCTAGAGGAGGATACCCTCAGGAAGCTCCTTGATGACCTCTTCCCGAGGGGTGATAGATGCGCTCCGAGGACCCAGAGCGGCTGGCGATGGAACGAACGGTGGGCGGTCACGACGGACGAGGTCCGAGCTGCGCTTAAAAAAGGATGCTCGCGTAAGGTCGCCCCGGGACCGGATGGTGTTAAAGGAAGTGCGTGGGTGAGAGTTCCGGAGGGAATCATCGCACTATTGTCGAGGAACTTCAGCCTCTGCCTGCGAGAAGGAGTCGTTCCGCTGCCATGAAAGAAGGCTCGACTGGTGCTCATCCCTAAGGGGGGGGCACCCACCGGGCTTCTCCCCAAGGTAAGGCCGATATGCCTCCTGAACGAGGTGGGGAAAATGTTAGAGAGGATCCTGGTGGCTCGGCTAGGGAAGTGGATGGAGGAGAATCCTCGGGTGCGCCTGTCCGAGGACCAGTATGGGTTTCGGGAAGGGCGATCCACGCACGATGCTCTGCTGACGGTGCGACGATTCATGGAAAACGCCACGGAGAATGGGGGCTACGCGGTGGCTGTGTCTCTGGACATAGCCAACGCATTTAATAGCCTGCCATGGCCATCCATAAGGGATGCACTTGGAGACAAAGGGGCCCCGGAGTATCTTCGACGGGTTCTGGATTCCTACCTGTGGGATAGGTACGTGGAATACACGAACGGAGATGGAGAACTTAGGAGTCTGGCAGTGACGGCCGGGGTCCCACAGGGCTCAGTTCTCGGCCCCCTGCTATGGAACCTGACGTTCGACGAGGTCCTGCGGGGGGAGGGGATTGCAGACTGTGCTGTTGTCTGCTACGCGGACGACACGCTGGTTCTGAGTTCCGCTGGGGACCCGTCCACAGCGGTCGCACTAGCGAATACGATGGTAGCCAGGGTAGTCCGGTGAATTTCGGGCCTAGGCCTCACGGTTGCGGCGAGCAAGACGGAAGCTGTCCTGTTCCGGCGTGTGAAGAGGGGGGAAACACCGAACACCCGAGACGTCAGAGTTGGCGCAGAGAGGGTGCTACTGTCGGGGTCCATGAAGCACCTGGGGGTACGACTGGATCCCGGCATGACGTTCAACGCGCACTTCGCCTCCATGGAGGCTAGGCTAGGGGGTGTCACGAGGACGCTGGCGAGGCTGATGCCAAACCTGAGGGGGCCATCCGAATTTAGGCGCAGGCTATACGCTGAAACACTATTCGCGGTGATAATGTACGGCGCTCCGGTGTGGGGGGATGTGGCGAGGTCCTCAAAGTAAATTCAGCAGGTGATTACGAGGTGCCAGAAAAGGGATATGCGCAAGAGTGGTTGCGGCATATCGCACGGCCTCCTTCGTGGCCGTTTCGATGCTGGCTAGGACCCCGCCACTATATCTAGTGACTGATGCGGACGAGCGCACATTCCATAGAGTGCGTGAACTGCGGTCGACCAGGACGTGGTCCCCGAGCATGGTCAAAACGATTAGGGAGGAGGAACTGCGCGTAGCCCGCGGGCAATGGAGGGTGCACCTCGGAAACGCGGGGCTCCCCAGCGAGAGGCTGAGGTTATCTATCCTAGCGAACTTGACGGGATGGTTCGACAGGGCACACGGAAGCATGACTCTCTGCGTGACCCAAGTCCTGACAGGCCACAGGTACTTCGCAGATTTCCTATACAGAATAGGGAAGACGGAGAGGCCGACTTGCTGGTACTGCCGGCTGGAGGAAGACACGGCGAGCCACACGGTGGAGGCGTGCCCCGCGTGGAAAGATGAGAGGGATGCCCTATAGCACGTCGTAGGGGAGGATCTGACACTACCTGGCTTGATCCGGGCAATGGTAGGGTCTAGAGAGGCTAGAGGCTAGCTTCGCGGAGCGGGTTATGACGTCCAAGGAACCAAGGACGGCCAAGGGAGCGGTTACGACAGCGAACGTGGCGCAGCGCACAACCCGCTTGAGCGGGAGAAATGGGGGTAGATCGCGTGTAAGCGCGGGCATGAGGTAGGCTCAGACCTACACGGGCAGAGGTCCAAACGGGTTGGCGGGATGGGACACCGGTCGGCCTCAGCCTCGTCCTTTGGGTCGGAGCCGTGGGTCAGAGGTGGAGGGGAAGGGAGGGGTGCAGGGCAACGTGGTATCTGGTGCCAGGATAGAGACGTAAGACGCTAGGTGATAGGTTGACGATAGGTTCGTCCCGGCCATGCCCCCTCCTCTTCTTCTGCCCCCCTCTCCTCGGCCCCCGGCCCGGGGTCGGCGGATGGGACGGTCGAGCAGGATGCAACTTCCCCTGGACCCGCACGGGCAGGGTGCTCAATAACGCGAACACGGGGCACAGAGTGGGGGTCTCCATACGCTTGGCAGCTCCGCTAAGCGGAGCTTCGTCGTAGCGGTAATCGAAGACGTCCCACCAGCGGGCAGCGTCGTCCTTTGCGAAAGGGCGCCGAACATAGAATGTAGCAGTGAGGGCCGGGAGGCTCTACTCCCCAATAGGCGCTAGAGTAAGGTACGGGCGTAGGCGCGAAGGTGCCGGGGGTATCCCTGAGATTATGCCTTACACGGTTCCGGGGAGTCCCCCCTACTTGTACCAGAGTGGCCGCTGGTTTTTTAGTGGGTGCGAGTCCCACACTACCCTGAAGCTTTTTGCGCAAAGCTCCAGGGTGTGCATAAGGCATTTTTACCAGCGATATCAAAAAAAGAAAACTATTCGACCGTGTAGTTAAATTAAAAATGTAATTGAAATCTCACGACATTGATCGGAATATATTTCGGATTGTGTTTCTTCGTCCCTGGTTATGTCCTCTATTTGATGTCTAGGTACTGATGAATCATCTTTACGAGCTAATTTAGAACTAGCTATCTTAATACGGCCATTTATATAGTCTACGTGCTTCTGCAAAAAGACATCTGCCCTCATTGGCGTTGCACAATATTTTAAGAGGTGGGTCTTGATTTTATTAAACTCTCCCTCTACTGCAGCACTGGAAGCCGGTACATGGCCGTAGCCAAACTTATCGCGAAAAATGTTTGACCAGAGCGGGATCAATTTAACGTCTTTCAAAAGACGGTCTGCTAATCGCGGAAGATAGTGAGCATTTTCACGATCTCCAACCTCTTTTAGAGCGTCATTCACTTCCAATTCAATTTCTGCCGAGTTATCACTCATGACAATTTCATCTACGGCAGCAGCGTCATGATAAAAATAATTGCACTATGAACCAACAAAAGGTGGAAAATTAATTGAATTGTACGAATAAGTTTTAAACCAGCACATATGTCGGTGATTAGCAAAATTAAAGCTAATTAAATTTTTAATATGAATAAGAAGCTACTCTGCGTGACGGTAATTATTTTGATAAGAAACAAAATCTACGCACTTCGACTGTTACACCCTCGACCAAATTACTCAACCTCATTTTGGTCTCATTCGATCTTCCAAGCACAGTCTCTCGTCCAATATCTATAGTCACTTCAGTGTTCAATGTTTTCAAAGCCGATTTTGCTTCTTCGCATTGCGACCTCCGTCCACAAGTTAAACCACTGTCTGTCTCAGAGCGCGAAACCAGGATTATATTCTTCACAATGCTTCGAGCTTGCCAGATGTCTCGTGCAACTACTAACTTCCCGATTGCAGCGAGATAAAAGATTTTAATGCGTTGTGGAATATCTTTTAGGGATGAGGCATATGTTTTTATAAAATGAGCGACGTCAGTGCGTATCAAATCTGCATGCATCGGCATAATTTTCAATTGTGCTGCATGCTGTAAACGCATGTATTACTGCAGTTAACAGAGCTCTACTGGCATCTGTTACTACCTCACGAGGAATCGGAGCCCCAGACCGGATCCACTCCATAAGCCAGAACCGAATCGCATTGGTATGGTGACTCTCGGATATCATCTGACACACTGAAAACTGCTCTCCATCACAAATAATTACACAGTGGTATAAAAATATGTGTTCACAGTGTGCTTTTTCCGGCTTCTCGATTTTTCTTATGATACTTCCAGTGGCATCAATTACAACGGAACAATTACAATTCGCTCTGAAGCTCTGCGTTTGATAATTCGTCCAGTAATGAACATGGAATGGGTCGTATCCGATGTTGTGGACCACATTCTTCAGATGAGTAGCCTTCATAACCGCAATTGCCTTCAATGGGTCCCGATCCAAATATTCGTTGGCGATATATTCATATTTTGCAACACCAAGAACTGTTGCCGAATAAAGTTGCGGTGGTTCTGGATCCCCTTCTGACATCAAGTCGTTTGCTTTTTCCGCCCGATAAACGTGTACGGCTTTGTGCATCAGATCTTTGGCTACTAACTTCTCTGATTGGTGCTCGAAGGTACCTTTTACAACACGTACCAAACGCTTTTGTCACGGTAGAATTGAAATAAATATTATTGTCATTTTTATCGACATCTCGTATGACACAGCGAAGTTTACTTCCGCAATTGCACATACCTGTACATCCAAAGAAAACGATTCCAAAACATACAATGGATAATACACTTGATTACGTAATTCATGTTTCTTTTGATAAATTTGAGAAAAAACTTTCGGTTTCGTTGTACGGGAAAATTTCTCATGCAGTAGAAACAAATTTTAATGTTGAAAATATGATAATGGAGCACAATCGATTTTTATAATTCTCAAGAATTATAAAAAATACAAAAATCTATTAGCAAATAAACCATACTGAATTATCTCCTTACAGAGAAAAAAAATTAAGTTGAAATAAGGAATCGAGTTGAATTAAAACAAATATACATATTTTGAATCACAGGAAATACAAAAGAATGAGTTTAAATTCTTTCAAATTCACTTGAATTGAAGTGAATTATCGAGAAAAAATTAAAACTCCTGAATTGAAGTGAATTAAGATGAATTAAGGAAATTAAGTTGAATGAAAGAAAGTAAAAAACAATGCAAATGAACAGGAAATACAAGAGAATAATTTAAAATTTTTTCAAACTCACTTGAATTAGAATAGATTATTATCGAGAAAAGATTGATATTCATGAATTGAAATAAACTAGGTTGAATTAAAAAAAAAAAAAAAATTAAATGAACAAAATGAAGTTGAATTACATGGATTTATTTAAATTAATTCAACTCGGAAAATTATTGTCTCACTGAAATCTCAAATTATTTCTCCTTCGGTTTAGCAGCTCGAAATATGTGGGGAAAACTTTGGTGGACGAGTAGATGTATGTACAAGACGCACGGTGCACATAGCTACCTCAGAGACTAATTGTCCGCATTCGGTTCTGTCCTGCGGCGTTCGGTTGCTAACTTCGTCTATGTTTGATTACCGACGCGATATGTGGTGTATATATTTTTTATTTCAAAATGTTGGGTCAAATGTGATGACTATTGGAACAATTCTGATGGAATGGAGATAGGTACGTTTCTACTGTAGGAATTATATCGCCATATACACTTCAATTCACATAACCAACGCCAAGAACCTCTCTAAATATTCATTTCATCTATTCCCAATCCGCTTCACCTAATTACATAATTACACTTCTTCCCAGTTCTGATAAAGCATGTATACAAACAATTATATACCTTCTCCACCTTATTATCACACCTACCAATATTCCCGGATCAAGGATAGCGACGAAACCGGACCTGACTTTACCCAAATAACATTTTGGGTGGGTATAGAGGTGGTTTGACAACCGCTTGTCGAACCAACCCCCCTCTATCCTGTAACATGACGATATCCTACCAAGTCGAATTAGAACTTAAAATCGGACCAATTTTAATATTGTCAGAACTTCATTTTGCATCACAATTCTAAGTTCCAATGTTCCTGCATAATTTATGGGGTACCGCGTTATGGAAATCTGGGATGATTTTCTGAGAGAAATGAGAAATTTGCAAAATAATATTAAGGTCTTTCCATAAACCTGCCGGTATTAAATTTTGTTTTCCATAGATTATGTCGCAAAATTTCTAAGAGAAACTGAAAAACTATCAGGAATTTAAAAATTAAGTATATTCGCAGGAGTTTCTGAAAGTTTCGGAAAATACTTTTCACCAAGGAATGTCTGTTTCTAATTTTGGACAGTTGCTTTGTTTCAATTTTCTGAGTTCTCTAAGAAAAAAGTTAATTGGGTCTTGATAAAACGTTTAATACTGTCATTTTTTGGCACTTTTCGATACGTATAATTTTATTTCCATTTATTATCACCAAATGAATTCGTGTTTCTGACGGAGTAGCCTATCTGATTCCGATGTTTCCGTTTTCGTAACTTACATCATGAGATAAATTTGAATCTGTAATGTCAGTTCGAAAATATGTAATTCACTATTTTCTCTTACCTGAGCTATTAATTCAAGTGCGTGTGAAAATGTCATATAAAATAGTACTTAACAAATTGCTTAGTTTGTGACATTCTACATACCTAATACCACGTGATAATAGCGATTACCTTTGTTGCAACTGTTACAAGGTATCACTAATCAAAATAATAAAATTGGTGTTAAAATAAGAAGGAACTACGAAAATATATATGTATGTACATTCAGGCAAACCTGACGTGAGGTAAAGTTAACTAAGGCTGATACATAAGATTATAGAAACATAGAATTGATGTGGCGACAGCAATAGCACCAAAATAAATATACTCTCTGTGTAACTTACTCGTGAGTTTGTTCATCAAACTGGTGAGCTTAGACTTAAGGGCTTCTAACGTATGACGGGCATTTATTTGATGTGAAGTATGATCTGGATCGATAGGTTTGAGTTGAATATCATTTGTACTAGGCTCATTTTCACTTCCTCCCTGAGGATGAATTGATTTTCCATCAGTTTTTAATTCTTCCAATAAAGTTTGCTGCTGCGGTATTGTTTTCTTCTGAGTTTCATCTTCCGTGATTTCCACATCAATGCACTTTTTATGACTTGTTGTGGCACTTTGTGAGAAATTGTCACTTTGTATCAATGTTTTCTGTTCCATGTCGGTTTGTGTGCACGATAAAAATGTTGTTTTCGTAGCTTCATCGCCGTGCGTGCTATTACTTACACTGTTAAAATTCTTCACTACATTTTTCTTTTCAATACATGAATCATTCGCCAAGCTCTCACTCTGCTCTATACTATTATGCAGGCTCGTGTCCCAGCCCTGGGGTGTTATTTCCGATTTTGGCCCAGAATACATGCCATTGACCTTACTGACAAAGTCGTGTGATCGGGTGAGACACGCATCATGCTATTCTGAACAATGCTTCGATCCTGTTTTACCTGAACCGAGCTTCTTCGCAAGTGACAATGATTCATCTTCACCCCTCTCTTTCATTCTCTCTTTCCATAATCTCATACTTTCCTTAAACTCTTTCATAGATTTAGCTGCTTCAGTTTCATATACCTGCCTTTCTTCATCAGACAAAGCCTTCCACTTTTGCAACATATTTGTCTGCCAGTCCTGAGAAAAAAAATAGTAATTCACATGGAGATAAAATTCAATGTCAAAACTCAATCTCCGTCCTATGCTACGTCCTATAAAAAATTGCATTTTGATGTCTACCAATTCGAATTTTACAAGGGGATTGCATGGTGTAAAGATCAATTCGAATTATTCATTAAAATGCTTCGAATGTACATATGTCTACTGATTTGGTTTCTTTCCATTTATTCATGGTCGAATTGTAACGCAATTTCAATTTGATCCACTCTGTAATACACAATTTCGTTTCTTTCCATTTCTAAATGATTCTTTTGTACACATTCAAATGAACCTCGAATGAAATTTAACACATCTCAAACAATTCAATTCATTCGTTTCTGTTTGCATACTGCAACGTTTTGAATTCATACGAATCTGTGAATGGCAATAGCACTTTTATAATATCGTTTACTCTTAGATCTTCTTTTTTTAATCTTGTTCAATGCGTGACGAACTATTCCGAATATCTTCGTGAATCACTCTCATTTGATTTTTGAATCATTTAATACATTTTCTTGAGAATTTCGGATTGTAGGACATCAAAACATATCTGTTTGATACGGTTTGATCTTTTTTTGTTTACTGAGATTGTATTGAATAAAGTTGCAAATTTCAATATCCACGGAGTTTTCGAAACATTTAAAAATTGTAGAAAATTTTCTTCGAACTATATTATTAATTTCGTCAGCAGGAAAAAGGTAAATTTTTTTTTTGCATTTTTATCAAATACATACATTGCGACTGTATCAATTTTATGATATTGCTGTTTATTAACAATTTTATTCAAGATTAGCAGCTCGATGCAGCTCCACCTGCTAATATTTTCAAATACTTCTTGTCGCAAAACTATTAGACATAGCCATATGCTTTTATAGAGCTCATCGAGACGTTGAAAACTCTTGAGCATAACTTTCTAATATCCACAAAAGTTTAGTCAGCGTTCGGATAACTATTGATCTGGCTGTAACGAAATATAGCTAAAAATCTGGAGAGATGTAGCTATCCATAGAAAAAAAGATTCGTAATCGGTTCAGTAGTTCTGGAGTTATATGGTAACGTATGGACAGACAGGCAGGCAGAGAGACATTGAGTTGTATATACAGGGTGTATCATTTCAATCAATTCAGTCAAATATCACGAAAACCTAAAGTGTGAGGTAAAGTCACAAAACCTTACAACAGTTGTAAGGATCTAAGGGGGAAAGATGATGAGAGTGTCAGATTATCCGTAAATGGAATTGGTTTTTTTTTTTTTAAATAGAACAGTAAAAGTTATTTGAGATTCTTTGTTGAACTTTGACCATAAATAACTTTTGAAAAAGTAGATTTATCATAAAATGATTACTGACTTTTTTTGTAGAGCGTTCAATTCCCTACAAAAATTTGTTCTGGTCTTGCCAGTAAATTAATGTGTTGTGGAGTTATAAAATGTCAGAGTTAAACAAAAAAATTTCCCGTGTTATTGAAATGGGAAATGGAACAGCGCAATGATGCACCTATAAATATAAATATTAAGACCTCAAAATTGGATAGCATTCTTTGTACGTCGTTTGGAACAATATTTTCATCTTGAATTTTAAACAACAAAAAACAGTGTCTTTTTTCATACTGTATAATATTACATAAAATAGATCAAACAAATGGTTCTTTGATATTAACTCGATTGTATAATATTTTTCTACCCACCAGGGTGTCTACTGCAATCGAGACTTCAAATTCCAGGAGTATTCTAGAAGTTTCTAGGACTAGTAGTTGAAAATTTCTAGGATCTTAATTTCGTCTTCCTTTGAGTTTTTAAGAATAAGGTGAGTTGGTAAGGTGTTGAAAAAAGAAATTTACACATGTGTAGGTATTATGTACACACTTTGGAGGCCTGATGAATTATATTTTCCATAAGAAGGTCGCGTATTACGGATGAAATATTGCAGTTTTCAATCGAAACTGTATCATGTCAAATTTTCCAGCATGAATCAAACTATTTCAGGACTTTTCTAGGACAAAGTTGAGGTTGGATGGTTTTTTTTTTTTTTTTTTTTAACAACTTTGATATTTCAGTATTGATTCAATAAGATTAAATATTTCTTCAAGAATTATGATTAATAATTTTTCAAACTAGAGAAGCAATTAGAAAATATGCATTAGAAAACTTATATGATCTTACCCTAATCTTCATAGATCCTCTTTTTTCAGCTGCTGCACGAGCAAATAAACTATAGGCCGATGGTGGTCTTGTTGGGATTCCCAAACTTTTTAATTGCTGAAAAAATGTATAGAATAAGAATAAAGTGATATTTGACTAAACAGAAACATTTGCAGTCTTAACAATTAACACATTCCATGTCACATTGAACGCTTGCAAGATCTGACTTCTTTCAGAAATGTTTCGATACGTAACATCCATGGTATATTCAACAATGACTTCTTTGAGATTATGTGTACAAAAGTGATTGTCTTCTAATCTTCCAGTAAAGAAGTTGCAAACAAAAAAACTGTTGCCTTTCTAGTCATTGGTTGTTAGTTGACAAGACCCATAAATCTAACATAATTTGTTGTCACTGTAGTTGACTACCTGGCTTTTCTCTCCCGGACATGATTTGTTTTCGAAAAGCGTGTTATTATTTTTTTTATTTTTATTCTTGGTTTTGCGTATGTCTAATGTCAGTACAGTTGAATTGATTTTGTAGTTATTCATCGCGATTTACATTATAATGTATAAAATTAAATTTGATTGTAAGTAAAAAAAATATTACACTTCTGAGGAGGGCCCTCCTCAAAGGGCCGAAATGTAAAATAAGACTTTATTTCTTCTGGCTGTCTTATGACCCCGAATAAAACATTACCATGATATTAATCAGAAGTATCAGAAGAAGAAAAGAATATAGTGTTGATAAATGAGGTGGACTTTTTCGTTTTGTGGTATATACAGGGTAAATCGAACAGCATTGGTCAATGATTTAGCAAAACTGAACATCATGAACTTCACGGCCCAATAAGTCTTCATGACTTTCGATTTCTTCATTAAAATTAAGGTTGATTTGTTTCGGAAACAAGAAAAAATTACTTTCAGAAAGTTCACAAAAAAGGTTTTACATGTGTTTATCTCTATACATGCTTTGACTGAAATGACAATTTGTTTTTACAAAATATAGAAGAGATTTGTCATTTATGCTGCTAGACTTCAGGACATGTTTCAGTCGATTGTGAAGAGAAATTGTATTGGGGAAAATTTGGATAATAAACTCACAATCCTTTTAAAAAATTGATCAGGTCCGTTACCATTTTACGTGATACAAAAATTCTGAACCTTTGAATGTCAAATAAAATGGTGAGGGGTATTATTAGATGAGACTATTTTTTTTTTGCAAATGATTATTTAAGAGAACATTCGTGTTAAAAATGCAAGTGCAACCTGAGTTAAAATAGAACACAAATGTCATTCGGTGTGCCATAGACAATATTGTAGGTTACACAATTTGATAAAAATCTCAGAGACGGTTCTATTTTGGAACTAAATTATATATACTCTTTATATGTCGTATAAGAACTTGAGGTTAGCGATTCTTTCGAAAAGAAATTAGCGAATAAAAAGTTGAAAATAACCAAGAATGTGCGTTCACGAAGACTAGGCGTTTTTGACAACATAGTTACACAGCCTAACTTTCTTAACTAAAGCGGTGCGAATCGATTAATAGTCAATGACGTTAATAGTATCGTATTACCACATCTTCCATAACTTTGACGACCAGAGTCAAATCACTATGCAGTTATTTCTGATAATTGAAATCGTATAAATATTTTTCTCCGTGGCTTCCCTAAATTCATTTTACATCGTATTATTATTTACGACTTACATAATAAATCCTTTTGAACAAAAACCGATGGTAGAGTTACTTAAGAGTTACTTAGAGTTACTTAGACTTTACAGTGCTATAGTTAGTCGTTACTGACGACATTGAATGGCATTAATCTTGGAAATTATAAGAGTTTAAGTGTCATTGATCCAAAAAATTTGCAGCTAGTGGAATTTTATAGACATTGCCACACGTAAATACAGAAATTTTTTTTTTTTTATGTAGCAATAATGCGGTATTTTTGCATGAAAAGAGAAAGTTTTCAAATATTTTATTTGGCACTGCATATCGTATTGTGCTAGCTGTAATATTTGCATATCTGTGATGCATAGACGTTGATAACAATTGAAATCAATGACATTTCACTTGGTCGGTAAACACCGATTATGGTAGGGATGGCCACCCGGTTGATCGCGGCTATTAGGCTTGTCGATCGCGACAAGGCAAAGAAAAATACATGACTATGTCAAAAAATATTTCATTTAATTCTGTGGTGAGGATTTGAGATTGGTAAATTGCACAGAGTCTGGATAGTAAATGGTAGATTTCGGGTCTAATCAAGTTGTCTTTGTCAAGTTGTCAATCATCTTAACTATGAATTGTACCTGTGATCGTGATTTTCTTTCCATTCGTTTGAGCTTTTTCTCCGCTTCATCGCGTTTAGCTTTTTTAATCAGTTCCTTCTGTTCATCTGTGATCGAATTTTCGTAATTTATCATTGCTTTGCTGTATTCCTTATAAAGGTTTTTACGTTCTTCTTCCAATTTTGATTTTTGACTAGGATCCATTTTTTTGTATTCTTTTGCAATCATTGCTACTATTTCCGGCGATTTGAGATCGGGATACTTTTGCCTCAACATAGGCCGCAGTTGTTGCATGAAAGTGAAATATACAGATAATGGACGTTTTGGTTTCGGTGATAATCCTAGTCGCTCTTCTAAAGAGTGCTTCAACGTTGCTACTGGCTGATAGCTGGGCAAAATGAATCTGGAAGAATAACGGAGAGTAGATTGACAACTGCAGTCATGCCAGTTTTATTAATGAGTAGTTAGTCCCCGCTTATACTTTGGTAATCCTAGGGTAATCAACAAACGCAATGGATTGATCCAACACTACGATTCAAGTATTGGGGATATTTAGGTACAAAAATGTACTTGATAAAATGACAGAATGAAGAACGAATGAAATCGAAGTTAATAACGTCAAAGTAATGAAACGATAAACACAGTATGGCTATTTTTCTACTCCAGAATAACTTTGAAAAAGTAGTGTTTGCACGATGAGTATGCCAATACTGTATCAAAATTTACTGAATTTCAGGCAATCCAATTTTGCAAAATTCCAAGTTTCCCTAAAAGTGCATTATTATAATGATATTAGAAACTAAAACTATATAGAGATTTGCTAAAACTAATGATTGCACAACCTCAGGATTGTCTAAGATTTCGTGAACCACACCCAGCTGAAAGTAAGCACATTTTGCAAACTCAACACCTTCAAAGCTATTGTAAAACGGCAAAGTAATGAATTTTAGTTCGACAATTCATTATGCAAACGTCATTAATTTCTGCCTTATCTGTATAGGAATTATGTAACTTACAGATATTAATTACGTATAAAATAATTTCCGCTAATTGTCAGACACAGGCTGTGGGAACAAGCATTTAAATTGGTTGAAATACACTTCACTATTTGCCCTGAAGTGAAATACTCTGGTGCTCGCATAAATTTGCTAAAGGATCGCAAGGTTTGAATTGATTTATGCTATATTAATTAATCTACTGCCAATTTAAAATTAATCTTAAAACAGTAAACCAAGGGTTCTACAACCAGATCTCTTTCAACTTCCTGATTCTATGTTTTCAGGAAAGCGAGACAGTTATGATATGCACCGCGTACATAAAAAGTTGAGTTTTCAATAAATTTGCATATTTTAACATCTAGAGAACCCTCAAAATATTATTTTCCTGGGTATCGTAATTTCACTTGAGTTCTGTGCCTGTGCAATTAGTCTCGACTTCAAATTACATTTATTTTATTATTTGTTGCTAAATACAACAGACAGATTAGCTGCAAATAATAATGACAAAATCTGTTAATGAGAATTTAATTAATTGGTTTGCTATTCTTAAAACCATTGAGAGTAGAATAAAATAATAAACAAATAGAAGTAAAATAGAAGTGTATTTATCGGACATTGGACTAGAAGTTGATTTGACGAAGGTTGGAATTGAAGTGTACTTGATGAATGGTGGATTAACAGAGACTCGAGGCACAGAGTACGAGTGCACGAAAGGTACGAAAATCTAGATTAGTGGGGATTAGTGGAGTAAGGGAGATAACTAGTGGCTTAAAGCTGGATGAAAATAGAATAGGATAGAGACTATAACGTTACTATAAGGAATGTTGAAAAGTTAGCAGGTACAGACAAGAGGTGGTCGAAGAAGATGGGGAAAACATGTGCGGAACGCCGATCATGACAGCGGAAAAGTTTTTTGATAATTTACACTTTCATTCCAAATATTTTTCAATTTCAGGTGTAAAAAAACTTTTGAATATTCCTTTACCTTTCACGTACTATACCACGAAGGTACTTAGTAAATAAGACAATGACAATAATTCATACTTTAACTACATAAATTAATATTGCATTGTGTCGTTCACAGGGAGAAAAACAAAAACCGATTGTGAGAAAAAATAATCGAATTTAAGCAATAATCAATTATACTCAATTAGTTGGGAAAAATAATCGATTATTCTTGGTCATTCTCAATGAGGTAAGAAATTCACTGTCCATATCTGTAGCCCTCAGAGTGTTTCAAAATACATATTAATCTCGACTTGATTAGGGTAGGCGACATTGTAGCATGATTTATGTGTGACTTGTGTACAATCGCTCTTCAACCAGTTACTGTGCGAATATGTGTTTGAAAGAATCAGAGTAGATTCTCCGTATGATGCTATGCGATGCAGTGTTGCAGCTAATGAAAATGTTTATTGAAATTGATGACGTTGGCTAAGCATTATTTTGCGAATGAATTTTCTAAACAGGAGTATCATGGAAAAAAAATGGTTTAATTATGAAAATAATAATCTACCCAATAACAGAAGGAATAGGTGTGTGATACATGAAGTGTTGACTACGATAATGGTTATGATTGTATCATTTTATAACTTGGCAAAAGTAAAGACCCTGGCACAATGAGACGAACGACGAGATAAGAATAAAAATCAGCCAATCGCCACGCACCTTAGAAAAGCAACATCAATCGTATAGCTTACTTCTTATTTCCATTTCTGACTATACCAGCGGTTTGAAGGTTATGAAAATTATTTATAGTATATGATGAATACCTTGATGACAAAAGATTCCTATAAGGTCCCATTACGTTACAAAGTTTGAAAAAATTCCCATTCATGGCCATGGTTGAATCGGATCTTCATTCGCACAAGAAACTGCTACTTTTCTTCCTGTTTATATCCCTGTTCCGGTAGATATGTACAATACGTACTAAGCCATACCAAGCCGCGAATACCTAAGGCGACCTCAGCCATGCACGCCATGTATGTATGGACGTGTGTGTGTATGTTCACGTATGTATGCACCCATAGCGGGTGCGTTCCGAAACCATAGATTTATAGAGATAGACTGCGCGGCAGTGTCCATAGACTCACAAGAATAGACCGCGTGAGCGGGCTGAGAAGGCGATAACGCGGTAGAATAAGAAAGCTGCATATAGGCCCACCTCTAACCTTGTTTAATCGCGCATGCGCGGGACACGCGAGTCGTGTATGCCAGTATACTACACTACGAGAGAATGCTAAGCGCGCATGCGTGCGATTAGACAAAGATAGCAGGATGGGCCCATATGCAGCTTACTCTTTCTGTCCCGCTATCGCATTCACTAACGGGCTACTTTCGAGCTCGCGCGGTCTATTCTTATATGTCTATGCCAGTGTCGTAGACTTGTAGGCCGTGTTCGAAAATTGACTGACAGTACTGTCAGCAATCTTTTATCTCTTTTGCGCTGCCGAGTTCATGGACAGCTCTGTCTCTGTCCTAGGGAATTTTTAGTACTGACAGTCAATTTACGAACACGGCCATAAAGATAGACTGTGCGCTCCTATAAGAAGCACAGACAATTACATATAGAGGACAGAGATATACAGAGAGTACTGCTCTCTCTTATCAATCGGCGTCATGGTGGGAGACAACGGAGCAGTGGAAGTGGAACAGCTATAGATATAGGCCCATAATTTGTTTCATAATTTACCACCACCACTTCCCTACTCATCTCTGCTATTCGTAGCCAGGCGCTGGTATCGCTTGCGGATACATCCCGAACTACAAGATTTTTCATCACTTTCAAGAAACAAAGAAATTCCAAATGCAGCGATCTAATTGAAAGCTATATCTTTCTTCTAAGTCTATATCTGATGAGGTGAATAAGAGTGTGATAGTACTTCTCGTTTAATTACTATGCAATAATTAATTCTGATCAGGCACTTTTGACTGGATTGAAAGTTACTTTTTCGAGACAACTTGATTGTTACTAACCCTGGTATCGTTGGTAATTTCCAGGCTAGTGGTCCCTTAGACCATGATGGTAGAATTTGTCCACAGAATTCTTCGTACAACTTTATGGTGCATCAAAGGTTGTTTTGTAATATCGCTTTTGGGAAATCATCCACTCAGATACGCTACCTGACGGATCAAATATAAACTACTCTATGCAAGTCAAGTTTAAACTGCTGATACCAAATATAATATGTGAGAAATGTAGTTTAAAAGTGTTAAACTTTTTTTTAAATATTAAGTAATCAATTATTATCTATAAGCTTAGTTATTACTTAAAAAGATCTTAAATTTCAATATTTGATCAAAAAATTTAATCATGGAGTTTCCACCACGAGAAAATAAAAATAAAACTTTCTGCTGCGTGTATGGGTGTAATAGCAAGTCTAGTAAGAACAATACAGTTCGATTTTACACTTTTCCTTCGGCAAATTCTAATTTTGTAGTAATGAAAATTGGGAATGAGGTTACACAGTCAAAAAAAGTGTTTTCATTACATTTCACCAAAAATGACTTCATACCAACATGTAAGTAATTACCTATAGAATTTCATTTCATAATTATTTGTTTATCATCAATATGAAATGAAATTTTTTGTAGTGTAATATTTGTCAGAAAAAATAAAAAACAACGAACATTAAATTTTATTTTTCATTGCAGCCAATGTTGCGATATTGCACCCACAATTTCATGCGGTGGATCTTTTAAACGAGAAGTTTGGAGACAGAATGCAATTATTTTATACTCATTATCACAACTAGTATCTGATTGCTGTAGGCCACATTTCATTAGATGTCCCGCATCAAGTATATCTTCACCACCAATAAAATTTTTATGACTAGGCTGAGTATTTGCAAACTCACAAATTTCTTGTATTGAAATTTTCATATTTTATTGAATTTTTTTTGAAAATTCGAGTTTAATAACTGTAAATAAATACACGCTTTCACATAAGAACACAAAAGCTGATTTAAAAATGCGTTTTAGAATAGTTACTGCTTCTGCCGCAAGGAGAAGCCACGCCCCCGGCAGATTTCCCATTACCAAGGTTTTAAATTTTCAAGTTTTCAGAATTTAAAATTAAGTCTTTCTGTAAAATTATAGTACTTAATACAGATGCAAAAACAAATCTTCACGTATGTTGAATTTCATTCAGTTAAATGTTAGTCACCTCGAAGTACCAGTTCACAAGATGAAAGATTATTCTTACGTTTGATGTTGATTAGCTTTCTACTATCAAGTATTGTGCGATGTGATGTTTCTTATTCAAAATTTTTTATTTCATAGTGCCTGATTTAATAACAAGATTTACTTGAAGTTTTGATGGATAAACTTTAATCGAAAACTTAATTTGGTGTTATTATCAATACTACATGATGAATATTTGAATAATTAAGAAATTTGAGTAGCTTGAAACTCTTGCAAGTAAGCTTTTTTACACACTGATTCAATGTGTATAGTATAATGGATGGAAATAATCTTCGCGTGTTCCAAAATCTTAACTAAGTCAAAATATACAAATTAGTAAACTGTAATAAATTATTAGACTAGTTCAAATTAGTTTGATGAATTGCAGAGCTCTCGACGAGGCAAGACGTAGAACTAGTAGTCTTCTGAATCCCAAGTTTATGCTTATGTAATCAAGTAAATTTGGTTTGACAGTCTAGAAAGTCTCTTACCAGGCTGCACGCTGCGAATAAACCATCTTAAAATAACCACGATTAACAAAATCATGATTTGGAACAACCAAAACAATTCTTGGCATGTCGAAGTTACCAATGTCTAAAGAAAGTAGTTTATGTAAAAGAACGAGTAATAAATAAATTTGTAAAATATATTAGATAGCAGTTGCCACTCCTTCGCTTGCAATTACGCAGCAGCAGCAGCGTTCAGTAGCACAGGTATAGTTGAGTGTCAAAAGTAGACAGTATTCACTGCTTATATATCGCTCCGAATGTTATATCAAGTTTCAATTATGCGTATCAGTAGTATGTTATTTAAATGTATTTTGATGAAGGATGAAGACATTTATGTACATATAGTGTTTTCTTACAATGATTTTTGGTATCAAGTGATTCAATGCATACATTTTCATCAATTCCGACTGACACGGAATCTCTGCACTAGGATTTCTTGAAGTCCCCCCGATATGGAGGGAATGTGCTATAGTAGTCGGCTACTTTAAAAAGTAGGCTCAGTAAATGATCACTCAGTGGTTAACCACTATTAATGGTTGGTCACAGCTATTTCGTTATGGAAATTTATTACCTGTCAACTCATTGAGAAAGTAATTATGTCATGGAAGTATAGATAAACTAATAAAACATTGTACGTAATTAGTTATAAAAATATGTGGTTACGAAAATTTTTCAAAACAAGATGATAGGTATGGATGAAATGGATAAGTTTCGGTTTAATCAACAACTTTTCTGGTTAAAGAAATGTACATCCAATTCTAGCAGGAGATAAGAAAAAAGAAAACTAGTGGCCGACACTAGTACATTCACCTTAAGTACTTTCCTAACTGCTGTAAAACGATAATGTCGAGATATTTAAAGTTAGGAGCAGCGATTACCAACTACCTTTTTATCATCGGATATTCGAAAATAGTAAAACCAGTAATATGTGACTAAAACGTGAATTATTATTGTAAACGTAGTTTCTTTTCATTGAGCAACATAAATATATAAAACTTGTATTCGTAGTCAAACGAACCACGTATGAAATAAATCCACTGTAATGAAATTTGATTTTCGAGGTCCATTACAAATAATGCATTGAAAATAAATTGTTACAAAACAAAATTATTCACTTATCGCAAGATAGAAACTTGTGAAACATAGTCAAGTTTCATTTTAAAAAAATCCAAAAACCAAGATTCAATACTAAGAAGTACTTTACACCGAAATTTGTTCATTTGAATGTACAACGAGAAATACTTCGATTATCTGATTCACTAAAGATGAAAATAAACCTTAAAAAAGTGCAAACTTACGTGAGAATGTGAAAGGTACATTATGGTGCAATTCACATACAAAAAAAAGGAAACTCAACTACTAAAAAGGCTTCTTCCTCTACCAATTATATTCTTTTATTATTACTTTAGAGTGCTGATTTTCAGTTTTTGTGATTATAGTTAAACTATCATTTGTTACTCTATCGAAGATTAGCTAGTTAAATCAATAACTATAGATTCATCTTGTAAAGTAGATAAATGTGCAATTTAGGTTGCAAATATTCACTCTTTGTTCGGTTAAAATTAAATCTTGTAGCTGTACCTAATTGTTATCAAATAACCATAGTTTGTCAATATTCATTCATCAAATTGTCATATATTACTTATTGTTTATGGTCTGAACATGAAACCGCAATGCTCTCTAATGTTTCGAAAAAGTAAACTATGTTTTCCTCTTTGCGGAAGGAAATATAAAGAATTGTAACGGCGACGAGAAGACAATAAAATTGTTATGGAAACAATAATACAACCCGGCTACTTACCGCCTACAAATATAAAGAAATACCATACAAGTCTGATTGATAAGGTTTATTCGATGGCTAAAAACAATAACTGCTACCATCATCATTATTAAGATTAGTATTATAATTACTAATATTACTTAGTTTAAATTTAAATTTAAAAAAAAAAAAAAAAAAGATCCGAATCTGATATCATCTTTACAAGCAAATATGTACCATTTGAATAAACTTCACCAGGGATTACCAAGAGCAGGGCTCTTTTATAACTTAATAAGGCCTGCCTTGTACTACCGGTAAAGGGAGAGACAACAGCATGCGCTTGGTTAAGCTAAAAGGTACTGCCTTCCGGTGGTTGAGAAAGTTTCATGTTTTCCTTAAGTGTCATAAGACGTCGAAGTTCTTGTAGTACAGTCTTGATTGTGTATTCTCGTTGCCACTTTGCAAGTACTGGTACACTGCGATTATCAACCTGTCACAATAATATTTGAATTTCATAAAATTTCGAGTTAAAGATTTTTGGTAATGACAAAACATGTGTCATCTTATTTAAAGAGGTAATATAAATCACGTGTCTGAAGTTTAGGTCGATCAAGCTTGATCCAAATGAAATTGAATAATACAACAACAAATCAATGCAATTTTCAATGCAATATTTCACCATTTTGCACTTTCAAATAGCAACCCAGGTTACTTTCGCTCAGACATTCACCATTCATAAATTTATCATCTAATGGCAGTGTTAGCATCAATTTGAATTTTCCATCAAACTTGATCGACTGGAACTTCAGATACATTATCAATCATGTAGCATTTGAAGTGTTTGAACTTAAAACCATGTAAATATACTTCCAATGTTTGACATTTATCGAGCAGAGGCGATCCACGGTAAAATTCAGGCGAGTTTTTATGCTATATGCATCGATACATATGCACAAGTCAATTTCACGAACTAAATGAATAATTTTATTTGCCTTGCTTCAGCTACCATTTTCTTTCACGTCGCAAAGTAGTTGTCAGTTTACGAACACCGCAAATTATCAAGGTCGTTTCCTACCAAATGTTACATCAATTCATGCCTATATCCTATAACAGGCTGATTTTTTCAACTTCCTTTAATAATATGCAAAAAGATCTACCAAATATTATATTTTTCAACTTAATTGTGACAGAAATACGAATTTGAAACTGGTTTAGCGATAACAATTACTTGTAAAATGTGACAAATGCTTATTCTTCGAAGCTGAGGAATGTGATCCCAGATCCAAAATTTGATTTCTTGGTTTCCAATACTAAAAAATTTCCAGCCAAGGTATATTTTGCGAAAGTATGTACAAAAAAAAAAAGATTTTTTTCAAGTAATTATTAGAAATACAATATAGTCACAATGTTTCCTACTTTAAATATGAAACATATTGAACTCACAATCAGTCTCAAAAATAGAATTTGTTTGCAATTTCATCGATGTTTGAACTAAAAACTGAGAAAAACTTGCATTTTGTAGTTTTCTAAAGTTGTATTAACATTTAATGAAAACTAGATAAAATTTGACGAGAAAAACTTTGTAAAAGGTGTTCTCGGGAGTCAAAATGTCATTGTCAATTTGAATAGTTAATGAATATTACACCCTTCTGTGGTTAGAAAACTGATATTAACATAATAAAAAGTTAAGATAATTTGAGTGAAATAAAGTAGTGTTTGATAGTGTAATTAAATTCAGTAAAAAATGCTCGTTTAATGTTTCAGTATGAAACATATTTTAGAATTATTATACATATCTTACAAATTCTCAAATTGCAATGTTTGTACTAAGCTGGAAAACTGAAAATACATCAGTACGCATACACAAACAAACTTTACTTGTATGTGTAAAAATTTCAAATCTTCATTTTTAGTATTTCAGAATCACAATAAAGTAACAAGCAGTTTAGTTATTTATTTGTGCTACTTTGTAAGAAAAGACGATGGTAGTGAAACAAAGTAACCACTGTTTTATTATTCGATATATCAAAGTTGAAGTACATATTTCAAGCGAAAACATAAAACATTCTTTTTATAAATAAATGAAATTACCGTAAAAATACAGAACACCAACGAATCGAGAGAGCTTCATTGGTCTCTACTCTGACTGTGAGTGCATTACTTTGAAACCCATCCAACAACCAGAGTACGATTTCTAAATTCTAAAAGTATGTGGGTAGTTTGAGAATGAATACTTACTGCACCAGTAGTACTGTTAATACAGTTCATGTTGATTCGACTTAAGAATCTTACAGTAGGCGCATCGTCCGGATATCTTTGACCACAGTCAATTTTTAAACTATACATTCTATTTTCATAAGGTGTCTGAAAAAAAGAATGTTGCAATTCACTTTTGTATCTATGACCATTATTTAAAGGGGATCACCACTGTGTGGTGCAGAAGAGCGGAGTATTATTTTTAAAATGTATATTGCGGGTCAGGTTTGCGAGTTGGATTAAAATTTGTGTACTACGGTTGTAGTTTTACTCCACCTTTCAAGATATTTACTGTTGGGTGTATCAACCTTTAGAGAGCTGAAATTTTTCCCTTGAAGTTCGATATTTTTTAAGAGATATGATTTAGGCATATTTACTACAGTTTCCTCGTTAACTGCTGACTCCAAAAAGAGCCAGACCAGCTCTCCGAAAGTTAAATTTATAAAAAATATACACCTTTAGGGTGGGTGCGATACCTTTCTTATTAAGATATTAATTTTGTAAATCTTCAACGACTTTTAACTGGTCGTAACTCTTGTACTTTCACATCTAGATTCTTATAATGTTCTGAAAGCTAAGCGAGTTATAAAATATCTTTTGTATGTACAGCAAGTCTTATACGCAATTTGCTAAGGGTATTTTCTAGATTCCATGCCATGAGCTTATGCAAACATTCTGTATTTACTTTCTCATTGTCGGTTGCTCAATTACAAAAGTTGTTTTTTGGTTTTAATTTAAAGTTTGAGGTTAAATTTGCAATTAAACTTTTTGGTAATGCAGCTCAGATTTAATCCATCTTAAAACTAAGAAATATTTTGTTTTTTCATATTTGACAACGCCATGATACGAATACATTTTCCACTTTACAAGATTGGCATTAAGTTTGACATGTTAGAATGACTTTGAAGGAGTGGATGGCTCTATTAAGATTACTAATTTCTAAAAATTGATATTTCTTCAGCAGTTTTTGATAGAATAAGCCATAAAAAGAATGTTGGTGAAACACGAGAAATTTATGTAGTTATTCAAATTTAGAGAATACAGCATCCACAGTAGAGCCAAAAGTATTTTTATTTAACTCAAATAACAGCTTAAGTGATATACTTTGAGATGAGAAACCCAAATTTTTAACCCTATCATAGTACCCTATCAATCACGTTTAAAACAATGCTTTGAGTTGGCTATTCATTTCTTCTAAGCAATATATATGTTCATAGAAATTTGCCTATCCAGTATGAGTGCATTTGCCAAGAATTAAAGTTCATTAATACCAGAATATAGCATCAGGAAAAAAAAAAAAGAAAAAAAGTTCTTTTTAAAACGTGATTGTGAATATTGATTTACTTGCCAATGAGCTGTAAACAATTAAACGCAATGGTGTTTCATGAATTCAGACATTAACATGACGAGAAAAAAAATTCGTATTAATTAATACATCTCTCTTACGTTTACCTAGGTATTTTCACTGTCGCGATTCGTGTTGATTTCAACATGAATTTGCTTTGTGATTTCCATCATCTCTTTTTTTGTTTTAAACATTTTTTAGCTCATTCTGTGAGAGAAGTATTGCCCTTTAAAAAATTGACCAATGCATAAGTTTTGATTCACCTTCACATGGACAAATTAATGAGTGATTAATTGTCAGTAATATGTCAGTCGAAGCTGTATTGTTACAACTTCATACATAAAGTATAATAATATGGTATAATTGAATACCTCTGGATTATAACTTTAGCATAAAAAAAATTTCCAGTCATCATGAGAATATAGTCATCAATTGCCAACAATTTAACTTGTTTAATTCCAATGTATTCTGAAATTTATCCAAAAAACAAATTTTTGAAAAGTACTAACAGTTATGAAATTATCACGTTATTCATATATGTAGGTGGTAAATTCAAAAATTTTAGCCAACTAGAAAAATTCAAAAAACGAGAATCAAACCTGGCATTTATGTTTGCTTCGCTGCAGACTTAGCCCACTATACCACCTGACCATTCTTATCACATTGACGTGTATTTTTCATCACCTGGTTCTGAATTTGTTTTTCATGTGCATCTTAACTTACAATTAATAGTTTGTCGCATAAGCACAACATTGGCACTTGTTGGCAAGTGGAGTACACACGATGCAATACCTACGCATATTTTAGTCTTCACTGTGTAAGAAAGTTTATTTTGCGAATAAGATATATCATATGTACATCAAGCCAAACAGACAGCCGTGTACATCCATACTGGCATAGGTAGTTTACCCTATGTATTATATGCACACTTGCCAACAAGTTTCAATATTGTGCTTATACAAAAAACCGTTAATTGTTATTTAGAGGATTTGCGTTTTTTTTCCACAAGTAACCCACCATATTTATTCCATTTTGCTACACAGTAATGCCTCACAATAGTCAACTCATTGGGGCCTTCAAGCCCCTCAATAGTTTGCATATCCACCCCAATAGTCGAAACTCTCACATACACACAGTCTAGTAAGCCCCCGACGCGCCACTGACTACAGAAACCAAACGCCAAGTCACGCCGAACATATGCACATCCATATTTACATACCCACTGCAGCGAGTGGTCAAATGGAATTAAAAAAGTATGATCGTGGAAGAATATAAATAATTGAAAGTAAGTTGATTAATTTGTTTTTTTTGCTATTATACCAAACTGTGGCTCCGTCGGAGGTATTAGGGAAATATCAAAAGTATATTACAGTCTGCAGAAAAAATGAACCTTATCCAATGTAATCTCACTTTGTTACTTTTTCTCGAACTATGAGTCCTTGAAAAAGAATGAAATTTTCATGCAAAGATCACGCCACATTTTACACATCTATATGAGAACACACTTCTAGTTTCCCAATATAGCCAATAATTTTTGGAAACAAAGGAAAAGAAGAAGGCTGACCATGGATGAGCAAGAAAAATTATTAATTGGTTGAATACTGGTGAGTCGGGCCATAAGATAGCGCGTGATTACGGTATCAAAAGATTGATTGTGACAAAAGTAAAAAAAAAACTAGAAAAAACATAAATCACCAGCACCGCTTCCTTCAAGAGCAGCATGGACGTATAACGAAGAAGAAAATCTCAAACTTCGAAAATAGTGGTTTCGAAAAAGCAATTTACGAATGGTTCGTGCAACAGAGAACCTTAGGCCAACCTGTCTTATAGGAGATTCTAACTGAAAAAGCTTTAATATACCACCAACAAATTTTTGGCGCAGAATATAAGTTCAAGATAAATAACGGTTGGCTTGATCGCTTTAACAAACATCATGGCATTCGTAGTTTCACGATGCAAGGGGAACACCTATCAGCTGATTCTGCTAGCACTCAGGAGCTTATTGAGTCTTTTTCTACATTTCTATTAAAAAACGAGTATTGTCTTGATCACGTCTACAACGCAGATGAGACTGGTCTCTTGTGGAAAACCGTACCACCTTAGACATTGGCAGGACAATTTGAGATATCTGCTCCAGGGTGTAAGGTGATATAGGATCGTGTTATTATAATGGTGTGTGCCAATGCAAGTGGATCCCACAAAGTTTCTCTTTATTTAAAACGGTCACAAAAATACCTGGATGGAGATCTTTTCCCAGAGAGGTATAGAGATGTTTTCCTACCTTACTGATAAAAGAGATTCTTCAGATAATTCTGCCTTATTTGACGGTGAGGAACTCATATGAGTATGCCAAACATGGTCTGAGATTACGAAGGCTATTCTATCGAGAACACACATGGCTAAATGAAGATGCAGCAGAGCCAGGATGGCCATGTTCAACTGACACCAAAATTATAAACAGCATGTTGGGGGAAATTACTGATGACATGGCTGCTGAAGAGATAAACGTGGAAGAATATAAGGAGAATGAGACTGATGAAAACAAAGATGTATCACCCAAAGAAAGCGTAGCTACAGTCAAGAAATCATCTGGATACATGGAAATTGGGACTGCACGCATAATCACATTTGTAATTTAAGCATTCTTGCAGTTATTAAAAACTATATTACCAGCGTAAATTTAATTTACGAATTTTGAAAGCTGCTGATTGGGCGAAAGAATAGTAATTCAGTTTGACCCAATATATACAACCACATGCTGATTGTCAATTACAAAGTGCACGCATAAGTACGACTTTACGTTAAAAAATTATTTAGTCCTATGATAACTTTTTATTGTACTCTAGGAATAAATACTGTTCGATTCAGACAACAGCACCCTTTTACATTAGTACAAAACGGAAACAAAAACTGTTATGTGGTGGTATATGGAAGAGAAAACTGAAAATAATAAACAAAAAAATAATACATTTGCAATCATTACTTATACAAAAACAGTTTTTGGGATTGATGAGAGAGGGAAACAAAATAGAATTACCTCCAGACAATCAACATTATTGTACACAGCAAAGAAAGCGTATAAATAGACAAGCGAGAATCATGATTGTAATTAGAGTAGAAATACAAATTGTTGTGTCGCAATAGACGATTTAGAACGAAGAAACAGAACTTACGTAATACTTCGCTACAATCAATATTATTATTCAAAATTTTAAAAACAAAAAATGCAGTGTTACTATAGTCATGATCTCAAAAATGCATGGTACTTCCCGATCCTATACGCCACAAATCACAAAAATAATGATTTAGTTTCTCAAGTTTATTGATAACAGTGTAGGCCAAGGGCCTCCAGATAACTCGACAATAAAACAAACCGGGAAAGATGAACAAATATTATAGGGTAAGGAAGGTAATATCATTTATGACCAATACAAATAATCACTTGACGATGTTGATCTTCCTAACAGATTTGGAGACAACGTAGTCAAGATATTTGTTAAATGTCATTCTACTGTCAAAGTAAACCCCCAGGTCCTTCGCTTCTTTCACCTGCTTCAAAGTCGAATTGCCGAGTTTATAATAGCTTATGTCAGAAGTTGACAAGTGTTTGCCAAATGTAAGACAAAACATTTATCAACATTGCAAATTAACCCATTACGGCCAAACCAATAGAACATGCGGTTTAGTTCCTGCATGAGAATCCTGTCATTAGGATTTGCAATGACCCTAAGAATCTTGCCCTCATCAGCAAAGTATAGGAATTTGGCAGACTTAAAAATCAGATTAATATCACTGTAGATAAGGAATAACAGAGGATCCAGGTGTGTACGTTACCCTACTCCAGAAGTAACCAGAATAGCTAAGGATATAAAGTTTAAAACTTTAGCAAACTGAACCCTACACTAAGAAATTATTCGACCCAGTGGAGAAATGACCCCACTATACTGCAAGCTGCAAGCTTCCTCACAAGTAATTCCTTGTTAAAAACATCAAAAGTGGTGGTGAGGTCAGTGTAACCAGAGTCAACTGTATTACCATCATATAAACTAAAGGTAATGTGGTCAGTGTGGATACCAAGATTTATTGCTGTGGAACGCCCGGACGAAAATCCAAGCTACTCAGGCATAATAAATTTATGGAAAAACGGCGTAAATGATTGTAACTCTAAACTAAATTATCGAATAGCTTACAGAATATATTACATTTACTAATAGGCCAATAATTGTTAGCGATTCTCCCTCTTAAACAGTGGCGTGACAAAGCACTGCATCCAACAGACTAGAAAAAACCCAAGCACCAAAGACAAGTTAAAAACTCGTATTAGGATAGGGATAAACAAAGATGCACACCTTTCGACTAATAATGGGTGAACCCCATCTAGGCCCGCACAGGAAGTTCCATTTACGTCAGAAATAGTCTTTAACACCTCACATTCATTAAACTGGAGAGTATTGAAACAATTAGGATGATAAAAATTACAATTTGTAGATGAGAGATTACTTATAAAATAAACATTACCAAACTTTTTAGCACGAAATTCTCGAATAACTCGACAATTTCATGCCCCTCTTTGGCAACTTCAGTACCGTAACACATTAAGGAGGGCAAGGACCGACTGTTATCAATCGAGTTGATAAGAATGAAAAAAATACTAAAGGTCACCAACAACAGAGTCATTCTCTGTTCATTCTCATCCTCGATGTTACGGATGTGAATATTTTCATCACGAGCACATATCATCTTACGCAAGGATCGCTTTTCTTTAAATAACTTTTAATAATATTGGGAATCAAACATCTTATACAGCCTGTAATACTTCTGTTTCTCTCCAAGCGAATTAATAAGTTTGACAGAGCACCACTTAGGGTAAGAGTACGGCCTAATAGTAACTTTAGGAACATACTTATCAACTAAATTTGATATCTGTGAATTTTTTTTTTTCAGACAGATTCAAAACTTGAAAGAAGTGAACATTCATGATTTGTTTCAGGTTATGCAGCACCTGTATTAATTTGATTACTTCGTGTAGGTTACGTTATTATTTTTTAAGTTTTGTAACTGCCATACACTTGAGTGCTACGAAATTCAGTTGTGCGCATATTTTTATAAGCGTACTATGGAAGCAGAGCATCAGTGGCCGATTTCGGGGTTCTGTGAGAAGAAGTGTGAGTTGACTGTTGAGGGGTTGACTATTACGGAACATTACTGTATGCGCACATGCAAGAGATTTTCGTAGGTTAAATTATCAGTTATTGGAATTTAGTTGGAAGTGAAATTATACTTGAGCTGTTTTAGCTGCCATCTCGTTTGGTGTAAAATGCCATTTG
The DNA here is from genome assembly GCF_021155785.1 of Neodiprion fabricii. NCBI lineage: Eukaryota > Metazoa > Arthropoda > Insecta > Hymenoptera > Diprionidae > Neodiprion > Neodiprion fabricii. The sequence continues at coordinate 23,901,587 of NC_060240.1, forward strand.
CTATTTGATCTACAATTGCGAAAAGAAGCAGGTATGGTTGGCTTTTAATACCGCAACTTATTGGATTGTAACATATCTATTATCCTGCAGGTAAATTCTTATTATCAGTCACAGAGTTTTTTGCTTTAAAAATGTTCTCCCGTTGACTAACAAATTATCACTAATCAATGTCCACTCACTCTCGGTGGTCCAATTATCATTCCAGTCCAATGTGTTAAGGTCATATCATCGTCGTTCTCTAAACCCCAACTAATAGTTCCATCGCCAACACCTTTTTGCCCTTGTTCTAGCTCCTCGAGTAAGCGGAAATTTCTAGGGACAACTGAAACATAAGGCGATAGCTCGTTGAGGCTGACAAATTCACATTTACAGTAAATCATTACACAGTAAGATATTTACATCCTCTTATTGGTGTTTATGTAACTGAGGATTAATAAATCTTAGCATCACTACATATTCACAAATCTTCATGGGAATATTTAAGAATTTCCAGTAACACTACGCAAAGTTGTATATCGTTTTATTAGAAAAACAGTTGGAAGCTAAAATTATGAATAACGAGATCGGGTTGAAATTGGTGTTAAGTCAACATAACAAGACTAGGGTCAAATGTGAATCATTAACTTTCAGTTATAGAAAAATGTAGTCACTGCAGTTGTGAAACAAGTACAGCTCGCTGTTTCAATAATACCGGTGATAGGGAATAAATTTGCGAAAAAAAGCAGTACCCTCACTCTCGATGTGAAGCAGTGACAACAACATTTCAATCACTCTCTTTCAATACTGTCACAAAGCACTTAGCATAGGGTACTTTTGTAAAAGTCGAAGAGCTTGGCCATGAGTGAGGGAAGCACTCGAGCTCAAAATAGGGGAAGCGGCACTATTGTCAGAGCACATTGTACATCGCATTTTTGAAATTCTCAAGTTACAATATAGCTATTTTTTTAACATGCAAAAAACATGCAAGTAAAGTTAATCGAGGTGAATTTCAGTGAAAACGTAATTTTCACATAGAAATATGTAACAAATGTCAGGTAGAATAACCTAATTGCTAACTCCATAGTTTTTTCACCACCAAAAGCGTACTGAGCATTGTGTTGCTTACGTTGCAGAGTGACGAGATACCTATTGTTTACCTTATTAACCAACACTGTCGGATGTTTTAGTTACTTAATAACCCGGCAAGACATGTTACAAGGTTAACTATAGATAACTCGCTATGCTGCAACATAAGCAAGAAAACATATGGTAAAATTTATTTATCTCAAATGATACATACATAGTTCATTTTGTTCATGAAAAAATGAATTCTCTATGGTTCATTAAAGATAAATTACTGGCTCTAGTTACCGGGCAACTCTAAAGTTGTCTTACAAAATTCTAAGCTTGTGACTTTAAACTTTACACTTTATCTTTCTGAAATTGTTGATGATATAATTTTTTTCGGTGTAATTTAAATTTCCAGTTTTCAAACTCTTTTGTGTCAAAATGAAATTTTCTCAATTTCTGACCATTTTCATAACGTATATAACAATGGGCTTATATAAGGGTAATTGTTTTACAAAACTTCTTCAGTTAGTAAGACAGATTTTTCCAAAGTTAGTACACATAGAAAAATATGTGATATCATTTTTCTAAAAGTTGGTCAAGCAAGTTGGTGTCGAAAAGTTGGTTGTATATTTGTTTTCATAAATCCTCGAAACTTCAGACCCCTTAGGGGCAATTGTGTTTATTACACTCACATTGATTGACTTCAATTGCACCATTTAAGACATTTGAGATTTTTATTTGTATTGATTTTTGAGTAGATGATACAAGAAATGCGTCTGCAAGATCATTGGATGTTTAGTCGTTTATAAGACAATGACTTAAAAATTTTGGAAGAAGTTTAAGTAAGATACATTTAGTTCTATATATAAATTTTACTGAATTTGATAGCGTCATTTGCAAGTAATTAATCCTGAAAGATAATCAGTTATATACAGGCTCTAATGGTTTGTACTATTTTAGTTTCTACATGATCAATTGAGCTTTTCATTTACAACTCTGTACAAATTACCGCCTTATATTACAATTAAAACAAACGAAATTTAGAATAATTTAAAAGTTAGACAACTTTTATTATATAGAAATTTTTATACATTATTCTCCACCAGTTGAATTGACAATGTTGTATAAATGAAAATGATATCGTCGATGGTAAATGACGTGGGTACAGATTGTAGCATTTGTAGCTTAGTTGCTAGATAAATAATTGTGCAAAATTGTAATGCAATTAAAATTTAATTAGTCAAGCATACTGGGAATTAGGACATGCCATTTCCTATACTCTGATCTAGTTTCATACAAAACCAACATATCCATAAAAAATAAAACTGGACGGAAGGCCACTGTGTGCCACTACGTTTTCTATAGCTCAAAAATACATGAAAATGTTACGCACGTCGTTAATAACATATTTTAAATATCAGATAATACCTAACATTTGTCTGAAATTAAAAAGCATATCAGAAAAGTATAAGGAGAATCGGTGATTAAGATCAAGGAAATAAGACATTTGGTTATTTCCAAATATGGAACAACTAAAAGGTAACGTTACAACACTAATGCTCGCAGTTTACGATACTAGACCACAAAATAATGAAAACATGTGTAATGGAGCGGAAGATGTTTGATGCATTTTGGTGGATACCAACGATGTGGATTCTTGACGTCGGAGATATACGTCAACTACGACGACACATAGAGAAGACAGATCTAAACAATTTGATGGGTTGAACTGGTAAAGTATGAGAAAGGGGGTCGTCAAAGAGACGCAAATGCAAAATTATGTATATTCTTCATTCGACTATGGTTACTTACGAACTAAGGAACGATATGCAATTAGGGGACAGGGAAAAAACGTGATCTGTCAGGTGACTAGTACTCATTATTGTGGAATTAGTAATTGGTTTCAGGTGGGAATATGATTATTGGATAGTTCGTGAGACTCTAGAATGGTCAGGGAGATCATTGAAAATGTACAAGTGTGAATAATGAATCACGAAAATACGTGTGGTTAATACCACGGTTAATACTGACCAACACCGGCCGTGGGTACCGCCATGATCTCAAAATTTGTGCGGCTTGATAAATGTTGGTTTTACTACGGTGTACAGTAATATTTTAGCGATATAACCACGTAATATTGAGTATTGCTTTTCTTACGATAATCTCACGACAAAACCTTCCATTACCTATACCGGAGGCTGACAAAAATCAAGCTCTCAATTTCAAAGTAAACTCACGTCGCAAAACTTCGGGCAACCTCCGGGAGGTTGTCTAATTACGTTGGTTATGTGGCAAGTGGTGATAGGCGAGCTTACTATCATCATCTGGGCCGACATTTTGTCCATATGTATTGGTGATGCTACAGAACTGTAGATGGCATTACTTCACTCACCTGTGACGTTGACAGCATTCCACGATGATTTCCAGATACTAGATACTAGGTTTGTTCGTGCTAGCTACACTTTCTACACTTTCGTGGGGAGTGTACACTTGCGCGTTTGTTTTAGCGGACGTGACGTCGGATGGCGCTGTTTGTTTTACAAATGTCACTAGACTTTCGTTACACTTTGGTCGTGTTCGAAAATTGACTGACATTACTGTCAGCAATCTTTCATCTCTTTTGCGCTTCCAAGTTCGTGAATAGCTCTGACTCTGTCCTAGGGAATTTTTAGTACTGTCAGTCAATTTACGAACACGGCCTTTGTGTACACTTTTTACACTCGGTCGAGACTAAAGCACACGAAAATAAAATAATCTCGAATACAGGTGATGAGAGACATTAATGACACTGTAGTCAGGGCAGCTAGGTGGTCTAATGGTGTAAGTCTCCGGTAAAGCATCTCTAGATACCAAGTTCGATTCCTGGCTCCGTCGTTAATTTTTCAACTCACCTGAAAATTTTCGAAATTGTACTCTTTTTAGTATAAATATTACTGTTCCAAGTTACCGCCATTGCGAGAATCTTCGGAACCGATGCTACAAACCTATATGTAGGAACCATAATCCTTGTGAGTCATAATGCACCACTCCTAAGTGCATTCAGACATCGTGTGACGACGCATGGTCTGCCCGATATATCGTGGACAGAACGCCACTGCCTATACGACGAATCCGGTCGAAGCGAATACCTAAAGAGTATAGAATAGCGTAAAGGGCAGATCGCAGCCTGCCATTCCCCGACTTCCCGGCCAGGCGCCGGACCGACATATGAGATTGCTGCTCCAGCGTTGAGCCATCGCTCCGAGGACCGATTCCGCGTACCTGTTGATAGCGACTGTAATCACGGAGTATGGAGCCATACTCCACCACTCCAAGTTGAGAGTAACTGCAAGTTACTGCTCTCCATTCAGCAACTTTGACCGGGAGGTATCCTCCTTGCTCCACACATGCTTTTGCCATAGGGTCCCCAACGATAGGCAACTTGGAAGGTAAGGTGCCGGCAACTGAAAATTTTGTGAGAGCTGGTATCAACGACGAAATCATGAGCGGAACATTACGTGTCATCAATCGGTAATTTTTGAAGATGCGTAACACAATCACAACTGATATTCGCCACAAGAGGAATGACCCAATTATAGTGGGGAATAAACGGCCAATTACAGGAAGCAGGATTACCTGACGACATCAGCGAGAACGGCGAGCCAAACCCCGACCTCTATCTATTCTACGCTCATGAGATTGAGATAACTCTTTCTATCTCGCGCGTTACGTGTAGAAATTTCCTTCACTTAATTTTCCTTTCCTTCTTCTTTACTGCTATCGCTACCGTTTCTCTATCGTTTTATCGTTTTATATGACCGTTCAGCTCCTTTCCTTTTCTATTACCTTTTTTTTCTTACTATCGATAAATTTTATTTAAATTTAAATCAGTGCATGCGTGCCCGAGTCACCGGCTAAGGTAAGGGTTCTCCCGTTGTATTGTTTCGTTACGAAGTTGCTCGTATCTTGTTTTCTTATATCTTAATTCTCTATTTTGGTTGCATCGTGTTATGCCAGTTTCTCTGTGAATCATGGTCCGCGTCTCTGAGTTGCTGTAGACCGTCGCGTGACTGCGTGATTTCTTTGATTAATTAATTCCGTTAAATATTATTGTTGAGCGACCTCGTAGCTACCGAATAAATATCTCTATCATCTGAATTTCTTATAATTTCATGCTGGAATCGCTTCCGTAATTTCTACCATCTTTTGCCATCGCTATTTATTTTTTCTCTTAATTTTCCATGCCAATAATGCTTACTGTGTTTTACTGTTTATTGTATCGTTCTGCCGATTATAGTATATTTACTATCGAGCATGTTTTCTATCGGAAATCGTGATTCTTGAAGTACATCAGAGCGTAGATTAAGCCGCTGAATACTACCATACCCTTTCCATCGCTTATTAACAGTTTTGTATTGCTCTTACCTGCTAATTTTTTTTTTGTATTTCTCTGCAATACCGTATTTCTTTGTTAATTTAAGTTCTGCTTATTATGGCTGATTTTATTGTAATAACGTGTATTTAGTTTATTTGTTTATCTTACGACCCCTTGTCTAAATTTCTCACCCCCTCACAATTTTATATTTTGAATTTTGTTTGTGAATTCTCACAGTTTCTAAGCTTTGTAAATTATTAAACCTATTGTCTATTAATAACACTCTTGTAAATTGTCTCTTATACTTTACAGTAATTTATATTCTCTCATCTAAGCTAATTTTGTAAATTGTTAATTAACATCAATCTTTCTAATTAGTTAAAATCTATCATAAAGTCTGTCTTATTCTTTTGTTACTACCGTCTGAGTTATCGTCAATTCTGCTCTCAATTACTAATGAAGTTCTCACTCGTTATTAAAACGTAACAGACTGTTGATTACCGTAGCATCGTCTTTGGAAATTGGGTGAAATCATGTTGCCTAGTGACGCGTGGTTGTAAGTAAATTTTTGCATTATATTGCTTCGCTTGACCTACGTTCAGTTCTCTGTTAATACCTATCGACTTTTGGTCAAAGCTACCACTTTAACTTTATTCCATCAAAAATCTGGTGATTGTCGGATACGTCCGACTTATTGATCCTTGCTATCTTTTGTAATCTAACTTGACTGACTCGAATGTGTAAACCAAATCGACAATATACGAATAATTGACTTGTTAGTTTTTCCTGACTTGATTTTATTCTTTATTTCTTTAATTATCGTTAGCTGCCTTGAATATCTCCACTCTATGAGTTCGTGTGAGTACCTGAGCCTAGCCAGCCATACAATGGGTTCTCTAGTTATTTATCATATCGTATTATTAATTAAAAAACCACGCTGAAGCGTCTGGTGCCCAACCGTTATCATTTTGTTATAATTAGTTAGTTCAGAATAATTGGAGAATTGCGCCAAAGTGTAAACGGCAAGTCCTCATCTGAGGGTAACAGAAATTAGCGTTACAACATATATAAATATGTAATATATTAATTATACAATATATACAATGTATAATTGCCGCATCCCCCCACAGAGCTGGGTAATTGATCATTGAACCTGTCGTGCTTGATCTTTTATAATCAAAGCTCTTCTATCTACTGTCTAGGGTACAAGCTGTGACTGTCCGTGAGACTTGGGGTCCTCAAATAGTTGTCGTCAGACACGGATGACTCAGTGCTGTACACATATATTTGTCTCACCGTGCTGTAACTATCTGGTCCTATTCGAGTTTTACAAAAGCAAAGTGTTGAGGTGGTCAGATAAAATAACTTTGGTTAAATATAAATTCTAATCAACTAATTGCATTCTGTGCTTTTAGTTCTATGGTGTCACAAATGAATCATAAATGGAAATTACAATAAACGAATAAGAAAATATAAAACAAAATTTTTTAAATTAAATAATTAACTCACGCATAAACTAGATGATACGATTGTGTTTTACGCTTCTTTGTGGCTACTGTTTTACGTAAGTTAAAGTAGATAAGAACTGTATAGTGAGATTTCTGTACTCTTTTTTTAATATTCTTGTTCGGCTGTGTCTCATAAATATTGATCTTGTAGTGTCACGAATAGCTGACAATTATTGATCAGTCACAAGGGTTATCATTATTATTCACCAATCATAGAAAATACCTACCGTACAGGGTGAGTTTGGGCAGATCCGAACGAGGGAGGGACTTATCTTCATCATCATCGATACCCCGCCCTTTTCTCAATGAAAATTTTATCAAAATGTTGATACTAAGCCTGGTGGTAGGACTTGAAAAAAGTATGATACAGCAAGGGAGTAAGTCATTCGTGGTGATGAACCCCTCTTGCATTCAGGCCCGGAAAAAGCTCACTATGAACATAATAAACTTATACATGACTACAGTATTGCAGGTTATTTTAATTGGTACAATTTGTTTATTCGAAAATTGATTTGAGCATATCAACGATTTTGCGAGTTACTGTTACCCATAGAACTATATATTCATCTGTAATTGTAGACTTTCTTAAATTTTTGTTCAATATCTGATTATTTTGATGGTTAATAACACATGAGAGTCTATGCTGATTAAATACAGGAAATTGTTTCAATAAATATTTCTCGAAAAAATATCTTTACAGACTGTTAACGTCGTAAGCAGTTTTCAAAGAGCAAGAAAAGATATGAATCATCCAATCCGTTGAAGAAAAAATTTTGTGTGAGGAGAATATAATTGAGACAGCTGGATTACTCCTCGAAATCCAGGTCTCCTAATTCTTCTTCAAGTCCTTCCAGATCTTCGTCAGTAAATAGATTTTCATTGATTGCCAGGGCCGTTGCGCCTTCACCAAGGATCGTTACTTCTATGCAACAAAAATTATTACTGTATCATTATCAAATAATCACATAGGTACATTTATATATTTAATATCTTTCTGATTCACAAGAAAGAATGTCAAGAAAAATTTTGACGATTGATAAAATATCTAACAATAGTTTTTAGTTACACAGAAACTAATCATTCTCAACACGACTAGATTACCAAGATTTCAGTTTTCATACCTGTCGTTTCTCCATTCGTTTCCGCAGCCACATTACTTTTGAGTCGATCGTCAGTAGCAACTGTGATACCTTCTGTATCGGCTTCTATAGCATCGTAAACTAGTTCATCCATATTCAATTCTCTGTATTCTATTCCTTTACTATCTTCATCATCGCTCAAATCATATGAAGCAAATGCTTCGTCTCCATCTTCAATACCTGTAAGAAATTTTAAGAAAAGCAATGAAAATATTTTGTTCCTTTTGAGATTTCTTGGGCCTTATAATACAGTCATTTCGCGCCAAACCGAACATTCTTGAAACATCACCATGTTTAATTTGCCTGAATTTCTAAAAATAATCGTCACAAAGGACAATCAAGAATTGCACTGATAATGAAATAAATGGGTCCTCTGTGCTTATCAAGTAAACATTAAACTAAAAAACGTGCACAGCAGAGAAATATCAGATATAATGGGTATATGGGTCAAGTAAGTGTTCTTGTGTTCAAGTCTCGAGACTGATTGTTTTTTACAATAATAGCTTGGCTGATTGTGACTAACAGTACACGAAGAGAAAAATGATAGAACAGCCGATAAGGGACCCAGATCGGTGATGGTATCAGCTGTGCTAGGGTGTACAAGGGTTGTAAACACAATTTAGTTATATTATCTGCTAACAAAAAAAATTGAGTATCGATATTATTGACTTTAGAATATTTATTTACATATTTAGTTAATATTTCAACGGGACAAGCCCAAATGCAACAGAATTTAAAAAAACACTTTTGAACACTTTTGATAACACAAAAAAATATAAATATTTAAATATAGATGTATCTATAAGTTTCTTAGCGAAAATAAACAGAAGTTGTACAAATCCAACCAGTTAGAATGAGCATTGCACAATAAACTTAATCTAATTACCGGTGAATGTGAACAAAAATCATTCCTCAAAGAGGAAATCAGAAAGCAATGGTTATTGTTGTTTAGTAATCTGTTAGAAATATTGAAATTAAATATAGAAAATAGATGCACACAGTCGATGATATTCGTAATAATTTGGAAAATTAAAATTAAATCAATTCTAACTAAGGCCGATCAATACTGGGGATCCCCAGGGATTTAGAAATTGATGTACAATTATAATGCAAGTAGCTTATGGGTTACCAATCTTATACCCAACATACCTTGAAAATAAACAGTTTAACTTTTTCACAGAACCGATGTGGTAGCGGAGATAGGGCCTCTGTTTGACAGGGCTATATGTCAGTTTCAGGTAAATGTAATCATAGTAGTGCATTAATAAAGACATCCCGATCTCGAAAAAATTGGGCGAATTTAAACAAAAAAAGCATTCTCAGCACCACGGTTCTAACACACTCAATATAAGTGTTGAAAGATATCCTTTTATCAAAGACAATGAATAAGTCCTTGATTTGGTTAACATGCGATAGACTAATATTATAAATAATAATAAATAATTAATTATAATATCCGAATTGTACATCAGATTTTCCAAAACGAATGCTATCACACTTTCTCAAATTACATTGATGCCAGCTATACTCTGGATCAAAAGGTGTGGAAAAGATGACAATGTAAAAAAAAAAAGTGACCAAAATCCCCAGAGAATTATGCTTTCTGGCACTCACAAAGCATGAATGAGCTCAATAACTTTAAAATAATTGTATGGAAAGTGGTTTATAATAATCAAAATGCATGGTACGTGACACAACATAAATTTATTGGTACATACATACATACATCTATATTCAATACACGTAACATACACATATAAAACAAGTAATATTATTTTTTTTAATTCAAATAATATGTTTGTTTTGGTCGCAATTATTCAGTACGATAGAAATATCACATTGTTATTGCAACTCTGCACTACACTTGGAAATATTTCAGACTGCAATGTTATAGAAACTTTGTTTTCATACTTCTAATGTAACGCAACTGTATTAATTTCAATTTCAGAGTAAAACGTAGAAATATTTTTTCTCTTATAACACGAATAATATTATAAAAGAACATAAATAAAAATCATTAAGATTAGAGGGCCTTATTCAGCATCCAACCCATATATATCCTCCTTATTACCACTTTGTTCCAGTTCTAATCGGGCCTTTTTAAAGAAGCTAGTGATAAGGCTTGACTTACCTTCTTCAATAATTCTATGTAGTGACTTAATTTCAGAAATGTCAAGTCCGACTTCATAGCTTGAACTCCTTTAAACAATCCATGAGCGACTTTGACTCATTGATTGTTATTTCGTTTCAGAGCAGTTTGAAATCGATCGACTGCTTCTTCCAATAGTTTTTCTCTGGCCTCTGTGCTGCTATCATTGTATTGCCTGTTTAGCTTTCATCAATTTATCTTCAACTTTAGTGATATCTTTTCTGTTTTTCCTGGTCTTTCAGTAGCTGCTGCTTAATTTTTTCGTCGTCTTCTTTTTGGTCTGCCTCTGGTGTTTCAATCAGCTTTTTTTGTCCTTCTTTCTCTAAGTACACCTTGTAATTACAGCGGGCTGAACGTCAAATGGCGATAACCTCTTTGGTAAAAAAAAAATATGGCTTACCGTCATATGTCTTTAGACCATCTTTGATGATCATTCTAGCAGTTAGTGTTTTTATTGACATGGAAGCTCTATCTTCTGTTAGTTGATTGCCAGAGTCACTGAAACGTCTCTCTACATTGGCACTGCCATGTACAAGGCATAAACTCGCCTTGACAACTTTTGTGATCAATTGACACTTTGTCTCATCCATATCATTTTTTACATCGAATATCTTGATCCAGTAGTGATCTATATGTTCTCACTCACAAGCAGGAGGAATTTTTTCTAGCTGAATAAGCCTCTTATCCAAGAACTGTGCCATGGAAATGCCAAGAGTGTACACTCTGTTAATTGCTGCGATATTGACAGTGCTTATCGAATATGTTAACAGTTGAGGTTGAACAAATCCGAAATGTTCAGCTGTAACAGATCTTAAAATAGATTTGACTGAAATGTGTTCAGTTGCTGCCGCCTTGCAGTGCAGCTGAGCACTATATCAAAATTACTGAATTTCTCTTTCACTCAATTTCTGGAGAGCAGTCTCAATCTTTTCAACACATAAAACATTTTTCACTTATCGCATGTTCTACAGCAAACAGATTGTTGAATTGCCAAAAGTTCTTTACTGGCTCTGGTTTACATATTTTATTTACAATGATGATAAACAAATTTTTAACTTCTTTGCAAAGAATATAAATAAGTAGTTCTTGTTTTCGAAAAATTTTGCAGGTGCGCTTAAACAGCTGGGTGCTTTTAATGACCAACAATATTTCTGCTATAGTGGAAGGATTTTTTAGGTCAGCGAAAATCTTGGCTAACCTATTGTCTTCTTCCAGTTGCTTTACTGAAGCCTTTTTGGCCACTGTTTCAAAACAGAAATGCTTCGCAGCTGGATATTGCTCGATTTTTTATTTTGACACTGGCCCTAATGAAAACCAGCGACATGCTTCATCAATGCACGTATCGGTACTCTCATCACTGCTTCACTCCATCGATAATTTTCGTTCTTCCTAGAATAGAATAGTAGAACCAATTGATGTATAAGTCTTCGCCTTTTTTGCCACATTTATTGTGGCTCTTCTTGAATGCCTTATGTGTGATATGAAGATTGCAGGTTCCAATACTTAGTAGACTTTTTTTTTTATCATTTCGACCTCGAGCAAGATAACATCGACAATTCGGAACACGTTTTGGTTGATAGTAGGTCCATCGGATCCCAGCATCAACATGCGAGCCGATGGTAAGTTCACATTTGTGATAGCCTCCAATATAAGTTCATAGAGCACTTTTCCTGCGGCATATCCGATGAACAAAGTTTGAAGAAAGTTTAACGCAGTAGCATTCTCTAAAAGACCAATATCTACAATATAAAATACAATTCCGATATTTATTTTTTACTTTTATCTGGGTCATAATGGATATTTCAGGTAACTCAATTAAAAAATAGTTTAACTACAGATGTGAATATTTAAAATTTAATGGTCATGACAACGTACAGGAAACAAAAAATGTACTGTGAACTGTTATCGTATCACACCTTATGGAGACCTCATATTCTTCCATTTCTTCTTCAGACATACACTCATCAAACGCTGTTGAGTAAAAGACGAATATCGTTCAGTAGTCACTGTCCGAAAAACAGTTCTATAGCATCGGTCATGTAGTTGGTAACTTTTGTCCAACACATGTTGAAATTTGTAGTATTTTTGAACATGGCTCTCAGGATATTGGTTATGTTATTGTATGCCGAACTTGAATTATTATGGCCAACTCCATTCATGGTCCATATTAGTTCAGTCTTAATAGCTTCATCTTTTCCAGAGTACATATCTAAAAGCCTTGGGCCTGCATGTTACTGTTCTTGTTCAACTGTAGCTGCATTTCTTGCTGCAAGATGAAACTGAGTCGGGTGCAACTTTATTTTTACATTTTTGTTGTCCTTTCGCTTTTGGGTACACTGTGTAATAGCTTGGAATCCCTCGTTGCAAGTTAGAGACGTTTCACAGACTTTGCAGAAAACAGCATGTTTGTTTTCTATAGCAGTATGCTCTCCAACTTTTCTATCATTTGGGTCAGTTATTCTGAACTAGTCATTGTGCACATAACATTTCCTCATTTTACATTCATTAGCCTATTTCAAAAATATCGATATTGATAATCAATAATTTACACAATGCAAGCTTTGACAAAAATATAAATAAAAAATTGGGTAAGCGGCGGCAGCTGGTTTAACCTAATGTTGACTTGACAAAAATTGTAATGTAGTTAGTTTCTGAAAAAAAAACCAGGACATACCATGTGCACATAAAATACATGAATAATTTAGGATTTTAAGATATACTTTAACCTGTACACGTACCTTTCGCAATCCGACAATTGTTGACACGACAATAGCACAATCGAAAAACCACATGACGTAATGTTTATGTATGAATATCTATGTGTATAACTGACATTTTGGCGGCAGGGTATGCGTGCGAGTTTCGCGTGTCTAGTAAAGCTATGCCACTCTAGCCAGGCACTATGGCGCGAAATTCAAAGCTATCAATATCTCTACAAAGCAATCAAATCCCAAGAAGAAGGTGTACTTGATTTAGGATTCGAATTTCAAGAACAAGAAAATGACCAATAGATAAAGAAAGTGGAAAAAGTGACTTGCTGCTAGCCCTGGAATTACCTTCTGACGCAGCTGGACACTCAGGTGCCACGATTGTACGTGGTCGTAAAAACTTACGCACGCATATCTCACGTATTTTTTATAACAGTGAGCGTATAGTGCTACTTTTTGGCATACCGTGCATAAAGTGGAGTCGTATCGATACTCGCACGCTGTTATACAATAGTTATTTTAGTGGCAAGTGCACATAAAATGGGGATTCCTTGACAAGCATTCAGTGGTGCACGAGCTGAAGGCTAATGGAAAACTCACACGAGTCAAGAAGTCCCTGTATGCGCACATACCGTAAATCTTATTTTCTGCGCTACCTCCTGTCAAACACAAAAATAATGTGTACAAATTAGTCGAGTTGTTGATAGAGGAGCACAGAATAATTAGTATATTCTGACACAAACTACGTTTTTTTTCGTCAACCACTTATTACTTTTTTTTTTTGTTATTATATACATAAAAAAAAATCAAGCTTATTAAACTTGCCGATCGATATTTCAACTGTAAAATGTTAGGTTCAACATAGAATGACTGAATATCATGCTCACCGTCACCAGCTGCCAACGTAGGATCGAAGCTGAACATTTCTCTACCAGAAATGCCTACTTGATGACCAGCTTTGTAGTCATTGCGACGTTTTTCCTCGTCTTTGACAGCCTGATCTGCCTTTTGCTTCAACTTCCTCTTTTTCCAGGCCAAGAAACTGTTTAGAGTAATTTTCGTCTAGTTGGAAAATAAATATTAAAGAAATTATTATTCGGCGAATGCTCGATCTGGTACTTTTTATTCATTGGGTCACATTAAGGGGGAAGGCCACTGTGACAGCCGAAAAAATAAGATTTTTAAGAATTTTTTCCACAAGAATAACTAATTGATAAAGAGAACGAATTGTTGATATCTTATTAAGTGTATATTAAACTTGTTTGATATAAATTTTTATTAAAAAATATTTAAGTCAACAAAGATATGGGCCTTGACTCAACGACTAATAAAAAAATTTCCCCTCTATCCTGGAATTGATATCTCGGTGAAGGGTTATCTATAGTATAAGGTAAGGGGGTATGTCAAATATCCGTGACAGTTTTTTTTAATATTATTATTTACAAAATGACGACGGCTGAATAAAAAAATGGGCCTTGGAAATAAACAATTTTTGGAATCCGCCGTAATTTTGTAAATAGAAAAAAAAAAATGTATTGTATAGATTTGTATGGATATTGGTCAAATTTTTTTTTTTTTTTTTTTTGAGATAACCACGATGCTATATGTCAGTGAACTGGGGACTGCGTTCATTTCTGACTTATTTGATGATTCTCATACCGTCATCTACTGCGCACATGGCATACAGCTTTGCCGGCTTTAGTATGGTACAGGGTATTTGTATATACATAGCATTAACTGCTAATATATCTCGATAAACGGTCGCAGATCCACGCACGGAATGTGGGGATTCCAGGATGATGAAGACAGTGACAGTGCTGATAACAAGGTCATAACAGAAATACTAATACGTAGTTATCTTAAAACGTTCATGCCAGACTCTACGAAACTCAATCCTAAATTAACGATAAGCGATTTCAGAATTGCAAGAGAGAGAGAGGGAGAGAGCCTTCTTAAAACATTTCTATGTAATATCTTACCTGATTTGGACCCAAGTTAGCCCTTTCTCTTTCAATAAGATCTTCAAGGGAGATTTCGTCTTTTTTTTCTTCCTTCTTTTTGTCTTTTTTCAGTACAAATCCTGGGGGCAGAGCATGCCTATATATGCATTTTAGGCCAGAAGGACATTCCCAGAACCAACCATATTTGGACTTCTCCACAGCTTCCAAGAAATGTTTGCAAATCTAAATACAATTAAATAGACGTATCAATCTGTCTACAGGGACCAAAATTATAAATAAAAGTGTGAACTGTTTTCACATTCTATTAGTTGGATATTAAAAACAAGTAAGCTCATACAGCTACACTGATCATGTCAAATTTCGTCAATCAATAAAAAAATTATTTTTCTGGTATAGCATAAAAGTAATATTACAATGTCAGTTGTAGGCTTGTTAGCTCCAGCTGCATGCTTTTTTTCTACAACTTCTTTGAGCTTATCTTCATCCCAGTTGTCCATGGTATCACCTTCCTTATCGTCGCCATCGTCACGCATATCACAGTAAAGAGATCGTTTTTCTGCCTTCCTTTCGATTGTCAAGTCATGGGAAAACTTGCATTTATCCCCTTTGGTGCACTGACCTTGCTTAAAGAATGCGCAGATCACAGACTTGGGATCGGTTCCTGAAAAAATATGATAGATTGAATCGAATGAAAAATAGAATATCACCGCTGTTTTGATTCAACTTATTTTTATTAGTAATTTTTTTTGTTATTTAGTCCTTAACTGGTTTTTATATACCTCTTCTCTACAAAGAAAGAGTGTCGAGCTGTACGTACTGATTGAGATTAACATGTATAGGGGATTGATCTGTGTTCACACAAGGACGCAACTCCAGAATGGGAAACAACTGGCCATTGGTTCACAAGAAATGAATAGTAGATTGGGTTTACTTTAACTGCCAAAATGATGCATTCCCTAACAGGTGCATCGGTGGTTAAGTGCATTAAAAAAAAAGCACGAGGAATTGATCAGCCAGAACGGACCAGATTTAAAACTTGCAACTATTTCTATTCTTTGACATATATGAATAACTTGGGGAAAGCTAAGTCGATTTTCTTCAAAATCTTATTATTTTTAAATTGAAGGAAACCAAACTGATGCCATAGAGTAGAGATTAGCACTGGTGATGAAAATTCTCAGTCATTTCTGCCGTTTTTTCGATGGAATATTGAACGATGTATATACACATGTGAATATGTGTTACCAAAAACTAGCCATCTCTGAATTAATGTCCACATGTGTGCATTGGATTACGTGTAAACTTCTTTCATTTCAATAAGACTCAACAGTTTGTCTTGCCTCACCCTTGATTTAGAATAAAGGTAGGTACAGTGAATATGCGTTAGAAGGCAAGTGTCTGGTGAGTTTGTTGTATGATGATACTCCCATTCTTCCACAGCTCATTTGGCAGCGAAAGTAGGAACGAACACCTTTTGTTCAGAGAGAGCGCAGCTTCGCAAACTTGTTTTTAATGTGTAATATTAACTCGATCAACTCACTTTCAACAAATTCAGAAAACTATATTGTACTTTAATGATATTGTGATCGTTTCAAAAATGGCATGGAAGTTTTATAAAACAAGTTGTAAGCTTTTCTGAAGAAAATTTCAAACTGCCATAATAAATCTAGACCAACTTTGTTATACTTGCAATCTTCTCTTTGATTTGCTCTTGAACAATTCAATTATCATTCTCTATAATCAGAGTTCTGTTTTACAATGGTGGTTATCGCAACAACAGCGTGACGCAAGGTTTTTCGCAAGAGCGACGGAGTTCGCCTGAATGATTCACACATGAGTGTCATACAATATTTTTCGACCCCTGTGAATAAAGTTTGTATCTATAGTGCCGATTTCTGAGTGAAAATGAACTGTTGCACGCATTTTTGTAAAGTGACGATTTTACACTTTATACTCAGAAACACCAACTTTATGGACATGGGGAAGAAAAGATTATATAGCCAAAAATTAATTAATTTTCAAACCTTTTGGAAATAATAGATATTAATTTTTAAAATAAGCAAACATTAATGTTTTTCAGTGGTGCATCAAGAATGGTCTCAAATTCAATGCTAAAAAATTTGAAGGGATATCTTTCTCTAGCCCTGTTAGGTCTGACTCGGCTTACATTCATGACTCCTTGCATCTGGAGTCAATCAATGATATCAGGGATGTGGGAGTGATACTCGACTCTCGGTTTACTCTGTATTCACACATTCATTCCATCAAGAATTCTACTCTTAAGAAACTGTGATTTGTATCGACTTGCTCTAAATCCTTTAAATCTGTGGATACACTT
Organism: Neodiprion fabricii; assembly: GCF_021155785.1. Classification (NCBI taxonomy): domain Eukaryota; kingdom Metazoa; phylum Arthropoda; class Insecta; order Hymenoptera; family Diprionidae; genus Neodiprion; species Neodiprion fabricii. The sequence goes on from NC_060240.1 coordinate 23,918,794, forward strand.
GGGACTCCATATCTTACTTTAGTCCATCAACTAATGATGTACGCCAGTGTAATTTGGTATTTCTACTTTGAATTGCATGCTGTCATTCTGGAATGAATACAACGTAAATTTCTTAGGTAAGTTCCCTTCAAGATGGGGAGACCATTATTTGTTATTGGTCATAATTATTCTCAGGTCGGTGCCGCTATAGGCCTATGCTTGCTTATTGTTAGAGCGTACTCGGATATGATCTATCTGTATGAAACTCTCGGGCTACACAGTGGGTCCCCTATTACCCTAAAAGTACCCTTAGTACAGTCATATGAGATAAACAAAGGGCTGAACCTCAGAAAAAAAGATAACAAGCTATAAACTCGTATGAATCTTCCTTTTGACATTTTATAAGTTAGCTCAAAAGTCATAGAATCTCCTGTACGCGAGTCTAGATATTTAAGATCAAAGATTGCAAAAACTGTTTTTTTTTTTGTAAATATCTTGTTTCTTTTGCTCTAAATGACATTTGGTGTTATTAGGAAAGTTGTAGAGCACAAAATTCTCTACAAATTTGGTCCGAAGCAATATTTTATACAATTAAATGTTCGTGAGATAGAGCGCAAAGAGTGCGAAGCTTCTAGCTGTATGTATGATAACGTTAGGTTAATTGTGGAATCCAATACATGATACGTTTTATAAAGTTAACTATTTACTAAAAATATTATAATTATGACGGAACTTTAGTTACTTACTGATAAAATAATTAAATGGAAATGAAATCGTACTGCACGCCATTTTAAAATTTATTCTCTCCACCTATCTCTTCTCATTCCCAGAGACCTGATTTTGCAGTCTGTTATTTGCCGTCACTTTCGCTTCATTCAGCGGGTACCGAGTCATTTCTAATCTACCTTCTGAACTGTACACTTGGTCTCCACATTTCAAACCAATCGCCTCATACTAAATATTAAACTGATATCCTAATCATACCCACATTTATTCAACCCTATTTCTCAACATCCAGGTTATTCCCCTAATGTAGAAACAAATTAACAAATCTAAGATCGTCACAGTTTGCAGAACTGTTATTTTACATGATCATTCTGGGAGATTGAAACTTAGTTTTTTATGAAGGACGTTGGACAGAATGAATTAAATAAATCGAAACACGCTAACAGACATTCATTCAAACATATTCAGAAATTATTCGGAAGGTTCTAAAATGTGAGTTACAGTGTCGATTTAAAGTTTTCTTTTAGTTTAGTACAATCATTCAGTTGTTTCGTCGAACCAGGAGTTGATTAATTCAAACAGTTACGACTAACAAGCACAGTTATGTTTTAGTAGCCTTTTGGACCTTAATTGGCTGGGGACGGAAGGCACTTGGCAATCTATTCATGTCGAATATCTTTAAGGATGTTTAAATTCGTATTCGTTGAAAATTACCTTTGTCTACCTTCTGTACTTGAACAGGTTTGAATATCAGGGCAAGTTCCTTCTGTTCTTTGAGCTTCTTTTCTTTCTCGAGTTTCTTGGCAGCCGGATCTTCGATCTTTCTCGGGTTGAGACCTCCAGTTTTAACCTGCTTCTCTACTTGCTGAATAAACTTTTGCTGTTTGGCTCCTTTTTTATTTTTTATACCAAAAGTTTTGTCCTGCAACATTGCAAACAGTGAAATACGTTAAACTTGAATTCCATTAAGAAACTAATGCAAACAAACATATACCCATAATTAGAGCCCTATAAATTTTTAGGCAACAAAACTGACCAATTAATTTATTACAGGGCTCAAAGAGCCTTCACAGACCAATTGAATAATAAGAGTGGGCATGATGACTGATTGTGAGATTTGAAACGTACAAGAGTATCCCAGGTTCCTGACGGAATGGTTCAATTTTTACTCTTACTGTATCAGAATAAACTTGTATTTATGGAACATTAGACTGATTCTGGCTGATTCAAAGCCACTGATGTAGTCTGCTGCCACTTGTTTAACATATGAAACAGATGCCACCCATGGCCTTGAATGTGTTAGAATCAATCTAAGGGTTCGTACATGATTACAAAACAATTAAAATTTTTGCTATTCAACTTTTCTAAAATAATTTTCTCAAGTTTTACAATATAATTATTTCAAAATTGGCATGATTTGAGAGACATCCAGTGCCGTGGCTAGGTATAGTCAGATGGTTCGCGTCGGGACGCCTTCAACCAAGGGGCACCTGAAAGCCATAAATATTCGGACAGAAATCTTTATAAAGTATCCGCTCTTTTGAATTTTATTTGCTACATGAACATCGCACAGTGCTATCTTACATATTGTAATCTCGAATGAACATAAGGATAAACCCACTCTGTGCTGGTTGTCAATTTTTAGTCAATTGTGCATCAAGAGGACACATACGTGAAACTTTATAATTTTTCGATTATCAAATCAGTTTTACTGATGACTGCCCTTGACGAGGCAAGTACGTCTTTTTACACCGAGCGTGAGTTTGCAACAGAAGCCAAAAATGAATATTGCAAAGACGTGAAGGGGTACAAATCTGTGCTTCTATGGTGCACATGATATTTCATGTAACTCAAGTATGGTTCGCACACTTTTTTTAAAGATTCTCATTCAATGGCAAATGTGCACACGCAGACTACAAATTTAAGCATTTTCTAGTACTAGGACATTTTTTTTTTATACTGTTGCAGAAACTGTTATTTTGAGTATGAAACTAGGCACGAGAAAACACGTAGGACATGCTTGCGATACATGAAACATGTTGTTTAGACTACGAGATGAACGTATATAAAATGGTTTAGAATGCCTAATTACTGTAGAATCGACGCAGTATAGGGTTCATTTTCTATGCAATAACTATATATGTATTCTTTAGTCTTTTTCTTATGGAAAGAAGTGACATGCGATCAAACTTCAGTTATGACTCGGAAGTTAGTAGCTATAAGCATTATTGTTGCTTGGAAAAGAGTAACGAATCCTAAAAATTGAAAATTTTGTTGAATCTTATACAAATTTAACATCTCCATACAATCACGAGAATCGAATTGTCCTGCAGTATTCAATTAGAAATAAATTTAATGCATACTGCTACTAACTGCGGCCTCTTACATAACTTCAGCTTCAGCTCAAAATTTCTGTTAGGCTTGATGGCAAAATAGTCTACCTAACACTAGGTAAAACAGTCGCTTTCTGTGTGATTGCTCCAGGTCGCATTAGTCTTTGCCATGGCTCACGAGACATCTCTCACAATAGCTAACGATTTCAAAAGTTTAAAACCAAATCAATCATATGAAGATTGTAAAATTGGGTAAGATTATGGTATAATAATACAATTTCAAATGGAGTAATTCACAAGTAGAAGACTTGATCTTTCGTTTACAAAGTATACAACTAATATTTCACCTGACAGTATACAAGCACCTTTATTTATTGAAAGATCAAAATTAAAATTATACAACTCTCACAGAGTGACTATGACATATTATATTAGCATATTTTTAAAAAATGTCAAAGATTTTTAGGGAACGAAGAAGTTTAGGTGGAATGTGTTTTCTGAAGTGACTACCATCAGTACGAGTACAAGTATGACAGAATACACGTCTTATCGATCAAAAGGTTTGATAAACTACAATTAAACGGATAAGTAATTTGCTGTAATGGAACTGGGTTTTCTAAAATATTTGTCAATAGAATCAATGAGGTTATACCTCATAAATTTTACATAACCTACATGTGAAGAATACCGAAAATCTATTCCTAACAACTGGAAGTAATCACATTTTGGTGACTATTTGACCTCAAATTTTTTTTTTAATGAACATTATCTCTACCTTTCTCTATTATTAAACCACATTAAAAAACCTGAGAAAAAGAAAAAACCACACATTTCCCTTAATATCTGAGATCTATTAACTGAAGACTAGTACAGTTAGCCAACCTTACTCAGCTTATTGTGATCGGTGATTTAAATACGAGTGGTGATGAACATTGAAGTTTCTTGTTGAAATCAAAATACTAACTCAATTCACACAAAGTATTACCCAAGTAGGTCTGAAATTGGAAAACTGGTCAAATTAGGCAGTCTTTTTATGGCTAACCATCTTTAGTGTTTCTGTGTCAATTTAAGGTTACGAAAAGAAATAAGAGTTTGTTAATCGTACATTTAGTGTCGAGACATAAGAATCTCAAGAAGTTCCCATTTCTCAACTACTTACTTAGCCAAGTCGTTATTTATCAAGGGATAGAATTTTGTAAAACTTGCATTGCTTAACATAATATGTCAAGGGATGAACACAATGGAAAAGCCCATTCAATGTGTGTTTTGTAGTGATTGATATAATATAACAGAGAAAAGGTCTGTAATTTAGCTTACTTTTCATGTTGCGAGATAAGAGTATTGAGTCCGTGAATTCAACGCCGGTTGATGACGTGAGCGGACATAGTTCACTGTCGGCAGACTTATTCACCATACGAGAATAGAAAGTTAAAAAAATTGAGAAAACGAAGATTGCTGAGAAGTAACAATGTTAAAATGTACTTCACTTCAGTGGATATAGCTTCAAGAGGTCAACCCCACGTTATCGGGTGTTCGCTCGATCTTACAGAATTCGGACAGTTCATATGAACGCACATAGCAGCATCAGATCAAGTAGTCACATGGTGTAAGTCCAACGACAGCCTACGTAAAACGATATTCATGTAGACTTACAAATATGTGTGCATACATAGATATATGTTTGAAAATTTAATGGATATGCATTACTATTTCAAGATATCGTTATACAAGTAACCATGATAATGTGATTGTGCTCTTAGGAAGAATTGGGATTCAGAATAACTAAAGATTTCAAACAGCGAAAATTGTGGGGCAAATTTGTCTAGTCTTTTTTAATTCATTACTGGCATGCCTCTGCCCGAGCAGCTCACCTCTATCACTTTCTCCTTCTTTTTCATCTCCGTTTTTTTGTTCGGGGCTGGAACTTTTTTGGGTGGCATGTTTCACTCCTACGCAAAATTTCCGGGTTAATGAAAGTATGAAATCCACCGTCTGCACTTAGGACTTTTCGTACTTCTTCTTTTCATTAATAGCTATCGTTACCGCTGCGATGACACGCTCACGTATTAAACAGCTGACATACATGTGCCATCTTACTGTAATATCCAACCGGAAAGACCGTATGTTTTATTGATTATTATCATTAAATGTCATTTCTGCCAACTGATCCACTCTAAAGCTGAGATTTTATGAACAGCAAAAAGTAGCAGAAGTGCGTGGAGCATATAGGGACCGAGCGTGAATATGTTTAGCGCCGCGAGTGGCCAAAATTGTCCTTATCGACGGGACTTGCGTTAACTTTGACAAATGGTCCGGCGGTTGTTTGTTATCATTTTTCCGAAAAAACAAATATTTTTACCGAAAAAATGCCTCCTCCCGGTATAAGAAAAGTGAAGGTTAGCTGTTGCACTATCGGTTGTACCGAGTAAACTGTTATTAGCTATCCCTATGCGACAGGACGGTTCAAAACGATTGGTTAATTTTGTGCCATGGCATAACCACGGAAGTTTATGATTGAATGAGTCATTCAGTGTTGCCAGATTGAAATTCTTCGCCGTATTAGATGGCGCCACAAAACGTACCAGAATGGAAAATTTCGTACAAGAAATGTAATTATAATTATGACAATGGAATACTATAATTATCGACCATATTGATACCCATACTTGTCAATAATATCCTTTATGTTCTCTAAAACATAAATCAATTAAATACATGATACAGAGGTACGTGCCACCTATTATAAGTCTACAGGTTAACCCATATGGAGTACAACCATGAACGGACAACGTCCATGACTGTGTCACACTATACTCAAGTTGGAAAGGACGCATTTAAATGGCTAGTGGGCTAGTCCAGTTAAAAAAACAAATTTTTAACGCAATTACGAAAACGTACTAGATAGGAGAAAGTCGTATCAGCGCACTAGATTCCCCTGAATCCTACTAGATCTTGTACAATTGTACAAGACTGGCAACACTGGAGCCATCGGCGTAGACAGGGAAAAATGCCCGTCGGTTGGGACAAATAGAATCGATTTGGTGCAGCAATGAATTTTGCGCACGGTCTCTATATTACGGGAGGTAGTTACCCACGCCGTCGACCATGAGGAAACTGTGGCCGTAGTGATGAGAGCGAGATATAGATCCCCACTGAAATATCCCCAGGTTAACCTGGATTTTTCGTCTCTCTCACTTTGGATTTGATTGGCTGAGAGTAACTACCTCTAGTAGTATATGCTCTAAGCAGCAGTGTAATATCCTGCCAGAACACTCATATGATTACGATCATCATTATCCTATATAATTATACTGACCGCCACAACTTGAATGTAAGAATCCTCCGACTAGTATCGAGACAAAATCGTCTAGCTAGTTAAATATCCCTAGATGCGATGACATTAAAATACATTAACTAAGAACTCAATATCAAAATTCGCAAGATCCTACATCACGGAGATCTATAATATATATTATATATATATTAATATACCTTCATTACCATACACCTATGATATTGTTGCGTGCCAGCCGGTATCCACGGCGGCACCCTTTCTGTGCCCTACCTTATCAGCGTGAAGTTACCATAAGAGAGCCTTACGTGCTCCTACCAATAGTCGTAGATCAATACCAACACACATAGTTATCATCGTTAGTTCTCATACGCTAGATTAAACGTTATTTCATCAGTCAAATTCATAACATATATGGTATATATATTTTTTCCCATTTAACCGTTATACCTTTCAACATTAGCTTTCACGTAAAATCTTTGATTTACAATCTCAACCGCAATAACCCAAAGTAACAAACACCTGCAATAGTTAAGATAATCGAGTAGACTAAACACCGGAAACGTGGGAAGAGAAATCATGGATAGCTCACAGAGAAAGAAACCCTTATTCTCAGAATTCAGGATAGCGCCTTCATTTTAATGACGATAAGACCAATTAGCGCTTCGCCGCTTGCTTCCCTAAACCAACCACCTCGCGCTAATCCACCACCGAGATCTCATTTGCTAACCAAAAACCTTACCCCCAACTTTTTCTTCATCCTTAACCAATCATCCGAGACCCGCGAAAAACCGCGACGCGGTTTGAACTCATCCTACTTTCCCTCTAATTCAACCCTTCCAGAGAACAGAATAGAAGAGAAGAACTTCAGACATCATAGAGTACACAAGAAAAGATTTAGACATCATAGAGAGCAGATCAGAACTTTACCGAAATCCTAGAATCAAATCACATTATAATTAATTCAGAATCTCCGAGACTTATTAACAGTTTGTGACTGCGATAGTGACTAACATTAGTTTGTACCACAACTGTAAACCTACCATTGAGAATTAGAAGAATTAGATTGTTAATAAATGTGTAGTTAACCCAAGTGTCTTTCTATCTAATAAAAAAGTTTCAAACAAATGAACGTTGAAAAATATTATAATAACAATAGTAAAAAAAAGACTATAATAACAATAGTATAAAAAAGATTATAATAACAATAGTATACGCATGAAGTTGGCGGTGGGGTGAGATCCCGAAAACAAAACAAAAAGCAAACCCTTTGACAGCTGTCATCGGCTGTTTATGACAGTCTTTGACAAATATCTTTATAGGTATCTGTTTCTGACGCGCAAAAAATGAACATGCAAACGAAAATTATCAAGATGATTCCCGACGGGAATTGTCTTTTTCGCGCGTTGGCGTATCGTGTATACGGCACTCAAGATCGACACGCAGAGGTGAGACTGAGTATCGTTTCAAATATAGTGGATAATTGGTCTAGATTTGCGGGTTTTATTACAGGTAATGAGTCAAACGGTGCTGTGATGAGGTCACCTGGTGATTACAAATCACATATGAATAAAAATGGAATATTCGGGGGAGAAGCAGAATTAGCTGCAGGTGCGGACATTTTTAAGATATGTTTAATCGTGTATCGCGAAGAACAAATTTATCCACACCGGATCGGATCACAAAATGAAACACAATTCTCGCTACTCTTCACCAGCGACGGAGACAGTGGACACTTTGATGTCTTGCAGAACCAAAATAAAATTCAGATAGTGAGTAATAAGTATGAAAAGTAACAATCAAATGATAGTAAATCTAAATATATCACCGAACAGTCAAAACGACAGCCAGGGTTTACGATGACAATGGAGAAAGGAGGAGTTTCAAGCAGCAGACAAGGCGATGAAGTTGGTGGATGGTCGGAAGTATCACATAAGAAAGAGGAAAATAAAATTGTAAGTGCGAAGAACCAAATAAGCCATAGAATAATATCCATCAAATATTTGTATAACCAGGCAAGAGGACGACCAGGATCGATGTTGACCACAAGAGAAAGAGGTGTTTTGCGGAATTAACAGCAACGCAAATATAGAGGAAAAAATAATATAAAGAAGGTGATTTTGGAGAATAACGGGCAGAGCGGTAGCAAAAATAATTCAGCAAGTCAAGGAGATAGATCGATATCAATAGAGAAGGAACACCAATTTTCAACCAACGAATGGAAGCTTAGATTGATGAAAAAAAGAAAAGTAAGCACAGAAGGAATTGAAGTGGACAGCAAGTGCAGACCTGTCATCAAATCAACATGAAGGAATTCGCCTGTCTACTAGACAATGCGTAAGGAAATAGTGAGGCGCGAAGCGCGCAGGGGCGAAGCCCCTAGTTGTTATAAATAATTATTTCAATCACGCGTAGTGATGGTTGGCACGAGCCTTACCTAACAAACTGTCAGAATTGTAGGCGAGTTGAACGAAGATCTGAGGAGCTGATCAGCGGATTCCCAAGATTTACATATACCAACTACGTAAGTCAGGAGAATAATTTAAATCACGTAGCGAATCAGAATCGACTCGAAACGTTCCTCTCAGAACGTAACAATATCCAACTACAAATATCTAGAAATTGTGATTGCAAACACGGAGTATTAGAGCCGTGTTATAGGCAACCTATATCGCACCATATAACCTTAGGAATAAGACTGGAACTGTGACCGTCAAAAGCAGTCGACGCCAAGAGTGTTATCTAACTAACAGTATCAAATTTATAAGCATTATATTATAAAGATATTACGTACTATACTTAAATATAGAAATCACAACCGTAAAGCTTCCGAACTCGCAACTGGATTACCTAATGGTGCCGCCCCATGTATAAGGGTCGAATCAGCCCCCTCCGACGCCTAACGAATGCCGTCTTCAGTATGTTTACGATTATACTTGTTGTATACGTAGGTGTATACAACAAGTTTCGTGTTCCGTTCCGTCTATTTGCATCTCCCTAAACTCTCATGTACTCAGATTCCGGAACGGTGTGCCAGAGTATCAACTTTTATTCTATGAAATAATTAATCATAGTTGGAAAATTTTATCTTACATAAGAGCTAATTAGATAAATCTAGCTTTATCGAAACAGGCAACCGAAGCCGTATAGCACAAATATGAATCTAGGCCGTTCAATCATTCCATGAAATGTTGGTACACTTGGGGACCATGAATCTGAGACGGCTAATTTTTCACACTAGACAGTTATGTTGGAAACACAGAGAAATTTACAGAGCCATGGTCGGCCGAGCGCAAAACAAACTCAATCTCAATAAACAATATAACCCACGGCTGTCGAATCCAACCTTAGGATATGTGTCAATGAGTGAATCACGCTGAACTCTAAAGTTCAGTGGTGTCAATCTAGTTTTACAAAATTATATTTTATTTGAAAAAATAAAATTTAATAAAAATTGAACGTTCGCTGGTTGCGCCCCCCTCTCCCGGCCCTGCGGTTTCCCCTACCACCTCCTCGACGGCGGCGGTGCCGGTTTCGGCGGCTGCCTTCCCCTCGAGGAACGGGACCGCCGGTAGTCATAGCGGCTGCCACCGCCACCCGGACAGCCTCCGTGATCCGTTCCTATCAACAACCAAATAATTGTGATCCAATGTCACGAGCATATTTGACCGATGAGCAGCTATTCTATATGAAATTATAAAATACGAAAACAGTGAAAAGTAAAACTGTTTCGCCACGGCAATAACAGTATATAGCGGTTCACACGCGGCGAGGGTATAACATCCCAACTCCTTGGGCAATAAAAATGTGTCAGAAAAATATGGTATGCTTCGCGAAGATATCTACTGACGGTCATCGTTACATTATACTGGCTACTGCGTAGTTTTTGAAAATTACACAATTAAACCGCTTTTCAATTCTTAGACAGACTCTTTCAATAACTGCAATAAAAAAAATTGGAAACAATCAAATATGTAGTTGAGGACGTACCTCTAGCGTCGGGCTAGCCGCGCGAGCAGGCCTCGCCACCGAGAGGCAGCAGGAGAGGGCGGCGGAACAGCATCATCGGGGACTGGAGTGGCGGCGGTGGCGGCTGAACAGCGGCCGCCATCAACAGCCCCTGTCGCTCGCCGTAGAGTTCCGGAATCTCGGCAAAGAAAATGCATAAGCACACGCGTAATTGTGTACGAAAACACAAGATTACTTACCGGCGTTAGGGGCTGTTGAGGCTCCTGCCGCCATCCATACCACTGGGGCGGCGCGTTGCCCCAATGGTATCCCGGACGTGGGGGATTCGGGTTGACCCCCCACGCCACCCCCGGCTGCTGTAGCGGGACCGGGTGCCTCAGCCGCACACTTACACCTCCGGGACATTGAGGTTGCGCCTCAACGCCCGGAGGTGGTGGCTGGTTCGGATCCACCCGAATCCCCGCTGGATTCAAAATTCCTTCTTGATTGTTGTTTACTAAAAAATAAAGTTCGCAAAATTAGTTCTATGCCAAATCAACGATTTATCAAAATCAACGCGAGCGACCTTCCCTACATCCGCTTTGCTAGTGCGGCAGTTGCCAGGTGTTTAGGTATACATGCAGTACTTGGAAATACAGAAAAATATATCGCTCACGAATAATAAAATTCATTCAAAATCTTGGTCCCGAATTCCCAGCCTATGTACCGCATCGCGATGGCCACTAAGCTAAAAATAATCGATGCATCGGTTAATCGAGTCGAAAAAAATTATGGAATAAGACTCGATTGAATCGGTAATAATTTATCGATTAATCGATCATTTGATATTTTACTGAAATTGTGCATTCGAATCCCTAATTTAGAGCGGTTTATAAATATTCTCGAGCTGCTGAAGCTGAATAGAGGGTGGCTCAAAAAAACGAAAAAAAAAAAAAAAACAGAAAAATTAACGACCCAATTCAAAACCTGAATAAACTAAGATCGCGTTTCTCTATCCGCAAGATCTTTTTGAAGCGAAGCTTTCCAAATTAAAGCTCTTACGCACGTTTGTAATGGGGATCTAACTCACGAAAAGTGAAACGTCAGAAAGGGAAGTTGCAACGCGTATTGTTGTTGTGAGTAAAGCGAACCAGAGTACTAGAGAAGGTAACTGCGAAAGTTTCAGTGTAATCGGATTATAAATATTATAACTATGAATGATTTTATAAAAAAACGCTCGGTGCGCGAGCGGCTTGTACAGCGTTCGTACGCTGCGGTAACGGAATATTACGCGTTATTCGCAAATTTTGCTAACACTGCGATGGTACATTGCAAAGTTCATTGTCATTTAATTATTTACAATGTTTATGTGTATCGTTGATCGTACTCACGTACCATTCGTCTCGTCGTTAATTATTTTCAGACATGTGTGAAAATCAACATTTGTCATATGTTAATAAATATTTAACAACAGAGAGCGTAGAATAGGTATGCGAAAAAAATTATTAATGAGTACAAAATTTTTGATTTCGATAATTTCGCGTGGATTTCGATGTAAAAAATGTTGAATTTCACAATGAAAACAGTGGGACGTATTTTTATAATAAAAAACATAGTTAACAATTCCCTGAGTTTCCGAAAAAAAATCCATGACAGTTCCATGACTATTCCCGAATTTCCCTGACCAGTAGCGACCCTGTTATTTATAGCTTAAATGATATACATACATTACATAAATAAAAAACCTAAAAAGATGTAGGATCAACATTTTTCACGTATTATGTGAGGATTAACATAATTTTGATTATTACGGAATTTGGCTTTTTGCGAGTGGTATTGGGCCGGAGCTACCATGCATAAACATAGGCCCATTTCCCACCGCCCGTTACTCGCGGGCCCAGACCTACTACCTTAAAATATTTTGTACGCTATTGATGTTTTCGATAACACCAATAATGCGAAAGAATGCATTTTCTGCGTGCAAAAAAGTATTTACGCGCCAAATATTATGATTGGTGACAAATTACTTACGGTTCATCGTTGCCGGTGGTTCGTGAACGACTGACTCTCTTCTGAGTCTTTTGTCCACGCTTGCGCTTCACACACGCCACTGTCCCCACTATCCGCACGGCCGTCACTTCTGCGTTTCCTCGCGTACCGTCTACATCCTCAACTGTATAATGTATGTGTATAAATACTCACCAGAGATAATCATGTATGTACCTCATGGAAAACCTCTGAAGAAGAATGAGAAATACTCTTTATTTTCGAAATACAAAATGTTCGAGCACAGTCGTCTGACGACACAAAGATTTTTTTTTCTCGCGCACAGCCGCCCGCTATCCGTGGACTGAGCGAATAATCGAATACAATGTTATGCACGGACGGAAAATAAACATGTCTATTCAAGTTTGCGACAAGGAGAAGCGGTGTTGGGGGGGGGGGGGGGGCGACCGATGGCGTAACTTCGTAAAACGAGACCACAACGATTCGTACCCGTTTTGTTTCAATCGTATTTTTCGAACATATTTCCAAATATCTACAAATGGTGAATGGTGATATTTATGAGATCATTTTGAAATTACTTCGTGCTGTGTAAAACTAATATTGCGCGATATGATTTAATGTATATGGGACATTCGTTTACAAACGAACACCTTTGTGACCGACACATTTTTGATTTAGCTGAAATTATTTTTTGACGGGTTCTATATCGAAAAAATAGGGATACGTATTCCAGGATTTTTTATTTCACATATTTCGTAAAATAAAGGGGATCGAAAGTTTGATAATTTGGTATTTTTTGGCTTGGAAGACTCACTTTCAAAAATTCATAACGCCGGTTCTATTTGAGCTGGAAAGTTCGTTTTTTTCATCTCAAAGCTAATAAAATGAATTTTACTACAACAATTCTTTCATTAACGATTATTCCGAAGTTTATACTGTTATAAACAATTAATATGTTTCGATCGATTTTTAAAAATTGCCTCAACCTCGTAGCGAGTTCTTCGCACAACCATCGTATTCTACGTCAAATATTTTAACCATAACGTATTTTTAATTCATGGAGAAATTATTATTACTGGAGGAAAAGAATTTATGTAGCGCGGCACGTCACATCGGCGCGCGGGTTCCATTGCACGCCTCATAATCTTGCCTCGTATCGTTTTCCTCTGTAATATAAATGATTACTCAATATTTTTAATTGAATAATATTATTTATTAGCATATAAGATTTTATAAAAAATGTAACAAAAAAATTATAAAATAAAAAATATTATTGTGGCAAATAAAAAATTAATTCACCAAGATTTTAATACATTATTATTAGTTAATAAAGACCTCGTTCTGCATTACGTCTCACAATATTTACATTCATATGTATAGTATTTTTCGTTTTCAAATTTGTACAACCGTTTTTTTTTGACACAATTAGAATTGCTTTGCTTCCAATTCTTCAGGAGAGGCTGTAATCATACAATTTTTCAAGAATAAATTGTACGACGTACTGTAGGACGAGGTACTTATTAACAAAAAATAATGTATTAAAATCTCAATAAATTGATTTTTTATTTGACACAATGATATTTTGTATTTGATTATTTTTCTGTTACATTTTTTATAAAGTCTTACTTGCTATTGAATATTATTATTCAATTGAGAATATACAGTAATCATTTATATTACAGAGGAAAACGATACAAGGCAAGATTATGAGGCGTGCAATGGAACCCGCGCGCCGATGTGACGTGCCGCGCTGGATAAATTAATTTTTTCCTACAGTAATAATAATTTCTCCATCAAATAAAAATGCGTTATTGATAGATAATTTGACGTAGAATACGATGATCGTGCTGAGAACTCGCTGCGAGGTGAAAGCAATTGCTAAAAATCGATTTAAACATATTAATTATTTATAACAATATAAATTTCGGAATAATCGTAAATGAAACAATTGTTGCATTAAAATTCATATTATTAGCTTTGGGTTGAAAAAACGAACTTTTCAGCTCAAACAGAATCGGCGTTATGAATTTTTGAAAATGAGTTCTCCATTCCAAAAAACACCAAATTATCAAATTTTCGATCCCCTCTATGTTACGAAATATGTAAAATAGAATAATCCTCGAATACATATCCCTATTTTTTCGATATAGAACCCGTGAAAAAATTTTAAGCTACATCAAAATTACGTCGGTCGATTTTTATCTAAATCTGTCCGATTCGTCAAAGAATGTCCCATATTCAAGGGTGTTTCACGGAACAATAAATTGAATTTGCTATATTCACCGTAAAACTATCAAAATAATCAGTTCGGTCGTGATGCAATCGCTACACACATGACGTCATCATTTGCATGCAAAATTCGGGTCAATCCTGTTGGTATGGTTACCGACTCAGATTCAGGTCTTTTACCGACTGCGTTTTGTCTAATATTGTGTTGCGCTACTCCCCGGCGGAGAGTACCACCTTCGAATGGTTTGGAACCGAGGAAACTTACGCAGAGGGCGCTTCGATCGATTACAACTTTTAGATCCAGGTCAGCGGCACCTTAGATAAACTTGAGACTGCGTTTTCATCCATTGGCCCTTTACCGTAAGTTGTTAGGAACTATGTACTATATCACGTATTATGGAGAGTAGAGGTAACGAGGACTGTCTCCATGTATGTAACGTGTCCGTAAAGTAGAGGCAAATTAAAATGGTGTTGCTGCAGCAAAAGTTCCACGGAGCGCCAATCCCGATTAAATCCTGATTGCTAAGCGCCAATCAGATTGGTACTCTTATTGCTTACGAGCGCAATTCTGGTGACTTGTTAAAGCACTATTTGCTGCTTTTTCCGGGCACGTTTTCAGTTGTTAACCCATATGAAATACTTTTCCTTACCTCTACCCTTCATATAACGTATAAAGTGTGATTACGCGTCTTTCGGAGTTATTTTATTGACTAAGGATTAGCATCCATACAGCTGGTCTGCGATAGAGTACCAATGCTGCACTAGGATTGGTATTAGGATATTAGTGTAGGATATCAACAAAAACAGATCACTTAATCTTTTGTATGTCATTCTTTATTTTATATCTTCTTAGTTTACATACTGTGACACAACTGAACTCTGACTGACCGACTGACTAGCTTACTCTTTCCTTCTCTTTTATATATCATCCCTCCATCCAGAATTTTCTTACATCTCTTCTTTTTACATTTTTCTACGTATATCTAGACTGTTCCAAGTTCCTATTCGTACTCTACCTTACCGACTATTTTATAGTAACAGAAAACTTTTGTATTGCTCTTCTCAACAAGTGGGAAGCGAGCTACGGTACCTATAACTGTGCTTACGATTCACTACAATATCGCGTCAACATTTTAGCCCAGCACTTTATCAACGTTCCGCGAGAGTACTGCGGTAGCGTTTTGTTCCAATGCTGTGCCGACCGGCGACCTCTTGAGATAGTACCGGTCAAGTATTTACTACCCACCGGTCTTTTCCTAATTGTAAACTTTCACACGGATAATAGTACGAACCGATTGTTTCCGCATCGTCTTTGCACGCTTTTTGTTGAATCCGCATCCTTCCAAAGTCGAACTACAGAAAGTCCTTCAGGAAGATCTCTTTGACCAGAATTGCGTCGGAATATTATTCGGAATTTTACCCAAGCCATTACCGTTACCTTATTTTTTTCCTGTTTCAGCGAAGATTCTTCCGGATATACTTTCATTGTAAGCGAGAAATCATTCAGGTTATCCCCGCAGCGTTCAGAATGGTGCGTTGATCATATCTATCCTTTATCGCACCTCTAACTGTCATCAACGCCAGGCACAAGGGAAGGCAGCCCTGCCAGTCCTTTCGAAAATATTGGCGACCCACGTGTTTACGCCAAGATGGACAGTTTTTCTCTGTAACAATCATATTCTGATAAATTCGCGACCATGTCTCTCATGATTTGTGAAAGTTCGATAGGATCTCTTTGACCTGAAATCGGAGAATGTGAAGAGGTGCAGTCACCGATTCCAGAAAACAGTTTGAGTCGTTCTTGCAACTGTTCTTGCATAACAACTTCCACAAGCCATTGAAATTTTTCAGGAACGCTACCGGAAAAGGATCAACGTACTTTTCCCAGCTTGAGTGGGGTAGTTTATCCACTAACCAGTCTATAGTCTAGACATAAGTCCTTGACAGAAATAGATTTTTTTGCTCACAGCAACTACTAGGCAACAACTTTCAAATTAAATCACGAATATTTCTTACACTGATAGTTTATTCTAAACCTCCACAATTTCGTGTGATTCAATCTACAAAAACCCATAATTTATTCAGTGCACATAAGAGTGAAGATAATTTGTGCAACATGATAATAATGTAATTGTTTTGCTGTTTGCCCAAGAAGTCCATAATCCTTATCCTTATGTTAAAAGACACTATGTATCATCCATTGATGAAATTGCAGCGAGGAAATTGTTAAAATTGTACATTCAATCCAAGCCCGATTCCTTGTGGTTAAGGATTCACATCCTTTACCACCTCCCACAAGTGTTCGGAGATCTAGCGAGGTGCAACAGCTGTTGCTTTCCTTTTCCTGATGATGATGAGAACTAAATAAAAAGTAGGACGAATAATAAGATACAAAGTATAAAAAAAGAGAGAAGTATCGACGAAGGAAAGACTGGAACGGCGTTTCTATTTACCGAAAATTGTTTTCGAGGCTGCAGGTGCCTCGGAGGGTCAAGTCATCTCTGCGGGCTGGGATTCAAGCCCATTTTTGTAATAGTCCATTACCCCTGTAAGCTGTGATCATCAAAGCGATTATCCCGGGAAGCGTGTGTCGACTTTTCAACCTCAACGTCGCCGTCCATTATCAGGGTTTTCCGAGATGATTGCCGCTTCCTCATTTTTCCTGAGACGCCTGCGCTGACTAGAGGCTCAATTTGCTGCGTTCATTTCGGCGTATTGTATATTTCCTTGTATGTATCACAATGAATGAATGAGTATGTGCAGGTGCAGGCATGCATTTTACTCAGGCACCGATAAATAATCGTGGAAATAATAGTCGTTGTAGTTTCAAAATCAACCTAATCCAATCTACACCAGAACAGAGCCCAAAATTATGTTTGCATAATTGAAGCTTGCACATCAGGCTATGAAGAAATTTATATCTCTGTCAGACGGGTTTACAGCGAGGATACCACCGTACATGTCAGCTGTAGTTTAGGATGGATATGCGTGATACATTTTATCAAATTTTTCTTTCTTTGCTTTAAATTTCATTCATTCATCAGGATATTTTCGTGATAAGTTTTTGGTAAAGTTTGTGTGAAATTTATTTTATGCCATACACCAAGAAATTGAAAAAATACATTGCGTTTACTTGACGCTACATTTATTTAATCAATTCTTCGTCAGTATTAATTTTCACGTACATGCAAGGCATCTTTCAAAAATTGTATTGCAATTATATTGTGAAAATGTTCTTATTTACTAGAAATAACCACATACTTTAGAATAGAAAATTAAAATTGAAAAGGTGAAGACAGTTTCACTTCACAATCTTTTTAAATATTGCAAATTTTATATTATAAAAATACGAATTTATGAAACTGCTTCTCCTGCTATAAGACGTATTTATAAACACTCATTGAATTAAAAGCTATACATGCGTGAAAGAAAAATTGATTTCAGTGGATTGTCACGCACGTTTGTGCACTAAAATAACTATGCGAAATGATTACGAGATGAACAAATGGAGCTACAAAGACGTTATTAAATGAAATTTCTCAGAATTAGTGCTCTTTCACAGAAAACATTGCACTGAGACAAAATTCGCCTGTTTGTCAATAAAAATCTAAAGAATACGCTTTCATATTAATTTTTTTAGCGAAAAGCCGCTTAGAAAACGGATATTAGGTAAAAGATGCATTTCTGAAAATTGAGTATTCTGTGGATGAACATCAAGTTTATTTCACATGATCTGGGGTGCTTTTACGTTTTATAACTCATTGAGTAACTGTGAAGAAATTTCAAATAAATGCGAAATATTTGAACGTTCAAACGAACTTATCTTGAATGAAGTTCGATCGTAATTATATAAAATATCTTTTCCGAATAGATCACATGGTTGTAGCACTTGTGTTGCAAGTTTGTTCACAGTATTTAAAGAAATAAAAATAAACTGTACTTAGTTATATCAGTTAATAGTTCGTCACTTTAGAACCATCGTTGAATTTTTGAAGCCAGCGAAGTACAACACTCTGCACTACCTTATGCCGAAAAAACGTACGCTGCCGTCTATGTGGTATATATGTATATGAATATAGCCGAGTAATAAATGATACTAGTCAGTATATTTGTAAATTTTTGAGGCTTGAAAAAGTACCCGGCAGCTATGGTTACTTAGCCGGAGACTTACTCCTCTAGAATACTTACATTGAAAGAAAAAAGTCGTTAAATGCAAAAAAAAAAAATGTTACGATCTAGTAAATGCGGCGTTTACGGGCGGTGATATTAATCGACATGCGTTTGTTGTTTGACATCCTCATTGTATAACTTTGTTAGTTTTAATTTTTTATGCATCTTAGTAGTCTTTAAAGCGTTTGTAACAAAATAAACAAAGTAGTGGTTATGCCACGTTTCAACCGGTAATCGCGGTAGCATCCTCTTCGTGCCACTAATTACCGACGTGCGATTACCATAACAGCGTCTTGCACGCTGTTACCATAAGTTCTTAGATCCGTATCGATCTGCGCAGTTACCATCACAGCGTAAAGCATTCTTGCATTTATAATTCTTATGATGCACCATATCATTCGTTAGTAAGAAAAACTAATCTCGTAGCTATGCAATGGTAGCAGTTAGAGTGGTCCAAAAAAAAAAAAATTTTTTTTTTTTCTCAAGTGCTATTTCCTCAAAACCTTCTTTTAGGTATAAAAAAATTCCCTTAAAAGTGCAGCTCGATACCTCAATTCTCCACTAAGCTTAATGAATTTTTATTTTCCTATTTAAATAACACGTATAAAATTTTTTTCGTTTTTATCCGGTAAAACTACGAAAATTTTTTTTTTTTAATTTCTCATGAATGATTCTTGTAGGAAATTTAATTTTCTACAAAACAGTCCTGAAGTAGTTTTTTCGTAATCCTAACGGGTAAAAAGTTATTAAGGGAGACTTTGCCCTTGAAATTTTCAAAAAATCAATTTTTTTTTTACTACGGATTCTTAATCTACATGTAAGTAGAAATAAATCTGTCGAAGCGTTTCCCGGATTTCGAACGTTTACGATATTTTAAAAGCGTTTGAAGTTGACACCGTCAGCGCGCTCTGACCGTCTCAGCAGAGGCAGGTGACCAACGCAGCAAAAAAAGGCCCGGATTGAGTAGCGGGAGATGTTAGCGGCTCAACATGAGCAGCTAGAAGAAGAAGAGGGATGCCTCTATGGACCAGGCATTGCCGATTAGCGGTAATTATAAACACATTTGTGTAAACACATTACAAAATTTTAAACGCGTTTTTCTCGAAAACACGTTTTTAAAATTGGCTGCCATTCTCCTGACCGCTGTAATTAACATATGGACCTGAAATTTGGAGAGCATACTCAGAAAATATGTCTTCACGGAATGACGGATCGTTTTTTCGATAGATACATTTTTGCATTTATTATTTATCTTTTTATGCGAAAAATAACGCGAAAATTCGATTTTTTGCTTTTAATTTCCGCCATTTTCCGAAATTTGTACTAAACGAAAAACCCATCCGTCATTCCATGACCAAAGGGACACACATTGATAATATGCTTGGAATTTGGGTTTCACATCAACAAAGAGGGGGCAGTGATGGCAGCCGTTTACTTGTTGACTTGTTTTCGCGGAGCTGCAACGGCCGCCATTTTGGTTTTTTTTTCAAAAAAAAAATTTTATCACGTTCTGTATATCATGAATAAAAGCAAGAAAAAAACCGCACTCAAAAAGCTTTACTCGTTTCCTTTAAAAAAAAATAAAATGTAAACACCTGAAATATGGCACTCCAAGGGCAAAGTTTCCCTTAAGCTTCAAATACTTGCTACTTGGTACATTTGAAGGAAGATCGTTTCAAAGCAACTTTTTGAAGATATTGACATTATTTAGTACAGATAATTTATTTAATTTTTATAAATTTGAAATAATTTTCAACTTTTTGGAAGTATTTTTGGTGACTGCATGTATTTATTTCAAAATTTATGAAACTCTAGACTGTTTATTATAATTGAATAATTTTTACGATTTTTTCACGGGAGCTCTATGGGACTTAAAGACTCGAATCAAACGGCATTCCCCTTCTCTGACCTTGTATTTTTAATAAAAAAATAGTGTTTCACTCCAAAGCAAAATCCAGTTTAATTAGGACCCTTTTCATGAACTACTATTTTAGAAAAATTTCGCATAACTTTGAAACCCTGCCAAGTCAAGAATTTTCCAAGTAGACGGCCAACCGACGGCTCAAATTTTTCGTCTAGGTATACTTTGTCACTACCTACACGAATTATTATTAATTATCGCGTTCCTTTTTATATACGGCCTCGCAAAATCAACTGATTTCTGAAAAATCGCTGTTTTCAGATAGCTGTAACTTTTTTCTATCAACTCGAAATCGCTTGAAATCTTCAGGGAAAATACTCCATTCTATCCCCAAACAACGCTGAAAATTTCCAGTTAGGAGTCGAAGTTGTTAACGAGCTGTGAATTTTCAAAATGTTCAAGTTTCCCACATAATATTTCATATTTCATGGCATTATCAACGACTTCTTGAATTGCGCGTGGAAAATTTACACTTAGGACGTAATATATGGGTCCGATTATACGCACAGCGAGTTCAAAGGTGGGCAAAAAATTGAGGGCAGGAATCACAATTTAAACCAAAATGTATTTCATTCTTTTTTCGCAGCTGCACGAACACCAACAAAGATATCAGAAACTGGCATGATCCTTCTTTGTAGTGGACAGTAAGACGAACAAACTGAGCTTAAAATCGTTCTCCGAAAACAGTCAAATGATGAAAGATGCGACGTCAAAACCCGGTTTTCCATTTGTTTAAAATTCAAACGACAAATTCGTCACATTTTTCAATCGACAAGTATCTATAGGGTGTGGTCGTCCAGGTCACATTTTTTCTCACCAAAATCGCACTACCTGTGACTCTGCTGCGGAACAGAACTCATGTCTAATTTTGACGGGACTAAAAGATCGAAACACGATCATAGTCTCAAGAAAGAAAATTATCGAAAGAAGAGAAAATAAAAAACGTACCGGGTTAATTGTTGGTAGATCATTTGCATACATGGGCGCACAATACTTATTATCAGAGACTGCACGTGGCTCTATGAAATTCTTTATTAATGTGATATATATTCAATTAATAGAAGATCGCTAAGTCAGGCTGCTGCTGGATGATTTGTAACATTTCAGGACATCGTTGACGGTATAAAACAGAAGGCCTCTGTACATTAATCACAGTCTCGAAC
Source organism: Neodiprion fabricii (assembly GCF_021155785.1). Taxonomy (NCBI): domain Eukaryota; kingdom Metazoa; phylum Arthropoda; class Insecta; order Hymenoptera; family Diprionidae; genus Neodiprion; species Neodiprion fabricii. The sequence goes on from NC_060240.1 coordinate 23,940,562, forward strand.
TCCTTCGAAATTGCGTTTAAGTAATTACTATAGCCCTACCGTATCACGCCTAGTCATTATAATTTTGCGCTTCTCGCAAATCGAAATGAAACATATGGAAACCCAGTGCAGCCATGATAATTCATCGAATGCTTCGCTTTTAATTAACTTTCACTAGAATTTTTTAAACGACTACCTCCAGGAGAAAGGTGCTTGTTTGCTGACGAGTATACTTCAGACAATTTCCGATGATGATAAAGCGACCAATGGTAGAAGAAAAAGAACAACACATGATCGAATACCTTCATATAACAGCAATGAGCAGCAGGCCTGGCCGTCTGGCTAGCAAACGAATTGATAGAAGGTTCAATCCATCAAAGGTAATTGGAAAAAGAAGATAAATACGAAAAAGGAAAGGGATAGAAGAAAGTTCGCGTCAAGAATCTGCTCCGTATTCCTATTCGGCAGCCTTCTCTGACGTACGAGAGTATCATGTAGGAGATTGCTCTTTTGTGTAGCATATTATTCCACGTGAAGCAAGAAAGTCGGGTGAATTTCCCATTAAATTTACCGAAATTGCACCAAAGGAAATATTCAACGGTTATACAAGTACAATTTTTTCATTCATAGTCGCTGAAGAACAAGTGGACGCTCATCAAAACACATTGTCACAGAGCTTTTATTTGCGGCAATAATTGATCATCCTCTGAGTATCCTTTTATTTGGCGTAAGACGTTGCAGCCTGATCATAGGCTGGTAACTTTCATGCATCTCAACGCAACACAGAAATTGAAAGAATCAGTATTTGCAATTTTTTTTTTTTTTTCATCTATTAACCATGCTTCAAATCGTGGCATAGTATTATGTCCGCCTATTATTTCCTAGATTGATTGGTCTAATAAGGATGGAAACCGTGAACTTCAAGATTGAGAGAATCCTGCCAGACAACTGTTACAGGATCCCTAAATCTCTCCTCAAGGACTGTCACGTTCAGTTAAAGCACCGGAAGGGGATAAAGTTCTGAAAAGTCCATAACTCTGATTGAGTTGAAATTTGGCATGTCCACGTATTTTGACGCTCCGATCGCGAATACGATAGTGAAAATAACCGCAAAATTGATTTTCAAGGTGAAAACTCACAAAATATTTCATTATGTAACAAGGGAATAAAGTCGAATTTTATTCCTCTGTTACGTATAGAACTTTATATCCGACTCAACTCTGGCCGTAATATTTTCCGAAAATTGGGACTTTTAAATTGGCTTAGGCGTTGCGGTGCGTCTTGTGGGCAATTGTTTGGGCTCGCTTCTTTTGTTTTTTTAACTTCAGACGACACGAAAGATAAATTACAATTCTGTGGAGAGCCCCCCTAAAAAAATTACCTCAAATTTCCCAATAATTTGTATCTGCGTGAAATATGATCTCCAAATGCGCTTTCATTTTATTTTTAAAGTAAAAAAAGTTTACTTTATGGTTGAGTCGGAAATAAATTGATTTTCAAACAGTTGTTTCATATTATTTTGATAAGTGTTGATCTTAGAGAAAAATATTTCCAAGAAAAGTTGTAGCTTATAGAAAGACTTGTCTTTTATGTGCCGTACAGTTTTTGCCTAAAACCATTCTGTTAAAAAAAAAAAAAAAAAAAAAAAAATGGGTTTCACCAAAGAAAAGTCATTACTTTCCATCAGTTTCGATCTTTTGCACTGACGTGCTTTACCGCGGGAAGGTTGGAGTTTGGTCTTTGAAGTGGGTTTTTTTTTTCTTATTTGTTTGTGGTTTTGTATTTTGTCTTGTTTTAGCTTTTTCCTTTGCAATTCATTTTATTTTTGGCTTTTCTTGCATCGTATTTCACTTCTGGAATTTTTTATAATTCATTTAATTTCACTCGTTTGTGATTTGTTGTGTTTTATGCGGATATGTTAAGCCTACATTTTTTTTTGATAAAGAGCGTAATTGGCGTCTTTTGGTATCTTGGCAAATTTGAAGACGATAACTGTTGTCCTCTGTGAATCATTTTCAAGATCCTTTCGTACTTTCGACGACTTATCTTACATTCGTCGATTTCCACGATTTCACCATTGCCGCATGTTTTATCTTCGTTTTCAAACTATTGGCCAAAGGCAACTTTCAAATTTCTCGACAAAAACAAACGCGATCGGTAATCGTTTCTATGGATACTTGTTGATCTTTCGCTTACAACACTACTTTCGCCAATAGTTCAATCGTTAAATTGACAGTAAAGCTGTACGTGATGGGACATCTTTCGGGTCAAGTATTTTCAGCCGGGGTTGCACAGTGATTGTGCTTGCCTTTTTTTACACATAAATTCACCACATATCAATCGCGATTCGTGTATAGTCATGTTTTTTTACGTGTTCCACAATGTCTCGTGCTTGGAATTAGTTCCATGTTGAGTAACCACTGGAGGGTTCTATCGCGAAATTCGATCCATTATACACTGAGAAAAATTTCATTTAAGATGATTTAAGATGATTTCATTTAAGGGACTCTTTTAATATGAAAAGGTTTTGACATGATACTATGCCCCCGTCATACGAATGCCGAACTTATTCCAACCTCTCGACTAAAGACCAAAGCCAAACCTTCCCGCGGTAAGGTGCATAAGTATACGGTATCGAAACTATTGGAGTTTTGGCAAAATGTAGTTATTGGAGCATCATCCCATTTTTCTCGAAACAGAATGGTTTTAGAAAAAAACTGTACGGAACATAAAAGATGAGTCGTTTCGTAAGCTGCATCTTTTGTGAAAATATTTTTCTCCAAGATCAACACTTACCAAAATAACATGGAAAAACTGTTTAAAAATCAGTTTTAGTACGTTTTGACCTTGGAAATCAAATTTGCGGGTATTTTTACCATCATTTTCGTGATTGATGCGTCAAAATACATGGGTCTATCAAATTTCAAATCAATCGGAGGTATGGGCTCTTCGGAACTACACCCGAAAAACCTCGACCTTACCCACGTAACAATGAATATTTCAGAAAACTTTCTGAAATCTTTCACGAAAGGAAAGAAACATTTCAAAAATATTTCAAAAAAAAGGTTGCTGTAAGTTGAAAATGTCCGCGCCAGAAACTTGCAAAAGATTTCTTGATTGTTGTTGTTCTTGAAAAGGTTCTCGTAACCTTTCTACAAAATGTTTTATTGAAAGTTTCTTAGAAAGTTTTCATTTTATATGGGATAGTCCAAGCCTGGCTAAAAGCATGGCACATTCAAATCAGCGAAACGAAATTAACGTCCGTAACCTTCACCGTGAAAAGGGAAACATGTCACCAGTTTATCTTAGCAGCCATCAACACCCAGAAGAAGACCACGCTAATTAATGACTAGGCTTACATCTGGATACAAGACTAACCTGTAAGATATACATGTGGAAGAAGAGGAAACAACTTGACTAAAAACTGCTACAGATGTACAGTCTCCTCGGTTGAAAACCTCAACTGTCAATCGACAATAAACCCCTCGTGTCCAAGCCATGTTGAAGCCCGCCTGGACCTGCGGTATACAACTGTCGGACACCCCGAACAATTCCAACACAGAAATCCTGGAATGCTTTCGGGCGAAGGTCCCGAGTACCTTAGTCAACACTCTGAAATACGTTCTCAACCAAGTACTGAGAAAAGACTCACGTAAGAAATAAAAAATTACAGTGGAAAATGCCTGGTACGAATTGAAAACAGTCGTAAACGGTTAGCAGTACGATTACCAACTCACAAACATGTAAAGCGTATCAAACGACAAGATCCTCCAAACTTAACCGAAAGATATTTATAATATAGAAACCAAAGAGCTAGAAGAAAAAAACATTCATAAACCAGATAAAATACGAACATATGTTGAGTAAACAATAGAAATAATTGCCAACAAGGAATCCTTTCGAATGTTAATCACTCGCTGTCCCGATGCCAGTGGCAGGACCAGTCACGGATCCAAACTATTGGTCGAGGGGGTTATTAAATTGAACTTATTAAAATTGCAAAACACTTTGGAAAACAGTCGTTTTAAAATCGCGTGAAATTACAGTTGAAATCACAGTTGACGTCGTATCGAAGCATGGAAATCATTGCAACCGCTTGTCACCCGATTTATGAGTGAATAGCCCCTCTCTAATCGCCTACGTCTGTTCTCCGCGATAAGCTTCTTGCTTCTCGATTAACTCTTCAAGCACACACTGGCTGATCAGGACCTATACCTCAATTGTATGAATCGAAGATAACTTTTAAGCAGATTTATGTAAATTTTTACAAAATAATACAATTTTTTCAATACAAATTTTTTTCTAGAATAGTTATTCTCTTCGTAATTTTAAACTACTCTATCACATTCCAAGATGGTGAAAGTATGTTGCTGAATTTTTTCAGCTCTATCGAACGCGCATGTTTGGAGTGAAAACGTATGAAAAATGAGACAGAGTAATTTTGACCCAGAGTGTACTTGATGCTCGGAAAAAGAGACTTGTTCGCGAAGGGTTGAAAGGAAATTTATAAGCAACCTTGGCGGGGAATAAGGTGCAAAAGTAATCAAATCTAGGTGATAATTATACCTGTGCAAAAGTCGACACAGAGTGAAATAATAATTGTTAACAATGGTTTGATATTGCGGCCGTCCTGCTGTTTCTTTTTCGTCTGGCAACCCTTTGTGCTTCTGTTACCTCTTTTTCTCAATCTTACTTCGACGTCCTGGAGCTGGTGAACTGTTTTACTGGCACCAGGGGAATAGAGTGATAAACTGCGACTCGATTTTGCACGTTAGTTTACACAGTTTTATAAGGACAATCTATACGTCGAAGGGTTTTGTAATTGCTTACGGGGTCGGGAAACTTTTCTACGATATACATTTGGAAGAAAAAACTCTACCTGAGATCATTCTGTTTCACTCTGATTTGTTGAGAGTAAGCTCGTTTATTGGGCTTTCGCTCGAATATTATCATAACACTGCACCTTCCGACAATTTCGTTCATTTAGTGATAATTTTAAAGCCGTCCAGAATGAAGTATGTTTATGGGTATCGTAGACAAGTCAAGTTTCAAGTAGAAGGTTCTGAAGATTAGACAAAAATCGGTACGAATTGAATAGGTAAATATCGCGTACGATGCACGTGTGAACGGGTTGGGAAAAGATGTGAGAAAATGATTCTTAAGAAAACATGGACGAGTCACCTTCTAATCCGATTTCTATTCGAAACGCATCTGCTTAAAAGATCTTAATTGGATTAAGTACTAGCGAAAATTTTTAAAAATCGATTCTCTGATCCGTTTTAATTTTTTTTTTGTGCACCACTACTATGGAAGTACGGTTTAGACGGCTGGTGTAATATTTAATTTTTTAACGCAACTCATAATCGTTTGTGATAATTAGTGGTTTCTGCCCGGATTCGGAACTCAAAATGATTCGATCCTCACAGACATCCTTTCTGATTCTAGCCAGAACGCTGAAACTCGTTTACTAATTTTTTCTAATTTTTTCCAACCGATCTAGGGTGAGCAGATTTAAGTCCAAAAACGACTTTCTTCAGAACCACACCGGTGCACATCGTATCAACTCGTTTGCCAAGTTCTGATAATTGCCGAGAGAAGCGCTGCTCCTGCCGTCTGACCACGTGGGGTAGAACGAAGCTTGCAAGCTCCTAGGGAGACAGTAGTCCGCGGACCGTCACACGGGTCTCAAGTTTGTCGTTAAAAGTTCGCTGGTTTTAAATGTAAGTTAAGAAAACAACCTGCGCCGTCAAATATTCGACGTCGATAATCGTCCGCGGACGGGATAAGCTGGTGAGTTTAATCGTACGTCGTAATTTGAGGTAAAAATTTGATCCGGACGAATGTCATCGCCTTGAGTACACGATGATAACGAGAGTTGTGATTATCGTGACACCAAGTATATAATTTACCCGAGATCGTAGAGGTGATGGGTGAAGTATGCGAAGAGCAAATATTTCAGGATTAATTATGGAACGGTGTTTGTGAGTTTTGACAGGGTTTCACATGCTTGCGATATTGACGTTTGAACGACGATTATTATTCCATTAAGATTATCAATTGATATTCGAAGTACTGTACTGGAAAAAAATTCGGTGTATGACGTACGTTCAGAACAGCCGAGCCAGAATCACGAGCGTAAATTCTTAAATGTGGAAACAGCGGTAAAGCAATGAATTTATTCCTCGACTGATTAAATAGGCCTTATCGAGAACTCGTGGTCCTACAAGTCATTAGCGAATTATATAATAACATTTTAGAAAGAGAATGAATGAAAAATAATGAGCATAAGAAACGAAGAGTTTAACCCAGAAAAACGGTTTAATAATTTCATCAGGAAATACTGTTTTTTAAAACGTGTTTGTTTGATTAAAATAAAGTATTCTCGAGCAGGAATTATAAATATTGATTTCTCGCAACTGAGATGCCTATTTGTCTCAAATAATACATTCGAATAATGATTTATTACCTCTGAAGAAAAACATTTGTTTCAGACGTGTTTATTTGCTTCGAATAGATCGTTTTCAAGTGGGACACCAATATTCATTTCCCGTAATTAGTGGTATTCACTTTTTATCAAGTCAGACAATCTATTCGAAATTCATTTGACTGCAATCAAATAAATTAGTGAGAAATATATCTTCACGAATTAGATATTTATTTTCACGTTGAATTCATGAATGCACGGAATGGATGAATCGAATATTCCTGTCTGAAAGGTATTGTATTTTTTACGAGGTTCGCGTGAATTTCAAAAATAATTGAAATTAATAATATTTCATTGGCTGAAAGCATATCTACCATTTGTCGAAGAGCTTTTAGATAGTTGAAGAAACTGACGACACGTTAACATCCGAGCATTTTTTTTTATGAAATCCTCGAATATCTTCACGTGACAGCTTCGTATGATCGATATAAGTACGACTCGCAAAATGAATGAGAAAAATTTGACGCGGAGTTTGTGTGACAGTTTGGTGAAATCGGCAAAGTTTCCTAAGGAACTAAAATGGTATTTTTTTCCATTTTTCGATCAACGATAAATAGTTTCCGAGTCAAAAGGCATGTACGACGAATATTAAGTAACGATTACAACAATCAGGTCGGAATTTTCAATTTTATATTCAATGAAACCAATTCCCTTTAATGTTACGTTCAGGGTATTCAAATGCAATATTTTTTCCATTGACGAAAATATTCATTCACTATAAATAAAATATTTATTTCGTATCACGACTTCCTGCTACTAAACATTTATTTACCGTAAAGAACAGATTTCAAATAGATCTTCACAGCAATGAGATGAATACATGTTTATCAGGTTCATATACTGATCTTTTTTTTTTCTTTGCAGTTATTAAAATTTATTTGAATGCACGATATTTCTTTATGGTTGTAAAGACAACACCGAGCCGTATCCATTTAAATCCGTCCACATTTATACATATTCAATTAAGTGCGGAGTATGCAAAATAATAATCATCCTGTAAAAATTAAATGTATCTAATCTAGAATAAAATATTCACTCGATTAATAATTATTTTACGTGTTTTTCACGCGAGTGAAATCCGACCGAACAGAAACTTTGCGCATTGTTTTTATCTGAGATGGATACACAAATTGCGTAGCGGAATACAAAAAATGGCCAAAAAAAAGAAAAAGGAAAGAAAAACGTGAAACAGAAAGAAAAAATCAATCCGAGAGGCGGAAAAAACATTTCGCCTACATTTAATTTTTTCCCGATAGTTGCAACGCCTGCAGCGAGATTGCACTGATAAATTATTTTCATATACGGTGTTGTTGCTGAAAAAGTTGGCGCGATCTCGGCACAGAAATTTGAGTAGGTACGGGAAATGAGTGGAAATGGAATGATTGTATAATTGATTCTTTGCATGAGAATATTTTATAGATGCTTATTATGCAGAGAGATAAAAAATAAAATGACATGTTTCTTCTTTTCTCCACGAGTTAACAATAATTGAAGCAAAGACGGCAGATTGAAAACTGCAACAATGCGCTTGTACAACACCTGAAAATACTTTTTTCAACGTGAAAGACAAAATATGATCTCATGATTTTACGTTTTTTCTGCTTTATGCACATCGTATCTTCCGAATGGATTTTTTTTACACGCGAAGCCTCGAATTCAAATTACTTCGATACCCGTAGCAGACGCTTGGCCCAAAGACTAACTAATTTGAACGGAGTTTGTCTTCACTGCGCGCTATCTTGTCGTAAGAGCTAGACGTGATGTGAACAAGGATGCAAGTAGAATTAATATGCCCAGAGTATTGAATTGCGTGTATCGCAGTTGAAAATTACGTGTACATCGTGGCAGCAAAAAACTATAAATCATCTTTCGTCGAAGAATGTTATAAATTAATTAGATGTTAAAAAGAAAAAAAGAAAATCAATCGAGTGATGTGACACCATTTTTATTATTTGTTTATTCAGCAAAGTTTCAATTCTCTTACGTAGTTCTTAGTTCAGAAGCCGAAAAGCAACGTCTTCTTAGAATTTACTACTATAAAATTCCAAAGTCTTACAATTAGTGTAAAACAGAAAATCGGTATTTGCATTTACAAACATACCAAAGTTGTGTCTATTTCTTATTGTCTCATTTTATTATATTTTATTGTATACTAAGATTCTGCGTAATGGCTTACAGAGGAATAAATAAATAAACGGTCTCATTCGTCAGAATTTCACGACTTTGTATTAATTGTACCACTGTTTAGGGTTGATAAATTTCGAACCTGTAAGTTGAGGAAGTTTTGCGTGAGAAATTGTCGAAGTCTAATTACGTTTAGCTTTATATTTTTCTGTATCTATTGATAAGAATATCTGAGCTTCGAAAGTGAAATGAGATATGATTATGGAATCGTTTGAATATTGCCCCATTGATTTTCACCATGTAAAAAAAAAAAAAAAAACGTGTTCAATTATATATCATATCAACATATAATATATCAACATATCGCGATGTAACATAATTCTGTAAAAATGTCGAAATGACCTCTGATTCTATTTTGACAATGATACTGAAGGCTTTTGAGGCTGTTTTACAGTGCGAAACTTAAAAATATGCAAACATGACGAAAACTCTGTATAGTTAGCCAGAAACAAATAATAAGCAAGAACTTGGGGGATAAAATGAACGGTCAGCTTAGAGCGAATAAAAAATGGAAACAGTTAAATCAGTGGTAATGTATTTTCAGTCCGGCGGTTTTACTGTATTTCCGTATAACTCTGTCGTTTTAATTCATCGTTACCGATCAGAATACGGATCTAGAAAACAGGGGTGCAGAATATAGCGCTTAACGCTTTCACTCATACGTTTTTGTACTCAATATCTTGGCCTCAATTCCGTCGCACGGTGATTTTTGGGGTCGTTGGTCAGAAATCTGAAGTCAGAATTTGATGATTTCTGAATCCAAGACGGCGGATCCAATATGGAGAATGTAAAATCAACAAGCTATCAAAATTCGATGATTCTAGCAAAAAATACCATATTTTCATATTGTTTGAAGCTGTAAATAAACTGTTATAAAGCTAGGATACGGAAATTTTTGAGTTGGGACGCTGAGTATCCGACTAAGAATGAAAGCGTTAGCTCTAACGGGACGGTTTGGTTAGGTCCCACGTTTTACGTCCCGGGGATTTGCACGTCTAATCCTTCAGGTCCGTGTAGATACGGAAGCTAATTTCGAATTAGCGGAAATTACCGAATGACGTCGAGCTGTCGGATGGACGTCGATACACCGTTTGAGAAAAAGTTTCTCTTTGCCGTGAGTTCTCGTTCCGTTTTTCCTAAGCCCATTATTAATATATTCACGTTTTCTACGCCAAGAGCTTCGCGTTGGTAGTTTTATCGTATAATGGCCCAGCTAGCTACACATTCGTTTTAATCAAGCCGGCTAACTCAGCTCGCTCACCTATTGACTGACTCGGATTGGATGACCGCTAACTAAACTCGTTCGGCTGAATAAACACGCAAAACATTCGTACTCGTTGCAGACTGCAGTGCAGCAGTCCTGAATCTGGGAACGCGTTTGTCTCACTGCACGGCGGACAGTCAGATTCGAAATTTGTTTGCCGTAATCGATATACAGCAGACCGGATCCTCTTGTTTTACATTGAATTCGACTGTTTTTCAACCAATTAACACTTCGACCGATCAGGCCAATCTACGACCGATCCAGTTTAACCAAAATTTCACTGCAAGTTGGACAGGATGCGTATCCCATTTGTTTCGCAATTGAATAACAGATACGGATTTGCGGGAAGAGCTTTTTTGATATTTCAAAATAGCGCAGGTGTAACAAATATTTCGCTACGAACAATGTCGTCTTGAAAAATTCACGCACCGTGAGCAATTTTTAAATGTCTTTACCGCACGGTTCTTGACTATTTTCACTTTTTACCGTAAACGAAAAATATAACAAAATAAAAACGAGTTTTTTTAGACGTTAACAGGAAATCTGGCGCGCGTTACTGTTTGCATTATGATCACTTGTGGTATGTTTTCTTGTGACTATTGCAATATAATTTATTGCTAGTTCATCAATGAATTGACGTCAAGGCATTGTTTGACGTAAAAAAATTTAGCCAACTCAGCAAAGAGATCGAATGTCGCATTAACCAGAAAATGTAGCATTGATAATTATAATAACACTAAATTAGTAGGTTTCGGATCATTGAGGTTCCTTCACGGTCTTTTTACACTCAGCGTAAGATTGCCATACGAGTAAATAAAAAAAAAAAAAACAAATTTGAGAAACCCCAGTTTGATCGTATCTGTTTCCAAGATAAGCAAACTTTTTCTGTTCGTCTCGCCTACACTTAAAAGTTCGAAAATAGTAATTAATTATTTGATACTACGTGATCTGTCGTTTCATTGGAATTGAATTTGTTCACCAACATGGAGGATCAAACATATTCCACTCGACGGAACGAATGTTTCGTTCAAGTATAGACGTTTTCCGATACATTAGGAGCCTGATACATTTTTTTAAAGTTAATCTCTGCATTAAATACGCGTTTCGATGATCATAAAATCGGTGACTAATTTCTCACCGAAGGTAACTTAGAATCAACTTCCGGCTTAAACCCGGCAGTTTTAAATCGGATTAATTTAGCTTTGCTCGTGAATCGGTTAAATGGAACTGAGAACAGTTTAATATCTTGGTCAATGTTAGCCTGAATATAAAGAGCAGAAGATATTTTATTTTTTTACTTGAATTACAGAACTCGGTTCTTTTTTCCAGGTATTGCAGGATTATTGTAATGTTCTGTAAAAAATTACGAGTTACATTCAAAGTTGCACCAACAATGTCTACTCCGATTTAGTAAATTTTTCTTAAATTCGCTTCTGCATTGTTTTTTTTAACAAAATTGTGCAAGACTAATCTGACACTTGAAGATTCAATCTTAGAAGCATGCGAAATTCCGTCCCTGCAGAAAATCCGCATTCATGAATTAGTTCAATGCCGGCGGATTCGCAAATAGATGTACGTACTCGTATCATGTTCTGTTGTCCGTAAAAATTCGGTGCTTCGGCACTTTCATTACACATTTTTGCAAATATCCTAGAGCATTGGAATAGAAAAATGATAAAATTACGCCGTAAATTTATCGCCGTATTTCACCGTGGATTATTTGATTTATGGCGATAGCACAGTATTGAACGGTTATACCATGGAGTTCAATTCGCAGAGCGTGAATTATATCCGTTAGCGCTGAGTGTGAACGATTTTTCTTCCCTAACGGCAAATCACTAACAATGAATTTCAATCCTCAGTCATACTCGGAATTGAAAAACTCGGTTTTTTCGACGATATTTCCCAAATTCAAGTCAGTTCAAGATTCTATATTTCTCAAATAAACGTTCGCAATTTCATCATGATACTTCTTCGGAAATAATTATGGCCGTGAAAAATGATGTGCATAAAATCGAACACTGGGAGAAATTTTTAGTCCGGTTACCGCTCAGTCCTTGACTATTTTCGTTTTTTACCACGATCGAAAAATACAGTTCCTAGTTGTTTTACCGAATTTTTCTAGTCATTGTAAAAAATGAAATTTTTCTCAGTGTACAATAGAAACACCAAAGTATCCGCACGCGGCAATATTACACCCCGGATAGTAATGACGTGTATAAAAACGTGCAGGGAAATATTCTGCGAGTTGACAATATTCATCGAATGGAAATTTATTTCTTTCACAATTTTCTTGCGCAATAGTACAGCCGGGATTCATGGTTCTACAGAATGAGAAATCAGCCCAGGCTTCTTTGACACTCGTGTATTTCAAGGGGTGGAATAACGAAGTGTGAAATTCAGAGAAAGAGCACAAAAACGTCGGGCATAAATGGAAATTCTTTTTTCACCTCGCCCCAAGCTGCAGTGGATTTTCAATTTCTGGTATACCTTCATCCTGCACCTGCCCTAGGGCACTCGCATTTTTCCCCTCATCGACAGACGCCAGTTTTCCGGTAAATTTTCCACCCAGGTATACGTTCACTTACACGTATAACGCCTCGTTGCCGAAAGACGTCACGAAAATGGATCAGCAATCGAGTTTGAGAAACTGAAAAACACCGGAATTTGAAGCACGCGTACATGATTGATTCGTTTCTTACTCCCGAGCCATGTTCCTCAATTAATTCAGTTTTTTTTTTATTTCTCTTTCCCGACTTTTTCGCGTATCTATTATTTTCTCTTTACGTCTTACGTCACGATCACGCAGCGGAGCGCGTCTCTGACGTTACGGCTGTAAAAATTGGACAAATAACCTGTGAGATACGGAAATATTTTCCACTTGTAACGACCAGCAAAATATAAAAAAAAAAAATCACTATCGACATAGTTTTCTACATCGAACTGTCACGGAATTTTGAGAGCGTATTTTCCAGTATTTGGTGTCTTTCCAAGGTATTGACAGAATATCAATTCATTGCCCGTGTATAAAATCATCCACGTCGGATAAGAAGTTCGGTAAACCAAAATTGCCGCGAATGTTTTGAAATCCTCGTCATTTGCAATCTGAAAATTGGCTATGTCCAAGGAACTTTCCGGAAATCAACAATTTTCACCTGTGAAAAAGAGGATTTTTGATTGCTCCCGTCTTCGAGCGTTCTTCTTCTTTTTTTTTTGTTCGTTCACAGGTTTTTACTCGCATAATCTGAAATGAGTTGTTTGGCAGAGGCCAAGATTTACTCGTGAAATGTTTGAATGACGCATGGTTCGCAGCGCTTTTGCGCAAAGCTTTCACCATTAACGGTAATAGGACAAAGACGTTTGTTGAATATAATCGGCTCGTGAGCTTGACTGGAAGCCACGCGGGTACCTACCGTTCTAGAGCAGACAATTAGATTAGGTATTCCGTTTGTCAGTTTAACTGTTAGAAATTCAACAGACGATGGAAATTGACGTCCTCAGATAAGGAACGACGCTCGAGCGACTCCGTCGTTCTCTGGATTTCTCCGAATTATCATTCGTCAGGTTATTATTGATCTTCCTAAATCGACAAATATGCATTTGACATGGTCGGAAATGGATACTTTTTACTGTTATCAGTATTCGTCGAATCATAAAGATCTCTTTGAAAATACAAAAATATTAAGTACTGGGATTACGAATAAGCGTTGATATCCACGCCCTATTTCAACTCATTAGTTGTTAAAAATCTAGTAGATTCGTTCGTTTTCGCTCTACGGTGGCTCAGTTTATTCAGAAGACTATTTTCTATAAATTCACTAAGGTAGATTCTAGCCGTAGTCAACCGAATATCGCGGTTTGTTGATCAGAACTAATATCGGTACAATATTGTCAAATTAATTGTTCAGCAATGCCAACATGATAGAAGAAACGTGTCTCAGTAAATTTAGAAAACGTAGTTTTCTGAATAAAACGAGTCTTGTAAGACTTACTACACTAATGTGAAATCGAACAAATCTACTAGATTTTAAACCATTTTCAAGTGATTAGAAACGAAGCATCGATATCTCGGGTTTTTTTATTACTATTTCAGTATTTTCGTATCTACGACGAGACAAAATATCAGGAAAATAATAATTCGATAAATGTCCGGTTCACGGCTGCCTCATAATGTGAATAAAAATGATCGAATTTCAGCGAATCAGCCTCCGTTGTTTGTATTTATTTTTGTTAGAACATTTGAAGTCATCGGCGATAGCAGTATGCTTTGAACTGTAACGAATATCGCGACCGCCTTTCTCATACATCGCAAGTTCGCGTTCAATTTTACTGCCGATGTAGTAAAACTCGCAATTAACTTTAAGGCGAGTGCAGTAAAGGATGAATTAAAAAAAAAAAAATGAAAATAAAAAATAAAACGAACGAATCAATTAACGAGGGTGAGGCGCAGTGATCAGTCGTTTGTTTCAATTTTAGTATTTTCATCATAGCCGTTGTCGGGGGGGGGTGAGATTTTTTCATTAACTTTTTTCCCCCCGAAACCAGACACGCACGCAATTCCCCAAAAACATTTTCACGAAAATGAGAATTGTACACGCGGCACGGCGAGGGTCTAAACATCGAACCTCGATACATGCGGCTATTGGTGCAGCTTGGCAAATATACTCCGCGTAAAATTGGATCGTTTATTTTGATTGAAGCGTGATTGAGTGGGGGGTTTACCCAGCGTAAACCAATTAACGGTACACGGATCGATGAATGGAACCCTTTTCCAAACGAAAACGAATCGATTTCATTATGCAGTAGTGCAATTTCAAGGTACATCGCGATACTAAATTTAATTAGTAGCTTCAAGTATTTTCCTCGGTAAAAAAACAAATATCGCGAAAGCTGAAATGGAATCCCAACGATTTTTTCCCCGAGGGTTGATTGCCTATTTTTGGGGGTTGTTTTCACCTCTTTAAACCGTTTTTTCGCCGACAAAAAAATATGCGAATCTTTTAGTTTTCAATGTTCCACAACGTACATGTGTTATAACGAATTCGATGGGTGTCGTCAAACTGGTGCTCCCTGTAAGTAGTTCAATCCACAATTACAATGTTTCGTTGAAGAATTCATTGCCACGTTTAAATCGTCGATTTCCTGGAGGTGTTTCACTGCCGTTCAAAGAAATTTTCTAAAATATTGTTTGAAAAAAGGAACTCCCTCCATTATCATAAAGTTTTATCATTCTGTCTTGGTGTTTATGAAAGACTACACTGCACTAGAAAGATATCTCACCTCTGATAAGAAAAGTCATTTAAATTTGGAAGAAACACTTCGTGATATAATTGTAAATTAGTTTCGGGATATAGTGGATACACTTTTCAAAGGGATTACACACATCTTAAAGTTCACGTATTGGTCTTTTTCATCGGTACTCTCATTAGATAATAGTCTTTTCATAGTCGTATTCAAAGTCAAAATAAACATTATTTTTTCAAAAACATTCTTAGTTCGTGAAAAATCAAATTTATACAAAGAAATAACTCAAAAGTGACTCGACAAAAATGTTTTCTATACCTTATGGCTCGCATCGTAAGTTAGATCCATGCATCGATCCGAGATGAAGGATTATGGATAACTCTGTTTCTTCCAGATTATTGGTTCATGTGAAAACTGGTAAGAGGCCTGGAAAAGGACGTGAGTCTGATATGCGATATAACCGGTTGAAGATTGGATAAATTTTTAGTTATAGCCGTATAGTTTTGTAGAAAAAAACGTTACGTACAAACATAATAGTCGTTTTTATATAAATGCATTTTTTTTTTCTCCGACAAAATCAAATTCTTGATCGCGGCCACGAAAATAACAGTTTCGGTAGATGTTCTAATATATATTCTAGATTTCTCTGTAGCAGTAAAATAATTGCGCCAACAGTTCCGCCGTACAGACGCAAATGTCCACGCCTGCCAAGGGTGGATAAATTTTCGTATTACGAAGATTTCGGGTGGTGTCAGTAATTTGAAATGATTTTAGAAAATTTAAGAAAAATTCAATATTTTGTGACATTTTGAAAAGGTTTTACTTGATTTACGTAATTTTCTAAATTTTCAAACATTCAATTGTATTGGACAAATTTTCAACGAACTTTACAGAAGTTTGTATGATTTGCAACAATTTGACACGATTTCAATCATTTCTTTTCGCATTCAAAGAATGCTTTGGCTTTTATAAGGTTTCGGGTCATAATTCTAAGTAATACCTAAAGGTCTCATCGAAAAGTATGCGCAATATTGAAGAGTTATACCCAATTCTGCGCACTTTTTCTAGATTGAGTGAAATGAATCAAATGCACCGACGAGTATGGTGAAATTTTAATTATTATCTGTTGACAATTGTCGTATAACAAAAGCTTTTCACCAAATTTTGGATTAAATTTTTAGCCTCCTGCAATGAAAGTATACAAGCAAGGAATTTTTATCAGCGGTGGGCAGAATCAGTTTGGAAAGGTTCCTTGTCCCCAGTCTAAAAATTGGTGCAAGTATTTTCTTATACAACTATTTTCAATCAGTCAAGTATTAAAAATCGTTTTTTCGCCGAAATTTCGGGGCGGAGACGAAGTTCCGAACCAAAAAAGCTCCTAGAGTTCAAATCCCTGGTATTATAAATTTCTTAAAGTAAAGTCCCGTAATCACAAAGCTTCGACCGTTGGAAATGCCGAATGCTCGAAGTTCCGAACGAAAAAGTTTCGAAATTGTACAGCTTCGACAGCTCAATGTTCCGTAATAAGCAAGCGCCTCAAGTAGTAATGCTGGTGCGTGTGTACGAAAAAACTGGTTTTCAAAACTTTGAATGGTCAAGAAATCGACGAAATCAATATATTCGGTTAAAGTTTCGATTCTTTTCGTTTTGTCGAATTGCTGATAACTACATAAATGGGACTTTCTTTTAAAAATCCGACAGATTTCGATAAAAATTGACCGACCCATTCTTAATTTAGCTGAATTTTTTTTACGGGATCTGTATCGAAAAAAAAGAGATACGTATTCGAGGATTTTTTTCCACATATTTGGGAAACCAGAGGGTATCGAAAATTTGAGAACTTGGTAATTTCGGCTTGGAGATTTATTTTCAAAAGTTTCATAACTCCGGTTCTAATTGAGCTAGAAAGTTCTTTTTTTTACGTTTTAAAGCTAAGAGAATGAATTTTAATACAAAAAAAGTTTTATTGAAAATTATTAATAAATTCATATTGTTATAAACAATTAAAATGTTTAGATCGATTTTTAACAATTGCCCGCCTCATTTTCTTGCCATTGATTCTATATTTTTAATTAAATAATATTATTTATTAGCAAGTAAAACTTTATTAAAAATTGAACAAAATAATAAATAAATAATGAATATTATTGTAGAAAATAAAAAATCAATTCACTAAGATTTTAATACATTATATATTATTAGTCAATAAGTTCCTCGTGTTGCATTACACCGTACATACATGTTTGAAAAATGAGTGATCATGAAAGATATGAGTTTAAAAAAAATCCATCACTCCAAAGGCGTGACGGGTAAGATTTTGAAAAAAATCCAGAAGTCTTATTTCACAGAATGCAAAAGGACAGCCAACTTTCAGCCATATCACAAATATCAACTTTTAAATTCTCACCAAGTTGGCACGGAAAGCACCGTACACAATCAAACCAAACAGTCGATTGTACCAAATTTATTTTTGACACCAACATACAATCCCTAGTTCATTAAAAATTTTCTAATAACGACGACAAATGCAATCAGGTAACACGTCTTGCGGGGAAGATCGATCATCGCGAAAGCTCCGACAATCAAAACGATCTCTGCAAAGGCGTGTAATTTCTTTCAGAGGTCAGAGTTGTAGTTAGCCGGCTCGAATGAACCGAAGCCGTGAATCACGCCCTTCGGTTCATTCCGGACGTGTAAGAAACTGGCCGTGGAATCCGGACGCGGTAAGGCAATCGGAATCCTTGGTACTTTCCGCGAGCCAAAGCGCTTCCTGCGGCCATACGGTCGGTCGGACTCGCGTTGGGCCGGCCGCAACACGAGATTAGATTACCTCACGATGGGATTAGGCGGGCCGGATGGGTAATAGATTTACCCGACCCGTGAAACCTCGCCAAAAACAGTCGGAGGTTCACTTTACTCCTTATTGCCTCGTCGTCGTCCCAGTCAGCGGCTCTTTCTTCCCAGCCAAGATAAAGACGAAGAGAAAACCGGAAGTGGAAGTGGCGGTGGTGGCTGCGGAGACGGAGATGAAGGGTTGCCAACCTCGCGGGAACCGCCTAGCTGCAGTTTGCAGAATGCTAATTGTCCCTAGGACAAAGGAACGGGAGGATTCCGTCTTCGCGGGTCTCCCTGCAATTACGTGCTCTCGCTGTTTTCCCTCTTTTTGTCATAACAGTTGCTCTTCTTCTTTTTTTTCTCTTTTCTTTTCGTTTTTTATCGCGTCTTTTATTCACTTTCAGATATTTTGGTCTACCGAGAAAATTTTATCCTCCCGCAGGGAAAATTCCCAGGCCAGATAATTGCTTGTTCTACTTTGTCGCTTTAGAATTTGTCCCGTGGTAATTTTCAAAGGCTTAATATACCGCATGCTCATCGGTTTTCTTTCTACTTTCAGGTTTAGTTAGCTCCTTTACGAAGGTGGTGAAGAAAATCTCACGGAAATTAGCGTGCACTTTTTTTCTTTCTTTTTTTTTTTACGGTAATTGCGGTTGCTGCTCCTTTTTCCTGTAAAGATATTCGAAACTCGCGTTGATTTCTGCAGATATTACTTTACGCTGTGCAAAATCTTCGACCAGATTCGTTGGTTCATTTATATTGTTACAAAAGGTAACTCGCTTAGCGAAAACAACTATTTAGAAGATTCTTCGGATCAGCAATGTAATAGTTAGTCAATTGAAATAAAGACAATAACAAAATCTAGTAAAAGATATGATAGGTATATTCGATTTATACAACTTTTTATTATTATTTATACAACAATAACGATATAGTCAAGTTTTACGATATTACGCAACCGAGAGTCTTCGAAGTTTAAAAAATATTGTCACACCAAATACTTGATGTGCAATTAAAATTACTCTGAAATCGGTGGAGCCATTCCTTTATAATTTAGATTACAGAAAAATAATTATAGAAACATTGAAAAATTCAACAAATAGTAACCGGAAGCGGTAGAAGCTTGGTAAGTTTTGTAGATCATCTCTAGCCCTTGATTTTTCACCCGATTTTCATTCGAATCGATGAACCTATTTTTCCTGGAATTGATGATTAAACATTCTCTATGCACACACAAACACACACATGCGTACGCTCATTGGAAAATACCTACTATAAAACAATTTTACCAGTGATAACTAAAACGTTGTCATCGAACGGAAAATTGATTAATTTTTCAAATCAACATCTTTCGTAACGACACAAAGAGTTAATGGACACTTTACTTTTTGCGATCATGCCCGAGAAGGTAAAAAATTGGCACATTTTTTATTTAGCAAATTCTAGAACGTGTGCAAAACTTGCATCCGAAGATTAGATCTTATCAACGGCTTTTAGCCAAATCGAGCCGAGTCATGGGAAAGTAATATCTCGACGAGTGGTACGTGCATAGGAATTAGGTGTGATGTGAGTTCGTCCGAAAGATGGACATTATGATCACCTTCATCCCTTTCTGCCTGAGTTTGACGAGGGGCATCGCGAAAGGGTCATTTTTTGCAAAGAAATATGCAGAGTGGTGTACAGACTGTATATCTATACAAATCTGGAGAGAAGAAGAAGGCATAGGAAGAATCCCTTGGTCGCAAGTACCATTCACACGCCTAAATAATTTACCTGAATAATCATTTCTATATTCACAAGCGCGCAATTAACAATGGAAATTCCATCTCTGGAAAAAAACTTAATCAAGCTTGAATATCCGCAACAATCACATTGAAAAAACGATCGTGTACCTCGTTGGTGACTTTGAGAATTACTATGTCAAAGCGTAATACCCACTTTCAGAGTCGAGTTAAAACTCAGCACTTTTTGATCGAGCTTAATGAGCAAAGAATCGTAGAATTTGTCAATTTTTCTAGACGAGATGAAAATACCTCGTTATCGTCGTCGATAATTAATTTAAGAAAAATATCACGAATTTTAATAATGACAGCTAAACGTCAACATCGTTCGAAATCACGGTCGCAAAAATTTTACCACTCGTATCGGTAGAAAATTTTTCAACATTCCTTCTGTGCATGTTCCGAACGTGTAGTT
The DNA here is from genome assembly GCF_021155785.1 of Neodiprion fabricii. Taxonomy (NCBI): domain Eukaryota; kingdom Metazoa; phylum Arthropoda; class Insecta; order Hymenoptera; family Diprionidae; genus Neodiprion; species Neodiprion fabricii. Next base: position 23,960,748 of record NC_060240.1, read on the forward strand.
TTTCCTGGCGTAGCTGCAGTTATACCGAGCACGAGGGATTATTAATTTATCCGTAGTCCTGGGTGATTCTTCACGGTGCAGATTACGCGGATAATGAATCGCAGGACGGCTTGCGCGAGCAGCGGAATAAGCTTTTTACATTACATACGCGTAGATGGAAAACCCGCGAAAATTTTTCCGAGTTCTATTTGCTGCGCATTGTTCAGCGACTGTAACGCTCCGAATCAGTACGCGAAATTGTCGGCCCTAATTTTCGTATATCTCATCCATTGTTTCCAGAGAATCGACGCGGGTCTCTGTCGTCTTTACGCTTCATCGGTTCCATTCAAATTGATAATTTCAAAACCGGGCTTTCGCCCTTTGATCTCCTGTCGCTCACCTCCTGCTCTCGTACATGCACTTGGGGACAATGAATCTGATACGGCTAATTTTTTACACTAGACAATTACGTTGGCAAGACTGAGAAACCTACAGCGCCACAGTCGGCCGAGCGTGAAAACAAACTCAATCTCAATAAACGTAACATAACCCATGACCGTCGAATCTAACCTTAGAATACGTGTCGAACCAACAAGTCATTATCCCCGCGGTATTCTTAGGTTAGATTCGACGGTCATGGGTTATGTTACGTTTATTGAGATTGAGTTTGTTTCGCGCTCCGCCGACTGTGGCGCTGCAGGTTTCTCAGTATTGCCAACGTAACTATCTAGTGCAAAAAATTACACGTCTCAGATTCATTGTCCTCGAGTATATATTTCCAAAATTGAAGAAATCGTCTTTACCTATTTTATAAACAAGGGTAGCCTATCTGCAGATACGATAGGCAGAAAATTAACACCGAGGAGAGACGAATGCTGATTTGTACTTTTTATGCACGATCGTAAAGCGGAGTGCCTATCGTATTTGTCACAGGGAAAAATGTCGCTTGGAAAAAATGAGAATTCTCTTCGACTTGGAAATATGTTTCATCACTCTCACAATTGTTTAATAGCATTGTCCAACATGCGAATGGGCGTGTATGTATGTGTGTACGCAGAAAATGTTTAATTCTGAGTGCCGGGAAAGCAGATTCACCAATTAGAATGAAAGCTGGATGAAAAATCAAAGGTTAGTACTTAGTGGATTAGATGATTCATGGAACTTGCGAAGCTTTCAACGCTTTCGGTTACCGTATGGCGAATTTGGGAATTTTTCAATAACTATTTTGGTGTAATTTAAATTACAGAGGAATAGCTCTACCGATTTTGAAATAATTTGAACGGATCATCAAGTATTCGATACAGATCTGTCACGAAAATTTTTAAACTTTTACGACTCTCGGTTGCGTATATCCTCAATATTGAGAAAACGGCCAAATCAGTTCGAATAAAATTTGGCAAGAAGATCAAGTATTCGGCCATGCATGCTGCAAGCAAGCTTAACATTTTTTTACATATGGCTGAATCTGTTCAGGCTCACCACCTGATATACAAAAGACGCAAAGACGAAGGTCTTATTCTAGCGAATGTTCACATTCTAGCTTGAATCGACCCTGGATTTTTCTTTATCTGCCTGATCACTCCAGCTTATTACGCCGAATGAAAATTTTTTTGCCTTTAATTTGCAGCTTTCACTTCAGTTTAAAATTATATAGCCCGTAAAAGAACTTGTGATATTTTAGATATACGTACGGTCTTTAGTGAAAAATTCAATTGTAATTTGTTCTTATCTTAAAAAGTGAAAAAAAAAAAAAATACTTGAACTACATAATACGTAATATTCATTTTGCAAGGAATTTTGGCTTCCGGGGTACAAAAGTATTTGGCTAGTACCACGAGAGGAAAGTTGTACTTATAGCATATCGAAAATTATATCTCAGCTGAGAAGCGAGATGCGGCGTTCATACCGATAGTGAATCGGTTTTTATTAAGAAAATTATGAAATTATTTCACCAAAATTCCTAGGACACCGTCGATAAGTAGAATTTCTTTTTTCTTAATTTGTTAATCCGACTCCGTTTCCGACATACGAGGACATAATTCGATGTAGAATTTTCCGCTTTACACAAAGATCAAATCATTTTTCACATATAGATAGTAGTTTTTACGGAATACCCAAAAAATGTCAAATTCAACTGTTTTCTCGAAACAGCGGCTATGCAGCTCAGTGATGACTTTAGATTTGAGTTCCTTAGGGTCGAAACATTCCTTTACACAAAAACGCAGCCACATCACGAATATTTTCAATTCAGACCTATCTTGACTGGACTATTCAACTGGCAATTAGACCGTCAAGCACGTGGTTATATTTCGAGTCCCGAAAGAAAGAGCAGAAACCACGCTGCCGGTACAAACGGTTCATGAACAGATTTTATTTCAGGCACGCTAACCCAAGCTGACCCTGTCGACTTTAGTTGACCTACCCTACTCGCAGCCTTTGTTCTTTCACCCTGTAATCGACTCGACTCATAGTTATTGTAGCAACTCTCTTCTCGGTTTTTGTATCCTTTGTTCTTTTTCTAGGCTCCTCTTTTTATACTTTCTCTTCCCGCAAGTGCCGGGTTCGCTATGTAAAAGCTTTTATCGATTCAGCCGGTGTCTTCAAAGGCAGTGAAAACATTTCAGTGTGTATGTATTATACATGCACATATACCACGAGCGTACGACGTTCGGCAACTAATGTATACGGTGTATCAATCAGCTGCGACGTGAGGTAACGCGGTTGAATTGAGTTATCGGGTTTGTTATACGGCTATTGGCACTTTGGAATACCTCGCTTTTTTATTCGATTTTCTTGTTTCTTTTCTTGCGTTTTTATACATTCGTTTTAAAATCTGCCAGTCTGCTGATAGACAAAATTAATTACGTGGCTTTCAGTCTCGCTCGTTCGCAATTAAATTTCTCGTTTCCGTGAAAGCATATAAGTATGATATATGCGGCATTCCACGTGTGATCGTTCCGACCGAAGCCTTCACCCTCGCAGAACTAGTTCCAACTTTGTAAAATGTTTTTGTCAGCTGCGGACGGTTATGTATCATACAAGAAAAAGTTAAAACTATAAAAGTTTTGTTTTCAAATTAATTTGGAAGTCATAATACGCCAAAAAACGGCTGCCCCTGAAAGTGAATAAAAAAATCAAAAATACCTCAGCTTTGTTAGATATCCAAAAAACAATACTATTTTTCGGCGAAACTTTGAAAAATATTCGTATGTATAAATTTTGTCATATAGGGCCGAATTTAGTTCAGAAATTATGAATTTTTTACGAATTATATTCCGAGAGAATGAATACTGTGAAGGTCTCAAAGGAAACAAAATACACAATCAAAAGTTGTGCTTACTTCACACTTCCTGAGAACGTCGTGTTTCAAGACAAGGTCAGCTGTATCTCAAGAACATGCAATCCTGATCAAATAGTCCCATTTCGGATTCAAACTTTGTATCTATCCGTAAAATCTTCAGAAGTCATGAGCCAACTAAAACTTTTGATAACTGTATTTTCGTTGAAGTCTCACAATCCGAATGCTCTTCCTATGCTGAATATTTCTTCTCTTTTTTTCTTAGTATTTAAATTAAAACAAAATCAAAGCCTCTACCTGCATTCAGTTCCGCAATTGTCTAGAAGCTGGTGGTCATTAGACATACATCATGTCGTAAAAAAAATTTTCCATCTTATCTTACTCTCTTAATATCGCTGATAATTGATTCGGAAGTTTGCATGGCGTCCAGTGCTGGAGAGCGCAGCGGATGGCCGCTAAGGGTTAAAAAAAAATCAATTGAAAAACGTAATTTCATAAATTCTGGTTTTTGATGTGGCGGTAGAGAACGATATTCCAAGTTGAGTAGTAAGAATGGCAGACCATTTGGTTTCTGGAAAATGGCGGCAGACGGCAATAAAGCCACGCGAAAATGTGTCTAACTTACTACGTGCCATAAGGGCTGGAACAAAGATAAATATTTACAGAAAGTTATACAAATTCTATATCCAAAAAGGCGGACCAAAATTCTGATTCGAACGCTGTGGCATACGCCGAAAAAGAACGGTAAGCCGAGTAGATTTAGTCCAAGAGCCAGAGCAGAACAAGTAGGTGTTCATAATGGAATCTTCCACAGAATTGATTTTCTTATTGGAAAATGTTCAGGGGTGTCGCCAGAATGTAAATTCAACTTGTTGAGAAGGGGGGAAGAAGTGGAGGGGGGTGAGCTTCAGCCACCATCTTGAAAAAAAGTGTTTCATCGAATATCTCGTGAACTGTGCATCGTACGACACAAAACGGCAGAAATTGTTTCCTTAAATCATAAAATCTTCTACAACTTTTATTGGAAACGTTTTCTATACAGTGCATAGGGTTTTATTTATAGCACACGGAACTTTATTTGACGTGGTTAATGCTAAGTATATAGTGAACGATCGATGAAACATTAAAAATGGTAATAACTAAACTTGTAGGACATAAAATTTCCAGTACTAAGCTTTGTTTCAAGTTTTTTTCCGTAAAATTTATTTACATGTATAATTCTTATACCTAATCAAGAGCTATAGCCTGGTAGACGTTGAACCGCGTGAATTATTAGTGGAAATGTTGCTCGGAGTAGGTAGACGAAAAATGTTTCATAGCGCATAAAACGACAAAAAGTGTTGCGAAAAATGATAACACTGTGTAGTGGATCTATTAAAATTATAAATAGTGTGTAGAACTGCTAATAACTTACATAGATCCTTCTTACTTGCAAGGGTAGAAGGTCTTATCATCAAACATTATCAATGTATCAAGATACAATTGCTTTTACATCACGTTACAACGTAAAAATTAATAATGATAATAATGATAATGATAATAATAATAATAATAATAATAATAATAATAATAATAATAATAATAATAATAATAATGAGAAAGAAAATGTGGCGAAGGGGGTAACGCGGCGCAACGTTTACCAAGCTATAGCTCTTGAAGTATCAATTTTATGGAAAAAAACTTGAAACAACGCTTATTGGAAATTTTATGTCCTACAAGTTTAGTTATTACCATTTTTAATGTTTCATCGATCGTTCACTGTATACTTAGCATTAACCAAGTTAAATAAAGTTTCAGTATGAGTAAGAATTTCTTCTCTGCATGCACGATGTAAGGAGACTGTAGTGTGTAGATGTTTATGTTTAGTAATGTTTACCCTTTTCAATCCTTTGCTTCCGATGAGAAGCCCGTAAGACGGCAATGCCGTCTAATAAATGAGATGCGGGTGTGCAAATCATTAATCTACGAGAGAATTTTGTTGAGAATATGTAAATTTGAACAACTGGTGAATGCCAACGTAACTGTCTAGTGAAAAAAATTAGCCGTCTCAGATTCATTGTCCCCAAGTGTACATATTGTACGTTCATGGATATATAGTAAGATTTTGCAGTTTATCGTTTATTTCTTCATTTCCCTTCTTCGGATTAATCCCGTTCAGCGAAACCTCTCACATTCGCTTCGCTCTAAATTTTCCTTATTTCATGTTTTCCTAAATACAGACACGCAGTAATGTAATGCCCGCCAAAAAGCGGCGTTAACTTACTTGCGGACCAATTATGGCTGATCCTGACGATCGTTCGCTTAGTAATTCTATATCTGGAAAACAGGGCCAGAGACAGCAGTCAAGTGCGTGGTCGACAGTAGTCAAGAAGACCCTAAAATAACCACAAAATTAATACGTAGGTATAGATTTATATCTGATTGAATAATTGGATTACAGAAAATCGACTGCTGTGTGGACAGAAATGTCTAGCACCTTGAGCATATATTATTTATGTCGGAAGTAATTTCATTTCATGTATTTGTATTATTCAAAACATCAAATATTTCGTGTCAAAAAGATTGCTCAGGCAAAAATCGATTCTTTTTTATCAATTATACTATTTGACAGTGGTTTTGTTGCCTTTGATATTTGAGTGGCCTTATTGTTTTTTGATGTCAACGATCCTCGGAGTAAGCATAGTTTCCTTAAATTAGCTCTAGTTATTCATTTTATCGACATTTTTATACATGACTCAAAAAAGCAATATTTAGATGAAGAATTCGATTTTTTTTAAATATCTAAGGTCTATCAAAAAAATTTTGCCGTTTGAGGACGAAGAATTTACGAATAAAATCATGACGTGTTGTTCGTAATCAATATCAGCGCAATGTTGTAAAATTAGGTATTTTACGATTCAATTATGATAAAACAGTGTCTCACATTCAATGACTTTGTGGAAAATACTCTTCCGAATATTACAAGTGATTGTGAATTTCCCTAACGATAATAAATTTCTAATGCAAAAATACAGTGTTTATTCATTTATATTGTAATAGATGAAATGAAAAATTCATTTGCAACAATGTTCCAAGTAAAGTTTAGTTTATTTCTTCCGACGTTCCAAACCAGCATGTCTCTTCATTTACTCTCGTCTCTTCACGAGAGCATCCTCTTGGGATTTTGTTTACATCTGTATCTTTTAATACGAATGCTCTCGGAGCAGTCTAGAAGCGAAGTATTTTTCTGACAGTTGAGTGAAACCCAATCAATCAACTGTTGATTACGACCAACAAACGTCGAGCCGGTTGAAAACAAGCCGGAAAAATAGTATTTTTTCTGTTAGTTTTAATCACTTCACAAACCAATTTCATTACTCGGAGTACCAGCGAGTTTGATTACAATGTTTTACGGTTAATATTCTTCTTTTTTTTTTTTTATCAAGCGGTTGCTTCATTTTCCACGAAATGGTTTCCTATTACATTACTTCATTCGTTATTATAGCAACTTTTATAAAATTTTCTATGGTAATTATAAATGCCCATTAACCACATCAATACTTTTCGTACATCATCCTAGGTACTGGCCGGGGTTTGGACACGCGAACTCCAGATTTGGAGACAGCGTGTCTAGCCTCTGAGCCACCGTAGATCTGATGAAAGGAAGAAAGAAAATAAAAAAATGTCTAAATCGGTTCAGTATTTTTAGAGTTATAAGCGAACATACGGTTTTACGTACGTTGAGAAGAGAAGAGAAAAATATGAAACGTTACGTTCGTCAATTCGACACTTCAGAATATCATCCATAGAATATATTTGGTACACCGCGAGTAAACAGGAAGGTTTTGTAGAGGAAAGTCTTGTGAAAGCTGAACGTGACGGAAAAATGATGACAGTGTTTATAGGATTGCGCAACAAAATGTACGTGTGTCAAAAGTAAGGAACGTATGGAAAAAAGCTCAGGGCTTGAAGGCAACTGTTGTCAAAAACACTACAGACTTTAACGACTACTCAGATCGTTTAAAAAATATGATCACTCGGTATAGAGGCCAATTTAATTTATCATTCGGTCTATTGCTAATTTACGTGTAACACAAACCGTCAAGCAAGTCAAACTAGCTCTTGATTTTTACGACGATAAGCGATACTTGCTACCTAATACCGCAGACACGTTACCTTGGCGTCATTGTGAAATCAGAATCTTAACTGGTGTGAACACGGATATCTAGACAACAGAATTCGGAGTTAAAGGGAAATATTTTTAATAATTTTTAAGCGTACCAAGCTGCATGATGCGAAATGTTTTATGAAATAAAGATTGCCACTCGATATTTCCTAGCGGTTTGATTGAATCGAAAAGAATACTCACCGGCGGATTCCTCTATGCAACTATTTGCGTGTTTTGCCCTAATCTATCCACATCGAATATCGTTTCTTAGACCCTTTCCTAGTACCACTTCCAATAGATAAATGTTCGGATATCAAACGTTGAGAATTTCCTCTGAGGGGAAACTAAACCCGATAAACTCGATGGTCAAAAATGTGTAATTCATCCACCAAAAGATGTAATCGTATCCGCAAAAAGTATCTGTATGAGTATATTCAGTTTCTATTCATGAAACTGATTTCGAAACGCCGAACAAACGCTTTATGCGCATTTCTGTTGTTCTCGCATCAGAACTCAAATCTCCACCAGAGAAGCACAGAAAAGAGCATATTGAAGTGGATGGTCCGAATGATGCGGCACAGGGGCCTGAAATATTCAAGGATGAGAAAGGGAAAAATGGAAACATTAAGCGAAATGAGAAAATAGAAAAAGACATTGCGGGAAGTGGGGGAAAAAAAAAAAAAACACTGCCATGCCGTTTGCGATCGATACAGTTTTCAAGGTATGTAGGTATCAGTCTCATCTATATTTCAGAGACAGATATATATGCCTTTCTTCGTTGATAACTTACATGTTGTATACGCTGGGTATAATACCGGTACTTTTTCTGGTCACAACAGGGAAACAGGAATTCGAACAATTTATTATCATCCATATGCATAGAATTCTCTTCTGACTGAAAATCATTCATTTTATTCGTTTCTAGGTTAACGAACGCGTTTGGCTCGATTCTAAAGCAATGGCAGGGATTGAGTATCTAAAAACTGTACAGAGTTTGCGACTAGACGTATTTTGTCGATAAAATTATATTCTAAAGTGTTTTCAAGTAACAATAATTCGTTGTTACCGCGGAATAAGAATTTAGACCCAATTTACAATCAATCATTAATTTTACAAAGCTATCTTTTCCTGCCCTCGAAAATTGTATCGATGAAAAAAGTTGTCATAAAACGGGGGTGACTCGTAAAATTGAGAACACGGATCATTTTTTATCAACATTGAAGGTTGTATGTTTAGTATAAGGGTCAGCTTCGTAAGTAAAAATTTCGGTTTCGTTGGAAGGCTACGATAAGCATAGTGAATCGGTCCGAGGAGGATATCTGCATCATCTTTTGAGGACATATTGATACTAATAAGATGCGTTGATCCTACAAAAATTTCGGACCTCTGTCTATCTTGGTTTTTAAATAAATCGAAAAAACGTAAAATCAGAAAATAATTTTTTTTTCGCAAAAACGGCTTATCCAATTTCAATGAAATTTCGATATATTATAGAGGTATACGAAGGTTATACTCGTAAAAAATAACAACTCATAATCTTTATAACGATCATTAGAAACAGGTGATTTTTTCCGAAATTATTTTTTTTCTCTTTATGATAACGTTCCAGATCAATTTTGAAAACTAGCTCTTTTTTTTGTCTTCTTTGGTGTAGAATAACCCCTTAAATCTTTAAATTGATCAGAAGGGTATACCGTATCGAAAAGAAATAAGAACCAATTTTTTTTATAATAATCCATTTATTCCACTGTTGATAACTTCGTAACAACAGAAACGAAGCTTATTTGATTAATTTATGAGTGCGAATAACATTAAATATTATATTACAAACAATGATGTGAAAACAATTTTTTTTTAATCAATATATTGAAATATTCAAAAATGACTTATAAATTGTGTTGAAATGTTAATAATTTTATTCAAAATAAATAACCTTTTGCATTTGAAAACAAGAATATAAATATTATTTCAATCAGATTCAATTTTAATTTTTTATTCAATTAAACTAAGATTTAGAGAATATTATAAGGATTCCCACTCGATTATAATTAATTATCAGTCTGTTCCGTAACCGTAAGAAAGTATTAAACACGTATAAGTAGATAGACGAGGGGATGTTATATGATAAAGATATTAATCTTATAAGTAGGTAGAAACGTTGATTTTAATAAATAAACATATTGCAGCATTAGTCTATTTTCTGATGAACCGAAATCGCGGTTATAAATAAACATATTACAATCTAATTCTTAATGATTACTAATTGTTGACATTAAATACAAGTTTTGTTTGAATAAATATATATCCACGTTTAAAAGTTCATAATCCGAGTCGTTCCGTTTATTCGAAATTGACAAAAAAAAGTATCGAGTACTCCGAAAAATATAGATGCTAAAGATTTTTCGACAGTCTTTAAACGTGCAATTGTAGTTGGTGATGTTGTGTGACCAAATGGCTGGGTAATGAAGTGCAAGAGAATAAAAATTGATGATGAGGAGCAGGCAGAGTCTTTGGGAGATGAATCATCTTCGGATACATTTGAGTTATTAGAAAAAACTGAATCAAGCTTATCATCGATGAGTGAAGCTCCGATGATCCATCGTTTAATCTGAATGTTGTACGAAATGATACCGAGTGTATTGAAGTTCAAATCAAAAGAACTGTTATAGCTCATAAATATTATCGTGTATGTTTTGCTCCAAATAGAAATCTAGCAGTTGTTACTCAAATTGCTCGTATGCAATCCATGATTGTACGACGGATTATGAAGATCTCTATCAATTAAATGTTCATTGTAATTTGAGCATTTTGAGGTCAACGGAGTTAACGAAAATTATGGAAAGCTTTTCTGCTGAATGTGACGGATTGATACGCTGATCGATAAGATGGATGATTTCCGTATTCTTGATGAACAATTCGAGATTTATTAACAGCAATGAAAAACGCAGATTCTCGTACTGTAACTCAAGCTTTTATTGTATTTTTATTTAAACTTCGTACCGGCAATTCAAACAAGTTGATGTCAGTGACTTTACAATTAGGAGATGAGCAGTTGGTTTCAAAATATTGTGAACAAGTGATGCAATTATTTGCTATAATGAAAAAAATTATTGGAACCAGGTGACGCTTTTGTTGTTGACCGAGGATCGCGTGACGTTCAAGAGCACTTGGAAAAAAATGGTTATCGAATACTAATGTCAGCATTAAGAGGAAAGCGAAAAAACTGCTGAATTAAACGCTTCAAGATAAGTGAATAAAATTCGTTGGATAGGAGAAGCAACTCACAGAATGCTGATACAAAAATATCATCTACTTGATGAAAAATTCCACATCACTCCTGACTCGGAGTATTGAGATGAAATACACTAGCTGTTGAAGCAGCGAAATATGGTTGGCAGTGAAAAAAAAATTCTATTTGAGACAATCTCATTTTGTGATTTGATGGGATAGGAAAGGAAAGTATGTGGCAGAAAAAGACGTGAAACTTTTAATAACTGGTTCTTATCAACATAAACAATTGGCAATATCACACTGAGCAGAAATGATAGACGAATCGGATAATATAACTATTATGTTTGTTAGAGACGAAACCAATATACCAAAGGCTCAAGTACAATCTAGTCGTATTGTTGGAAAGGTTTATAGGTGTTTCATTGAATATAAACTAAATACGGTTGGGTGGAGTGGAATATCAAGATATTGGTGTGAATGGGCAAATGGACCTTGTTGTTTACACGTTGCTGCAATAATTTTTCATTTAGCATAGGAACGATATTTGTCTAAAATCTCTAGACCAGCTGCAATACCTACTCAACGCATTACGTAATAAGGATAATATTTCAACCGTTATTGACGAAGATAGCGACGAAGATTAGTCACGAAGATTAAAGGTAGTTTTATTATATAAGAAATGAAAATTGATCTGATTGGATCAGTATGATGATAAATGATATTTATATTAATGTTTTCATACGCAGAAGGAAACTTATTTCGAAAAAAATTATTAACATCTCAATATGGTTTAAAATAAATTTTTAAATATTTCAATACTTTATAATTAAAGAAATAAAAAAATAAAAAATTGTTTTCGATATTTAATATTATTTGCACTTATAAATTTATCAAATAAGCATTGTTTTTGTTGTTTCAAAGATACAAGGATTCAAGTAAATCGATTTTTATATAAAAAAATTGGTTCTTATTCTTTTCCAATATGGCGTAGCTTTCTGATCAATTTGAAGATTTGAGGGGTTATTCTAAATAAAAAAAAAAAAAAAAAAAAAACTGAAAAAAGTTAGTTCCAAACTTGTACTAGAACGTTGTCATGAAGAAAAAAAAATAATTTCGGAAAAAATCACCTGTTTCTAATGACTGTTTTAAAGATTATGAGCTGCTATTTTTGTCGAGTATATCCTTCATATATTTCTATAATGTATCAAAATTTCGTTTAAATTGGCTGAGCCGTTTTTGGGACAAAAATTATTTTTTGATTTTACGTTTTTTTCGATTCATTCAAAAACCAAAATAGATAAAGGTGTGATACTTGCAGGATTAATCTTTGACTTTTTTAAATTTTCTTATATTATTTTTTAATTTTAATAAATTTAATTTTAATTAATAATTTAAAAATAATAAATTTGGATATGTACGGTGTAGGCATACGCGGAATCGCGAAAATCCTGTAATTTTCAGGTTTCTAAACCTTGCTATTTACGAGAAACACGTTGATCGATTTTATCACTTTTTCAAATTGGACTTTCGCTTTCGACTTCTTAACACTTTCTGCAGTCGGACAGATATGTGTTTATTTATACAGGATGAGTAAAAAAAAAAAAACTTGACCGATTTAAATCGTGTATAAAATCCGAACGCGTCGATCGATTTTTAGAAGCTTTTTCTCTGCTCGAAATTGGAAGAATAAGCCTTTCACTTCACGAGTGAAAATCTAAAAAAAAAAAAAAAAAAAACGGGTTCTGGAAAATTCCCTGTGAGGATGAAAAAAATTAATATTAGAAAACGTTCAACTCAATTTCCACCTTAAATTGTGGATTGAAAATTAATTCTGAAATGTCAGCAATTCTTCTAGATTCTATTGACATGACATGAAACGTTTCTTGTAATAACAGAGTCAAAACACACGCTTTAAAATTGAGATTTTGTTTTTGGGACATGATCAAAAACGTCGACTGTAAATGATGTCGAGAAGTTACCAAAAACGATACGCCTCATATTAATGATTTGAATACTTCAGCCAACAGTTAATCAAAATTCAATCGGAATTAAATTGAGAACGAGTAACCACCGGGCAGGCGAAACGAACATTTTTAAGATTTTTTGTCACGGTGTTTTGCCTGATTTTTTTAGGAAGAGCATTATTCAATGATCTGGGAAACTTGAAGTCACGCAGCCTGTTTTTACTCTTCAGTGAAACTTTGTTAAGAGCAGCATTTATGCTCTACTTTTTCACATCTCGTTTCAGATCACGTGAACAGAATCTAGGAGAGTTACTAAAATCCTAGAATCAAATTTCAAATTACAATTTAAGATGGAAATTAAGTTGAACATTCCTTAATTTAATTCCTTAACACAACTTTTCAAAATCGGTTTCCTTAAAGTTTATGTCTGAGCAATAAATAAAAAATTTTCGGATTTTCACACGCAAAATGAAAATATTATTCTTCTAATTTTGAGGAAGATGAGTTTCTGAAAATTGGTTCACGCGTTCGGATTTTATTCACGTCTTAAATTGGTCTGGTTTTTTTGGGACACCCTATGCAAAACCTCATGTGTTATTTATGTAAAAAAAATCTGATCTTTCCGTTTATTAAATTCATTCTCAGGTATGTGCTCAGAAAGCCCTGAAAAATATTTTAAGACTATTTTAATTTTTTTCTGTCAAAAAGTAGACATTTTGTAGTATATCCCTCATGTCTTCGAAAACTTCATTAAATGCCAGAAAATGTGTAGAATATTAAAAAGACAGATACGAAATTTTGGTTTTTCTCCGTTAATTTAGTTTTTGAAAATTTAAATATTTTCGTAAAATTTGAAAAGTTTTTTTTTCATGAAGTTGGATTCCAAACTCTTAGAAAAAAGACTGGGTAATGTCGTAAAAGCGCAAAGACTTGCTTTGAAGCAACCTGGGGCATTATTTAAAAAAAAACAGACGAATCTGTTGACCATCTTTTTGCGTAGATACGACATTTCAATCCCGAGATAACACGGATAAAAAATTATCAGATATCGTAAACCAACAAATTTTGACTCTTGATAATTCACAAGCGGAGACCAAAAATATTCGGGCCATTGCATGAATGATCTTAATTTAATAACATAAAATTAATTATACGGCATATTTATAATGATTAAAATACTTATCTCGATTAATATGCGAATTAATTATTAAATATATACGATTTTTTTTAGCAATTCAGTAATAATAATAATAAATTTAATTAATATAAAATAATTTTTTTTTTCATTTTTGTTTTATTAAAATTTATTCTTACTTCGTGTAAAAAACAACCCTTGAATAAAAATCGAAGGTGTCGAGGTCTGGAGGTGGCCCAGTTCACGCGGAAGGTTCCATATGCCGTTTTATTGTTAATAGTCACCACATTTTCGATATGCTTTAAAAATTTAATGGCATCCTCGAAATGTCTGCTTTTTCAAACAAACAAAAATTGAATAATTCAGTCTTTTGGGTCTTGGCGTACACGTGACTCTAAATATAAAAAATAGTGTTTTTTGCCATTACCTAAGGATTTACATGAGAATGAATTTCATATTCGGAAATATCGGACATGTTTATGCAAAAAACACATACAGTCATATTTTTTACGACGCAGAGTGCTAAAAATTCAAAGACCAAGTTTCAATTCATAAACGTAATAAAATGATGAACGTATTTTTTGTAAATGACGTATCGAAATTGCAGTCGGATCAAAAATTTTTACCTTAAAAGTCGAGCTCAGTCGATTGATCAGCCCGTACAAGTGTGACCGTAAAATTGAGCTCGAAGAAAGTATTTGGTAAATTCACATCTCAACTTCATTAGGACCAACATCGAAGAATATGTTCTACATGAGTAATTCAAACAGGACATTTATTTTTTTTTAAATTGTCGTAGATTTTTGCGTTTGGCGTTCCACGTGGAAAAAACCGAATTACTTGTTTCAATGAAGTGTGAAGCGATCGCGTCCGTTCCGTGAAAGCTGAGTCTGGCTTGTTTTCGTAATCATTGTAGGTTGTCGAAATTTAATATCCACAGAAAAAGCTCACACCTTTCCTGGAGTGTCCTGTTGAAGTATGACGCTCAAAGTGTCGGATAACCAGAGGAATACGGTTGACGATAAATGATTAAGTTTCGCGAACAATTCTACTCCGAGTTTCCGAAGTACTTACATAAGTACCTACGTGTACATACGCAACTTGGAAGGTTCGCTTGTACATATGTGACTACAAGATATATACGGCTAGTTCCGCGAACTGGATATGTAACTACAGCACCGTCTAACAGCTATCTAACGTGAGCGATGCCAGTCAGAACTAAACTTGTATGCAACTCGAGCCGCTCGCTCGCATCCCTGCGGAATTCTGTTTACTTGAAATACTGGAAATTCTCATCTAGCACCAGCGTCTATTATATTTCTCGGGCAAGTAGGCAGAACCGTGTTTTAATGAATTCCATCCTTCCGAAAGAGCTTCGTTCGAAATGTACAATCTTTCAGAAGCTTCGCTCGAGCGTTCTTAATTATTTTACGACCAAGTTTTGAACCAATATTTTTCCAATTTTACCAGCTGCTTTTCACCTACTTCAATTATTTGTCGATGGCAATAAATCGGATTTTTACAATTCTGATTTTTATTCAAACGGATTCGGACAAATCGACCAATGACAAATTTAAATTATAATCGTGTACCGGGACGATCTCTCGAAATTTGAAAATCAACCGCGCATGCGCCAAATAATTCGATATCATTGGCCGGCGAAATCTTCCCGCAGCCGCGCAGCGATATTCTTGTCTGCGATGCAGGCGGGCCAACGTACACGAAATATGCACGTTTGAAATTTCAAAATATTTTTTTTCCAATCTACAAGAATATGAAATAAAAAAATTTCAGTCAAATACTCAATTATTTGAGATTCTAACCTCGATAATTCGTATCAACTACTTTGCCTCCAGAAACAGGTTGACAGCTGAAACTCGGGATGGCCAGCCTGCACGAACAGCCGATAAAACTCGCGCATGTGCAGTTGATTTTTAAGTTTCAAGACATTGTCCCGGTATGAGATGAAATTTCGATAGCTGCATGAAAACGGTTTTATCACATCAAGAGTTGAAAACTAAAGGGACGTAACTCACTGTTGTTTATTTTTTTTGTATTCGCCGGACAAGTCCGCTTTTCTTGAATATTGTTAGTACGCCTTTATGGTAGTAATGTATTGATCGTTGAAAAACCATGTGTTAGAAACGCTATTTTGGTTCTAGCCTTTGATATCTTTCACCTCGAAAAATAGTTTATCGATTGTATGTCAATTTGTGAAAAATGCGTTCTGGCATTATTTACGATTTTTTTTTGTCGCTATTAATAACCAATCGTTGTTTGGTAGTCGTGACATTTATTATTCCATTACAGAAATCGAAATACCAGCTTCATTCAAGTGCAAAATTTTACAGCTTACAATATTTTTTCCCCTTGCAAATGAAAACTTATTCCTTGCAAAGAAGTTTTCCGATAGGTTAAAATATTGTAGCTTCTTCTATTCTCTGACTGTAAAGAAGTAGCAAGTCAAAAGCGTATTGTGTGCAAAAAAAAAAAAATTTACACATTGTCTTTACAGTTCGTTAAATTTGATTTCAAAATATTCTCACTGATTTTAGTCCACAAAACTAAATTCGTTGCAGACAACTTCTGTTTCGATTCGTATTATATTCATCTTGAACCTGTTTTGTTTTTCGTCTTACCGTGAAGTCCAGTTGCGAGATTCATTTCTTCCCACATTAGTTTCTTGTATTCAATTGATATTTAGCTTAATAAATTACGGTACAAAACTTTTTGTTCCATTATCGAGGCTACGCAGATCAAAATTCTCACAAGTTTCTGACATTACTTATTTTCTGAATTTATTCCACATATTTTTTGCACAACTTACATTCAACAATTTTTTAACCTTCTGCGGCAAATTTTCACCACAAACACTCACTTTGTGATTCGACTTTGCGGTTTCACAATATTTACACAATTTTAATTGCAATGATTCAAGTGGCTGTGTCATTACAGCTGGGGCAACGTACCGTGGTTTGAAAGCCCTGATATATTCGTTGATAAATTCTGCAGTGTAATAAAAAGCTATAGAGGTGGTAGAAAACTGCACTGAGAAAAGAGTCTTGTTATAGTGAACAGGATTTATTTACTGTTAAAAAAATCGTATATTTGAATATGGCGAAATAAATATTTAGATATAGATAATAAATCGCGGATTTGTTTATACGTCTTTGTGTGAAACGAAGAGTTATTAATAGTTAATAAGTCATTAGTTTCTTTGGGAACAGTATCCTGTTATACAAAACAATCCAACACAATCTTCTACTACTTAAATATTGGTACCGAATGAATATTTATTAATAGTTAATCAATCATCTATTTTATTGAAAATCCTATTCAGTGATGGCAAACTACATGCTCGTTGCCTCGTTACCGTAATACGGATATAGCCGTTGTTACTTTTTTCAAACCGATTCACTCTGAAACGGCCGGAAAGCGCACATCGTTCTTGGAGCACGAACGTTACGTAACGTACGCTTGGGGACAATGAATCCGAGACGGCTAATTTTTTACACTAGACAGTTACGTTGGCAACACTGAGAAACCTGCAGCGCCACAGACGGCCGAGCGCGAAACAAACTCAATCTCAATAAACGTAACACAACCCATGATCTAACCAAGGTTAGATTCGACGGTCATGGGTTGTGTTACGTTTATTGAGATTGAGTTCGTTTCGCGCTCAGCCGACTGTGGCGCTGCAGGTTTCTCAGTGTTGCCAACGTAACTGTCTAGTGTAAAAAATTAGCCGTCACGGATTCATTGTCCCCAAGCGTACGTTTGAATCGAATCGGTGAGACGAACGTCCGAATGTCCCCCTGTGAGTCGGAAATAAATCTTACATCGCACACACCTAACCTCGAACATAATTTCGCATATCCGGATCAGGAATTTATAAATAAAAACACCCTGCACTAACATTTAAATATTGGAAGCAGCTCGGATAAGCCCCAAGATTGCAATATCAGTTCCGTAACATTATTGTCGCACTGTCGGACTGGCTTTTATTATAAATCAACTGCTTGGCCTACGAACTGCGGGCAAAATGTAAAGAATGTGCTTGGAAGGTGCGATTGGTGGGTTTATGAACTATGAATCTTCAAATAAGATTTGTTGACTGTTAATAAATCTTCATTTGTGATAACATGGTGTGAAATTCCTTACAATTAGTGCTAATTTTTTGGTAAGAGAAAAAAACAAAAATTTGAATCAATTCTCACTTTATTCGCCACAATTTTACAGTATGTTTTGAATAATATACATATTTTAGTGAGAGGTTAACATTCAATTTGCTTCAAATACTACAAAATTTCGATTTTAGTTGTGACAGCACACGTATTTATTACATGTTAATAAGTTTTCTAACAGTTAAAAAATGTTCCCTGAAAATAGTCGACGAAATATATTTATCTTTTATTCCAAGACTCTTTTCTCAGTGTGGAACGGTCAATGGCTTGAGCCAAGTATTGGTATTTGTTTAGAAGACGTATCTCCAATGTTGTGAAAGTAAACTGTACCGTGTACCCACATGAATTCGCAGATTGAGCTTCATGTACACTGTTATCCACACATTGAGACACCGCAGCCAGCACGAAATTTGTCAAGGTGCGCTGGTGCATCAGTCGTCGATGTGCAAACGTCTAAATTGCGCGTGGTATCACGTGCATTGGGTCACTGATCGTGAAACTCGAGCAAATAACTGATCTGCGGTATGCTTCGTGATTTTAAGTTGGCAAATTTTTCCTGGGATATCAGACAATGAGAATGCTAATTTTTATTATCACGATTCGACATTAAGGTTTGAAGAACTTGTAATGCATGCAAAAAAGTTGCAGCTACAATGCAGCCATGTTTATAATTAATAGAACTTGTTGAAGATGTCGGCAAAAGCAGGACAATAATAGTCTAAATTCGTGGAAAGTATTCATCGGAAAAGTAATCCAATGTTAAACGTAGTAGAAAAGAATGTGCGAAACAAACGACTAAGTGATAATTAACTGCAGTTGTCGCAGTTGAGGAGCTCGTAGTGTTGCAACTGAAACGAACAGCAAACGTCGCTCAGGGATCCTGTTTCGGGTATAATTGACTTTAGTAATTATATTTGCAGCATATTCCAGCTATTTCAAGGAACAACTCGGTCAATTGTATTCAACTCTGAGCGTTCAAGTGCACGATTTCACTTTGTGCAGCTTTCGAATGTGGCAGGTTTTTCACTTAACAATGTTGAATATTCGTAAACAGAGATGGTAATTTCTATTCCACGTGAAAAACTGTAAATGCTTGTAAATGAAAAAATAATCAAGCAGCGTCTGATCATTGAGAAAAATTCAATTGATTTATTTTCAAATCTTATCCATTCGAGTATTTGGTAACATTTTTCACCTATCGGCAAGGCTTTCGAGGGTCAATTTTCTATAATTTGTACAGAAAAAGCCGCGTGATAATATTCACCTTATCCCCCTCTTCCTTTTTATTTTTCCGTATGAAATCTGATTTTTCATTCAGGGTGTCGCACAATTTTGCTTCGAATGATGTTGAAGTATGATATTTGTGTTTGCTGAAACTTGGAATTCAGAAGAAAACGATTCGCGGATTTATAAACTCATTTTGCCATTCACAAAGAAAAACTGGGATTCAGGTAAGACAAGAAACGCGGAATCGTGCATGTATTACAAAACGAAACTTTCTTCGAAAGTAATATCAAGAAATTAACCAATACAAATGATAAAACAACTCAATTGATCTATCGTTCTTCGAGTTCCATTTCTTAGGAATAGAAGTCGCAAAGAAATCGCATCTTTTTGTCGTATCGCTGCTACTGTATTAAACATTCGTTTTTCTTGTACCATAATCTTCACTTCAAGTTTGCTTTTCGAAGAAATATTTTTCCGTGGCATCCTTGTACACGTGTAGAAAAAATTATATTTAATCGAGGACGTAACATGGAGTTAATATCACCCTGATTGTGAGTGTCAAATCACATTTCATAGTAAAAACAAATGTATCAAGACGCATTGTTCAGAAAGTTTTGGAATTATTACCGAGTATATGAAAGACTCAGTAAAGTTACATGAAAATATTGATCAAGAATTTCTGTTGTCTTAAATAGGAGGTATTTGTTTAGTTTCTTCACGTGATTATCGTCAATCGTGGTATGATCTTTTCAATTAAAGCTCAAACTTCACGATTTCGAGAGATTGGAAATTTTTTTTTATAAATCTCATAAAATTTTTTTTTTTTTTTTTTATATAAAATATGCCGTCGGAGTTATCGTGGGATCACATCTCGTTCCGTTTGTATTTTTTTTTTTTCAATTTGAAATTTCGTTCTGCAGAATAAGGCTTCTGTATCAGATTTTATCAGAAAACGAAGATTTCGTTAAATTTTGATTCCTTCTGGAACTCTTTCGACTTATTTTTACTATTTTGAAGACTAGGGACTATTTTTCACTCATTAACTTAATTTTACTATTTCTCAAAATAGTAAAATTACTCGAATTAGTTTCAGAGGGAGTCAAAATTTAACGAAATCTTCCGGTCCAACTTTATACAGAAACCTTATTGTGTAGAAAGAAATTTCAAATCGAAAAAAAAAAATAGACTGAGTTGTGACACGATAAAAACGACGGCATGATTTGTAAAGAAAAAAAAAACAATGTTATATATGAGTTTGAAAAAAAAAATAATACAATTATGGGACATCTCGATATCGTGAAATTACACCTTTAAATAAGAAAACCATTCCATAATTTATAACAATTGTATGCAATTTCGTACACCGTTTTTCGTGTCTCTTTTTCTGAAATTATAGTGAATAAGTAAAATTTTGAAAAAAAAATACCTCGTTTGGTCAATTCTTCAACAAGTTGTGACTTATCAAAAAAAAATTAAAAAATTCATATCTCAAAAACACATGAACGACAAAAATCGAAAAAAGTCGTGAAAACTCTTATCGTTAGGTGTAATCACCCATAACAGTTTTTATGGAGTGAAAAATTTCGAATTATTATTTCCGTACGTTTTGATGGAAAATGCCCCATAAGTTGATTAATCTGATTCCCTTGAATCTTCAATTCATTTATTGTTTGTATCTTATATTAGGTGTTTAGGTCATTAGACTACAAATACAAGACCTTGGGCACTGTAACATTATCAATCACGCCTATAGACGCAAAGATGTATAAATAAGAGGCATCAATGGTTCTGCTCATCATTTTTTGTTTAGCAGATAACACCATAAATCAGTACTATGGATCCTAGAAAGCAAAATTTCGTAAGGAACCACGACTATTATTTTCCATGGATAGGAATATCGAGCTACTATACGACAACAATTACGATAAAAATAAAAAATATTCAGTTACCGATAAAATACAAGATTCGACCAGGAGTATTGAATACCACGATCTGATCCTAGTTGTGATAAAACGTGCGAGTGACCATCGAAAAAATCCCCAAACGTCTACCTATCATCTTGAAAATGAAACTCTGATTATCATTCCGTCCGAACTTCGCTCAGGTCAGATCATTTTATCAATCAATTACTTCCGTGTTTGAGTTGCCGCGATTCGCCAAGCGCTTGAGCTTGCGGATTCCTGCAAGCGCAAATTCGTACCTACCGATCATGCAGAAGTTCATTAACGAGGTTGCGCTGTAGCAGAGAGATACTCTTTGACTGTACGTTCCATGTCGTCACTAACGTGCCAGTGTATTGAAACGTGTGAAAGGCACGGCAGGGTTCCACCACCAACAATTCCAACGACTCGGCAGCTTCGAGATTAATCAAGCGTTACCTTTGATGCGAAATAACTCAGGATGGATCGGAAATCCAACGGGGGGTGGGAACACACGAGTAATTTTTGTCACAAGAAAAATTCAGTAAAACAGGTATTGTTAAAAAAACTGTTTGATAATTGTTGGAATTACGAAAAACGAGGTACGCCTAATCATTTTGCGCTACTGTCGATCCTTTTTTGGTAAGTGCAACGCAAAATCAGTTTCTGAGGTTCACTCTACTTTTTTAGCTAAACAAGGCTTTAACGTCAATTTATTCTTGCACAAGCATTAAATTTTCGCAACAGTTGCAAGAAAATACAGCAACAGTGATCGTAATGAAAAAGAGTAGCAACGAATGTTAGACTTTCCGGTAACAGCTAGAAAACTAATTTTCATTTTCTACCTAGAACTATATTTTTCGATTCTTGTAAAAAATGAAAATAGTCTAGGGCTGAGCGGTAACCGGAATTAAAAATTTCTCTCAGTGTTCTCTCGGATTTGACACATTGACAAAAGTTTTGTTTTTTGTTACTTTTTCAACGTAAAATCATTTTTTTCGGACTTACTCATTTCAGGTAATCAATGACCGACAATTGACCACTCATGACTTTCTTTTCCAAAGATGACTCAGTGTGAGGAAAAAATTTCCAAGACATAAAACGTTTGTTTTTATTTGGAGTTATCGAAAACAAATAATTTGAACTCCCAACGTAAGCAGTGACTAGAGACTTTCGAATTCAAACTTTTTTCATTCATATTTTTCGTTTCGGCATTTTTTTCTTAAAAAAAAAAAAAAAAAAAAAATCAAAGGAAAACGAACATTTTCACCCCTGCTTCATTGAAGAGGTTTTATTTTCGCATGTTTGAATTTTCTATATATCGGTCATTCGAAATATCGACCCTTTCAAGTTTTGATCCGCATCCAATTCTTCTTGATTTATTAGTCATTTTTTAATCATTGTGTCTTCGGAAATAAAACTGACTAGGTATTGCATGCAGAATTTCTAGACATTCTAGTTAAATTTATCTGCAACGGTTTCAATTATAATTATAGACAGTTTTTCCTGACCTTTACATATCCAATTAAAATGTGAACGTTTTTTGAGTCAAAGGTTGAAAATGACACGGCAAGATATGCCGACTTTTCGGCCCTTTGAAGGGAGCCTCCCTCAAGGTTAAACAATTTATTCAAGAAATATAAAAAGCATGCCTTTGTTATAAAAAAGAGAAAAGAAAAGATGAATATATATTATATTATAACATCACAAAATGGCATGCGAATCTATCTGTACTCGACATTGATGAACGAAACGACAAAAGTGACAAAAACCAATCATATCCGAGATCGCCTATCTCGTTATTATAACCTTAGTGGAAATGTTTTTTATCCTAAAAATTTACCAAGAAAAGAGGACATCATTAATTCACTTGTCGGGATCTTTGAAAATCATTTTTTGGTTATGAAGGAAATAAGAAAATCAAAAAGAGAGAGAAAATTATTTCTTTCGTTTCTTAAAGATTAAATTGTGTTATAAACTGCTAACGATAAGATTATCAGTGTTAGATTTAAGATTTAGCTAAACCTAACGCTAGTATAGTGGCCTAAATCCTACCGTTATTTTAGTCATTTTGAAATTTTTCCGACTCCCCTCAAAAATATGTTCATATTATAGAAACAAAATTCCCTGTGAATTATATAAAAATTTTCGGTTAATATTAACACGTGCTGTTCATCGTTTAGAATGTTCAATGCAAAACACATAAAAATTTCCGATGTTTGTCAATTATTTTTTTTCGTCAACGAAAATGAACTGAAAAAATGAAATCGATACATGAAAACAATGTTTAGACTTCCAACTAAACGTAAGAAAAAAAACTTTAGAACGAACGCACATATTCCGTAAATAACAACACTCAATAAAACCAAAGTAAAACATTATAGATTTGTGAAGCATAAGAAAGTTTTCAGATTCGAAGGTAGAAAAAAATGCACTCCTGGCAACGAAATTTCAGGATTAATTTACGTCGGACCGAACATTTTTTTCACCCAACCAAAAAGTTCAGTTTATTTTATATAGTGCGCAGAAATCGTAATATTTTAGTCATTTTTAAGAACCTGTTTGCCAGCATTATCCCATAGATTTTGTTGCGATTGCAAAATCAGATCTACACAGCGAAATCATTTTATAAAAGATCGAAAAATGATAACGCGTTACAGAGATTATTTCACCATTTCGCGAAAAATTTTTGTAGATTTACGATGTAACATAATGTATTATTTGATAGCGGTAATCAATTAGTGGATCTCGTAATTTCGTAAATTTTACCAATCTTCATCCACCGAACCAATTTAGTGAACCGTATGAAGCGATTTAGTTGAATCAACTAGAGCGTATTCAATATTTTGATAATACCGTGACGAAACTATTATTTCATTAAACTGACTATACATAGGTATTAAAATCGAGATTTCGTTTTTGTAAGTATATTTTGTTCAGTTGAATTTGTTTGCAATTTTGAAACAATTGTTTCATTAAATTTAGTATTTAGAACAAAATATTGTATTCCCGTGAGAAAATTCTCTAAAAAATGAGTTTACGAATAAATATTTTTACAAAAGCAAAAAGTTTTCTCTAAGTGAATTTTTTTTTTTTTTGCTTCTCTCTTGAGTTGGGAGTATAAGCATTTTTCTGAAGCGTCGAGTTAATTTTTTCAGTCCATTTTTGTTTCTGAAAAATAATAATTGAACAACATCGAAAATTAAAATGTATTTTACAATTTAAATTTGAACCACCCACCGGGGCTTATGGTGTTAATATCATCCAAAAAAATTTATGTTCACAGTTTTTTTTTTATCTACAACGTGAAAATATTTTTGGGGGGGAACTGAAAAAATTCCAAAACAACCAAATCAACGGACATCCTAGTGCTTAATTAAATCTGTCTGTTGTTCCGAAACTTCAAAAATGTTTGCTCATGATCATTGATTTTAATTTTTCAAAGCGTTCTAGTTTATCATTGTAGCATTTATCACAGTCATTACACGGTGTTTCATATACCAAATTGGAACGATCTTCTTAACGAACTTCATCTTTTGGAAGATCAAACAGCCTAGACAAGTTAATAACGTTTTATACAAACACATTCGTTATCGAACGTCTTTAAAGCTCGTTCTATTCACTGCCGATGAGATAAACCTTCGACATAGGGGAAACTTCATGACAGAGTTGATCGCGGGAATATCATCATCATCATTTCAGATGATACCAGATTTAGCATGGAGTTTGTGACGCAAAGAAAAAAAAAAAAAAACATCCGTCTAATCGTAATTCGGTACATTGGCCAATCAAATATAATGGATAAATTTTGGTTAGCATAACCTATCAAATGGATATTTTTGTCATGGAAGATACTTGCCAATGAAATCCCTCCGTTATACTGCAAATAATAGTTAATTTTTGTTTCGGAGGATGATGGAAATCGAAATTCGAATATCTTTGTCACTGTGTTTCTTTTCGGTACCAATCAGCAATTGTTGAACAATTATGTTTTATTATAGATACTTCTAAGAAACTGATCTTATCATTCGACTCAACTTCTGACGTACATTAAAGCCTATCATGAAAGCTATTGAGGACTTCAATAAGAAAAATCCAAACGGCCAGCTGGGATTGTTATCAAAATATCATGAACACGTGTTTAATAAAATGCCATTAAAACCACAAAGACTACAAAGATCTTAATTCCAGTTGTGACGAAGTTCAAGAAAATCACGTCGCCGATCCGAATATCTGTTTAAGTAAGTTGTCTTGTCAAATGTCGAAACAGCTGCATAAAAACACAGCTTAAAGGATTGCAGAAACTTTTGTAAAGGAATTTCTATATTATCTTTCTTTTTATCCCATATTTTGATAACAGAACTGATAGCCAGCTCTGTCGGAATATTGATAAAATTCGAAACCACATCGAAAGATCATTTATAAAATAAAAAATTGGGATATTGCTGTCTGCTCTAAAACTGATTGCATAATTTATACTGCATCCGGAATAGAGATGAGTTTTTAATTGTTTAGCTTTTTATTATATGCACTATCGGATGAAAGTCAGACTATACTCGTTAGGAACACCGACTGTCTGTTTGTCACGTCTGTATCGCAGCTAGCTGCTCATCCGCGAGACACGAAACCCGATTCAATTACGTCAAACATATTTGCATTAATCAAGCTTTCTCGGGGGAAGAACGTAGAATTCATTCGAAATAAAATGATGAATTGTGTGAAAATTAGCCGTTAATCACGAGAGTTCGTTATCCTCGTTTGAAATACAGCGAGTGGGCGGCTTCGCTTCGTTACAAAACATCCTGTCACCCAAATCCGTCAAATTAGTTGGCAGAGAAGCAAGGTGAGATACGATTATTAGTAAATTTGTCTTCGTCGCAATCTATATGAAAATTTTATGAAAGAAGAAATTATGTAAATACATTATCGAGATCGTTTCGATTTAACCCGTTCAATTTAAAATGAAAATATCGACTCAGAACGTCTTTATCTCAGTAAACACTTTTTGGACGATATTGAAATGTTTTGATCATGTTTCAGAAATTGAGTTTTTTTTGTCCAAATTTTGGGTTTTTTTCGTAAATGTGAGAATAATTCTGAGAAATAAATAGCGGCAATTGATTCGTAGGAAAATTTTACCCTCGTTTCATACAATTTTCAATTATCTCATGTGCAGTAAATCTCGGAAAATTCGTAAAAAACGAAATCAAGACTGTACACTACAGTGTACAATAAAGCGAATGGGTTGAACGTGAAACGCAATCACCGTAAAATTCTCATTCTCGAGTTCGATGTGTCAACTACATAGACTCGCTGCATGGAATAGAAAAACGTTTTGTCAACCTGACAAACGGGATAGGATATCAGTAGCGTGTGTTTTAAACAGAAAAACAGCCTGGCGAAATTGAAAGCAATACGATACGATACGTTGATCTCACAGTCAAAAACATTTTCCTGGGAAATAATCAGAATTGAATATTGCGGATTCTCTCACTGCACTTATTGTATTCATTTTCATGGATCAGCATTTTGAAGATTTTTGGGGTCAAACTTAAATTCACCGATGTGTTCACACCGAAATAAACTTTTAACTACAAAAGGTAAATTCGTATCGATTTGTGCCCAGTGGCCAGGATTAGGAGGTCACATTAAAATTATGGATTTATTCCTCGAGTTTTCTGCACCCTCTGTGATTCACGTGTATATAATGCGTACGTAACCAGTCGTTGCGAATTGATAAATTTCATTGAAAAATACAGAAATAGATGGAACAATGTAATATTCTGCATCAGTTTATAGGTATAACATCCCTGAAAAAGATGGAACGATTTCTTTTACGTGCAGAGACAACTGTCTTACATTAATGCAAAATATGGCATTTTTAGTAACTTGATGGTTAATTTCCGAGATTAGAAGAATCGATTTTAATTCCTACTGGTGTTTTGGTATAAATGTTATGAATGCTCATTCCAGTTGAATCACACTAGGTATGTAATATTCCCAACTAAACTCGAATCGCTCCGATTTAAGGGTATAAATCTTAACCATTGACGCCTACTCTCATTTCGTTCATTCATCTAATTAAACAGTTAAATTTGAGATTTAATATTGTAAATATTTTTATACAGAATGTAACCTGAGAATATCCGTAAATTTTATGGCGGTAGTGCGAAATATAAAGAAATGATTGTAATGCCGTAATTTAATTTCGGCCCATCTTTGCTAGGCTTCTGAGAACTTTACGTTCATTCACAGAATTTTTTGTAAAAAGTTTCGCAAAATTGAAACGACGTATCGTTGGAACCCAATTTTTTTTCTTTGGAGCCATTGAACTTTATCGTTATAAAAAATTGAATAAAACAAAAAAAAAAATAAGGACTCTACAGATTTTTCATACTAGACATTTTTCCATCTGACGTTTCGGTAACGAATTAGAATCAGGTACAGATTTTGGAATTATCATAACTTTGAAACTAAATCACTAAAATTTCTGAAAAAATTGTTCAGTACTCTGGGACTTTCATATGGAAAACCAATTCGAAAATTGGAAAGACTGAGAATCGGAAACTTGTCAAAGTTTTCTCGGATTGTCTCATAGATACTTTCTAAGAGTTTTTGTTTTTTCTCCATTTTCTCGCACAAGTTTATTAACCAAGATAGCAAGTACCAATAGATTCGCCTCAATGTCCCCCAACTTCCCCGGATATGCCTACGGTCATTTGCTTTCTTCCACCGAGTCCACTACAGTATTAAGAACGTTTCAAATGAATCACTATACTCGGGCGAAACTGTGAACTTTCCGACACTCGTTATTTTTACTTTCTTGAAAAGTTTTCACTGCAGTTCCACAAGCTGAAGAAAAAAGCTACAAGATCATGAAACATCACAATTACACAAGACAAACCGATAACGGTCGCCTGTGAAAAGTTTTCCATGTCTAAATTTTCTGAAATTCATTTTTGAAAATCATGCAGCAGGATAGATTTTCTGTTGTCCATTACAAACGCGAAGGTACAGCGATTTTTCGTTTGGAAGCTTTGTGAAAAAAAAAAAAAACAAAAAACCTCTTACAGTCCAACGTCCGGATATCAAGGCGTCGCCATTAATATGAATGACTTACGCTCCTCTTGTCGCCCCAGCCGTCATTCTCTCTTCCGCCCTACTTCCGAATTCATTGTTACGCAGTGTTATCATTCAGTGATATGCACCACCCGCATGTGTCATTTATTTCGATAGGATGGTTTCGAAAACGATTTGATAACGTTGGCGCGATCGAATGTACGCCGCTGTTTGATGCATTGCGACGCAGATATGCGGATATATAGATTCGTATGACGTGTGAACATTGAAAAACAAACGGATTCAAACGTGTCCGCCGTTTAGTTATTTCTCCAACAACTCTTTTATTCGACGAACACGCGTGCGACTTGAACAGCCAATTCCTGAAGGAATATTTGTATGAAATTTCATTACTATGGTATTTTGTTTGATGAATTTTTCTACCGATGAATGAACGTCGGATCGATTCGACGATAATACTGGGAATTATTTGGCGGAGTACAAAATTCTGTACAATTGAGCCGACTTTAAATATCGTGGAAAGTTTTTGGGCGCAGGGTTGAAGTTCCGAATTTCAAAAGTTCCGAAAGCGTCTGATTCCTAATTATTTGGTGGTGAAACTTGAAGTAAAGAAATCAAACTTGTACAAATCAACAAATTCGAATGGTCAGAAACCCGACGGCTCAAGGTTCCGAAATGCAAGATACCGAAAATTCAAGTTACGATAGAGGAAAATTGTGAAGAATAAAGTTTCGATAGAGTAAAATTTGGAAAAATTGAAATATACTCACACAACGAGTGGGTGTAAAAAAATCAGAAAAACCGAGAATCAGAATGACCAGGATTCCGAACGTAAAAATATTGAAAATCCAAAGCAGAGAAAACTTGGGGGGCCTATTTCAAGGTATGAGACTCACATGAAGCAATAATGATAGAATTTGATTTATTTCTGAAGGTATTTTTCTTTACTTTTTATACTTATTTTTCATTTGAAGTTGGAAAAGTTTGGGGTCAGTCTGACCCCAGTGTGGCAGTGGCATGATTCCAGATAGATGTAGAAGCTAAGGGTCAAATTTCAATCATGTTTTTATTGAGAATCAACAGACATGTACTTGACAGTAGTATGTGATTTGAATATTTTTTGATAAAGGATGAGATGACACATTTTTAATATACTTGGTGAAAGGTTTTTGCACCAGAAGTGCTTTTTGGGAGGATATCACAACTTTTTGTATAAATTTATTTGTTACTCGTTCCTTAGTCTTATGTATAAACTACTTTTGTCAGACATTGATAACTTCGAAATCCAGAGAATTGTTTTGGAAAAAAATCATGGTTATTTTAAGATGGTTTCATTGCAGCATCTAGTTGGTTCAAAGGTGCTATATATAGTCAAATCAAGTTTACCTGATTACACGAATGTAATCTTAGGTTTTGCAAGACTATCAGCTCGTTATATTGTTTATATTGTATCGAAACAATTCTTTCGATGAAATTTATAAGTTTGTGCTGAGATTTATATTGCTGACTTTGCTTGTTCGAAACTTTATTTGTGCGGTGTCCCGGAAAATAAATTCAATTGGCAAGATATACTTTGTTAGTTCGACTTTATCCACCTGACTATGTTCGATACACTGAGCACTCAGTGCTACGTATATCGCTTCGTATACTTCAAGTTTCGATCGATCAAGTTTATTTGCAGAGTTTCAAGCTACCCAAGTTTCCGTCATTATTCAAATATTTATCACGGAATCTGGATATCAACATCAAATTGAGTTTTTGATTAAAGTTTATCGATCAAAACTCAAGGTAAATCTCGTTTCTGAATCAGACACTGTGAAATAAAAGATTTAGTTAACAAAAGTCACACAGTACAAGACTTCATCGTTGAAAGCTACACAGCATCAAGAGTAGACACGTTGGAATTATCTTCAATCTTGTGAAGTTTTATTTTAAAGAAACCAACATTTAATTACATGAAAATCAACACTATAATTTTTCTGAAAAACTCGACTTCAATTTCCGAATGTGCGAAAGTTCCAAATTTTCCTAAACCGATATTATAAAGATACTTTTGATGCACCTTAAAGTTGTACGAAGAAATCTGTGGACTGATTCTACGGTGATGGTCGAAGGGGCAACACGCTTTGAAAACATCAACGACTGACAAATGATTTCTCGATGATTTCTAATATTAAAGAATTATTTAAATTTCACTAGCCTTCAAGTGGTTCTCAAACGTTCGAAGATGTTCGACATATTACTTATTTCCAAGTGATGTTTAATATTAAACTATTTTTCGAATTGCAGTGATTTCCAGTGATATTTAACTAATTCCTCAAGTAAATAGTCTTTCGATGCTGGTGGTTGATCCCAGCTGTCCATGCGCATGTCACACAAATTCTGTTTAAGTCGAAGCTTTTAGCGTCTATAATATAGAAGGAATGTTTTAATGTTTAGGATAGATAGAAAAATAGACTACGTAAAACAGAGCACTGTACATTTTATACATGTTTTCACTCAGAGTTATGTCTTGAAGAATGTATTCAAACCATGAATAGTGTTCAAGTAATCATCTGCCGACCTTACAGCTTGCATTGTGTAGCACAAAAATTTCCAACCCCTATAATGATAAATGAATGAACAGAAACTGAACAAGAACAGACCTGGGACTAGCTCGCACAGAACACAATACAATCAACTTTTTGAGGTTACAAGGCCGAGAAAGGAGACACCAAGGCCAACAAATACTTGTACGATAACTCATTTGTTATACAGAATGGCGAACATCGTTTGCATTATGTGTCACGCAGCTGATGGATTGTTTGCAAAATGCGTTGTTCTATGAGAGCATAGTTTTCTGTACATTCCAACCCTTGTCCTTCGCTTCTTGCGGGTATCAGCTGACTTCTGTAGGTGCCGGATCTACGCTTCTTCGGTGAACCCACGTGAAAGAGGCGATAGCGTGCGTGTATCCACCCGCCAAACAAGATACTAAATTGATGATAGTTTACACATATTTTATGCCGAAACGTATAGCTTTGTACATACCATCGGTCACCGCACACTCGTGACATTCGGCAGATTTTATTGATTCTTGACCTTTGTCCGCCATCGATGTTCCGAGTTTTGATTTGCGACGCACTTTGTGCTCTGGAGTGACTTTTGTTCCACAGTGCATGCTGAGCTCAGCGACGTACTTTCTCCTGCAAACCTAATTATATACATATAAGGTATATCTGTCGGGTTACGTACGTGGAAAACGTGGATGCTAATCGATGTTAATAAATAAATAATTTCTGTACCCTCTCCTGGGTATATAGAAGTGTATAGAAAACACAATTAATGAAGCAGGCTGCGATTCACGTTCATTGTGAAGTTATAAAGCACTTTCGAGAACTTGAAGCAAAATATTGAACTTTTTCATGAAAGAGAATCTACAATTTTATTTATGCCACTTACTTGCCGGTTTTACTCCATGTATTTCATTGTCAGCTCCGGCGGACTCGAAAAAAAATAATCGGACATGATCATACTGATCATATGTGGATTGATCATATCTGATCATATACGAAAAGTTAAACAATGGATGCTTTTCTATGGTCGTATCAGCTCGTACACGAGGAAGTATGAAGATACATGAAAAAATTTCCCGATGGGCATGATATGAAAATTGGCCCGATCGGACAATGGAAAAATTATTTTTAGTCAAATTTTTTTTATTCTTGATTAATAAGTAGCAGAATTTTTTTTCACCAAGGATGATTTTATATGATCTGATATGGACATATATACCTTGATTTTCTCGTACATTTCTATATTAGAAAATATTTCGCAGTCATATACAAAACCATATGCGGACATATCTGGCTGTATGTATCAAAACTTGATTTTTCATCGACATTTCCGGATGTGAACATATATTGAAATATAAAGTCGTATACGACCATATCAGAAGATCTATTGACAAGGAAAAAAGAAGCTATATGTAGCGATATATAGCCGGATTTAACTGTAAATGGCGAAGTTGAAGTTAATGACATTATCGTAATAATGCACGTTTCCAAGAAATCGCTATTCCTCAATTTTAGGAATATCTGAAAGGCAGTGAATTATAACGAGACAAAAGAAATTCATATTTCAAAAACTTACCACTTCAAATTCACTATAAAATTGCCAAACAGTGACTTTTTTTTTGCAGCTAGAGTAACTAAACGTTGCATAGTTGTGTCAGCAAATATTTTCAGTTACGCACATTCGGTTCTATATGAAGTTTCTGATCTACCCTAAATTAAAATTATTGCCACAACGATGTTCACTACAGTTATAGATGCAGTAATTATTCACAACGAATACACTGACGGCCATTACCTTCATTTTTGAGTACACTCTCTAATTTTTTAGTGCGGCAAGATATCTTAACTGGTGTACCCAAACTCTTGGCCGGCAGTGTATTTTACACAATTTATGACAATTTACAGATTCGAAATTTGTTCTAATCGTGAGTTTTTCATGCCCTTAAACCTTCGATCAGTAAGTTCTTCAAAACCAAGTTCCTATTTTCAACTTATAAGAAAGCTTGGTCACTGTTGAAACTACTGAATGAAAATAGTTAAAATTTACTTAGTTTTTATCATCCATTAGTGAATTCAATCATCAAAATGTTCTTTGTATACGGGTAGTTATATTTCCGGTTAATTCTTCTCTCAGTGAATCGTTTTCTCACGGTATGCTAAAGCGTTCGGCCATCACAACAAAATAAGCGACTAAGTGGTGGTTTTTCACGGAATGAGATGCAGCAGTAAAATCTATCGACAGCTATTTTTCAAGCAGTCTAATTATGCGATATAAATCAATAGTTTTCTTCACAGTGTGCTGATTTATTCGGCCCAAGATTCGTGAAAGGGTCTTAGGGGTGGTTTTTCGTGGAAAGGGATGGAGCAACAAGTTCTGAAAGACGTTGCTCGAGGCGCAACTCTATTCTGATTTCTGAAAGAATGTAATTTCGTACAATTTGCCCAGCTGTTTGGTCAATTTTCAGTTTTTGGGCCACAGAAATCGAGAGTTGTGAGTTAAAATCAGGCTAAGGGTTTTTTTTTAAGTACTCTAAGCTACGAGCAATTCATTGGCAATAAAATATAGCATATTGAAAATTACCTCCGAGTCTCATGTTTTCATCGTATTTCCAACTTTTTTAATACCCAGAATTGCCGACGATTGCAGGGAAACGGCAGCAGCGACAAATTCCGGAGTATGGCAACTAATTAGCAACGAAAGAGGACTAATTGCCTGTATAAATCTGAATCGATTATGCTCGAGTGGTCGTGTCAGGTTTATAGACGTCGACTACGTCCTGAAAGTCTAGATCCCGGAATTACGGAAGTCATTTAGCTATGTGATAGCTAGTTTGTTGTAATAACAATTGGTTTCTCCGAGAAACTTTTTTTTACATATTAGCTTATCTTTCGATGGAACAGTGATTTTCATTGCTAAGAATTGTAACTGCATTTTCTAATGACCCGCGTGAAAATTTTCTCAATTTTAATCTGTACTATATTACAAATTAAATGAAAGATGTCGAAAATAATTCTTGTTTAATTTCGTACGAAAGATTGAAAAAAAAAAAATGTTAAAAAGCGTATTTTTGGGAAAAAAATACTAATTAAATGCTTAACCGTTCGTATAATTTTCATAAATCTATAATGTAAGTAATGTAGGAGTTAAGAATGGACTAAAAAATCAAAAAAAGAAGAAATAGTACGTAGACTTGAAATTGATTTTCTCGGAAACGGCTGTCCATTCGGAGTTTCTGCTTTGGGCAATTGAAATTTGAGTCATGGTCCACACGCGACATTAGTTTCATTGAAATCGGTGAGCGACGGACTGTAAGGTCTCCTTTTTAGAGCAATACCTCTAACGTCCACTCTGTTCAACTTCCGTAGAAGCTTACCGTGGTTCACAGCATCAAAAGTTTCACAATTAGTCCGATCCAGGAAAGCAATCAGGATATTTATTTACTCTTCTCAAGGCACAAGTATATGTATACCGTGAATTTTTTTCTATTGAAATAATTTCACACTCCGTTATAAACGCGTATCAATAGTTGAGATATATGCAAGTTTTTTAAATGCGAACAGAAATAATTCAAAATAATACAAATGAATCAGAATTACACTGGATATTGGAATAAATGAAGCTGGGATCTTATTCCAGTGGTTTATTACTCATGGAAACATTTTTCTCATTTGACAACTCTTTGAATCAGCCATCTTTGATTTTGCAAACTTCTGAGTTTCGTAAATTTCAATTGCCGATCTTGGATACTGACTCATTCAAAAATGCTTAAAGAGGTATTAGCTATACGTTCTCAACCAAAAGTGAGTCTCCTTGACAATATTGAATACTTTATGATAAGATAAAAATATGAAAAAAATCAATGACAATAAGAAAATTCAATTTGAATGATAATAATAATGAATGTTGATCGTGGTTATCGATGTCGTTGAAACCAAAACAATCGGATAATTGTTAACGTTTCGGTCCGAGTGTTGGCCCTCTTCAGAACGAAAATTAATTAGTTTATTGCCCACATCTTATCTGAAGATGTGTGTTGGATGAAAAAGGAGCCAAGAACAGACGAGCATCGCAGAATGAAAGGCAAAACAGGATGATTCGCCAACCATTAAAGAGCGAAAATATAACGAGATAATTTTCAAAGTAATAGATATTGGTCAATTATTATTTAAAATTTGGCGTAGGTCAACTTTATAAAATGTTAAGTCGAAAATTTTAAAAACTTTGAAAATTATTATGACACCAGGAATGACGTAATTAGAGTCAGCAATAAGATTTTTATTTTATCATAAAGTATTCAATATTGTCGATGAGAGATTCACTTTCGGTTGAGAATGTACAGCCAATACATCATTAAGCGTTACAAGTTTTCAAAAAAACACCAGTCGGGTGACTTGCTTTCAAATGCCCACATGGGGAAAATTCTTGAAGAAAACAAGACTATCAAATCAATTGCAAAACTCATTTCCATTTCCAAACTCATTTACAGTTTCTTTTCCTCATTTGTTTTATACAATTTTCTTTTCTCTCGTGTAAAAGCAAGTGTGTCGTATTTTCCAAGTATCATTTTTCATTCGCATTTTCTTCATCCGAATACGTGAAATTTGTCCGGAAATGTAAGTTTGAAAAATGTTACAAAAACGATGAGATCGAAGTATACGTTGTCACAAATTGTGAAATAATGAAAGAAAATCTTGAAGTATTCGGGGAAAATCGGTAAAACGTATTCTTGAAAGTTTCTCGAATTGATTTAGTAGTATAGCAAGGAGAGTTCTACACGCAGATTCCTGTTACTGACACTTGCCGACATTCTCCCCAGACTCAAACCCTTCTCCGCGATGACGTCACAGTCTGCCGTACCGACTTGAGATCAAAAACGTGCAACCTTACCGACACTTACCGACATCCTCCCCAGAATTAAACTCTTTTTCCGCGATTTTTACCGTCGACCGATACAACTGTCGGTAAGGTTGTACGTTTTTGGCCTCAAGTCGGTACGGCAGACTGTGACGTCATCGCGGAAAAGGGTTTGAGTCTGGGGAGAATTTCAGTAAGTGTCGGTAACAGGAATCTGCGTGTAGAACTCTCCTTGCTATACTACTTGATTTGTCGCTGATTTTTCCCTCCGAACTGGGTACAATATGGACACCAAAAAAAATTTCTTGAAAAAGCCTGCAAGATTCTTAAGAAAAACACGAAATTTCCGATCCGCTATCTCGATGTTCTTGCTGCTTTTCGAACAGCCACGTGCCTAGGAATACTTACAGGAGTAATAAGGATTACGGGAGTATAATTTCCATGCTGATATCTCAAAAATCGGATAAGACGTTGAGCGAGGGTGACGTGCCGAGGTGGGGTAATCTGTCAAGCGACTAGCTACGCGTCATCGTTCGGTAACGAAATTACCCACACGAACGTGCGGCGGGGATGAAATGAAAATGCCGCTCACGAGTTAGGAGCGCTGCCAAAATTTGGTAATTATATCAAATCCACGTCATTGTCGGGAAGATGCGGTGACTGCTTCCACGACTTTGTCACCTCCGTGGGGCGCCTGTGTAATTCTAATCGATGGATACACGTATGAGAGATTCTATGATAAATCGATCATCTCAAGATCCCAATAAGCTAGAGGTAAGTGGTCATTACGAGTTAGAGGGGAAAGTAAGTTTGTGTTTGATATTTTTTCTTTAAACTCCGAGATCTTCTACAAGTGTTGAATAAATACGTGAAAGGTACATTACGTAAGATCTTTAATGAGAAGCATCGAAAATAAACATAATTTGGCCATTCTTCTGTAGGTCCATGAAAAAAACCAGTTTTTCAATTACTAACTTTGCTCAGATTTTGATCTGAAAATAAAATGACTGATATTTATTTTGCACATTAAATTATGCTGTTTTTGTATGATTGGTTTTTCGAAATCTCGATTTGGGACCAAATTTTAATGGTGGGTGTTGTTAGTTGAAACTTTCGATTTTTGACGACAAAATCACTCGATTTCAGTCATTAAAAATGCAACGATGCATGATTACGAATATTTCTCGTTTTACGACTAGTTTTTTTGATTGTTAATTTTCGTCTATGAAGAGGTTACAAAATTCGAAGTAAATCAATGCAGTAGTCTTCCGTATAGGTATATTAATTTATGCTTAAACGATGTACTTGGCAACAAACATCGATGTCAATATCTTCTACAGCAAGAAAGTATTTTTGTGGGTGGCTATTTTCATGGTTTTTAACACAAAGAAAAACTGTTTTTTCACTCTTTCTAAATTCTGTCAGAGTCACTGAAACGACGTAATGAGAATCCCTCATCCATTTTGTCGATTCAATTGTTACTATCGGGTACAAAGTGATGGATATCTTATAATAGAGCACAGCAGATGTTGCAAATTTGGAATAAAAAATTTCAGGTCAGTCCGGTACCTAGATTGTTCAATCAGCTTATTGATAATTTATGAAAGGAGAAGAGCGCCGTACTCAAGCATCAAAAATGACTATCTAATATAAGGGGAAGTTCACATTGATTAGAATAGACTTGAGCTTTTCTAAGTAGCCCATCCAACCTGACGCTTTTCCCCTGTTTACCCTTCGCTTTATTTTTTTAAATTTTACTCAGTTTTTCTTACTATCCAGTTCTTTCGTAACTTGTTACTTTGCATTCACGCCTGGGAAATCGTTTCACCACGACGCTGGCTAACAAACGACACTCCATCATCTGGTTTGTCTTTTATGGCAATGAATGTGTCCTCCATTTTGTAGCATTCTATGCGCATTCTTGAGTATTCAGTTGCGAGAAGTCTGCTGAATGGAATAAACAAATGTTTCCAAATAATGAATATTCACCAGCTAGGGACATTTTTTTTCCACTTCCGAATAATGAAGCCTGGAAATTGTGGTTTGAAACTTAATATACTCGATTCTCTAATATAGCGTGTGTTACGTCCTCCACAATACGATCTATTGAATACCTTGCTAACAATAAGTTGTTTTCATTCTCTTCATGCATTTCTATATTCATATATTTTCGAATATTCGCACCTCCACTTTTGAAACTAATCACTCTTTTTAATCCGCCCTTATACCTACGAACCCTTCCTATCAACATGCCCAACGTTGTCCTTGCATCACATGGGTTCTGGACTTTCCCTTCCTCGCTAACAGTCTTACGTACTTTTTCCGCGAACACTCCACCGAATTCCCCTCATTTTCTGAGACCATATTTTTTTAATTCAAAACTGGAAGGGTAGTCGCCGTTTTTTCATTACGATATAATCTAGTTTCAAGCTCGGTATTTTCCTATTCTTTTCTGGCATCACCCAATGATTTCTCTGGGTAATTAAAATTGGAGATCACTAGGCCCGTTGCATTAAACAATTGGACATTAATCTATCAATGTATCGACCTTGTCTCTCTCGTACCCAAGGAATCAGCCGGTGGATGTCATTGCGCAAGTTGACGGCTAACGGCAACACAAACCACCAACATCTCCAATGTTTTGAGGTTACGGATTTTCGATCCGACTAGTTGTTGGCAGATCCAGTTAACTAGCCTTGAATAAGTCAGGCTATCACGTACTGCCTCCACTCAAATATAACGACGAAGAAGAAGGAAAAAAGTAATTGCTAAATCTCAAGCTGGAACGAGAGGAGAAAAGTACGAAAGGGGGATCCCCGTAACTAGAATAATTGGCGAATCGTTGGCATCGGGGGATTACTTTATCGATACTCGCCGACTGGCTGGAAGAGCTTTAGCCGTTACTTACAACATGGCGAACTCCGTTGTTTTATTGCCAATCAAACCAATCCCGGTGAAAGCAGGTTGGATATGTACCTATATACGTCGGTGAACTTCTTTAATTATGGACGACTCGTCGCATTTATCCGAGCCTCCGATGGTCTTAATTTGCAAAAAACTAGAAACTGGTAAAATATACGAGGGTTAAGAAGTCTGAAGTGATATCCGATAGCAGGAAAAAAATTTGCATTGTTTTCGTCTGTGAAAATTTTGCTGTAAATCCGTATCTGTACACAAATATGTGTGTTTTTTTTCTCAAGACGCACTTTATGAAACGTTAAGATCTATTCTGTACTCTTCTGTGACTTCATTTCGAAACTTTACCGTGCTTTATGTTTTTGGGAAATCGCATTTTGCTTATATCTACCAATCGGAAAAACGTCATTTCTCTACGAACTTCTTTGCAAGTAAGATCCATCTGGGAACATACCCAGAAGGAATTCCTTCAAAATAAAAAGCAAACAGATTATTATCACTTCGTTTGAAAATAAAATAAAAAAGTAACTTTTAATTCTAAGCCTCAATAAAAAATGTCTAATCGACGTTAATAGAATCCGTTTTGATAAGGGTCATTTATGTGATATTTTTAATATTTTAACTCTGAATCAAGAAAATTCTATGCTCGGGACCGTATAAACGTTGATGTATATTGGCTTGCAAAAACTGTTTTTGGTAAGGCACATTTTTTTGAACACCCCCAAGCGTACAGAGTGTTGGATGAAAGCATTCCCATACTTATATTATTAATATTTGTCGACTTTCCGAAGCATTCACAAAACATGCCTGAAAATGAATCGATAGATTGAAGAGGCCCATTTGAGAAAACTACTAAGATATTGAAATCTCCGAAAATGCGTGTATTTGAACAGATTTAACTAAAACTAGTTAATTTTTCACTGGGCATTTCTCTTTTTTACATCTCATGCCGCACAATGGTTTCTGTTAAATGACACCTTAGATCCACAGTGAATATGCCCTTTTCTTAGCCGCAATATGAAACGTGAATTATTACTTAGGAAAACAGCAAAATTTACTTTAGAACCACCGTATAAATTACACGAAATCTTCGTGCCTGTTGAAATTTTTTTCCGTAAATAACTCCACTGAAATATCTTTGCATAATTTTGGGTAGTGAGACTCCTAACTGCGGAGAAATATTGCTAAGTTAATAATATAAAAAATTCTCGGAGAATTTTTGAGCTTCCCTTACGTGCCCTATCATTTCTCTGCATTCGACAATGATATTTTATTTTTCTCTTTAATATTCGTAAAATTTCGTATTGTTTCGAGGGTAACCTTATACGTATTTTTAGTAACATAGGAGGTATCTGATTACATTAAGTTTGTTGAAAAGTTATAGGTTTGAAAGAAATTTAAAGTTGCTCGTCGCATATTTCATGAATAAATAATACATATTGTAATTGTCGTGATTTGGAAAACTCATATCACGGTAAGAATTAAGTGGAACGTAGATTCGATATGCAAGTAGACGGTTAGTTCAAAGAATAGTCCTAATTGAATCATGAAAGTTGAAGGTATCCTCGAAGCTTTTCAATTGCTTGTACATTATTGGAAACTGAAATATGTGAAATCTAAATTATCAATGCAATTCGACTTGTTTATCTTCACTATAGTATTTTGATTCCTGTTAGTCATTCGTAAATGTCCTTCAATTTCGGAGTTCATTTATTAGTTTTAAAAAATACTTCTAACAATGAAACACAGCGAATTTAAGGTCCACATTCAACCCACATAATTTTGTACTTCAATCAAGTTCTAAGAATGTACAAATTTCTCATAACATATTCAAAATATTTGATTCCTTAAGTCCAAAAGTAACCCTCAGATCAGAGATCTTCTTGGTAATTTCGTTTATTGTACACATGTAGACAGTCATTCTGGCACGACTAATTTTTCGGCCCAGTCGGTAACGTTGGCAATGCAGAATCTGCCCGCAGCGCCACCACCGGCCGGTTTCGATCGTGAAATATTCTCAATCTTCGTAAACATAGCATAACCCATCAATGCAAAATTCGGCCGGCGGTAGCGCTGCGGGAAGATTCTGCATTGCCAACGTTACCGATTGGGCCGAAAAGTTAGCCGTGCCAGAATCACTGTCCACATGTGTACATAGAAAAAGAATCATACGAGGTTTCAAGTTCGTCGTGATCTAGGAATACAGGTTATACAACAGAAAGGATTGTAACCTAGCAGAAGTACAGTCAAAAAATTATGTCGACAGTCCAATAATTACTATCGTCGATTGAGCCACACTAGTGTTAATTATATTCGACCAAAACATACATACATAAGCCGAGTGATTTCTTTGACTCGGTATATTTGGTCATTTGAAAAAAACCGTTATTCGGATACTCAAAAAAATTCTAAGTCTTCATCAAAATGGCGAAAATTTGCAGTACCAATGACCTAAAGGAAAAAAAAAAGTACGAACGGGTGTGAAACGTGCTCAGTCTCTCTTCGGAGTCACGACTCATTCTTCGTTTCTCCTATCTAATAGACTCCATTTCACCTGACTATCGCCTTACATTCCTAGAATCCTGATCCTGCACCCTGTTCTTTGCATTCCCCAACGCTTCATTTCACTCGTCCCAAGACTCTACTGACCTATCCTTTGAATAGCACACCTCCTTTCAACTGTTCCGTAGACTTCCTTACAATAAACATATAATTTATATTCTAAACATACCTAGAGTTATTTATTCAACCCTTATCCTAACCTCCAAAAGCGAAATGGAACCAGCTATCTATTCCTTACCGCTTGGGAATAAACGACCTTCGGGTTATTACAGGTGTATGTATGCAAGGGTGAGAAACTTTACCAGTAGAAATTAACGATAACGATTTTCTTCTCTCTCTCTCTCAGTTTTCCTCTATCCCTGCTCGACGGAGGTACGGCGTCCATTTTGCTACCAGCAGTAAACTTTTTCTTTTCATTCTACTTTCCACCATCTCAAGCGGCAAAAAATAAACAAATTTCTCGTTTCTCAATACCAGGGTCGTGGGTTCGCCCTTCCATTCGCCTACACAAATTTCTGGAGCTTTGCAATTTCTCCATGTGGTCCGTGAGATGGGATGTGTGTATAGATGTATGGAGCATTCCACGTCAAATTGACCTGGGTCTGGGACTCGATTTCTCCGAATTGACTTACGACTTTTTGTACGATTGTTTTGACTCTTGAAAGTACTTATATTTTTTCGGAATTTTAACAATACATTGCAATTAGCTAGAATTTTTCAAAATGACTATATTGATCAGCACAATTTAAAATCGGAAATACTTCAAATATTTTCATACGTAACACCAGATCTTTGAATTTTTGATCAAATTTTTCCAAACTGATTAATTATTTACCATGTTTAAAAATAAGCATATTTTTCGGCATAATTTAAAAATCTTAAAAAATTCTTAAAAATCCAGGGTATATATACAACTTTTCAACCAGCAACTCATGGCGGATTCTTCTTTTTCATTCGAGAAAAATAACGAATAAAAATTTACAAAAATTACAAAATTTTCTCCAATGAGAAGGAAGAGTCACCGTGGTTTGTTGATTGAAAATTTGTACACGCAACACTGGATTTATAAGAACTTTTTCATATTTCTGACAGTTGATATTTGAGAATTATTTCAGATTTTCAAATTGTGGCAATCAATATGGTCATCATCAAAAATTGTAACTAAATTCCACGGACTCGAAAAATTTCGAAAGAATGCGCTTTTAAGTGTCAAAACAATCATATAAAAAATCGTGAGTCAAATCAGAAAGGTCAAAGTTTATACCCAGGTCGATATGACATTTAACGCCCTATAGGTACGTATATGTTACTGCTCGAGGTGATGTAACGTCGATACCGTGATTTGCACTTTGGTTTTGATCTCGTGAGGTCCGTTGCACGAATTCCGCACATATTGCACCGGACGCAAGAAAT
The DNA here is from genome assembly GCF_021155785.1 of Neodiprion fabricii. Lineage (NCBI taxonomy): Eukaryota > Metazoa > Arthropoda > Insecta > Hymenoptera > Diprionidae > Neodiprion > Neodiprion fabricii. The sequence continues at coordinate 24,003,213 of NC_060240.1, forward strand.
CCGATATGTTTCATCGCATCGATAATCAGTCAAATTTCAGTGAATAAAATAGATTCATATAATAGACTAAATATTTTACATCCAAAAGACGTTTTTTTTTTTGTTAGCGATCTAATTTGATAATTGTAGATAATCGTAAAATGGAGCGATTAGTTGAATACGACTGCTCAACTTATCAATAATTACGTTTAAAAATGTACCGTTCAAAATATGCGACACATGAAGATATACATATGGGGTATTCCATGACAGCTCGATCAAGATTCTACGTCGATGTCTCAGTTTGGCTTTATAATTTTCTGTAGGAAAGTACGTAACGAAAAATGCAATCGTCATTTTTTCAGAATTTTTCGACCCAGCGTGTCTGACGTATGATTTAAAAATTCGAAAAAGACCCCACTTTCTAAAATCTAAAAAAATTCAGAGAAATCTCGTAGAATGTAAGAAAATTTTTTACACCTATTAGAAGATGGATATAATAAAAGAACAGCAAATAATTGCCTGAATTTCGTATCAGTCAAAATAACGTTCATTTTCCATATCTTATCAATTTCAAAGAACTTTGGTTTCTTCCGACAGCAGAAAAAAAAATTGCACACCTTTCCTGCAAGAAAAGGAATTGCACGACGGTTTTTATTTCATTACAGAAATATATTTCTTTCCGACGTGAGTAATTCGTATAATTTCCAATGAAAATCACCACGCCTTTGCTTTTCCGCCATCGTTTCTTTTATACATAAAACGTTACCACAGATATAATCATTTGTATAATATTGCAGAATTAGGTGTTCAAAAAAACGAACAATTATTCTTTGCTTCTAAGAATCACCTATTCATATAAAGGTGAATTCAACAATATATGCCATAGATATTGTCTAAATACGCCAAGATCATACTCAAAAGATATAAAGTGTAACAGTCTTTCAATGACGTTCCGCTCTGTCCACCAAGTACTGTGCTTCCATTCGGTAAGTTTTTCTTACGAGAGAGATACACTATCCAGAGGTATTTAAAAAACACTGTTTCATAGTTCGCGTGTCTAATGGCACAAGGTCGTAACCACCAAAGATACGATTCTAGTGACAAAAGGGAGGATAATATTTTTTTCCACCGTTCGCTCTGAAAACTAACAAAGTTATACCGTGAGAATTACGATTTTCTGATCGCCAATTATGCAAATCGTTAATCCGATTACTCCAGCGGGAGGGGGGGTTTATTAGATCCAGGCCGGAATCGCAAACCTCCCCTACTGTCAGATTGAGCAAGGGGACGGGCGCTTTCTTCCACTTAAAAAAATTACACTCTCGGGTAGAAATCTCAGGCAGAGTTTCGACTCTCCACCCCCTATCAGTCAGCCATAGCGAGCGGTCGAATCTCGGTTCGGATCGATTCCACCCCCCACCCCCTAAAGTTAACGGTTACATTGTGACAGACAATAGTTCAGGTAAGTTTGTCATATCTCGTTTTTTTTTTTTTTTGTACTAGTGATAGTACAATTTCATCGGATATTATTCAAATTAAAAAATCATGTCCCTGTGTGGTCGTGATTTAGATTGAAAAATGGCGAGACGCTCTGGTGACGATGTGGGTCGAGGACTTCATACGTGTGAAGCTGTGAATTATTTTTAGGGTGAGAGCAAAGACGACTTTGATTTCGTAGTTGTAAATAGTTTTGGATCGAAAAACGTTTATAGTTTCTATTAAGACCTCCTTTATTCGCACCTCAAAAAATCAGGTGTTCGTATGGAAAAATTAAGGGTTCCAATTCGATCAAATTATTTTGCAATATTTTTTTCTTAAAAGGCGGGTGAGGGTCAAAATCACGAAAGACCAAATGTCGACTGGTTGAAAAACTGAAATTTTTGATATACGAATTTTAAAACAACGAATGAAAAGCGTATCGAAGTTGGGATTTTCCTTAAATCATCCAGTAGAATAACTATTTTCCCAATGCACAGATTAAACTGATATTGAATTTCAACTTTTCTGTCCATATTTTCATGTTTCAAGCCTAAATACGGTCAAAAATAATATATTACGAGTAATTGATGTGCAAACCTAATTTTCCACGAAAATATGTATATTAGAGTTGTTGTCAAATAATGATTTTACAAAAATAACTAATTTTTCGATAAATTTTTATGAAGCAACGTCGATAAGAATAAATGTTGTCTTAGGTTTGATGAATAACAAACTTCGGCTGTTAGATTATTATTTATTCGGCGTCATCATGCGATATGCACATCAATTACTCGTAAGTCGTTGATTTTACAGATAAAAGTCAAGAGACGTTTTTTGTAGAGAATTCGATTTCCTATAAAACACTATAGGGAAAATACCGTACGATTTAATCAGACTTGGGAGAACCAATAATAGTGGAAAAAAAAAAAATTTTCCCATGTTAATCAAATGGGGAAACTTCAATGCCGTTCAGCTACGTCTAAATATTTTTTGACAGCGCTCCGATTGCGCGAGGATTTGTTTTTAGATTCGAACTAAAGACTTTTCGGGTGATGAGTAAAAAAAAAAATACATCGCCCTAAAATGACACACCCTAATATATATATATATATATACACGCGCTTTTCTCGTGGAAGTTTCGAAATCTTGTAGAAACTCATTTTCAGAAGCTGCTAAATTCCATAAAATATAATTCCCTTATGTTTGAGTGGTAAGTTTTCAACCCTTGTAAGAATTCACAGTTTTCTATAATTATCTTATTAACGTTGTGCGAATTTTGTCATTTTTTGTCGTAGAGAACTATCGGTTATCGTAATCTTTTGTAGAATTTTGTACACTTTTTCTAAAATTCACCGGATTTAGTTCCAGTTTCTTAAAGGCAGTTGAATATTTTTCATTTTCATATAGATAATTACAACTTGTGTAGTTGTAAATGATAGTAACTTGGCATGATATTCAATCGTTTCTTACGAAAAATTGACAAAAAACAACGATCTTATAGTTTTCCGTGTTTTCTAACATTCTAATAGAAATTATTTCGATCAAGGTTTGTCAAAAGTTTTGCATGACGGGTCGGATTTGAATTCATCTCTCAAGTTATGAAAATCTCACATGATGACCAGAATATCGAATTGGCCTTACATCACACAAAGAATAGAAATTACCAGCAAAAGATCCAAAGAAATTTTCGCGACTCTTGCGGAATAAATCTCAAGAGCAATGATTACGACAAAATTGACAAATGCTCGGCGATTTTTTACAACTTTGCAATTAAATTCACAGATATATCTCCGCGCACACAGGTTGGCATAAAGTTGTAACCTTAAGGCGAGAAATCAGGAAAAATCGTTCCTTCTAACTCGGAGTATAAGTTTTTAGCGTAGCGAGTTAACCCGGGGGTTGAAAAGCCGAGCCTTTTGTAATGAATTATAATTACGAAAAGCGCGTTCGAACTCTATCTTCTCTTGGCTTTCCTTTTTTTCGCTTATCTAACCCCTGCCTTTACCGGCAGCCATACAAAACAATCGCTGAAAATCCTATTCCCCCTATCGAAACCATGAAACAGGAATGAAACTTCGAATGCTTTTTCAATTTAACTTATCAGTAAAATATCTCAAGGTGAACATGCAGAAACATCGGTGCTAAAATTGGGTATTATATTTTTTTAAATGCAAATGCTGGCGAAGCGAATGATTTACTCATCGTCACGATTTGATTTAGCGAGTAGGCGGAGATCTGGGGACGTGTAAGATTCTGGTTAGTTGTTGTTTGTGCCGGTCCAGCAACTCTAGCAAAAGTCCAACGCAACCGAAAAAATTAGGGAGTTCAATCTTGCGTCTGAATGATCGGAAATTTAAACGAGAGAAGGAGCAAAGTGGATATCGCGAGAATCTATCCCCTTGTTCTATTTCGATACCCGATAAAAACAATACGTCGCACATTTGGCACGACTTTAACGGCACCTCATATATATGTATATTGTGCACGCGATACCAGAGTAGGTATCAGGAAACCTTTGAGGAGCTGAATTGATTTTAGATTGAGCCAAACTTCGACGTTCCCGTTCACATGATTACCTACTTTATATCCGACAATCGATTTCTGGCCGATGATTCAATTTGTGACCCACGAAACGAAAAACATCAAAATTGTACATCGTATGATCCACGTTTTATAGGTTTCATTTTCGTTCGTTCACAAATTTGGTAATTGAAGTGTAAACTTATTGCATTAAGAAAAAAAAAAAAAAAAAAACAAATCGACATCAAAGTCAGTAGTTCTGGAATTTTTCACATCTCAGGATTCCCGATAAAATTTTCCATTGCCCCAGAAAGGTCCCTCAAAAAAAACACTGTAAAAATTACCAATTTTCAATGAAATTCGTATACCAATCTTCTAAAACTTCATACAACTTCTATAAAAAATGTCTGCAACAATTCTTGACGCGTCGAGAAATCTTCACGTGAAGAAAAATTTGTATATTTTTAAGATTCTCTGTGAATGTATAATTAAATGAATTATTGGTAGGAGCATAAAATGATAAAATTACGAGTGAATATGCGGCGGTTTTTAACAAATAAAAGTGATCACGGCGAACAAAATTAGGTAAAATGGCGTGACACCGCCCCTTTAAGTAGGATAAAATGTATACAAATAGTTGGATTAAGGGATTTAAAAGCTTTGCAGCTTGGATATGTTCTTTCCAATATGCGGTTAACGTTGCAAATTTACTTCAACCCACGACGCCGCGCCAACTACAATCAAATACGTGTTCCTATTTTCCTGGCTTACTCGAATATAACCTTCGTGAACAAACATTGCTAGCCTTAGCTCGGAGGATTTTTAGAGTAAATTCGATTTACGTAGGCTAGACACAGATGAAAAGAAAAAGATTAAGAAAAAAACACAACTATACTAAACTTATTCGTAAACTTACAAGAGCAGTTTAGCGCTTCTATGAATAAAGAATTCGGGTGACTTGATACGAAATAAGAACTCCATCTTCGTCTTCAATTTTTCAGAATTTGCACAATTTATTTTTGATCGAAAATCTGTTCCGAACGAACAGGCCAAATTTTATGAGCACACATTTTTAAATTGAAACTTTTTCACCCAGGAAATCGGGAAAAAAGTAATTTTCTCAGAATCATTTTCGATGAAATACCAGATGCGTTCCGATAATGTTTGACGTTCGGGTCGGAAAGCCGGATTGAATTTGCTGTGGAAATTTTAAACAGCGTATAATTTATATTTGATAATTCTTTAATCGACTTTAAATTTCACAGAAATAATCTAGGGACTCTGACGGGTATAATTTAATCGCCCCCAAATTGAATTGAAATTTATCTTCTTTGTCGTCTTTCCATCATTTTCTCAACTTTGGTTATCGAAACTCTGAAGGGAGCAATACGGCGACTTTCAAAAAAAAAAAAAAAAAAAATCAAGACTTCACACAATCGAATTATTTCTCGAGCAAATTTGTCGAGAAAATGTTGGAAAAAAAATGTTACCATGAGGATTTTTCTACACCGATGGCCCATATTTTCATGTAATTTCTACAAATTGCAAGGTAGACATTTGAACGAAACTTACCAACATGCATTTGGAACTCTTTTCTTCAGAACTGTACCTAATTAATGAATTTACAGCAAAGAATTATGTTTAATGTTTATAACTACACCGTCGGCCAAAAGTTTGGGTACATCATTCGAAATTTCTTGCCGCACTAAGCTCAGACAGCGTACTAAAAAATAGTATTTCTTAATATTACTGCAAGCATTAACCCTTTTTTCTATTCTGCTCAACTTTTTTATTCCTATTTTCTAATTCTTGCATTGTGATTAAGTCTTTTTCCTCTTTTTCCTATTCCTTCTTCCACCTTTCTGTTCTGCCTGTTTTCCCACCGCTCTCATTTCTTTTCAAAAACGTTTCCTCCACATCTTCACACTTATATTCTTCAAGATTCCTGATCTTCTTTTTCACTGTTTGTTATTCATGTTACCGAATATTCTTCTTGCTTTGTCTTTGTTTGCTGTTTCCCATTCTTCTTGTGTCACCCTCTGCTTTTTCTCTTCTATTAATTCCTTGCATTTTCCTTTACTTTAAAATTATCCTTTTTTTCTTTCGTTATCTCCCATAAAAGCTGTCCTTTTTCTTTTTAGTTCTATTTTCGCATCATGACATTCTTTGACTGGACACTTTCTTCTCAAATTTCTCTCTCTCTCTCGTATTCTCTATTAATCAGCGCTTTGTTCATCCTACTTTTTAGTATCTCGCGTCCTTCTCGTTTGCATTTTCGCTGCTTAGGTTTTCCTAATATTTTTCTATATCTTCTACCTTGAAGTTCATTCTTTCTTCCTTCTCGGTGTTTCCACCTTACCGGGCTACCAATTTTCTTTATATTATTTACGTTAGCCAAAAAAAAAAAAAATAACAATTGTTTTGTACCGTTTAACTATTCTTTATACTTCGTTTTTGTTTTTTACTACACTCAGTTTATCTTCCATTTTGCTCGTATTATCGTAATGATTTGTTTCTGGTTTTCTCTCTATCTTAATACGTCAATCTTAGCTTAAAATTTTCTCCATTTAGTTATTATTTGTTATTCATTTTTTTCTACTCTATTGCCTTTTTACTTTTTCCCACTTTTATTTTTGCTTCTTGTTAAAGTCTCGTTGTTGGTTCAAGTGAGTCTCCTGTTCCCTCCAGTTTTCCTTCTTCGCGACGCTTGCGTTTTGCATCTCTTTTTTTTTTAATTATCTTGGAATCTCTTCTATACTGCTGTTTTTCTCTACATCGTATATCCTCTCCTTTGCTTTTTCTAACGCTTTCCTCTATTGACTAGTATGCGTTTCCTGCTCCGGACCCCTCTGTTTCCTCTTGTTACTTGTTATTTCTTTGAATTCATCTAATACATCTGCTCTTCGCTTTTCTTCTTTTTTAAGGCAGGATCCCAAAGAATTTAATTTACTTGTTTTACTCTGTTTGATTTCTTCCGCGTGTTTATATGTTCTACTGCTTTTCTGCTCCCTTCACGGTCGTATTTTCATTTCTGAAAAAGTCTTGATCGATTTGAAAAATATGAGTTCCAAAATTTTCAAAATCTGTTCCGTTTCACATAGAATTTCCAGCATATCGAGACTGCGATAGTCCAGTATTCAGGATCGTCGTTTGCCTATTCATCAGTTGATTTTAAATCTGAAAACAAAAGTTACCAAGAAATTTACTCGGGCTCGTTGTACATATTGCACGTATATCCACGTACCTACCGTTGCGCTCGTAACCCCGGGCAAAATGTTCTCAAAGTTACAGCTCTGCTGCGATATAACAACAGATCAAAGTATTAATTAAGGGGGCTTAATATCAATTTCGTTATTCAATAACAACCGTAGGTAATCATGGCTCACTGAATTTCTCAATTTTGCATATAACGTCACAATGGGTGATTTTAGCAACGATGTAAAAAAGGTAACTGCCTGGCTCGTGCTCGATTCACATTCACGAGCAACATTCTTCGTCGGAATGAGAATTGTTTAACGCGGTAAGAAAGAGACGCGAGTTATCCTGGACGTGTAGGTTCTTGAGTAGAATCAATTATGCAGCAAATTTTAAAAGAAAATCAATATTTTACAACAACACAAACCTAAATCTTTTGCCTGATAATTTTTACTTACTCTCATGGTTTAACCAGTAGAATATATTCAGTGCAATATAATAAATAATGTAATATATTTGGTATAATTGTTATGTGATAAAAGTTCGTGAACACAGAATATCGTTTCAATGGTACAATTTTGAGCTGAATCTACGAGACGTCGCAAGTATATGTTTTTAATTTTGCAAGCTGGTAGTTTTCCATGAGTCAAATTCTGCGTCAAAGTACAAACCTGATGCCACAAGATTCATCGAAATACTTAAAAATATAGATTTAAGAGCGGTATCCTAAAGTTGATTCTTCAAATTTTCATTAATCAGCCAATCATTGAGCGAGAGTATTTTAAACATTGAGCTGGACGTTCAAAAAATCGGGGAAAATTTGGTCCGATAAACTTTAAGATACATCAAAGTTCGAGAATCAAGAGCTTTCGAAAAAAACCAATGTTAAAGATCGCGCCAGGCCATAACTGGCACGCTAAGTTTCATTCATTTTCAGAGCGTCCTAAACAATTCAAAACAATGGAAAAAGTTGTACGCACTTGAACAACTAATTCGAATAATACTGAGATTTCAAGAATGCGGGCGCAACTGTTTTTGAGTTCCTACGATTCAAACTTTTCTGACGTGAATGGAAAACACTCCGTCTCGACAATACGAGATACCCATTTTCGAAAAAACATTGTTGATAATTTCAAGTTCACAATTTGAAAGTATAAATGATAAAAGGTTAGATTCGGCAGCGAGGAAACGCGGACTGGGGAACGTTCATAAATTACGTCGTCGAATTTTGAGGGTTTTTGACCCCTTCTTGTCATCTTCTGTCCAATACAAAGACCCCTCCCTTCTTCACTGACTTGTCTGAAATTGTATTTCGTATTTAGAAAGATTAGAAATTTTATTACAAAAGAGCAGTCTTATCGAGTCTCATACTCGAGATGCACGAGCGATTTATGTGATCCTAAAACGTTTAAACTACAGATTTTGGGCTGCAATCCTCACCGTAAAAATTCGTCCCCGCTATGTGAAAAACTGCAAATCGTGTGGCTATGCTTTGTGAAATGCATGTACGATTCATGTGCTTTGAAAATATTCAACCACCAACAAGTCGTTTCTATACTGTGCGGAAAAATTTGTGTATTCTACGTATATTACATTTATGAACTGTATAGATAAGAGCTTTGAAGATATGGCAAGTCTGTGAAATGAAAATCGGGACGAAGAAAAGTCGACAAACCATAAATAGCGCTGAATTCCTGTTGATTAGCAACGCGGCTTATTTCTGTTTGAAATTATTTTCTACTTGGTGTAAAATTGTTTATTATATTTTTAGGATGGTAAGATTTGGTTACGTCCCTCCCAGACGTTGGTGGTGGGATGCTATCTAAAGTTCACTTAGCGCCCCCACCGAAAATCGCATTTTCCCACTTATCTGTGAAAGCAAAAAAAAATTTGGGGTCAAAGCTGGTACATAAATAGTAGCAAATTTTAATCCCAAGTTGTTTCGAATTTTCGTCAAGTGGGTACGATAACCTGAAGGGTCCAGTGATACCTAAATTTCGATTGGTACGTGTATGTTGACTAATTTTTACAATACGATTCGTCATTTCGCATAAGAATCTAGCCCCCTTATAAAGATTATCGGTAGGTAGGCGAAATTTCAAAAACAATTCAAATCTCGAACAATCCATTTTGCATGGAATAGTTCACATACAATATCGATGGTAAAAATGTTCTCCCAATTTCGGATGATTTTTGCTATTGCGGGAATAAAAATGAATGAAATTCTGTGGTGAAAATTTATACTCTACATCTATCGGCGGTAGACTTTCGAGGCTTGAAATTATTGAAATTTGTTCAGGTGATGCAGAAAGAGTATTTTCTACCGCACGGCTTTCCCCACCAAATAAATAAAAACTCGGTCGGTGAACGAAGAACAAGAATTTCCCATTTGTATGCATCAATGAGTATCAGTTCAAATCGCCCGAACGTCGACCAACCGTTCTCACATATCTGCGAGTATCGAATAATTTTCAGATTTCACGGGCTGTATGGCAGCTTGAAGTTTCTTTCTTCCACTTGCCTTTCTTTTCAAATAGAAAAGGAGAAAAAGGATAAAACCTCGTGTTGCAAGTGCTATAACATTTTATGACGGCAGTGAAAATATATGTTTCAACCATACCTGGTAATGAAAAAGCTACGCTTTGAAACGATTTGTGCACCTGTGATTTTATAAAACGACACGTCGCAAAAACTATACAAACTTTGTTTGAAAAATTTTAATAAATAACCATGCTCATGAAATCAAGTATGCTCTTTGTTTCTGTTTGAATTCGTCATACTCAATATATTTCTAGACGGCAGTCCCAATAAAGTCGAGGAGCCTTTCACAAAAACATGGTACATCATAATTTTTGTTGCATATACTCGTACAAATTTCACATTCATCATAAATAATTTGTATTTGTGTACAGTCAATGATATTCGTTCGGAAAAAATGACAATTGCAAGTGATATAGTGATATTCAGAATGGGATTAGTGGTTACTTCTAACTTTGAATAGTAGCTTCTATTCATGGTTCTACGATGACTGTAGAATTAATATGAGTTTGGCTGGTGAAAATTTTGAAGAGTCAAAATATGTTTGTTATAGTGCTATTTTTAAAGACATGGGAATACAAATATATAAAAATATATTGAATTTCACCGATTCCCGATTCCGCCTCTAAATATTCCCATTAGTAAAAGACGGATTGTGGCGGTTGACATGATTCCATTGCTTCCGACACAAAAGTCTGTCAAAAGTGAATATTTAGTATTTGAAAGTGAATTACTAAGCATTCTCATTAAATTTGCAACCAGTTTTCTTAATTTTACTCAACTTGGTTAGAGAGACGCAATATCACGTTTTATTTTATTTTTTATTATTTTTTTTTTTTTATTATTTAAATAAATAATGTATCATGGCAAAAAGAATGAATACATCTCTACTAATGGTACTTAGTTCATCTCTATTAATTTCGCTCTGCGATTTCAAATACCCCGTAACTAGATTCAGGAATCACTTATGGCGAACTTTGAATTCCATCGTAGTCTGGTTTCGATTTTCCTAAAACTGAATTCCAAAATCACCACGAAGAATTTTAGTTTTACTTCATAGTGTATATTAAACGTAAATCGTTTGAAAAATTGGTGAACAGTTTTTGGAAATCACGGTTTTTTTTTGTGAATCTACTTAACCTGTCAGGTATCAGTTTTACTTATCGAAAAACAATTTTTTTGCACTTTAAACTCTAACGTCTATACAACGCCAGCATGGCTTCCATCCGAGGACACAGCGGAACCAAAAAGGGGAACACACACGATCCGTTACGATGTGTAGTAAATTGTATAGTAAATTCACAATAACAAAGGCGAATAATGTTCACTATAAATTTTTAGTAAATTTACAACAGGAATTTTGAACACTGCAGATTGGAATATCCCCTTAAAGGACAAAATACTGTTTTGTATCCATATACATGTTAAAGATGGACAAATTATACCCGCGTGGAAAGTCCTCACCTCACGCATAATTTGATGCCACGAAGATAGGACGATGAAATACGATGTACATTTAGTTAGCGATGAAGTTATTCGCCCAGTCGACGCTATCCTCTCAATTTGCTTGACACGGTACACACAATACTCGACTTTTGTGATCACCGACGAGATTAATGCGCGTAAAGTGAACCCTGCCCCCAGGAATAATTCTCACGCACTTCGTCAGGGGAATTCGAAGGAAAATTTTGACAACGTTGAACAATTTGGTGAGTTCTACGAAAGACTTGTTCATCCAAAGCATTAATTTTATGTAGGTAAACGATTCTTATCTTTTGGTCTGTGTAGTATAGTTTTTTTCTCACATCATTTCATATATTCGTTCAAAACTCATCAGGTGAAGCTGAGTAAGACCGAAGTGTGATGAGTAATCAATAGTTCAAAAGAAGAACAAGAATTTTTATTAGATTCAAAGACGAAGATTTCAAAACCAAGCAAGTTAGGAATTGACTGCTGAATGTTCAGAATCCAAATCGAAATTTATCACCGTAGAAATTATAACAATCATCACTGATGTGTACTTTAATATTTCAATCTTAAATTCAAATCACATTCAACTTTAGCAGCCCTAGTCTAGATTTTGGCCTTAACGGTAGACATGCACTTATATGTACCAAGTAAGATCTCGTTGAATCCTTTTTGGTCCTTGGTCCTATTCAGAACCTTGAGACCGACCTACCTACTCGTTATTTATATCTACTACGTTCTTCGATACCCTACTACAACTTATTTTAGCTCTACATCTTCCAATCCTCCTTTTTTTCATGACACTAATCCACTGGGCTTGGGGTGCACCCAGTGCGAGGTGTATCACTTAACGGCATTGCTTCAATTGCTTACACTTTACATGGCGTGGCTGCGAGTGAAAAAGTTTTGGTAGGTCAGGCCCCTCGGCATTTTCTCAACGCGGACTTGGGCCCAGCTACAGTGGCGTCCCCTGGTTAGTTAGTGCGCCTCCTTCCAGGGGGCGTAAGGTGCCTAAACTATGTGGGTCTCACTATCCAGTGGCTTATTGTTTCACAATCACTATCAGTTTCTATCCCGTATTGTCTGTACTGTCTCCTTTCTGTCCTGCTGAATTTCTGTGCTTATTGTTTTCCTCTCTTCAGGACTCCCTGCTTCGCGTTATCGCGTCCATTAGGTCGTTTGAGCCCAGTAGTCCATGAATGCTGTCTCTCTGGTGGCCTCCGCTGCACTACGGTGAAATAACGAATGTTTAGCATCGTCATACTCTTTGAAGCAGCCATGGCCATTCAACGTCGGTGTCAGAGGGTACATGACATTTTGTTTTCTCTTATGCCATCGCCTTAGATCCGGTTCTAGCGTGCGTGTCTAGGTGCCTCTATCTTGCCCCTCACTGCTGTTACCAAATCCTCAGAGTCTTCTGTCGTTTTTCTCGGCGAATCCATTTCCCTTCGGCTTTTCTCAAGGACTATAAAGACGCGTTGTCGTTTTGTAAGTACCGCAAGCTGGTGGTATCGTTAGATTTTTTCGCAGTATTTCAGGAACAGAAAGATTCCGCTTTGTTGAAGAGAAGTTCTTTCACACGGTTAATTTGTTCTTTTGGAACCTACCGCAATTTAAAGAAAGGATGGTTGACTGAAGCTAGTATGGCATCATTAATTTGTCACGAAAAAGAATGAAAATCGTGAAACTTCTTTAAGTTTTCTTAAAAGATCGTCACCAAATGTGAACAATACTTCAAATCTCGGAAATGTAACTTCCATAGCTGTTTTTGCATTTGGATCAGTATCGGAAACAGTTGGCCGTAAAAACAATTTTTTTCTCTTGTAGCCTATCTAAAGCTTCAACGATGAGTTGAACGAACTCAGTGTCCTTGAATTTTGGAAGTTCCAATGAGTCGCATACTTTAGAGAGGCAATCTTTTACTTTCAATAAATCTCACAAAGTCATATGATGAATTTCAACGAGTTGCGTAAGGAAAACTTGACGCTTTTCTCGTTATTTCTTTGTACTTCTCAACTGCTTCAGGAGATCTTGCGGTACGATTCCATATTGCAGAATGTTTTCCAAATGCAGAATGTTGAACTCTCTTATTATCGAAAACACCATCAACGTTGGATTCTATTATAACATCTTTGATATACACGGAAGCTATGAAATTTAGTATACGGCTCGCACAGCGTTGATGTTCAAGTAGTAATTCGTGAACATAAAAATTACCGTCACACAAATTCCAGTAACCACGATTTCATGTCCATCATCATCATCATCTTCATTTTCATTTTCATCAGAATTATTCGGGCTGTGCGGTTAACTGTAAACAGCAAAAGCTTTCATCATATTTGACGCATTGTCGGTTCTTGTTTTCACAATCTTCTTCGAGTCAAGTTTGAGTTCGTTTTGTATGTCCTGAAGTAATTCCACAATTTTTTCATAAGATTGTCTTCCTTTAAATCTACGACAGGCTAAAGCAGCGCTTCTCCTCGTAAAGATTTTCATTTAGCTGCTAAAAAAAAGCCAACGGCAGTTTCCAAATGACTGCGAAACAATTATAGATTGTATTATCATTTTGTTGTTAGGTATAATGGGAGATTCATCCAGTGTGCAGTAACTTCGAGAAAACTTTGCTCTGACGATGACTAAATGTCTGCGGTTGTACATATATTAGTGAAAGAGTTCTTATCATTTCGGTATACATTAGGGTGGTCCTTATTCAGGGTGTCTACGAACTTTCGCCAGACCATCTGTAGCTTATTAATACATACAATATTCAATAAATCAATCTTCAGAAATATTTGAATAAGAACTTTCAGTGAATTAATGATGACTTGTGAAAAAGTTGTAAATACTTCAATCACAGGTATTTAGATCATTGTCTGCAGTTGCATAGAGTTTCATTTCATTTCATAGTTATGGCTGAATTACCTCGATTATACAATTATATTACATTCACCAGAGATCAATTTCTTGAATGCTGCATATTCGACGATAGACTTCGGCGGCTTCGTCTCAACTAGAAAAGTTGAGACGAAGTCATTTTCTGTTCAAAATGCACAATTTTATCAAATGGTTAAAACAATGATTCGCACAATGTTCAAGAAAACTACATACATTACCTTATCTTTTCATATGGATGGATTGTCGAGACTGAGAGCCGTCAGGTGTACGTATATAGTAGAAAATAATGAAAGTATTATCAATTAAATATATTAACACAATTGATTGTTATTATCAACTTTTAATATAACCCGATTCTGTTGAATCGGGGCAGAATTTGGTTTTAGTTACGGAAATTGTAAAAATCACAAGGTGTCTTTTTCATCGAAACGATCTTATAATTGGTGAAGGAGGACAGTAAAAGATGAAATGAAAGTGATCGTGAGTCCTTCACAATTAACAGAATAAACTGAAGGCTCGGCTTGACAAATATACACGAAACTTATGCCAGTCACAATTAGGATTTTCCAACGCTACTCTGCTCGCTAATCTGGATAATCCAACGGTTTTCAGTCTCGCCTATTTTATAATTAGAATATTGACGAGAGATATTCTATTATAACTTTCATATATGCACTCACACTGTTTACTAATTACTCTTTTTTAATTTTGTGCGTCTGGCGTAAACAGTTAGTCGTGATTATGAATGTGAAAAAGAGATCTTGTAGTTGAGCTACAGGTAGCTATCTCAACGTTTCTTAGTTTAGTTCTTCGCATTTATTAACTAATACTGGCTAACTTGGCCATTTATGACATACTAGCTAACCCGTCCCGGCTTCGCACGGAAAGATAAATCTAAGTTAAATGTACACCTCATCACGTAATTATCTCTCCGCTCGAAGCTTGCACAAAAGATGGCTTTGCACTCTGAAATGTAAAGTTATCCATCACATCACGCTAATGTTATACTTCACGTATATCCAACCATTTAGTTAGCGCACATTGATATAACAGTCAAGCATTGGTTTTTCTTCCGACTTAATTTACTAATATTGAGAATTCAAACTAAAAACATATTTTATCAGAATGAATTATAGCCTATGTTACTCAGTGATAGTTTAGCTTTTTATTAGTGACAGAATTTTGATAATCGGTTCAGTAGTTCAAGACGTTACTCCCTACATAAAAACACACAAAATTTACCTCGTTATAAATCAACGTGACTTTAGTGAGAGGGGTGCTTGTGACTGTTATAAGAATATGAGGTTGAAAGTATTTGCGTAAGAACATGCAGCGTGCGAAACAATTGTGAATAAAACGGAATTTTGAAAAACATACGTCGGGATGTAACACGATAAATGCGCGTCACAGTTCATTCTGCTGTTAGTAGTCCTGCTAAATCTTATGAAGTTGACTCAAATTTTGCAACAATTATGAATTCTGATAGCGATGTTTCACGATCTGTGGGTTATAACAACCAAAAACATGAAGTCTATCGAATCCGGAAATCGATCCATGTCGTCGTCCGGTGAATTTATCGTTGATTTCACTGTGTTTCATTGGCATAGATACATGTACACTTGGGGACAATTAATGTGAGATGTCTAGTTTTTTTTACACCAGACAGTTATGTTGGCAACACTGAAAAACCTACAGCGCCATGGTCGGCCGAGCGCGAAACAAACTCAATCTCAATAAACATAACATAACCCATGACCGTCGAATCTAACCTTTAAAAATATTTAATGTTATGTTTATCTTGAATGTTTGATTTGCGTTAATGCCGAATTTTTTACCGGTATATGATATAAATATAGCATAATGTTTATTTTATACCCTTGTAACTATATTTTCAATGCATCCAATAGTTACACCGCGTGCAATATCTGGAGATTTTATTATTGTAATCGCGATTTTTATTCATGCGTTCTGCCGATTCATCTTCAGAATCAATTTGATTACTCGACATTTGTCCCTAGAATTAACTCGTAAATACCAGACCGGTGCAAATTCGCACCACCTAAATTTTCTTTCGTTGTGGTTCTGATTCTGAATTGTTCTGACTTTGATGGATTTTCAGTAAATTAAGGTCATTTTTCGCATTCGAGACTATTATCATTGGATTCCTGGGAAATTTCAAACCCCAAGAAACATTGGTTATCGAATACTTCCCAACTGTATATACGAGAGTTATAGTACTTTGAAAATGGACAACTCCAAATCGCACTAGTGTGGTTTGTATGTATCCTCAGTCGAGGTGCGGTTACTACGGGTTAACCCTAGGACCCTACACTTCTGTGCGAAACAAATAACCCATCACAAGGGTTACGCGCGCCCCAGAACTGCAAATCAACGCTACTAACGAACCGTTTGTCGCAAAAGGGTCTTGTTTTTTTTTTTCATTTGAGAAGTAAACGACTGAATAGTAGAATAGTATATGCGACGATAACCTAATATGAATTTTTCACAGTGAAAAATCCGATCGAACGAAGTAAGAAAAATGATTTTTGCAGGCCGTAAGAATTATGTGGGGTTAGGGGTATCCATGTGTAGGGTCCTAAGGTTAACTACACTTCAGTGTTCGCTGGACACTAGGAACTGACAATCAGTCGTAAAAAATCGATAAAAAAATATCGACCAAAAAGTTTTTTGGGAGAGTGTTACGGGGTAGAACACGTAGACGTTGATGAGCGGTAAACGAAACCTAACGCCAAGCCAAGGTGTTATTTGGCTATTTTAGGATTCTTAAACGTCGATTACGCGCTAACGTGCCACTACTCCCAATGCAGGAAGTGATCGAAAAGACGGGTAATGGTTGGTTTATTATGAGTTTGAGAATTAATGTTCGTCGAAATGTAATTTATTTTAAAAAGTTGATCTGCAGATTGTGTTATGAACAGAATTAAATGTAAAGTCTAGAAATGTGTCTTGAGAAAGACTTGGTTTTAGAGTGAGATAGGTGGTTGTTAAAAGTTGGAACACTAGTGAGCTTAGAGACAAAGCGAATGAGTGTAAGAAAGTTGTGAGAATCTAAAGTAGAGGGGAATAGAATTACCTGAGTAAAGGCGATAGCGAGTAGTGTCAGGCTGGATGAAGGTAGGAGGACAGGATAGAGACTACAGCTTTAATATAATAAATGCGGGAAAGTTAGCAAATAGGACCGATAGACGAAAAAGGCATGTGTCGATACGCCGGACGTAATTCCCGAGGGATAATTTTCACTAGTGAATTAACCCTGGCTAAAACCTTGCAGAAAACTAATTCAGACAGACTCATAAGCCATCTTTTAAAAAATGTCTCACTGATCGTAAATTTTTCAATCAGCTATGGTAAAGTTAGGATAGGTACCATAATTCGCTAACAATAAGTCACAAACCGACGCGAAAGAAGCTGAAATTTCATCGTGACGAGTTGGATAAATGTTATGAAGTACTCGGTGCCCCTCCTCAGTTACTGTACTTGGTTATTGCCGCTACCGTTTTCTTTATTATTGTCATTGTTATTATTGCCATTACGATGATTATTATGATTATTATGGTGATTATTATTACCCAGAAACTGGCGAATATACTTCGTGCATAAAATAAGGCGAAAATTGAGTTAGAGTCTAATATGCGAAAAAGGGAGTCCGTGCTGTGAAAATTTTCCGCAGCATCGTCGCGTCGCGTCTCTTCCACCGGCTCTCCTCTGCAAGGTGGACTTAAAAAAATGACTTTAGAGACAAGGCCGGTAAGGTAACGCCAGCCTGTCGCTAAAGTGGGTTGGACGGTGTTAATTGATTATGAATAGAAAGAAATAAGCATCTCAGAAACGTTATAGCGATGTCTGGCTCCATTAGGGGAATATTGCCTTGTGCATATTTTGTTAGCAGTTCGGTCAGGATCGAGTTCACACTTTGGAAGGCACATCACTTTTAGATATTCCAACTTGAGACTGGAGGAAAATTAATTCTGAAATCGTTGCGAAGTAGGATTTGATGGACAGTGTTTTACTCCACAGGTCAAACTACACTTTACATGGAGTAAGGTTGAATTCTTGTTGAAAGTGGTTGATTATTCGAGTTTGCGAAAGTATAACTATATATTTACAGATTGAATTCAAAAGATTTTATTACGAAATTACAAACTGTCGTTAATACTAGTTGGTTGCATATAGCTTTTTTAAAATGTAAGATGTTGTTTGTTGAATAGTCTGTTTGACGAAATTTGATTGAAGTTTCGAACAGAAGTTTGATGTGGTATAAAATTATTAGACAGTTGCCGGTAATGTGACTCAGACTTGTTAGTTAGTTAGTTAGTCGGTGATGGTTTGAAAGATTGATGTGTACTAGTTTTCGTTGACAAATGACGTCAACAATAACAATAAAAATTGAAGGTTTAGTGCATGTAGCATGCAAATACAGTGACAATGAAATCGTGAAAAAGATTCGAAATGAAATGGAATTTCAGAATCCTCATAGGATATAGATAAAAACCCTCACGGGAATTCTTCATACTTCAGAAATATGACTAAAGCTTGATTAAAAAGTGTCTTAAAATTTCACAAAAAGAAGTGCAATCCTGTGGGAGTTTCGTTAAATTCCAGCAGGGTGATTTTTGGAATTTTATCACAATTTCTCTACCATGAGAATTGCATTCCTTGTACCTCATGGAATCTCCATCCTTTGGGTCTCTTGAGTAGAATTGAAGGAAAAGTCGTCACAAAAATGTACGATTGATTAATGAATAAAAACGGAGCAAAATTTGAGAAACTATTAGTCAGTTACATCTATGAAATTATTTATCCAAATCAAACCACAGGAAATTTTTCGATGAAACAGCTAATACTTTTTCTTCCATAAAAGGCAAAAATCAAGTTTCGAGATTTTTGAAAATGACGAACCTAATTGATAGAATTTTGATCTTTGTCTTTTAAATCAGTTTCTGGTAGCCAAAATGTTTTCGTAAGATCCCAAATTTTGTGTTATTCAAATTTGCATTGAAGATAAATTTCTTAATTACGTTTGTTTTTTGACACGATTTTCTGACCCCGAGATCACGTCAGTTTCAAATTCTTGCATTTGATAAACCACCAAAATTTGACTCGTTTCAAAAGTCACATTATTGTACTAATCGTCTTGCTTTGGTGAACATCGATGATTGTTTTTAGTTTTGTAAAAAAAAAAAAAATAGTTGTATTTGAATAGTGACTGCAGATTACCTTAATTCTTCAAGTAATTTTGATTGAATCAGTTTCCAGCTTTCTAAGTTTCTATATAAAATATTACAATCGTGTTCTCTTACTCTGGTGGAAAAATCTGCTTAAAAAATTTATAAAAGCACCCTGTCCCTTTTTTTTAATTTTCATTAAAATTCAAGTAATTCTAGTGTTTTTTGTTTCAAAATTTCGGTCTATATCAAGATTAAATATCACTGCCAAGTACCTGTAGGCCGGCTAGTGCTAGCCGAGAATCAAGTCAGCCCAATTCCTGCCCACAATCAGGGTCCCACATCTCTGGAAAAATTAAATATTTTCAAACAAAACTCCCACGATCCAGAGACCTTCCCCATCTGATCTTTATTGTTTTATAAATCTGATTGAAATCTGGACTACAGTGTTGATAATATTGGCGGTCAAAGTTGATGTAAAATGAAAATTTTTCCTCTTCTTCTTCTTCTTCCTCTTTCTCTTCTTCTTCTTCTTCTTCTTCTTCTTCTTCTTCTTCTTCTTCTTCTTCTTCTTCTTCTTCTTCTTCTTCTTCTTCTTCGGCCCTGGTGCTTGGGACCTCAATAAGTGATAAACGGCTACATGCGTTGAATTTAAAATAACAAGAGGGGTTAATGCCTAGAAATCTCACCTCTTCTTGAATCGGAAGTGAATCTGAACTCGCATTCGGACAGGAATAATTAATGAAATTCTGAGGCATAAAACGCTGCCTGGGACCTCACTATGTATCGAACCGCTATACATAATAAACTTCGATTTTGAAAAAGTAGTAAATGCCATCGAAATTTTGCTCCTTATTGATTTTGAAGTAAATTAGAACGCCTAATTAGACGGTATTATCCTGCGCTCCATACATTGACGCGTACAAGTCCTTGCTTTGGAGTTTCCATTCCGTCGACCGAATCAACCCTTAAGTCGCTATATAATACTCGTTTCACGGATTTATAGTTAATTTTGTATCTTGCAGAGGATATGGGATATCTGCGTTTATTGTGAAAAATAGTTGCCAACGCAGCGCACCTTACGTATTTATCGACAACACTGTTCACATACCTACTCATGATTCGGGACAACTAGAGATAACTGCAGCTAGGATTATATGCTGCAGTCGACATTAAAGAGTGAGAGACATTTAGTTTTGGAGATCTGCAGCTTTTTATTATGTAAAAATGTGAAGCTCATTCTAACGCTCTGGAACCGCAGGACTTATGTAAGTAAGAAAAATAACTGTCATAATGTTCAAACCATGGTTTTTTATGTATACATATGATAATATGGAATAACTGTCTTGACTGAATCCATCTCGAGTCATTCAGGCCAGCGGGGGTAGTATTCCATAATTGCTCGTAAATGAAGTATATTATTCCTCGCCCAAAATACGCCGACACGTGTATTTTATTATTACCCGAATAAATTTTTGACGCTCGGTAATGATTTTTTAAGATTGGAAGATAAATGTGGGTTTTTTCTGATACTGAACGTATAATTTTCGGAACATAACCGCCAACCTGGCAAGTTTCGTTCCTTAAACCCATATATGTAATACTCTTATATGGACAGTTTATATGGGAGAAAACGTCATACCATTACGGTGCTGACAATATTTATTTTCTCTCTCGTCCGTCATCCCTCGATCATGCTGCGCATGCTTGTGAATTCTCTAAAATATCAGTAGTGGGGAAAGAATTGAGGGGAATAATATTGTGGTTAGAATTGTGCTTACAAATGTATTTATTATTATAATTCAGAAAAGAAATTCTGAATTTTCAAAAATTTGTGTTTTTAATTTATTAATGTTTTATTTTCAACAACCAATTATTAAAAAATGGTGAAGTTGTGTTATTTATGTAATAGAAAAGCATCAAGAGCTGACAATATTTCATTGCATCAGTAAGTGCAAATTATTTCTAATTTTTTTAATTAACAACTTCTTTATATTCAAAATAATATTTAAGTTTTAACAATTATAGATTTCCTAAAAATTTGGAGATTCGTATGAAGTGGCTAAATGCTTGTGGATTAACTATAAATGATGACGTAAGGAGAACGTGCATATGTTCCAGACATTTTAAAACTGATGATGTTTGTCAATCAAATGTTTTTGGAGCTGTTAAATCTTCTATAAAACGTAATGCAGTTCCTACACTTTATCTTACAAACCCACTCAGTCTTGATACGATTAATAAATCACCGCCAAACACACCATTGTCGGAACTATTTGAGCACAATGGAATCTCGACTCAATCCTCGTCATTTTTTTCTGACAATAATATTGTCGACGACAAGAATGTACTTAATATTTTGGAAAAAAGTAAGGAAATAATATTTATGTAAAAAACTAAAAAGATAGTACGAATAAAATATTTATTTATTATTTTTACTATTTTTTAGGTTCAGATAAATATTTGGAACCAGACAGTATCGAATT